>NC_138292.1:43745000-44472500 GCF_965601325.2 Salmo salar
GGCACAGGTTTTAATTAGGTAAACAGCTCGTTGGGTGGAATTGATGGCGATCCACTAATGAAGGTCGTCGCAGGCTAATAGCTGTGCTTCCCTATGTCTTATGGAGCGGAAAAATCTCATGAAATAGAGTGAATTCAGCCATCTTTCCTCTTCCCCCTTTCTGTCTATTCTGTCATTTTTATTCTTTATCTCTGTTGTTTTCTCTCGCTTTCTTTTACCCCATCCTCACTCTCACTTGCTGCCTTCTCGACATTTTCTTTCTTTCTTTCTTTCTTTCTTTCTTTCTTTCTTTCTTTCTTTCTTTCTTTCTTTCTTTCTTTCTTTCTTTCTTTCTTTCTTTCTTTCTTTCTTTCTTTCTTTCTTTCTCCCTTGCTCTCACTCCCTCTCTCTCACTCCCTCTCTCGACAGGCCCGGCCCAGGATAGATGACTCTATCCTAGGCCAGGCCTGTCGCCTTCTCAGTCGCTCTCTCTCTCTCTGTCATGTACGGTGTGTGTTAGGAGTCCTTGCCGGTGCGTCTGAAGGACAGAAGGACAGAGGAGCGGTCGTGGAGCCGTGTCAGGTGTCTTCTCTGGGAAACACGTGAAGGTGACGTTTGTAACTAGCCGCCTGTCTGTCGTCTGAGGGGGCCATGTCTTCTGGCTGCTGTCACTGGCACAGGCCTGAGTTATGATTATGATTTATCACCATGATTTATGATACCTACTGCTGTTTTGTTCCTCTCAGACTGAGTGCAGTGTAGGGAAGGTATGTGTGTGTGGGGAGTGAGAGGAGTGTGTGTGAGGATACAGGAGTGCCTCTATGTCCATTCAGAAACACTGAGTCACAGCATAAAGCACACAACAGAAAAAGTTGCTGGTTAGACTTACTGTTGCCTACTAAACAAAGTATTGTACGGTCTTAATGTGAAACTGAGGGACATTTTGTAAATATCCTCAAAACCTGCACCAGCCACTGTATGTTGGGGTGCAGTGAAACAGGCTGTCTAGAGGCCCATTTTTTTATTTAACTGGGCAAGTCATTTAAGAACAAATTCTTATTTACAATGACGGCATAGGAACAGTGGGTTAACTGCCTTGTTCAGGGGCAGAACAAACTAATTTTTACCTTGTCAGCTCAGGGATTCGATCGAGCAACCTTTCAGTTACTGGCCCAACGCTCTAACCACTAGGCTACCTGCCCCCCCACAAGAGAGGGGATGTGGGGGAGGGCACTGGTACACATCCACAGAGTAACCCTCACTCAGGAGACAGAAAATAGAGCAGAACTGAATGTGCCTGTGTGTGCTCGTCCGTTGTGTGTCGGCGGGCAACCGTAGGGTGCATGTGACGCGTCTAGTGCGGTAGTGCCTAGGTAGAGGTAAGTTGCATGCCCGCTTACCACGTGGTTGCATACTCTCGCCTTGACGGTACAAAGCATCTCCATGACTCCTGTCGGGCCTCCTCGCGGCGGCACATGTTAACTGGTTGTCTTGAAACTCCAGGCTAACCAGTAGGTGATCTCGGAGCAGCAGTGGGCCCCAGAGATGCATCTGTACAGGCCCACCTCTGTGTGGACACATCCTGGCAGCCATCAACCACTGCCCCGCTGCCTTGTGGGTTAGTCTGGTATGACAAAGGCTAGGGGAGCACAACCTGAGAGAAAAGCAGCGTGCTGGCGGTAGGCAGACACCTACAGATCTGGCAGCCTCCTGCAGCTGTGGAAAATACTGGTCTTCCTGGGTTTCCCCCCTTGCCACCGGAATTCACCTTCCTGCACGCCAGCGGTACAGGACTATTATGGTCACCAGCAGTTGGGACTTGAGTGGCAGCTGCTCTCGGCAGACCCCTGTGTGACTGAGCAGCCCTATTTAGGAGCCACACTGCTCAGCCCAGCTGGGGAGAGGCCTAGTAAAGGTGGCCTAAAAATTGCTCACTCACTCCATCCTGGATAGGCTACCGCACCTATCGGGGGTTCCACTCTGCGGTTGAAAAATGCTGAAGAAATTAATTCCTTTCAAACTGGCGACATGAAACATCAGAACTTTTTTGGACACTGACGATAATAGCGATAGACCACATCGGAGAACAGGTTTTATTGCTGCAGAACTAAGGCGCTACAACATTGACATTGCTGCCCTGAGTGAGATCAGGTTCCTGGATGAAGGTTCCCTGAAAGAGGAGGGACAAAGCTACACCTTCTTCTGGAAAGGTTACCCTCTGGGTGGACAACATCAGCACGGTGTAGGACTGGCTATTAAGAACAGCCTTTTACCCAGCCTCACCGAAACATCTGTCGGCATAAGTGAAAGACTAATGTCTCTCTGTATCCACCTAGCCAAGATGCGTTATGCTACTCTTCTCAGTGCATACGCACCAACTTTACCATCTGAAAATGAGGCAGAGGACTGCTTCTACCAATCATTAGATGAGGCCCTTCACCGCATCCCCAGGAATGACAAGATGTTTCTGCTGGGTGACTTCAACGCAAGGGTGGGACAGAACAACAGGATATGAAGTGGAGTGCTGGTTAGGCATGGTGTTGGCCAGGTCAATGAGAACGGCATGATACTGCTAACTCTATGTGCCATGCACGACCTCATTGTCACCAACACCTTGTAACGGCAGAAGAGAAAATCTAAAACATCATGGATGCTCCCACGCTCCAAACACTGGCACCTGATCAACTACATCATAGTGAGACGTTCTGACACTATTGACGTCCTGCTGACACATGCCATGAGGGGTGCAGAATGCTGGACAGATCACGTATGATACCGGTTAAACTCCAGGGGAGAATCCGTCCCCTCAACGCCTGCAGAAGTCCAGTAAGAGGCGTCTGCTCTGTACCCGGCTTGAGAAAACTGCAGTAAGGGACGGGTTCCGTCACTCTCTCGCTGAAAGGCTGAGGGAGACGCAGCCTCTTCTGAGCACAGAGGACCCCATGGACCAGAAGTGGGCATCTATTAGCTCAGTGCGCTATCGAGCAGTGGCCCACTCCATTGGCTACAGAGGTAGGAAACATCAGGACTGGTTCGATGAGAACTCTGACACCATCACAACATTACTGGACAATATGCACAAAGCACACAGGGCTACTCTCAACAGCCCCACATCTGCTACCTTCCGCCAGCAATGGTGTGCATCACGCAAGGGAGTGCAAACAACCTTGTGTGCTCTGAAAAACGAATGGGATGAAATCCAAATTTAAATTGACAAAAACAACATGCACAATTTCTACAACTCAACTAAAGCTATCTATGGCTATAGAAATTGCTCCATCGCCCCCCTGAAACAGATGATGGTCTGACTCTCTTGAAGGACCAAAACCAGATCCTGATGAGGGGGGCTGACCACTACTGATTCAACGGTCTCCTACTTGAAGAACTGCCTGTCCGTCCACCCATTCAAGACCTCAACCATTCGCCAGTCTTCCAAGAGGTGTTATCAGCTATCTGTTCCCTCAAGAACAGCAGCGCTCCTGGCACTGACAGCATCCAGTGCAGCGCTACTTAAGAAGGGAGGTTACTTCTGCACCAGAACGCTCCACCAGTACATCAATGAGGTTAGGGACCGGGAGATCATCCCCCAACAGTGGCGGGACGCAAACATTGTCACCATCTATAAGAACAAGGGTGACAAGTCCATCTGCGACAGGAGTATTGCCGACAAGGTCCCTGCCAAGGTGATGCTACACATGCTGCTGAAGAACATCACAGAGGAACTGCTGTCAGAGTCACAATGCGGCTTCAGAAAGAACAGGAGTACAGTCGACATGATACTCACGGCACGGCATCTCTAGAAGTAGTACTGTGAACAACATCAGGACATTTTCATGGCCTTTGTCGACCTCTCTAAGGCCTTCGACACAGATTTGTCAACATTCTTTGCCAGTTCCATGATAGGATGATGGCTCGGGTGGCCATAGGAGGGCAGGTGTCAGTGCCCTTAGGAATAAGCATTGTTGTGAGGCAGGGTGTGTGCTGACACCTGTAAACTTTTTAACATGGAAACCTACTCAAAATCAGAAGGCTCCAAGCAACCACTAAGGGGTTCTTGAGCTGAAGTATGCTGATGACTGTGCTCTTGTTGCCCACACTCCAGAAGACCTTCAGTCTGTCCTTCTAACTTCATTAGGGTAGGGAGCACTATTTTCACCTCCGGATGAAAAGCGTGCCCAAAGTAAACTGCCTGCTACTCAGGCCCAGAAGCTAGGATATGCATATAATTGGTAGATTTGGATAGAAAACACTCTAAAGTTTCCAAAGTTGTTAAAGTAATGTCTGTGAATATAACAGAACTGATATGGCAGGCAAACATCGGAGAAAAATCCATCCAGGAAGTGGGATTATTTTATTTTTGTAGTTTTCTATTGAATGCCATTACAGTGGCCATTGACTTAGGACTCAAACTGCACTTCCTATGGCTTCCACTAGATGTCAACAGTCTTTAGAAATTGTTTCAGGTTTGTATTCTGAAAAATGAGGGAGTAAGACCACTTTGAATGAGTGGACCATTCAGTGTCCCCGAGGGTTTTCATGCGCACGACCAAGAGCACGACTTTCTTGTTTTCCTTTTATATTGACGAAGCTTTTGTCCGGTTGAAATGTTATTGATTATTATGAATAAAAACAACCTGAGGATTGATTATAAACATCGTTTGACATGTTTCTATGAACTTTACTGATACTTTTCGGATTTTTCGTCTGTCTGTTGTGACTGCCTTTGAGCCTGTGGATTACTGAACAAAACGCGCGAACAAAACTGAGGTTTTTGGATAAAAAGAGGGACTTTATTGAACAAAACGAACATTTATTGAGGAAATGGGAATCTTGTGAGTGCAACCATATGAAGATCATCAAAGGTAAGTGATTAATTTTAGCACTATTTCTGACTTGTGTAACTCCTCTACTTGGCTGGTAACTGTTTGTAATGATTTGTCTGCTGGGCGCTGTTCTCAGATAATCGCATGGTATGCTTTTGCTGTAAAGCCTTTTTGAAATCTGACACCGTGGTTGGATTAACAAGACGTTAATCTTTAAACCGATGTATAACACTAGTATGTTTTATGAATTTTTATAATGAGTATTTCTGTTTTTGAATTTGGAGCTCTGCAAATTCACTGGATGTTGGCCAGGTGGGTTGCTACCGTCCCACACCCCCTAGAGAGGCTAACGGCTGTGATCTCCACCTCCACACCAAATTCGCTGTCTATTTGGTATTTTGGTATTTTATTAGGATCCCCATTAGCTGTTGCAAAAGCAGCAGCTACTCTTCCTGGGGTCAGCTCAAAGACAGAACAACATATATTTTTTTAAAAGCACACGTAACCTACATATCAATGCATACACACAAACTATCTAGGTCAAATAGGGGAGAGGCGTTGTGCCGCGAGGTGTTGCTTTACCTGTTTATTGAAACCAGGTTTGCTGTTTATTTGAGCAATATGAGATGGAAGGAAGTTCCATTTTATTAGGGCTCTATATAATACTGAACACTTTCTTAAATTTGTTCTGGATTTGGGGACTGTGAAAAGACCCCTGGTGACATGTCTGGTAGGATAAGTGTGTGTGTCAGAGCTTTGTGTAAGTTGACTATGCAAACAATTTAGGATTTTCAACACATTCATGTTTCTTATAAAAATAAGAAGTGATGCAGTCAGTCTCTCCTCAACTCTTAGCCAAGCATGCATAGCATGCTGGCATGCATAGTATTTATATCAGCCCTCTGATTACAATTAAGAGCAAAACGTGCTGCTCTGTTTTGGGCCAGCTGCCACTTAACTATGTCCTTCCTTGCAGCACTGGACCCCACGACTGGACAATAATCAAGATTACAAAAAACTAGAGCCTGCAGAACTTGCTTTTAAGAGTGTGGTGTCAAAAAAGCAGAGCATCTCTTTATTACAGCCAGCTCTCTCCCCATCTTTATAACCATTGAATCTATATGTTTTGACCATGACAGTTTACAATCTAAAGTAACGCCAAGTAATTTAGTCTCCTCAACTTGTTCAACGGCCACACCATTCATTACCAGATTCAGCTGAGGTCTAGAACTTAAGGAATGAGTTGTACTAAATCAAATTCTCTTAGTTTTAGAGATGTTCAGGACCAGTTTAGTGCTGGCCACCCATTCCAAAACAGACTGCAACTCTTTGTTAAGGGTTTCAGTGATTTCATTAGCTGTGGTTGCTGAATGCATATATGGTTGAATCATGAGCATACATGGACACACACACTTTTTTAATGCTAGTGGCAGGTCATTAGTAAAAATAGAAAAGAGTAGAGGGCCTAGAGAGCTGCCCTGCGGTACACCACACTTTACATGTTTGACATTAGAGAAGCTTCCATTAAAGAAAACCCTTTGAGTTCTATTAGATAGATAGCTCTGAATCCACGATATGGCAGAGGTTGAAAAGCCATAACAAGTTTTTTTCAACAACAGGTTATGGTCAATAACATCAAAGGCTGCACTGAAATCTAACAATACAGCTCCCACAATCTTCTTATCAGTTTATTTCAAACAATCATCAGTCATTTGTGTCAGTGCAGTACATGTTGAGTGCCCTTCTCTATAAGCATGCTGAAAGTCTGTTGTTAATTTGTTTACAGATAAATAGCATTGTATTTGGTCAAACACAATTTTTTCCCACAGTTTGCTAAGAGCTGGCAGCAAGATGGTAGGTCTGCAGTTAGAACCAGTAAAAAGCTGATTTACCACTCTTGGGTAACGGAATGACTTTGACTTCCCTCCAGGCCTAAGGACAAAGACTTTGCTCTTGGCTCAGATTAAAAATATGACAGATAGGAGTGGCTTTAGAGTCAGCTACCATCCCCAGTAGCTTTCCATCTAAGTTGTCAATGCTAGGAGGTTTGTCATTATTGATCGATAACAATTTTTCCACCTCTCCCACACTAACTTTACCAAATTCAAACTTGCAATGCTTTTCTTTCATTATTTGTTTTTTTCATGCAAGAATATAATTGCTCACTGTTCATTGTTGGCATTTCCTGCCTAAGTTTGCCCACTTTGCCAATTAAATAATAATGAAAATAATTGGCAACATCAAATGATTTCGTGATGAATAAGCCATCTGATTCGATGAAAGATGAAGTTGAATTTGTCTTTCTGCCCATAATTTCATTTAAAGTACTCCAAAAGTTTTTTCCATCATTCTTTATATCATTGATCTTGGCTTCATAATACAGTTTCTTCTTCTTTTTGTTGAGTTTAGTCACATCACTTCTCAGTTTTCAGTAAGTTAGCCAGTCAGATGTGCAGCCAGACTAATTAGCCACTCCTTTTGCCCAATCTCTTTCAACCATACAGTTTTTCAATTCCTCATCAATCCATGGAGCCTTAAAAGTTCTATCAGTCAGTTTTTTTAACAGGTGCATGTTTATCAATAATTGGAAGAAGCAATTTCCTAAATTCATCAAGTGCAGCGTCTGGATGCTCCTCATTAATCACATCAGACCAACAAATATTTTTAACATCATCCACATTAGAGTCACAGCAAAAAATGTTGTATGATCTCTTATACACTATTTTAGGCCCAGCTGTTGGAAGTTTGGCTTTCCTGAATATAGCTACTATATTGCGATCACTGCATCCAATGGGTGCGAATACAGCTTTAGAACAAAGTTCTACAGTATTAGTAAAAATGTGATCGATACATGTGGATGATCTGGTTCTTGTAGTGTTTCTAAACACACCGGTAGGTTGATTAATAACCTGAACCAGATTACAGGCACTGGTTACAGTAAGAAGCTTCCTCTTGAGCAGACAGCTTGCTGAAAACCAGTAAATACTCAAGTCCCCAAGAAAGTAGACCTCTCTGTCACATACACTATCAAGCATTTCACACATATAATTTAGATACTGACTGTTAACACTTGGTGGCCTATAGCAACACCCCAAAAGAAAAGGCTTTAGATGTGCCAAGTGAACCTGCAACCACAACACTTCAATAACACTTGACATAAGATCTTCTCTAAGCATTACAGAGATATGGTTCTAAATATATACAGCAACACCTCCCCCATAAGAATTTATGTCTCTTCTATAGATGTTACGTTATAGCCTTGTATTGCTACGGTTGTATCATCAGATGAATTATCCAAGTGACTCTCAGAAAAGGCTAATATATGAATGTTATCTGATGTTAGCAAGTTATTGATTTCATGAACCTTATTTCTAAGGCTACATATATTAATATGGACTATTTTCAGCCCTTTCCTGGGTAGCTTCTCAGAGATAGACATAATATGGAAAAGAACAAACAAAGAGAGAGAGAAAAAAATATACGTTCAGCAGTCCATTAATCAATTGGTGTGTGTGTGTGTGTGTGTGTGTGTGTGTGTATGTGTGTGTATGTGTGTGTGTGTGTGCGTGTGCCATGGGGTTGAAGCTACGTCTATCAAGCCATCTGCATCCCCACTCTTCTTTACAGCTGTGAAGCCTGGGTCACTTACAGTCGCCACATCATGCAGCTCGAGCCATTCTACATAAGCTGCCTGCTGCGCATCCAGGGAATCAGCTGGTGCGACGTGTGCCTCATACAGAAATACTTGCTAAGACCAACTGCAAGAGTATGGAGGCCATGGTCACCCAACACCAACTGTAAGAGTATGGAGGCCATGGTCACTCAACACCCACTGTAAGAGTATGGAGGCCATGATCACCCAGCACCAACTGTAAGAGTATGGAAGCCATGGTCACCCAACACCAACTGTAAGAGTATGGAGGCCATGGTTACACAACACCAACTGTAAGAGTATGGAGGCCATGGTTACACAACACCAACTGTAAGAGTATGGAGGCCATGGTTACACAACACCAACTGTAAGAGTATGGAGGCCATGGTTACACAACACCAACTGTAAGAGTATGGAGGACATGGTCACCCTACACCAACTGCGCTGGCTTGGGCATGTTATTAGAATGTCTCAGGAGCGCTTGCAGCGGAAGATCCTGTATGGCCAGCTACACCTTGGCCGGGGGTCTGCAGATGGGGGCAGATGAAGCGCTACAAGGACCAGCTGAAAACGTTGCTGAAGAAGTGCAACATCAATCCCACAGGAGACAATACAACCACGCCTGCCCCCGCCAACACAGACTGCATATGTCTCACCTGCAATAAAGTTTCTGAATCTCAGATTGGACTCTACAGTCACCAAAGAATTCACCGTTAACTCAGAAGTGGAAGTCATCATCGGGTACGATGGACTACCGTAACGTGTGTGTGTGTGTGTGTGTGTGTGTGTGTGTGTGTGTGTGTGTGTGTGTGTGTGTGTGTGTGTGTGTGTGTGTGTGTGTGTGTGTGTGTGTGTGTGTGTGTGTGTGTGAGGATACAAGAGTGCCTCTATGTCCATCCAGAAACACTGTGAGTCACGGCATAAAGCACACAACAGATACACAAGATAAAGTGTCTGGTTAGACTTACTGTTGCCTGCTAAACAAAGTATTGTACAGTCTTAATGCCAAACTGAGGGGCATAGGGGATATTTTGTAAATGTCCTCAAATCCTGCGCCAGCCCATGTCACTGCATGTTGGGGTGCAGTGAAACAGGCTGTCTGGAAGCCCATGGGGAGAGGGGATGTGGGGGAGGGGGGATGTGGGGGAGAGGGGATGTGGGGGAGGGTACTGGTTCACATCCACAGATTAACCCTCACTCAGGAGACAGAAAATAGAGTTTAACTGAATGTGTGTGTGTTTGTGTGAGTGGGTGTGTGTGCCTGTCTCTGCATGTCCATCAATGCATGTGTGAGAGAGAAAGAGAAAAAGAAAGAGGGAGAGAATAAGCTAGCTTTCCCCACATCATCATCCCGATTCTCAGCGTGTGGCACAAAGCAACCCATTTCATGTTTCCAGTGCAGTGGACATGACCAGAAACAACAAACCCTTCAAATACCTAATCTACCTCCCCTCGCCCCCTTCGCAGCCACCCCTAATCTTCCACCACATTGCCAAAATAAAGGGAAAGGGAGGGGGGAAAGCCCCACCCTCAAACTCTCTGTGCCGTCACACAACAGAACCACAACACAAACCCTCTCCCAGTGGCCTGATAGATAGACAGACGGACAGTCATTGTCTCTGTGTGAAGGTCGTGGATGCTGGAAGCACCATAGAAATAGATTCTGTAGCCACTTAGACCCAAGCATGAGAGACCTGCTGCTCTTCACCAGTGCTGAATGAGCCTAATCAGCTCCAGAGACATGGTGAGAGGAGAGGACTATTTTAATACCTTTCTGGTACAGAGGAATAAGGTGTAGAACAGGACAACAAAGACAAATGTCTACAACACAGAGCCATTGGGATCAGAAGTGAGTGAGTAGTATGGCTTTTGACAGGAACCGCTTACTTCCTGTCTCACACACCTCAGATAGACAGAGAGAAACAGAGAGGGATGGGATATAGAGAGAGATAACAAAACAGGGAGTGCAACACTCAGAGAGAGAGACTGTGAGATGAGGAAAGAAAGACCCCGGGGAAAGGGGGCATGGAATAGAAAAAAGAAAGAGAGTGAGAGCACTCTATAAGGATGGAGAAAGAGCAAATTAAAAAAGAGAGGGGGAGGGAGGGAGGGAGGGAGGGAGGGAGGGAGGGAGGGAGGGGAGAAGGAGGGAGAGAGAGAGTTTGGCACTGAGCTGGGTAATGGAGGGTTTATTATTCTCAGTAGCACAATCAAACGTGAACAGAGAGAGAGAAGAAGAGCTGGCGAATCATCCTGGGGGCTTTCTCTCTCCCTTTCCCTCTCTCCCTCTCTCTTTCCCTCTCTCTTTCCGTCTCTGGCTCCTACCCTCCGCCTTTCCTTCATGCAGGGGTATGAGTGCTATCCATCTGTCAGCTGTCAGTGCCAGTGAGAGATATACAGAGCTGTCACTTCTCGTCAGGCCGCGTTTTGGGAGGCTCTTTTGCAGCTGCCGCGCTGCAAATACTTTCCCGATGGCAGCCAGGACCAGAGTGAAGCTCTTAGAACACACGCATGAGGGCGCGCACCAACTCGCTCAGGTACGA
Source organism: Salmo salar (assembly GCF_965601325.2). NCBI lineage: Eukaryota > Metazoa > Chordata > Actinopteri > Salmoniformes > Salmonidae > Salmo > Salmo salar. The sequence goes on from NC_138292.1 coordinate 43,755,998, forward strand.
CGAACGCACTCGGGTACGCACAAACACACACAAGCACACACACGCGTACACACTGTGGATAAGGTGACAAAATGGACAGGAAGTGCCAATAGAATATTGTGTGTATTTTGGGCCCGGTGCAGATTGAAACTGTGTGTGCTCGTGTGCGTGTATGTTCCAGCACAATGGCATCTCATCAAAGTCTGGCTTTTTTGGGGGGATGGACGGACGGGTATAGACAGGAGGGGTGTGGTGCCAAGGGGTGCGGTGCCAAGGGGTGCAGCAAAGAGCGAAGCAGAGGGAGGGCTTCAGGAGCAATTAGACGTATTTATTGCAGGCCTTGGATGACACTGCACACAGAATGAGTAGTACCCAAGTAGACTCCTATGACAGAACAAGAGAAAGGGGAGGTGTACACGTGTCTGTATGTCTATCCGTGTGTCTATATGTATAATGTTTACTAGATTTGATAGTTTGCCTGCTGGATCTATGTGGTATTGGCTCATTGTCATGGAAGCTGTTTCTGGACGGAAAGAAACACGACCCGGCCAATTAGCACGACATCATGTCAGCTTGTTCGGTAATCCTGATACAGTGTCAATCCCACACGTGCAGATAGGGAGCGGAAGGGAGGGAGGGAGAAAGAGTGAGAGAGAGAAAGAGCTACTGTGTATATATATATATATATATATATATATATATATATATATAAAGAGAAACTTATAAAGAGAGAGAGAGAGAGAGAGAGAGAGAGAGAGAGAGAGAGAGATACGTAGCGAGAGAGAAAGAGAGAGAGAGAGATGAACAGGGAGAGTGAGAGGAACGGCTGAGATCTCCGGAGAGACAGATAAATCCATGTCATCCGCAGAGGACATTGTGTATGCGACGGGTAAGATGTTAACATTCCCCGCCATCCCAGGCACTACGCGGGGACAAGAGAGGAGCAAGGCCTGCTGGGGGATCTGTTTAGACGATCAAACATGCCAGGAACTCACTAGGCTGGACCTAAGTATTCTCTAGCACACAAAGAGGGGCAGACCACCATTGAGATATACTACATTCACTTCACACTATGCCTCCGTAGACATAGGCCTAGATTCATAAAATGTTCATGCACTGCTTATGAATTTGGTATGTATGTGTTACGAATGTGTCCTTATCGGTACCCTTTCCCATAAAGCGTTACCAATAAAGTGTTACTTTATTTTGTGTCTCACTTTCACAGTCTTAATTTGTCTTTTCTTATGGTGTTGTCTTAGCTCACGTACAGTAAACTGAGAAACGTACACGTGGGCCGACACAGACACACCCCTCCTCCACCTCTCTAAGCCATCATTGGCAGTAATTCAGTGACGCCTGTGACTGCCAGTACTGCGGATTTGCTACTGGAGCGAGCACTGGGTTGATTACCCTGATGTATACACACCGAGACACTTGACAATCTCTCAGCATTTACATATGCAGCCTCAGCACTCCACACTACTTCTGATCTGAGGGGTGTGTGGCTCTGTGTGTTGTGTGTGTGTGTGCTTGCGTGCGTGCGTGCGTGCATGTGTGCGTGTGTGTGCGTGCGTGTCTGAGCTTTCAAGAGTGTGTGTGAGTCTTCATAGGGTGAGTGGGAGAAGAAGAGGAGAGAAACGGCAGCTCTCGCTCGCTAAACGTAAAACAAACAAACTTTAATCCGAGGCTGAGCCTGCTCTTCAAAGCCGAGATGGAAGTAGAGACAGAAGCTTCTCACCTAGGGGCGCGTACGGCAGTAAACAGACAAACATGAGCATTTACAGAGATCCTCTTATTCCCTCTTTTTGTCAACACATACCACTCACAACCAACAAACTTCTGGGGATTACAGCGATGTTACAGCGATGTTCACGAGTCACAAAAGCAGCAGTTTGACTGATGTTGCTCTTTTCAAATGAAAGTCATCGTACAAAAACAAAACTCAGATTCAAAGTCGCAGCGTCTTTTTGTTTTCTGTTCGACAACATGAGGGACAGGATCATGTTGTGGATGAGAAGAAGACGAGACAACGAGACAGCAGGTCTGGGGAGTTGTGCTGTGTGTCGATCCTTTGGCTTCTTCTTCACAGGGAAAGTAGGCCTGGCTGATCATCATTAGAGCTACAAAGACGCGCACAACTTGACATGTTTATTTAATGGCTGCTCGCGGCACCGACAGCAAGCTGCTCCTATCTCTCACCGTAACGTGTTGATCTACCTCCGTGTGTTTACATTCCTTTGTGTGTGTGTGTGTGTGTGTGTGTGTGTGTGTGTGTGTGTGTGTGTGTGTGTGTGTGTGTGTGTGTGTGTGTGTTCACCAGCGTGTTTAGTTTTTTTATGTATGTGCAGGGTTGTCTGATTGTAGTCTGTTTACCAAAAAAATGTAACTGTAATCAGTTACGTTACCAGCAAAAATATTGCAATCAGATTAAAGATACTTTTGAAAAAAGAGATGATTACTTCTTGGATTACTTTTACATTCAGAAAGATCGTTTGCGAAAAAGACTTTATGACACCTTTCTATTTTCTCAATGACATTGAATTCAGCATTTGAGCAAAAAGTTTGTTCCACCTGAGTGAGTCTGACTACAATTGAGAGACCATTATGATGACACACCAACTGCATTTGAAAGATCATTTTTGCCTTTTTCTAATGCCTCTTAAGGGGATAGTAATCCAAAAGTAACTGAAAGTAATCAGATTACGTTGCTGATGTTGGGTAATCCAAAAGTGACTGATTACAATTTAAAACAGGTAACTAGTAACTGTAATGGATTACATTTAGAAAGTAACCAATCCTGTGTACGTGCGTGGAAGTGTCCGCGGTACGGGTTATTGTGAGTGTGCACAGTGCATTTGTGTGTTGGTAAAAAAAATGGTGTATCCATGTGTTTGTGTACCACCCATGTCGGTTCATATGACTTTATGCATAGCCATGCATGAAAATATGCATGTTCAGATTCCAAACTAATAGTCTTTAAATAGAACGTCACTTTAGCCAACATTGTCGTCCAACCTCAGTAATCTCTTTATTCATACCGGGCATTGAGAGCCCTCATAAATACTTATAATACTGTAGTCAGCATTACACAGCACAACAATACAAGAGATGCCAGTCATTCTGGAATGAGCAATTTCACAGAGTTAGTTAGTAACTCAGTGAAGCGACAGAAGAATTCACACAGAGAGAGAGATGTTGAGAGAGAGAGAGAACAGGACCAAGAGTGAGAGAGAATAGAGACAACGAGCAGAAGAGTGAGAGAGAGAACGAGCAGAAGAGAGAGAGCGAGAGAGAGAACGAGCAGAAGAGAGAGAAAAAGAGAGAACGAGCAGAAGAGAGAGAGAAAGAGAGAACGAGCAGAAGAGAGAGAGAGAATGAGCAGAAGAGTGAGTGAACGATAGAAAGGAAGAGAGCAGAAGAGTGAGAGAACGATAGAAAGGAAGAGAGCAGAAGAGTGAGTGAACGATAGAAAGGAAGAGAGCAGAAGAGTGAGAGAACGATAGAAAGGAAGAGAGCAGAAGAGTGAGAGAACGATAGAAAGGAAGAGAGCAGAAGAGTGAGTGAACGATAGAAAGGAAGAGAGCAGAAGAGTGAGAGAACGATAGAAAGGAAGAGAGCAGAAGAGTGAGAGAACGATAGAAAGGAAGAGAGCAGAGGAGTGAGAGAACGATAGAAAGGAAGAGAGCAGAAGAGTGAGAGAACGATAGAAAGGAAGAGAGCAGAGGAGTGAGAGAACGATAGAAAGGAAGAGAGCTGAAGAGTGAGAGAACGATAGAAAGGAAGAGAGCTGAAGAGTGAGAGAACGATAGAAAGGAAGAGAGCAGAAGAGTGAGAGAACGATAGAAAGGAAGAGAGCAGAAGAGTGAGAGAACGATAGAAAGGAAGAGAGCAGAAGAGTGAGTGAACGATAGAAAGGAAGAGGGCAGAAAAGTGAGAGAACGATAGAAAGGAAGAGAGCAGAGGAGTGAGAGAACGATAGAAAAGAAGAGAGCTGAAGAGTGAGAGAACGATAGAAAGGAAGAGAGATGAAGAGTGAGAGAACGATAGAAAGGAAGAGAGCAGAGGAGTGAGAGAACGATAGAAAGGAAGAGAGCAGAAGAGTGAGAGAACGATAGAAAGGAAGAGAGCAGAGGAGTGAGAGAACGATAGAAAGGAAGAGAGCAGAAGAGTGAGAGAACGATAGAAAGGAAGAGAGCAGAGGAGTGAGAGAACGATAGAAAGGAAGAGAGCAGAAGAGTGAGAGAACGATAGAAAGGAAGAGAGCAGAGGAGTGAGAGAACGATAGAAAGGAAGAGAGCAGAAGAGTGAGAGAACGATAGAAAGGAAGAGAGCAGAGGAGTGAGAGAACGATAGAAAGGAAGAGAGCAGAAGAGTGAGAGAACGATAGAAAGGAAGAGAGCAGAGGAGTGAGAGAACGATAGAAAGGAAGAGAGCAGAAGAGTGAGAGAACGATAGAAAGGAAGAGAGCAGAAGAGTGAGAGAACGATAGAAAGGAAGAGAGCAGAGGAGTGAGAGAACGATAGAAAGGAAGAGAGCAGAAGAGTGAGAGACTGCAGGGCGGATTCACCGGCGGTTTTCCTTTTTTTGTTTGTTTGCGTGTGTAAACGCAGTTTTGATGAAATATTAATGTCTCCCATCCAAAATGCTCGGTAAAGGATCCACTGTCTTCGATTTATCCATCTGTAACACCTGAGATGCAGTAGGCATTTAGTATGCTGCGCTGTCAGGAGACAGGTGCCAGCAGAGAGCTCCATGCGTCGAGCTGTCACTAGCCTGACACACCTTTGCTTCTGCTGCAGTCTGGAAACTTCTCTCTCTGTCTCTTTCCCTCCCTCTCCTTCTCTCCTTCTCTCTATATATATCCCTCCTCTGACAGTAATTCAAATAATGCTAAAACTATTCTATTCATTTCATTAGAAATACAGTGAGATATATGTTGAAAGGGGTCGAACAAAGAGTGAACGAGAGAAAATGTTAGATATCGATAAGCATTCGTTTTTGTTTTCTTTGACTATTGTGGCACAATTTGTAGGAACATAAGGTTGAAGATTTGTGCACTTCAATGGAGCAAGTTGAATTGGAAACAGACTGTATTGATCATACTGTACATGTCTGTGCTCTACTGTAAGCTTTGATTGACAGCTGGCATTGAGCTGAGGTCTTGTATCCCATGCGGGCCCACTGACAAATCATATCCCCTGATCCAGTCCCTATCTCCCTATCCATGCTAATCCAACCTGACTACGCCTGGAAAGTGATAGCGGCTGCTCGACAAACGTGTCTAGTTTGCGGTTGGGATTTGAAGGCCTCACGTGGCTCATGGCGAGAAGCTGCATTGACTTTGACACACATCATCGTCCGTCGCTGCTCCGTAATGGAAGATCTGGCTCGTAGTGTGAAGGTGTCAATCAAGCGTCTTCTCATTACAAGGTAATGTATCCCACAGTGCTATTTGAGTGGTCAGTTGGACATCCACAATGCATCCTGTCAGAAAGACTAGTTAATTATAGCATCTTGTTCTATGTTAGGCTTGGGTGTGTCAGAGGGAATAGAAACTCATGATGTATAATGCTCATTTATAATAAGGAGATGCGCATTTCAATCTTGTGACTCTGCAGTGAGGAAAGGAACAAACAACCCACAGGGAAAGTGTGTGTGTGTGTGTGTGTGTGTGTGTGTGTGTGTGTGTGTGTGTGTGTGTGTGTGTGTGTGTGTGTGTGTGTGTGTGTGTGTGTGTGTGTGTGTGTGTGTGTGTGTGTGTGTGTGTGTGTGTGTGTGTGTGTGTGTACTGTATATGTATGCGCTTGAGTGCGCACACATTTGTGTTTGCACTCTCTCTAATATGTTTGTGTGTTCGCAACAGGGGAACAGACTATTTCCCAAACCCCACTCCCACCTTTCCGACCATACAAAGGGAGCATTAAAAAATAGAAGGAAAAACAGCAGAGACTGTTGCCTAAGGAGGTATGGATGTCATAAAAGAGCAGGGTTGGGGTGTCACTCAATAAATCAGTGGGAGTTTAATTACCGGGCGGTGTGGAGGAGCCATGACATGGTATGGGTAGTTAGCGTTCCTCCTGGGCCGGACCCTACCAAAAAACCTGACAGGGCAGGGTTTCACTCAAACTCACACACACAGGAACGTACCAATATTCAGCGGGGTGGGGGCGATATTCGAGCTCTGCTCACAGGACTGCAGCTCCCTCACAGGCGAGGGCTGTCTGTCTAATCCCCCCTTTTATGAACTCTGGTTGGGAGAATTTTTTAAGCTAATCTCTGCCACATAGTCCACTGCACACTGACTCTGTTAACCCTGTGCCCCATAATCCTGTAACAAGAGAGAGGAGAGGGGAGGGGAGGGAAGGGGAGGGGAGGGGAGGGAAGAATGGAGAGAGAGAACAGAGAGAGAGCGAGAAGTTGGAGCAGACAGACAGACAGAGAGAGAATGGGGTAGATGGGAGAGAGAAAAAGAGAGTGACAGAGTGAGAGAACATAGAGGAAAAGGGGGAGCAGAAAGAGAGATGCAGTGAGAGTGAAATGGAGACCTATGAGACTTTAAAAGACAGAGCGGGGAGGGAAGTACATGTGACTGTCGGTGGGTGGCTGGGCTCCACTTTGGAGTAATACGTTTCATTTTCAGGGCTCAACAGCCATGGCTGAGTTACAGTTGAGGCTCAAACACAGCCTTGTGTTTTACATGTTGTGTTTCAGAGGAGGCTGGTGGGAGGAGCTATAGGAGGGCGGGCTCATTGTAATGGCTGGAATGGAATTAATGGATTGTGGTCAAACGTCTGGTTCCCATATGTTTGATGTGTTTGATACCGTTCCATTGATTCCAATCCAGCCATTACAATGAGCCCGTCCTCCTGTAGCTCCTTCCACCAGCCTCCTCTGGTGTATTTGTCATGCCCCTCTCCAGGCTGGTTGCTGACTGACTGGGAGGCACTTCACTCATAGACAGGCAGTGCTATGTGCTGTTTACGTTCGTTGTTTAGGCCCCAAAATGGATGAAGAGGGTCAGAGTCCCAGCTGTCAATTCACATGGAGATCAGGTGATCTATTTCAAACAGAAGAAAGAAGATCCCTTACGCACATGCACACGACTATACACACAATCTCACACACTTCCATATTACCCATACCATACACACACATGCACAAGAACACACATCCACATGCACACTCAGCAAAAAAAGAAACGTCCTTTTTTCACGACCCTGTCTTTCAAAGATAATTCGTAAAAATCCAAATTTCTTCACAGATCTTCATTGTAAAGGGTTTAAACACTGTTTCCCATGCTTGTTCAATGAACCATAAACAATTAATGAACATGCACCTGTGGAACGGTCGTTAAGACACTAACAGCTTACAGACGGTAGGCAATTAAGGTCACAGTTCTGAAAACTTAGGACACTAAAGAGGCATTTCTACTGACTCTGAAAAACACCGAAAGAAAGATGCCCAGGGTCCCTGCTCATCAAATCAAAATCAAATCAAATGTATTTATATAGCCCTTCTTACATCAGCTGATATATCAAATTGCTGTACAGAAACCCAGCCTAAAACCCCAAACAGCAAGCAATGCAGGTGTAGAAGCACGGTGGCTAGGAAAAACTGCCTAGAAAGGCCAAAACCTAGGAAGAAACCTAGAGAGGAACCAGGCTATGAGGGGTGGCCAGTCCTCTTCTGGCTGTGCCGGGTGGAGATTATAACAGAACATGGCCAAGATGTTCAAATGCTCATAAATGACCAGCATGGTCAAATAATAATAATCACAGCAGTTGTCGAGGGTGCAACAAGTCAGCACCTCAGGAGTAAATGTCAGTTGGCTTTTCATAGCCGATCATTGAGAGTATCTCTACCAATCCTGCTGTCTCTAGAGAGTTGAAAACAGCAGGTCAGGGACAGGTAGCACGTCCGTTGAACAGGTCAGGGTTCCATAGCCGCAGGCAGAACAGTTGAAACTGGAGTAGCAGCACGGCCAGGTGGACTGGGGACAACAAGGAGTCATCATGCCAGGTAGTCCTGAGGCATGGTCTAGGGCTCAGGTCCTCCGAGAGAGAGAAAGAAAGAAAGAGAGAAAGAGAGAATTAGAGAGAGCATACTTAAGTTCACACAGGACACCGGATAAGACAGGAGAAATACTCCAGGTATAACAGACTGACCCTAGCCCCCCAACACATAAACCTCTGCAGCATAAATACTGGAGGCTGAGACAGGAGGGGTCAGGAGACACTGTGGCCCCATCTGATGAAACCCCAGGACAGGGCCAAACAGGCAGGATATAACCCCACCCACTTTGCCAAAGCACAGCCCCCACACCACTAGAGGGATAGCTTCAACCACCAACTTACCATCCTGAGACAAGGCCGAGTATAGCCCACAAAGATCTCCGCAACGGCACAACACAAGGGGGGGGCGCCAACCCAGACAGGAAGACCACGTCAGCGACTCAACCCACTCAAGTGACGCACCCCTGCTAGGGACGGCATGGAAGAGCACCAGTAAGTCAGTGACTCAGCCCCTGTAATAGGGTTAGAGGCAGAGCATCCCAGTGGAGAGAGGGGAACCGGCCAGGCAGAGACAGCAAGGGCGGTTCGTTGCTCCAGAGCCTTTCCGTTCACCTTCACACTCCTGGGCCAGACTACACTCAATCATAGGACCTACTGAAGAGACGAGTCTTCAATAAAGACTTAAAGGTTGAGACCGAGTCTGCATCTCTCACATGGGTAGGCAGACCATTCCATAAAAATGGAGCTCTATAGGAGAAAGCCCTGCCTCCAGCTGTTTGCTTAGAAATTCTAGGAACAATTAGGAGGCATGCGTCTTGTGACCATAGCGTACGTGTAGGTATGTACGGCAGGACCAAATCGGAAAGATAGGTAGGAGCAAGCCCTTGTAATGCTTTGTAGGTTAGCAGTAAAACCTTGAAATCAGCCCTTGCCTTAACAGTAAGCCAGTGTAGGGAGGCTAGCACTGGAGTAATATAATCACATTTTTGGGTTCTAGTCAGGATTCTAGCAGCCGTATTTAGCACTAACTGAAGTTTATTTAGTGCTTTATCCGGGTAGCCGGAAAGTAGAGCACAGCAGTAGTCTAACCTAGAAGTAACAAAAGCATGGATTAATTTTTGGACAGAAAGTTTCTGATTTTTGCAATGTTATGTAGATGGAAAAAATCTGTCCTTGGATGATCGTGCAGCAGTGAGGGCTCTTCGATACTGCACGGTACTGTCTTTCCAAGCTAGTCGGAAGACTTTCAGTTTGGTGTGGCGCCATTTCCGTTCCAATTTTCTGGAAGCTTGCTTCAGAGCTCGGGTATTTTCTGTATACCAGGGAGCTAGTTTCTTATGGCAAATGTTTTTAGTTTTTAGGGGTGCAACTGCATCTAGGGTATTGCGCAAGGTTAAATTGAATTCCTCAGTTAACTGATTTTTGTCCTCTGACGTCCTTGGGTAGGCAGAGGGAGTCTGGAAGGGCATCAAGGAATCTTTGGGTTGTCTGAGAATTTATAGCACGACTTTTGATGCTCCTTGGTTGGGGTCTGAGCAGATTATTTGTTGCAATTGCAAACGCAATAAAATGGTGGTCCGATAGTCCAGGGTTATGAGGAAAAACATTAAGATCCACAACATTTATTCCATGGGACAAAACTAGGTCCAGAGTATGACTGTGGCAGTGAGTAGGTCCAGAGACATGTTGGACAAAACCCACTGAGTCGATGAAGGCTCCGAAAGCCTTTTGGAGTGGGTCTGTGGACTTTTCCATGTGAATATTAAAGTCACCAAAAATGTGAATATTATCTGCTATGACTACAAGGTCCGAAAGGAATTCAGGGAACTCAGTGAGGATCGCTGTATATTGCCCAGGAGGCCTGTAAACAGTAGCTATAAAAAGTGATTGGGTAGGCTGCATAGACTTCATGACTAGAAGCTCAAAAGAAGAATGTTAGCAACACCTCCGCCTTTGCGGGATGCACGGGGGATATGGTCACTAGTGTAACCAGGAGGTGAGGCCTCATTTAACACAGTAAATTCATCAGGCTTAAGCCATGTTTCAGTCAGGCCAATCACATCAAGATTATGATCAGTGATTAGTTCATTGACTATAACTGCCTTGGAAGTGAGGGTTCTAACATTAAGTAGCCCTATTTTGAGATGTGAGGTATCACGATCTCTTTCAATAATGGCAGGAATGGAGGAGGTCTTTATTCTAGTGAGATTGCTAAGGCGAACACCACCATGTTTAGTTTTGCCCAACCTAGGTCGAGGCACAGACACGGTCTCAATGGGGATAGCTGAGCTGACTACACTGACTGTACTAGTGGCAGACTCCACTAAACTGGCAGGCTGGCTAACAGCCTGCTGCCTGGCCTGCACCCTATTTCATTGTGGAGCTAGGGGAGTTAGAACCCTGTCTATGTTCGTAGATATGATGAGAGCATCCCTCCAGCTAGGATGGAGTCCGTCACTCCTCAACAGGCCGGGCTTAGTCCTGTTTGTGGGTGAGTCCCAGAAAGAGGGCCAATTATCTAAAAATTCTATCTTTTGGGAGGGGCAGAAAACAGTTTTCAACCAGCAATTGAGTTGTGAGACTCTGCTGTAGAGCTCATCACTCCCCCTAACTGGGAGGGGGCCAGAGACAATTACTCGATGCCGACACATCTTTGTAGCTGATTTACACGCTGAAGCTATTTTGCGCTTGACCTCTGACTGTTTCATCCTAACATCGTTGGTGCCGACGTGGATAACAATATCCCTATACTCTCTACACTCGCCAGTTTTAGCTTTAGCCAGCACCATCTTCAGATTAGCCTTAACGTCGGTAGCCCTGCCCCCTGGTAAACAGTGTATGATCCCTGGATGATTTGTTTTAAGTCTAATACTGCGGGTAATGGAGTCGTCAATGACTAGGGTTTTCAATTTGTCAGAGCGAATGGTGGGAGCCTTCGGCGTCTCAGATCCCGTAATGGGAGGAGTAGAGACCAGAGAAGGCTCGGCCTCTGACTCCGACTCGCTGCTTAATGGGGAGAACAAGTTGAAAGTTTCTGTCGGCTGAATGAGCGACACCGGTTGAGCATTCCTACAGGATTTCCCTCCAGAAGCCATGAGAAAGTTGTCCGGCTGCGGGGACGTGCGATGGGATTTATACTTACGTTACTATCTGTCAGGGATTTCTTCGTCGGAGGACGATATAGCGAAATCATCATCGGAAAATGAGGACCAATATGCGGCAGAGTTGAGATGGTTCATTTTGAACTTTTAATAAATTCCAAAACGAACATGCAAAATAACAAAAACGAACGCACGATACACTGACAGTCCTGTTAGGTTTACACACACTAAACACGGAACAATCTCCCACAAAATACACAGACAAACACACCCAACTAATATAGGACTTCCAATCAAAGGCAACACCACACAGCTGCCTTCAATTGGAAGTCCACCCCAATTAACTCAACATAGAAACAGATCAACCAGACTACACATAGAAATACATCAACATAGACCATAACTCAAAACCCGGAAATAATAAATCAAACGCCCTCCTAACTAACACACCACCCTGAACCACATAAAACAAATACCCTCTGCCACGTCCTGACCAAACTAAAATGACAATTAACCCTTATACTGGCCAGGATGTGACAGTACCCCCCCCTTAAAGGTGCTAACCCCGGAAGCACCTTAAAAAAACAACCCCAAACAACAACAAAACAAAAATTCCCCCCTACTAAAGGGAGGGAAGGGAGGGTGGCTGCCGTCAACGACGGCACTGTGCTACACCCCCCCTCCCCAACCCACCTATATCTGGAGGTGGCTCCGGTTCTGGCCGTTCCAGGCAGTCGGGCCACTCTGGCATCGCCGGGGGGCAGTCGGGCCACTCTGGCATCGCCGGGGGGCAGTCGGGGCAGTCTGGCAGCTCGGGGCAGTCTGGCCGCTCTGGCAGCTCAGGGCAGTCTGGCCGCTCTGGCAGCTCGGGGCAGTCTGGCAGCTCGGGGCAGTCTGGCAGCTCGGGGCAGTCTGGCAGCTCGGGGCAGTCTGGCCACTCTGGCAGCTCGGGGCAGTCTGGCCACTCTGGCAGCTCGGGGCAGTCTGGCCACTCTGGCAGCTCGGGGCAGTCTGGCCACTCTGGCAGCTCGGGGCAGTCTGGCCACTCTGGCAGCTCGGGTCAGTCTGGCCACTCTGGCAGCTCGGGGCAGTCTGGCCACTCTGGCATCTCCGGGCAGTCTGGCCACTCTGACATCTCCGGGCAGTCTGGCCACTCTGACATCTCCGGGCAGTCTGGCCACTCTGACATCTCCGGGCAGTCTGGCCACTCTGACATCTCCGGGCAGTTTGGCCACTCTGGCAGCTCCTGACTAGTGGGTGGCTCTGGCGACTCTTCACTGACGGGCGGCTCTGGCGATTCCTCACTGACGGGCGGCTCTGGCGACTCTTGACTGACGGGCAGTTCTGGCGACTCTTGACTGACGGGCAGTTCTGGCAACTCTTGACTGACGGGCAGTTCTGGCGACTCTTGACTGATGGGCAGTTCTGGCGACTCTTGACTGACGGGCAGTTCTGGCGACTCTTGACTGACGGGCAGTTCTGGCGACTCTTGACTGACGGGCAGTTCTGGCGACTCTTGACTGACGGGCAGTTCTGGCGACTCTTGACTGATGGGCAGTTCTGGCGACTATTGACTGACGGGCAGTTCTGGCGATTGTTGACTGGCAGGCAGCTCTGGTGACTGTTGACTGGCGGGCAGCTCTGGCGACTTTAGACTGGCGAGGCTGGGTTTACGCACTAGATGCCTGGTGCGTGGTGCTGGTACTGGACGTACCAGATTGGGAACATGCACCTCCAGGCTAGTGCGGGGAGCGGGTACAGGACGAGTCGGACTGGGCTGACGCACTTCCGGGTCCGCACGAGAGACAGGAGCTGGAAACCCAGGGCTATGGAGGTGCACAGGCGGTCTTGATCTTACCTCCTGCACAACCCGTCCTGGCTGGATGGAACTAGTAGCCCTGCACGAGCGGGGTGCTTGTACAGGGCGGACTGGGTTGTGCAGGGGCCTGATGGTAGCCGTGCGTAGAGCGGGAGTTGGGTAGCCTGGTCCTCGGAGGCGTACCGACGACCAGATGCGCTGCGCAGGCATCCTCCTACCAGGCTGGATGCCCGCTCTAGCACGGCACCTGCGAGGGGCTGGAATAACGCGCACCGGACTGTGCGTGCGTATGGGTGAGATAGTGCGCTCCTCAGCGAAACATGGCGCTCTCCACCTCATACACTCCTCCATAAAACCACGAGTAGCTGGCTTCCGGCTCTTCCTATGCCTAGCCAAACTACCCGTGTGCCCCCCCCAAAAAAATTATTGGGGGTGCCTCTCGTGCTTCAACGCCAGTCGTGATCCTCAGAAACGTTCCCGGTCCATACCAGCCTTTCGCCTTTCCTCTCTCTCGCTTACCACCTGTCCCCATGGAAGGCGATCTTTCCTGCTTGGATCTCCTCCCAAGTGTAGGAGCCTTCTCCACCCAAAATCTCCTCCCAAGTCCATCTCTCTCGTTTGTCCAATTCGAAATTCCTCTGCTCCTTCCTCTGCTGCTTGGTCCTGGTTTGGTGGGAGATTCTGTCAGGGATTTCTTCGTCGGAGGACGATATAGCGAAATCATCATCGGAAAATGAGGACCAATATGCGGCAGAGTTGAGATGGTTCATTTTGAACTTTTAATAAATTCCAAAACGAACATGCAAAATAACAAAAACGAACGCACGATACACTGACAGTCCTGTTAGGTTTACACACACTAAACACGGAACAATCTCCCACAAAATACACAGACAAACACACCCAACTAATATAGGACTTCCAATCAAAGGCAACACCACACAGCTGCCTTCAATTGGAAGTCCACCCCAATTAACTCAACATAGAAACAGATCAACCAGACTACACATAGAAATACATCAACATAGACCATAACTCAAAACCCGGAAATAATAAATCAAACGCCCTCCTAACTAACACACCACCCTGAACCACATAAAACAAATACCCTCTGCCACGTCCTGACCAAACTAAAATGACAATTAACCCTTATACTGGCCAGGACGTGACACTATCTGTACTTCCTGGTGGCACAGACGCTGTTTCATCCTTTCCTACACTGAAATTACCCTTGCCTAACGACTGCGTCTGAAGCTGGGCTTGCAGCACAGCTATCCTCGCCGTAAGTCGATCGTTCTCCTGTATATTATGAGTACAGCGAATGCAATTAAAAGACATCATTTTAATGTTACTACTTAGCTTCGGCTGTTGGAAGTCCTGATGAACCATGTCCAGATAAAACGTCCGGAGTGAAAAAGTTGAATGAAAAAAAGTTGACTGAGGGAAAAAAATATATATAAAGGGTAATTAAAAACCGTAAAGTTGTCAGGTAGCAAAGTAAGGTTGGCAACAAAACGCACAGCAGCACGTAAACAAGTCTGCAAGTTTTGACCAGAAATGACAAGCAATCACTTGCGAAAAAATCTAATCAAACAACACATGCTCATCTACGTGAACGTGCCTTAGGCATGCTGCAAGGAGGCATGAGGACTGCAGATGTGGCCAGGGCAATACATTGCAATGTCCGTACTGTGAGACGCCTAAGACAGCGCTACAGGGAGACAGGATGGACAGCTGATCGTCCTCGCAGTGGCAGACCACGTGTAACAACACCTGCACAGGATCAGTACATCCGAACATCACACCTGGGAGACAGGTACAGGATGGCAACAACAACTGCCCGAGTTATACCAGGAACGCACAATCCCTCCATCAGTGCTCAGACTGTCCGCAATAGGCTGAGAGAGGCTGGACTGAGGGCCTGTAGGCCTGTTGTAAGGCAGGTCCTCACCAGACATCACTGGCAACAACATTGCCTATGGGCACAAACCCACCGTCGCTGGACCAGACAGGACTGGCAAAAAGTGCTCTTCACTGACGAGTCGCGGTTTTGTCTCACCAGGGGTGATGGTCGGATTCGCACTTATCATCGAAGGAATGAGCATTACACCGAGGCCTGTACTCTGGAGCGGGATCGATTTGGAGGTGGAGGGTCCGTCATGGTCTGGTGCGGTGTGTCACAGCATCATCGGACTGAGCTTGTTGTCATTGCAGGCAACCTCAACGCTGTGCGTTACAGGGAAGACATCCTCCTCCCTCATGTGGTACCCATCCTGCAGGCTCATCCTGACATGACCCTCCAGCATGACAATGCCACCAGCCATACTGCTCGTTCTGTGCACGATTTCCTGCAAGACAGGAATGTCAGTGTTCTGCCATGGCCAGATCTCAATCCCATTGAGCACGTCTGGGACCTGTTGGATCGGAGGGTGAGAGATAGGGCCATTCCCCCCAGAAATGTCCGGGAACTTGCAGGTGCCATGGTGGGAGAGTGGGGTAACATCTCACAGCAAGAACTGGCAAATCTGGTGCAGTCCATGAGGAGGAGATGCACTGCAGTACATAATGCAGCTGGTGGCCACACCAGATACTGACTGTTACTTTTGACCCCCCCCCCCCCCCCCCCCCCCTTTGTTCAGGGACACATTATTCCATTTCTGTTAGTCACATATTTGTGGTTCAGTTTATGTCTCAGTTGTCGAATCTTGTTATGTTCATAGAAATATTTACACATGTTAAGTTTGCTGAAAATATACGCAGTTGACAGTGAGAGGACGTTTCTTTTTTTGCTGAGTTTATGTGCACGCACATACTAACACACATTTACATACTATCCTTATGTTCCCACCAAGAGATCGTAACAATAGCAGTGTTTATATCCATACACATTTGTAGGCCTGCTATTGTTCTAGGAAGTGTAAATAAATAGATACCGGTTCATCTTGTACCTTTCATTTTTATATTCTCATACAACTGTTTTATATTCTCATACAAACTTTCCCAAAGTGAGTAATTAATTCCTGGCACTCCACTTTGCGAGCTTGTAAGGCCACCGAAATAACCAGCGAAAAAACTCAATTCAAACCCCTTGCAGAAAAAGAACGACATATGCCAATCTGTTCCTGCATTCTGCTAGACATGTGCACTATCTCGTTGGCTGAGAGACATTTGCATTTGTTTTAACCCCATCCCTTGTGATGCTGCAGCCCGAGGCACAACACAACACAGTCAAAGGAGAGACCACCCCCTCTCATCTCATCTCCTCCGTGTGTGTGCATGTGTGTGTGCTTGTGGTGTGTGCTTGTGGGTGTGTGTGTGTGTGTGTGTGTGTGTGTGTGTGTGTGTGTGTGTGTGTGTGTGTGTGTGTGTGTGTGTGTGTGTGTGTGTGTGTGTGTGTGTGTGTGTGTTAGAGTGCCCCCTAGCCCTCAAACCTCACCGCTCCACACGTGCCCTACATAGGCAGGGTATTCGCCCGTCTCAAGACTAGAGAGAGTCTCTATTTTGTCATGTTTTATATCATTCTACTAATAAAAATGACACAGGTCCTCTCACTAAAGACTACACTGTTACCCGAAGAGCTCTCGTTATGAATGCGCCGCAAACACAACCAACGGCTCGCCGTTCTTTCTACTGCTCTCAGCGAGCTGTTGTTTTGTAAACAACCCCAGAATGACAGCATTTTGATGCATATTTGTAAAAGATGAAGAGAAAGAGAGAAAGAGAGTGAGAGCGGAGGAGAAAGCAAGAGGGAGAGAAATGAGAGATAGGGACAGAAGAGGGAGAGTGTAAAAATGAGCCAGATGGTAGATTTGGCTAGGCCGCTGTCATTCAGTTTATGTAAAGCCTGTCTAGAGAGAGTACAGACCCCGAAGCATCTCTCACATATTGAATAGTCACTTCACGCTTAAGAAGCAAAGGGAGAGGCTCTGAGGCTATGATCAGTACTGGCAACCTATTGTTTTCATTTTTGAATGTTACCTTTTTACACTCATATTGATTTCTTATTTTATTTCACTGAAAACATTATGGTGGGGAACAGTGGAAAACATGCGTGTGTAGACACAGAAAAACGGACACAATGAAAACCAAGGTTATTACAGTTTTGTGTTTCTATTTCTGTTCAGTTAGTTTTCAGACCTGATTTGCTAGTTTTTGTTTAGTTTAAGTTGTATAAAAATATTTATATTTTGTTTTAATATTATTTAGTTTCAGTTGTAGTGTTAGGGACAGAAAGCATGCGTGGGAGGCTAGGAACCATTTGTGTTGTATAGGTATTTTTTGGGGGGGGTGATTCGTCTGTGGGTGCCACCACAGAAATATGACTAGAGATTGCGTCTAAAATCTACTCACTTTCGCAAACGCTGATTCATGGATCGTCTACATCCGGGTTGCATCCGGTTTATACGGACTAACGTCACATGCGCACTAGCACTCAGTGTGCACAGGGAGCAGCGTAAGCAGTGACGTCGTCATTATGTCATCCAAAAACATGGCACACATTGGATGAATATAAAAAATGTATATCTTCGGGCTGTGAGTGATGGAAAAAAATCTTCTTCAGCGAAATTATTAGAATAATTCAATGGATGTTTTGTGGACAAAATGTATGACTAAAGTGTCTTACAGTATTAGCAATTTTCAAATCGGACTTGTCTATGTGACCGTGTATGAAAATGTCTTCCTGGGCCGGGCGTCAGTTACACAGCAGTACCGAAGCAAAACTGTAGGAGCAGTTGAAACCATGCTTCAAGACTGGAGCCCTGGCCCCTTGGGTGGCACTGGGGCAGTAGGTCATGTGTCAGGTCATAGGTTAAGTTGGGTTTTTGAATTATAAACTCAATCTTAATGTGACTTGGATTGAAATGGAATAGCTCCGATACAAACTATATGGTGGAAGGAAACTCTCTCTCGCCCATGTTTACACCAATCCAATGCTTTTTAACTTTAGTAGTGCATGTAAGAATAATGAAGTTAGCTTCCTAGATGGTGTTCCCCTGTTAGTTGTTGATAGCGATTTAAAGTGATGCACAAGCTAGTCCTATTTGAAAGAGTGCCATCTCCTGGCTGCATTTACTCTCCACATTCAGTAAACCCCCAAAATTCTTGGAAACCCAATGTTTAGGTTTTCATTTTAGTTCTGTTAGTTTTGGAATCAAAGATAATAGTTTCGGTATATATATATTTTTTTTCAATTGGGTTTGTTAATTATTTTATTTCAGTTTACTAAATCGTTTTTTCATGATTAGTTTCAGTTTCAGTTAACTAAATAGTTTTTTCATGATTAGTTTCAGTTTTAGTTTACTGAACCTTGCTGACGACACACATGCACGCTTACATGCGTCACGCACACGCACAGACATACAGTGGCCCCAAATCGACCTATTCGTGAGCATGTGTGACCCGCGGTTGTCGATCAGTGCAAATTTGTAAGGCGATGAAGCGTGCAGGAGATGCCTGTCAAAGAGGATGTTAGGAGATTACACACCCCACAGTATAAAAAGGGGGGGGGGGGGGGGGGGGAGAGATGGAGAGGAGCGAGAGACTGTTCATTTCTGATTGTTTATTTAATTTATTCCACTAACATGTTTCCCATGCCAATAAAGCCCTTTGAAGTGAATTAAATTGAGAGAGAGAGAGAGAGAGCAAGAGGGAGAGAGAGAGGAGGGAAAGAGAGGGAAAGAGAGAGAAGGAGAGAGTGAGAGGGAGAGAAGGAGACAGAGACAGAGAGAGTAAGAACTGTGAGGGAGGGAGGAAAGGAGAGACGGACAGTGGTAGAGCTCTGCCATGGAAGGTGAACCTCATCAGAGAGCACGATTTAACGTTATCTGCTGGCTTTCTAAACTCTGAAATGTAAAAAGGGACCTCTATTCAGCAAGGCATATTTTTCTTCCTCCTTCACTCTCACTTCTCTCTCATTTCACACAGGCTGCTGGAGATGCCTTAATTGTGCTCCCTCTTCAAGGCAGCCTTTTCACTTGCTCTTGATAAGTCTTTGATATCCTGCGCTTCACTAATTGTAGTCGCTGCAGTACATCTTTTTCCATTTCCTGATAATTAGCCTCTAACTCTTTCATCTGTCTTTTCAAGTGCACTAAATCTCGTTGTTTAATGAAAGTTACACTGCACCCAACAAGGTTGACGGGTGGGGAAAAAAACATGCCACGGCTATCGCCCGTGGGCTGCCTGGCCGTGTCCTTGGGTTTTTGAACGTGAAAATATTCCACCGCAAGAACACAGGAGCCGTTTAATAAGAACACACTTCAGAATGACTCCTGGTAAATAGATGGGGAAAAATGCTGAGTCGAGTTAGCTACGAAGCTTGAACCTGCGGCTTTGTACTGAAAAGATCACAACCTCACGTCTTCCAGCTAGAGTACTGTAACTGCAACAACCCCAACCAAAACAGACTGCAGTCATATCAGATGTGGGTTAGATTGAAACATTACTGAGAAAGATGATTAGTGAGAACTACGACAGCGTAATCTATATGAGAAGGCTTATTCTTTACCTCCGCTGACATTGCAAAATTTTGCACATACCGTAGGTATTCTGAAGGTAGAACAAGCCCTGGTAAAAGATAATTGGGTAAGACTTCCAATGAGTTAACTCCTATGCTGTACATTATATGCATAGATAATAAGCTATTATATCTAGCAGGCTATTCTTTGTTACCGATAATTGTTGTTGAGAAAGGTCATTATAACACTATGGGATGCTACTGTACAATGGTGTCATGTTACGGATGTTACATTTTTTTTTTGACTATACTTCCTCTGAGGGAGAAAGGAGGGGGGAGAAAAAACACGTTACCCTGGAGAAAAAAAAAAAAACAAAACATGAAAAAACACAAAGGCAGCAAGAGGAGAAAGGGAGAAAAGCGTTGTTTCAAGAGGGCGTCACATCTTAATGACCTCATTGCTCTTGTAGTGATGTGAGTTATTTCACACTAGGACGTTTTCAAGTAAATGGGAGGCGGGTGAGGGGCGGGGGGGGGGGGGGTAGTGGAACTGCTAACTGGGGTTCAAAGCGGTGATATTTGGGGGGGGGGGCATGGTTAACAGGGTCATTTAGATTGGATGGGAGATCGATACGGAAAGGTGGAGAGGAGCTGTGATGTGTAGCTTAGACAGACAGACAGACAGACAGACAGACAGACAGACAGACAGACAGACAGACAGACAGACAGACAGACAGACAGACAGACAGACAGACAGACAGACAGACAGACAGACAGACAGACAGACAGACAGACAGACAGACAGACAGACAGACAGACAGACAGACAGACAGACAGACAGACAGACAGACAGACAGACAGACAGACAGACAGTGGAGGGGGGACTATACTGTAGTGTTACATACCCAACAGTTCAAACAATTTCCAAGTAAGTATTTAAGATTGTTTAACTCTTCCACGTTTCAGCATCATAGCCTTCGCCAAGGATTACAATGTATTTCATGTTTGTATTCCTGTGAAAGTGGAAACAAAACAAAGTACGCTACATGACCAACAATATGTGGACACCTGCTCGTCGAACATCTCATTCCAAAATCATGGGCATTAGTATGGAGTTGGTCCCCCCTTTGCTGCTATAACAGCCTCCACTCTTCTGGGAAGGCTTTGCACTAGATGTTGGAACATTGCTGTGGGGACTTGCTTCCATTCAGCCACAAGAGCATTTGTGAGGTCGATTAGACAATTGGTGTTAGATGGGGTTAAGGTCAGGGCTCTGTGCAGGCCAGTCAAGTTCTTCCATACAGATCTCGATAAACATTTCTGTATGGACCTCGCTTTCTGCACAGGGGAATTATTATGCTGAAACACAAAACTGGAAGCACAGAATCATCTGTAGCGTTAAGATTTCCCTTCACTAGAACTAAGGGGACTAGACCGAACCATGAAAAACAGACCCAGACCATTATTCCTCATCCACCAAGCTTTACAGTTGGCATTATGCATTGGGGCAGGTAGCATTATCCTGGCATCCGACAAGCCTAGATTCGTCTGTCGGATTGCCAGATGGTGAAGCGTGATTCATCACACCAGAGAACACATTTCCACTGCTCCACAGTCCAATGGCGGTGAGCTTTACACCACTCCAGCCAATGCTTAGCATTGAGCCTGGTGATCTTAGGCTTGTGTGCGGCTGCTCAGCCATGGAAATCCATTTCATGAAGCCCCTGTCGAACAGTTCTTGTGCTGACGTTGCTTCCAGAGGCAGTTTGGAACTCGGTAGTGAGTGTTGCAACCAAGGACAGACTATTTTTGCACGCCACGCGCTTTAGCAGTCGGAGGTCCTGTTCTGTGAGCTTGCTTGGCCTACCACCTCGCGCCTGAGCCGTTGTTGCTCCTAGACCTTTCCACTTCACAATAACAGCACTTACAGTTGACCGGGGCAGCTCTAGTAGGGCAGAAATTTGACGAACTGACTTGTCGGAAATGTGGCATCCTATGACAGTGCCATGTTGAAAGTTACTGAGCTCTTCAGTAAGGCCATTCTAATTTCATTGTTTGTCTATGGAGATTGCATTGCTGTGTCCCTGATTTTATACACCTGTCAACAACGGGTGTGGTTGAAACAGCCGAATCCACTATTTTGAAGGGGTGTCCCAATTCTTTTTTATAAATAGTGTATATTGCTGTTCAGACCTGTTTTGAAAAATGTTTACAGTTCCAACTTACATTTACGGTAATCATATAATTTCCTCATCTTTAGAAGGAAGTATTATACTTATCTTACCTTTAATTAAAAGTGTCTGACAAGACAGAAGCGCAGCCTACAATAATAAAGACACCTTTATCTATAATACATGATGGAGAAACATATCTAATACAGCATATTTGATGACTATCATCAGGGTTGGGTAGGTTACTTTCTAAATGTAATCCATTACAGTTACTAGTTACCTGTCCAAAATTGTAATCCGTTACATAACTTTTGGATTACCCAAACTCAGTAATGTAATCTGATCAAATACATTTACTTTTAGATTACTTTCCCCTTAAGAGGCATTAGAAGAAGACAAAAATGTATGTCAAATCAATGTTAAAGTTTACATAGCTGGCCATACATGGATGTTCAATTTGACTTTATGGGTTGGTTATGTAGTCTTCTTCTACATATAATAATACAAATAAATTATATCAAGTCCTAAAATGGATGTAGCAACTACAGATTGCCCCTTTAAGTCTATCAATAGTGTGCGAGTTTGGGTAGGTGTCCATTAGGCCTATGGATGTATTTATTTATCAGCATGAATTATATTGAGTAATTAAAGCCCTACGTTTATTCCATAGGCTGGGATCCGAGATGCACAGCGGTTGCAAAGGGGGCATTTTTCGCTGGCTGTCCACTGGTTGCAAAACAATGATTGATAAGCAGCTTAAACTTCTTGAATTCAACCATTATTGGGTTCAAATATACATTTAGATTTGTGAACAGCCAATGTAACATCAATAGGTTTAGGCTACTACATGATACTTGAATTTCCCCTGTACCCATCACCAGGTTGCTAGCCCACAAATGAACGTTTATAACGTAGGTGCACAGGTCGGGAGACAAATTAGAGTAATCAAGGTCACAGACAGTGACACATTCAATACCGCCTTGCATACTCTTGCCTGCATGTAGCTGACCTTGGGTGTAATCATTAGTTGTTTTGCAACTAAAATGTGAGTTTCTATTGGACACATTCAGGTAGGTCCCTCCCTTTGGTGGAATGAATACACACCTGACCACCCGCACACACAGTTCACTTTCATAGCAGCCACATACAAACAGCATCATCACTTTGCTCGTTGTATAATTCCTTCTCCCATTGATGCGCTCTCCTCCTCTCACCTTTTCCCTTCGCTTGTGGACTTCAGTGCAAAACACAACAGCTGTCTGTGACCAGATGCAAAAGCCTCTCCAAGCCAAACCTTCATACCATAACCACTAACCGCTACACAGCCTACAGCGTTGTCACCAGATTAACGTTATAGTCAACAAACTACAACTAACATGTTAATAAACCCACAGTCCAATCCATGTGTACAATCACGCAGGACAGTGCAAGCAGTTTAGCAGTTTACCAGCAGGCCCCTGTGGCAAGACATTTATAAAACCGAAAGCTTACCTTGACTTGGAAGAGTTGCAGCGTTGGATAGCCTTAGCCAGCTAGCTAACATAAATAACATTCCTCTCTGTTTGAGTCAGTGAGTAGGCACAATTAGCTGCATTAGCTAAGTAAGTGATAGGTAAACTAAGAAAAAAAATACAATGAAATATACAGTAGCTATCTCTCTCTCTCGCCTCTGCTTCTCCTTAACTGTTCAACTATTGTCTTTCTCTCTCTTTGAGTCAACTACTCACCACACTTTATGCACTGCAGTGCTAGCTAGCTGCAGCTTATGCTTTCAGTACTAGATTCAATCTCTGATCCTTTGATTGGATGGACAACATGTCAGTTCATACTGCAAGAGCTCTGATAGGTTGGAGGACATCCTTGCCGTGTAAGTCTATGGAAGGGGGTGAGAAACATGAGCCTCCTCGTTTTTTTTATTGAACTCATTGAACCCAGAGGAGAACGGAAAATAGCTGTCCTCCGGCTACACCATGGTGCTACCCTAGAGAGTGCTGTTGAGGCTACTGTAGACCTTCATTGCATTGCAAGACGTTGTGCGTTTATGATATGTGTATATATGTAGTATATTTCTATCTAAAAAGGATAACCTTTTGAGTGTTTCACTATTTTTATTAAATTAACTGTGTAGGATGGTTTTCCCTTCCTCCTCTGAGGAGCCTCCACTTGTGGACGTGTGTGTGTGTGTGTGTGTGTGTGTGTGTGTGTGTGTGTGTGTGTGTGTGTGTGTGTGTGTGTGTGTGTGTGTGTGTGTGTGTGTGTGTGTGTGTGTGTGTGTGTGTGTGTGTGTGTGGACTTGGGGGTGTATTTGGTACTGTTTTTGAGGCAGTTTCTGTTTCTGAGGCCTTGTCTGTAGTAAGTCCAGGAGGATATTATCACTTCCCTTTCAGCTTTCTATTAGACACACCAGGCCTGCCAGTCAAGCTGCTCACACAATGTGACTAAAATCATGTCATGGCAAAAAAATGTACACTTAGAAAATAACGTTGCTTAACCATTTTGAACCAAGTTCTAGAGCATGATGTTTGTATCCTAGCTAAGCTGAGTAAGTCAATGGCAGTAGCTAGAATCTCAACTGAAGCAGTTACAAAACATGGTTACTACCAGCAGGAACAGGGCTATTATGCTCAGGATCAATCTTCTGAACAGACTGTCCAGCACAATATATTGTACTTCCCATTCGTTGTTTTTGTCCCTTAGCCCCACATCTATCTCTGGTGTAGTGGCTGGGGTGGTGAATTAAGAAGGGGGAGTGAGCAGAGGGATTTGGGATTTGGATTTGTGTGTGTGTGTATGTATGCATGTGTTTGTGTATGTGCTCGTGTGTCTGCAAATGTGGGTTGTGTGTGTGTGTGTGTGTGTGTGTGTGTGTGTGTGTGTGTGTGTGTGTGTGTGTGTGTGTGTGTGTGTGTGTGTGTGTGTGTGTACGTGTGTGTATTTATGCATGTGTTTGTGTACGTGTGTGTATTTACGCACGCCCGTCTGCAAATGTCGGTGTGTGCACGCTCATACATGCTTGTGTGTGTGTGACATACTGTATTTTGTTTTCATTGTCCTTATGGCTGTGCTGGGATGTGGGAGGCGTATCACATAGCGGGCCTTTTGGAATGCGGCCAGCGCCGCTCGTTCATAACGTCTCCGGGGCATCTGGGAAGGCAGGCTGGGGAGGACAGGTGTTACTCCTCTGAGCAAATCAAACGCCAATCAGCTGCTCAGATCTAAAGCCAATCAGATGCCTCAGCGATCCAAAATTGTCTGCATTTCTTTCAGTCATCCATTGTTATGTGAACTGCGGTATATTATTTTGTGGCTTTATTGTCACATATTTTGTTTTTGCACTGAACAAAAATATGAAAGCAACAGCCAACAAAGTTACAGTTCATATAAGAAAATCTGTCAATTTAAATAAATTCATTTGGCCCTAATCTATGGATTTCACATGACTGGGAATACAGATATGCATCTGTTGGTCACAGATACTTTTAAAAAGGTAGGGGCGTAGATCAGAAAACCAGTCAGTGTCTGGTTTGACCACCATTTGCCTCATGCAGCGTGACACATCTCTATCGCATTGAGTTGATCAGGCTGTTGATTGTGGTCTGTGGAATGTTGTCCCGCTCTTGTTCAATGGCTGTGCGAAGTTGCTGGATATGGGCGGGAACTGGAACTCGCTGTCGTACATGTTGATCCAGAGCATCCCAAACATGCTCAATGAGTGACATGTCTGGTGAGAATCCAGGCCTTGGAAGAGCTGGGACATTTTCAGCTTTCAGGATTTGTGTACAGATCCTAGCGACATGGGGCCGTGCATTATCATGCTGAAACGTGAAGTGATGGGGGCGGGTGAATGGCACAACAATGGGCCTCAGGATCTCTTCACGGTATCTCTGTGCATTCAAATTGCCATCGATAAAAGGCAATTGTGTTTGTTTTTCGTAACTTATGCCTGCCCATACCCTAACCCCTCCGCCACATGGGGCCCTCTGTTCACAATGTTGACATCAGCAAATCGCTCGTCCACTCGACTCCATGCATGCTGTCTGCCATCTGCCTGGTACAGTTGAAACTGAGATTCAGCCGTGAAGAGCACACTTCTCCAGCATGCCAGTGGCCATCAAAGGTGAGCATATGCCCTCTGAAGTCAGTTACGATGACAAACTGCAGTCAGGTCAAGACCCTGGTGAGGACAACGAGCACAGATGAGCTTCCCTGAGAAGGTTTCTGACGGAAAACATTTTCATCAGCTGTCTGGGTGGCGGGTCTCAGACCATCCCGCAAGTGAAGAAGCCGGCTGGTGTGGTTACATGCTTGTGTCGTGTGACAAAACTGCACATTTTAGAGGGGCCTTTTATTGTCCTCCAGCACAACGTGCACCTGTGTAATGATCATGCTGTTTAATCAGCTTCTTGATATGCCACACCTGTCAAATTTGTGCACAAAATGTGAGGGAAACAAGCTTTTTGTGCGTCTTTTATTTCAGCTCATGAAACATGGGACCAACACTTTACATGTTACGTTTATATTTTTGTTCAGTGTAGATACGTTGTCTTAGGTATACAGTTGATGTCAAAAGCTCTGCTGCCATAATGTTTACATACCATTCCGTTGAAGTCAGATTTCCTCTATCAGCCCTAGGACACTTGAGGCTTCCTTGACCAAAACCATAAAAATGACCACACTGCTAAGACTAGGCCCCATCTGGCAATAGCAGACGACAGTCATGATGGATTTGACAACCAGGAATGTATTGTGACTTCCTTGTCTCTCAGTGGCAGTCCTCCCACAGGTGAACAGTATCGGGAAAGCTACGATTAATGAAATGTCAGGATGTTCTCTCCCAGTGACATATTTATAGTATTGTAAAACCTCTCTGACCATTTAGAAACATAACATCACCTCAGAGAGATGTGAGGGCAGCCTTCTACAACTACATGTGACTATGTGTGCTAGTTTGCGTTTCACAATACGCAATGACTTGCTTTTATTGATTAGACATTGAAGTAATATGTCCTTACTGGTGACATATAGAGACCAGTCCTCAGCGAAATATTAGACGACATGTTGTATAACAGTGGTCTATTTTCACAGTAGTTTATTATATGATTTCAGCGGACATGGAAATGAACAGGACATGAATGTCTTACTCTAAGATCAATGGAATGCCACTAATCAGAGGTGGTAGAGTTGTGAATCAGCCACCAACCTTGTCCCTCATCGTCCCCCAGCAGGCAAGGCGAAACCAAACCCAGTCACCGACCATTACCCTGCCCACCTGGAAGCAAACAATCATTTATGTCTACAGTATACTAGATGACTGATAGGGGGCGCTGTGTTGAAGCCACTTTGCCACCATCTTGACACTCCCCCCACCGTTGTAAAAAAAAATATTTTGGAACCTATAGAAATGCATTTATTAATGTCTACATTCAATTTTGCCACATTTATTCAATTACAGACACCTTCATGCATAGTTTGTTATTATATTATGTGAGCGAAACATTAAAAATATGAATTAAAAATATGTTTCCTTAAAGTATAGATTTTTTTAGATGACTAATGTTACTTTCCCCACTACATACATGTAATTAAATTCCATTAATTCAGATGGAGGACAGGTGGCTTCATAGCCTCTCAATGGCCAATACACAGCATCAGCAATCCAGTGTTTATATACATCATTGGAAGCAACTCAGTCAGAGAATTAAATGTTGCAATTTTGTGCCAAAATGAGACAGGGTTGTATTTACATAGTAAGTCGCAAAAGTAACACAGTTATCCTTTGTATCGTCTTTATATCAGTAGGCCTATATCAAACTGTTCTTCATCTTTAAATATGTTGCGAAATGCGAAGGGTGTTGATTATGATCGGAGTGTGTTGAAAGTCTGCAGGCATCTCAAAGACATGAACAGAACAGGGCAGGGAATATTGAATCTGGCCGCCAAGTGTTAGACGTCTAAACTACAAAACTGTGTCATCCATCTCCTCTGTAATTGTAACCTAACTTGCATGTCCATCTTCTTAATAGCGTTAACTTCCGTATGGTCAGAGTCTGCGTCTCTACCTACCATGGGTCACATGTCTGCTTGAACTTTAAACAAGAAATACTGCTCTTGCGTTGGTCTTTTTTCCGTATAAAACAGTCTAAGTTGGGCTAATTAATTTTCTCTCTCAAGGGGAGAAAATATCTGCCTCCTCAAAATTTCAGAGTATGTAATTTGGTGTAAAACAGTACCACTTTAGGCGTTCTCCATGAGTTAAATTAAATCGAACCCTGCGGGGTTGTGCTGTAAGGGTATTAAGTAATGTTTATTGATGTTTATTCTCAGAGGGAGCTGTGGGGAAAAAAATGCTTTTCAACTTGATACATTTTCCCTTGGTCCATGTGAAAGATGAAACTGTTGTGAAGTTGCTGCCTTTCTTAGGATGGAGGGAGTGCCTCTGGTTAACTCCAATGTAACTTGAATGTGAAAAATGGACTTCGGGCAATGGAGATGTGATAATTAATGATGGTGGAAGTGGAAGACGTAGATTGATCATTCATGCATTCAAATCGGTCTGCGCTCTCCCTCTACTTGGGTATCATATCTGATCATTTACATTTGAACCAGGGTTGAAATTGAAGGCAGTCAGTTCAGCAAGAACTGAAATTCCAATTCAGTAATTTAAAAAAATGACACACATTTTCTAAGAATTGTCAATAAACTGAGAATTAGAAGCTATTTATTTCAAATGTTTTTCCATTGTTGAATTCAAATCACTTCCTTAATTGACTACCTTCAATTCGTATTGACCGCAACCCTGATTTTAACATTACAAATAAATGAAAATGTATAAAAATGTAATTGAATGTGAACCAATAATCTTTTGTTTTACAATGGATGCTTGAATTATAAACCCAGCATATATCTGAAGCCTCGCCTCACCGGCTTTCAGTGTCATTCAGTGTCATTCAGCACCACTATCTACATGTCTAGCTTTTCGTTGCTCCCAGTTTACGTAGGTGAAAAATAGGTATGTGTCTGAACTAAACTGCAATGCTGCTCCTATTTGAATCACCTTCTCTTAGTGTTTCTCTCTGTTTTCGTTCTAGTGGTTGCTAGACTGACACAGCTCCCTAGTTCCACGGACATGTAGTTATAATCCCTGTGCCAACCTGTCACCCTGTCTCATGTCACTCCCTCTCACAACTCCCCACACATCCGCCAGAGGTGCACACGCACACGCACGCACGCATGTATGCACGCACAAACACTGCAGCCTTCAGAACACTCTACTTAATTAAAAGAGCAAAACATCAACCAAAAGAAGGCCTTGTTGCTACGACAACTACAGGACAACTCTCTTCCATTTTCCTTCCATCTCTTTGCCTTCTTCTCCATTCTTTCCCGCTTCATTTGACTACTCTCTTTCTCGTCCTCTTTTTTTCTTTCCTCTGTCTGTATAGAGGGAATGGACTGGTTGAGAACCATGGCCTCCTGGGTAATAGGAAACACAGCGGCTCTCCCTTGGGCTTGTTACCAGAGGCTAGTCAACCAGTCAACCACGCTGCACCTCCATGACCATAAGGGCTTGCTGTGTTGAGACACTCTCGTTCACAACTCTCTCTGTGTCGTGACAGAATGGGCTTCAGGAACAAAATGGTTTGTGTCAAATACCTTTCACCTGGGTATTGTATTGTACGGTATATCCGTTAATATCAGTTCCATCTGAATTGTAGCTATTCATTTAGTTAAATGCTGTTCAATACAACTGATATCAATCTACTTGTTCTTTTTCTATGAATATTGCATTTTAAGAGTTGAGTAATGCAGCGCTAGCCTGGGTTACACAGGGGCCCATGGTTCAGTGAAACACCACCTAACCTCAAATAGACTTAACTAAACCTTATGATATAGAAACCCCTTGGAAAGGGCTTATGCTAATAGACAGCTGTGGTTGCGTGGGGCAAATCTCCTAATGACCCGGAGTTACATTAATTAGGGCGCCTCGTCAAACATCTGTGCAGGTAGTCATGGTGACGGGGCTGCTGTTGCCTGTCGTTGACACCTGACAGCTCAGTGCACCTGTGCCGGATGTCTAAGCAGTGCATCGTCCTCACACCTGACACACATACTGGTGACAGACGGATGTGTGTGTCAGAAAACACACAGACACAAATGCACGCATGCTCACACACACACACATACATACACACGGCCTTGAGACAGACAGACGTGTCACAAAACACACAGAATTGCACGCTCGCACACACGCGCATAGCCTGGAGACAGAGAGACGTGTGTGTATGTCACACTACACAAACAGCACGAGAAAACACACCGACACATTCTCTAATACGACATACACAGCCCCATTCAACAATGCACTTCATCATGCACCACTTAGGGAGCGTTTTCTGGTATATTTCATACCATTTCGTAGAGTTCAGTGTGAAACAAAGTGCTGGTTGAGCCATACTATTTCTACCAGGAGAGAGTTGCATCACTTGCCACAGCGCCATTAGAGCTAGTCTGTCATCACAGCTTTGGCTGAACTGTGGGATCCATGTTGCCTCACACACAGACACACGTACACACACACAGACACACGTACACACACACGCGCATACGCATACGCACACACACACACACAGACTTCTCCTGTCACACGCCCCGGTCGCTCAGCAGTGCATTGCATTCTGGGAGAAAAGCCTACTGTAGAGTACACTTCCTCCTCTTCATTGTCTGTTGGCTTGAGCAGCATCAGGCTTTTCAGCTCTGTACTGTTGCTAGTCTATTCTTTCTTTCTCTCTCCCTGCCTTAAAAGAATGACAGCCCTATGAAAGGCTGAGCTGTCACGATCCCTCAATAGCAGCCGGCTAATTGCTGACCCTAACAGGACCAATTAGCATTTACAAGCTCTGCGCAGAGGCCCATGGGAGTCCTCCACGCAGACATGTGGACCAGACATGGCTGCCGCCCGCTCTCTCTCTCTCTCTCCGTCTCCCTCTCGCATACAAGCAGCATAAAGACTGTTGGTGGCTTTCTTTCTTTCTGTCTTCTGCCTCTTCTTGCTTTATTACACTATCCCCTTTTCCCTTTCTGTCTGAGGCATGAGTGTCTGTGCTCTGGGCCCCAGAGCCCTCCTCTGAGACTCCTTGTGAAGTGTAGGGAGGGATGGAGTCCATGTCGGGATGCACTCTGGAAAACCTCGGAGAGAGAGGGAGAGAGAGAGAGAGAGAGAGAGAGAGAGAGAGAGAGAGAGAGAGAGAGAGAGAGAAAGGCTCCAATGTTATGCTGGAGCCTGGTATCAACGACAGCAACAAGCGTGTAATCAGCCCGATTTAAAGTGTCTCCTCAAAGAGCAACGAGGCTAACGCCGGCAACTTAGACTGATATTTTGATAAAGCCCCACATTTAGCTAGGCAAACGTATCGGGCTGTCTGTTCTCTTTTTTAGTGTGAAACGCGATAACGACGCATATCTGGGGCTGATAAGGAAACGCGGGGAGGAGCTGGAGTGGTTGTACCACCACCACACAATAGAGGTCTGTCAAGACATTGGGTAGGTCTTGATTTTTACACGCCATAATTCAAACAGAAAAATCCAAGATGGAGGATGATTAACGTCCGTTCTTCCTTCTCTTCCTTCATTTATTTGGTTATCTTCATTATTTCGGAGACATTAAAAGAGGCCAGGGCTGGGGAGGAAGGAGAGGAGAGGGGAGGAAGGAGGTGGAGGCAGGTCTGTGCGGTGGGATACTAATTACTGTGTCCGCTCATAGCGCCTCAAGTAAACCAGGCCAGTGCATCTTGCCTGATGAGAACATGCATCAAGCAGCTTAATTGAGAGTAAAATGAGGCAGGCGTGCCACAGGCCCTATTAATCAACATTGATGAATGAAAGTGTAATTAGGAATGTGGAAATGCACAAAAAAATAACAGGAAAAAAGGGAGAAACAAATTGGTTAACATAAAGTTAAGGTTGCTATGGTTAACAAACAGGTTGAACATTAGTGATACAGTATATCTCAGAACTTGAATCATTGTCGAAGCTGACTTTTTCAAATAGGAAACAATAATGATAATATACACTAGTCTTGTATACGACTGTATGTACTGTATATGCTGATTTGATCTACTCTACAGATAGAGTAGGCATGAGTGTGATTGCGTAGGTTCTTCCTGAATCACAGCACCTGCATCACGGGCAAAGTACACACTGCACCTGCTCTGTCTCTGACATAATTTGTTTATGCAAATCATCTCCGTCTTTAATCATTGATAATTATTTTCAGTTTTTTTCTTACATGCTGACCAGACCGGACACGTCGCGTGCGCGAGCGTTGCAAAATAAATGTACACATACATGTTATTCAATCATTGCACCCACATGGCTCTCCAGCGCCAACGAGCGTCTGCTTAGCATGGTTCTATTTGTGATGCTCAACGCGTTGCATGTCCTGCCTCTCCCATCTCCTCATTGGTTTTTAGGAGCATATACCCATGTGGGTGATTGAAAGATGAGCTGAGGTCCACACTCCAGTCAGTTGTGGTAATGCACCTTTTAAAGATGGTGCCAACCGCCATATAAAGTCCAACGAAGAAGGAGAAACCTGGAGGAGAGCTGACTAGAAACAAACGTTTACCCTTTTATGTGTGGATTAATTGTCGGAGTAGAGGACCTTGTGCATTTCAGGTAAAATAACAACTCAACATTTATATCCCAGGACAAATTAGCTAGCAACAGCAAGCTAGCTAGCTAAATTGCCATCAATGTTTAAATGCTTCTTGACCTGTCCCCAAATTTGTTTTGATATATCAACTTGCATGTCCTGATCACGTCTGGTGTGGGGGGACAAAATCAACA
The DNA here is from genome assembly GCF_965601325.2 of Salmo salar. NCBI lineage: Eukaryota > Metazoa > Chordata > Actinopteri > Salmoniformes > Salmonidae > Salmo > Salmo salar. The sequence goes on from NC_138292.1 coordinate 43,788,382, forward strand.
TACGCGCGATGACGTACAAAGACGCACGCGCCTTTCCGTCTGGCCAGCATGTTAGGTCATCATTACTGTGATGTTTTACGCATTGTAAATGAGTTGAACCAGGCTTTGGAATAGGACCCAGATTGGAATTCTCATTGATAAATACCCCAGTGTACCATACAAAGTCTTCCGGACAGTGCCACTCTATACTACAGTATATGTACAACAGGAGACCTTGGATATACCTGGCAACAGCCTCGCATTTTCAGCACGACCGCGTCAGCAGTATTATAGGGTTATTTGATGTCGTGAGAGAGGAGTAGAACACCATCTCCAGTCTGAATGTAGGTTCATTGTTCCTCATGTTTATCTTTCACTGCAGCGTGTTCCTTCCCGGGCATTGACATTCAGAACAGGTACAACACAGGCCCATGAGCTGTGTTAATAAATAAGTCAAACACAACACAATACCCTTGAAATGCCATAATCCCTTTTGTTTTGATGGAGGTTGATTTCTCTCTATGTATGCAAGAGGGAAGCCTCTCTCTACCTACACGCACACACATATATACATACATACATACACACACACACACACACACACACTCCTCTCACTTTCCCCTTTCAAAAGCTCTTATCTATTTATAGACTTTGATATGTATACCTGTGAATTCTTACCTCAGGCGAGACAATCAGGGCTGTTCTTCTTCAATCCGGTGAAATCAAATGACAGTGGAGAGAAGAAAAAACAGAGGAGCAAAACCAAAAGACAAAAGAGGCCCGATGTGAGGAGGAAGAGACATGGTTTTCTTACACGGCTGATAATTAGACGGAAAGACAAGGCAGATTAGGTCTGCATTCTAACCAAATGGCTCCTGAAGACAGGAGTGACAGTGGAAGAGATTTGTTTTATTTTTGAACCAAACGCTCACATTGCTTCCCATCGCCTTGCATTAGGAGGAATCCAGCAGAGTTAGCTGCTGGTGGATAGAGAAGGGGCTGCTGGTGATGTGTCATGGGACGGTGCACCCGGATTCTAAGACGCCTCGTAATGAAGTGGACGTTGGGGGAATAATCGGCGGCAGATTGGCTCTGATCTGGTGCGGTGCATCTCTAACGCGCTGTAGCAGTGTAGGGCATGGGAGGTCAGCTCCATTTTCTCCCACTTCCCCTGACATCATCTAAAATGGCCCGGATGAAATTAGCCTAACCCCCGGAATGACATATCTCTCTGAGTAAGCCGTGTGGACGTGGCGAGCGGCTGAACGTGAAATCCAAATCAACACATTGTTTTTGCCATGTCAGAAGCGGCCACGGAATGACCATCACTCTCTTGCTCGGGGATATTTTTTGTCAAAACGGAAGCTCTGCAAACGGTTTGAAATAATCCAATCCAGCGCATCTTGACTCGTTAGGGTCATTATGTAGGCTTGACCTTGTTCTGCTACCATGGATTCCTCCACTGTAGAGGAGAGCGAAGGAGGAGGACGAGGCCTGTCTGGTGAAACACGTGGAACTACTTCCTCCGTCGGTAAGTTGAGTAAAGCGTGAGAGGGCTCAGGGACGGGTGGCTAAAGTAGCACAACACCCGTTGACTTCAGCGCCCTTTACCCCCGCGGCGCTAAGCAAGACGAAGCCTATACAGACACTTTGAGGGAGGCAAGAAAGGAAGAACAACACTGTGTGGCCCCAGAATAGTGTGCTGTGGTTGTACGCAATGGGGGTAACACTGTGGAGTGGAAACATACATCTTTATGTTGCCACAAATAATCTGTCCATTATACAGTATCTTTACACCTCTAAAGCCATACAATTATATATTGAAAAAAAAATCCATTGACTTGGATGGTGTGAAAAACATGTATGTCGTTCTTACATACCTTTGAATTCTAAAGACAAAATCGATACCGAACAACGAAGAATTTCTCAGGCAAGAGGGTGTAAGTGTTTGTTTTGATTGACCAAATCCATATTGCATCCCATTTGTAATATAATTCAGGATCTCTCTTTAGAATCTGTTCAAACCTGAATCAGTAACCTTCTCTCACCTCCCCTACATCACACTTGAGTTCCCATAGCCACACAGGTCCAATGAAGTAGCAATCCTCTTTGCTGTCGTCTTCTGTTTCACAAATAATAAATACACTTTTTTAACGGCTGACTTTATGTTGCTTTTGCACCAGTGCTGTCAGTTGGGCAGTAACACTTAAGATGTAATCACCCGCCACGCCAGCCGGAAGATGGACGAGTGAGTGGGACAGGTGGACAGGTGCGATAAGGAGGTTTTTGTGAGACCCCGTCCGACCTGGATTTGTGTGGATGTCCACTGCAGGACGCTTAATAGCTGATGGCAATACCTGATTAGATGACCATTTTAAATCTGTTGTCCATTTTACCTTGACCTTTTCCCTTTTTCTCTCTCTTTCTTTGTGTGTTTTTACCTTCTACTCTCTTGTTGGATTATTAGTATCTGTTCCCCCCCCCCCCCCCCCCCCCCCGTTCACCTGAATCTCACCCAGAGATGTCTCTAACGGTGTGAAATGTTGTGTTTTTTTTTTAAATACACCTACTTAGGAAAAGGTGATGGAAGTGAACAGGTTGAGTTGGGATCCTCACATAACTCCTCTCTCTCCATCTACCTGAAGCTGACCAGACTGTTTATTTCAGGTTGTTTTAGGGTTGACCACAGCATTTTCTCCTCCTGCTGTGTGCAACGAGATAGCACCATTACGATAGAGACCGGTCACCACAGTATGGGGTTGTATTTTATCATGCCAGACATTCCAACAATGTCATGCTGAAGACCACTAGGTCTCGAGTCTGTGTGGGTTGTTTAAGGGCTGTCCAGCCTGGTATCAGGTTATATGCGTCACATTTTGAAGTGTTGGCAAAACAATGGCATCACCATTGTTGATGCCTAAGTCAGTACACTGCATTCAATGTACAGAATCGGTCAGTGTTTTTAATATTGTAGACATCGCCAATGCATTTATCAAACAGTGGTGTCACATATATAAGTGTTACACAGATATTAAGATAGGTAACTGGCAGGGAAAACTACTATAGTCAAGTAAAAGGAAATTTAACTGATGACTTTGTTTTCTATATGCTTCCAAACTCACTCATTGTTTAACTTTGTGTGAAATGATCGATGCTATCTTGCCCACAATAGACTCACTTCTATTACACAATACTGTTGGTAGATTGGAGCAAGTTTTGATGGATGTGGGTGGACTTTGTCACATGTGGGTGTGTTATTTTCTGTTGTGTGAAACAAAAGTAGAGGAGTTGATGAGAAACCGGTGTGATTTTGTCAGAAGTCCAAAATGTTTCATTTGCACAACTTTGAAGTGTGAGATCATAGCTGTTGAGAGACAGAAATACAGTAGACTGATCTGATAACAAGGTACTAATATCCAATAAAAGGGTCTGGTAACACTTTATAATAATATCTTAATGAGTAAACAGTAACATAATAACTGTAATGCATTATCTATAACAACTTTCATATATAAGAATTCATTAAATACTATTATAAACTGGGTGGTTCGAGCCCTGAATGCTGATTGGCTGATAGCTGTAGTATATCAGACCGTATACCATAGGTATGACAAAACATGTATTTTTACTGCTCTAATTACGTTGGTAACCAGTTTATAATGGCAATAAGGTCCCTCGGGGGTTTGTGGTATATGACCAATACACCACGTCTAAGGCCTGTATCCAGGCACTCTGCGTTGCGTCGTACATAAGAACAGCCCTTAGCCGTGGTATATTGACCATATACCACACCCCCTCGTGCCGTATTGCTTAAATAAACTATTAATAAATAAGTATGTAATTGTTCGTAAACATCTATAAGTATTTCTAATGATTATTCATGAAAGTTATTATAAAGTGTTACCAAGGGTATTATTATTATTATAAATTATTATTATTATTTCCTAACATGTGCCCTTACATGTCCTCGCATTGGTAAATAAGTACATTACTGAAAAGCATTAATTGAACAGAATTCTGTCCATTTGATTGAATAAATTCATATTTTGCCATTATCTCCATCGCTATTTTACCTTATTATAGAACATAACATGATCTCATTATAATCAGAACATATGCAACCACTGTATTTACACCACAGATAATGAGATCATTTCTCCATAGATTAAGAGATAAAAAAGTAACCTAATTAAGGAATATTGTTGTTTTGCTTGGTTCCACATCTGTGAAACAGTCTCAGGGAGGGAGGGAAGGCTTGTCGTCTGCAGCTGTTGCTGCTGCTGCTGCTGCTGTGTGTTGCTCTGTGTTGCTGTGTGTTGCTCTGTGTTGCTGTGTGTTGCTCCCTGAGGTAGAGGTTGGTGGTCTGTGTTCAAGCGCCGCAGGCCCTCCGTGACTCACTGTGGGGAGTCTATGTACACACACACACACACACACACACACACACACACACACACACACACACACACACACACACACACACACACACACACACACACACACACACACACACACACACACACACACACACACACACACACACACACACACACAGGCTTCACCTGCACTTACTCCCCAACAGAGAGGCCAGGTCTCTTCTCTGCTCCTGGAGAAACTCCATTCACCCTGGTGGAGCAGGAACACCTGCGCTTGATTTAGAGACCCAATGTTCTTAAAGAGGCCCCAGGGGAACCCCTCAAAACATGTGGAGAAACGGTTTGTTTACGGTCTTTATGTGTATACATAATATGAATGCTGAGCCGTGTGTGTGTTTCAGTGTGTGTGTGTGTGTGTGTGTGTTTGAGTGTGTGCAAGCGAATGTCAATTAAAGACAATTAAAGAAATAATGTTTAGGAGGAATGCTGTGGGTACTGTATGTTTCATGAGATACTAGTTAACATTGCCATGGTCTAGACTATATTGTATATCATCTGTACCTGTTCTGTTAGTCTAAATACTCCCTTATCTTTTATGTCAGGCTGCCTTTCTCTGCTACGGTAAGTCAGAGAAAGGAGCAAATATAGCTCAGTACAAGCTAGTTCTAACCGGCCTCATCTCCAAAGTGCAGTAGTGATACTACCTGACTAACTTTCCTCTCCGGTTATGGCACTTGTTTAATGATGGATGTATCTGAAGGTATCGCCCCATTTGACAATCTACTGTCAGCACTGGCAATCTAAAATGAGTGAAGGATAGTTCAGATATGTGGTCAGCTCCTGGTGAGCTTCCACTGGCCCTGGATTTCCAGAAACCAGGTAGGGTGTTTGTGGGGGACCACTCTACCCAGACACATGCCCACACTCCTGCCCCTACACACATACACACACACACACACACACACACACACACACACACACACACACACACACACACACACACACACACACACACACACACACACACACACACACACACACACACACACACACTCCCACTTCCATTTACATGTACACCGAGTTTATAAAACATTAATAACACCTTCCTAATATTGAGTTGCACCCCCTTTTCCCCTCAGAATGGCCTCAATTAATCGGGGTGTGGACTACAAGGTGTTGAAAGCATTCCACAGGGATGCTGGCCCATGTTGACTCCAATGCTTCCCACAGTTGTGTCAAGTTGGCTGGATGTCCTTTGGGTGGTGGACCATTCTTGATACAGTACACACGTTGTTGAGCAGTTCTTGACACAAACCGGTGCGCCTGGCACCTACTACCATACCCGTTCAAAGGTACTTCAATATTTTGTTTTGCCCATTCACCCTCTGAATGACACGTACACAATCCATGTCTCATTTGTCTCAAGGCTTAAAAATCCTTCTTTAACCTGTCTCCTCCCCTTCATCTGCACTGATTGAAGTGGATTTAACAAGTGACATCAAAAAGGGATCATAGCTTTCTTGATGTTTTCTTAATGTTTCGTACACTCAATGTATATCCTCACAAGAGCACACACAGGCACAAACAAACAAGCGCGCATTCTCACAAACACAAACACACACACTCCACTTTACACACCGCAGGTGTAAAGTTACAGTGCACCTATCGCTAATTACCGCCACAGTGCCAGCATCCTCTGCTCTGGCTCCAAATTACACTGCTCAACCACAACAAGGGCGACGTGCCCGGCAGTCATTTGTCAGACTAATTATTTGTCTTTGGCTTGTAATTGCAGTGCGAACAGGTACTCAGGTAATTGTCTGGAGAGCCCCAATGTTAAGTGATGCTTTCCCTCCATTTGCAGCCAAGATGAAAGGAGAAGAGAGGGAGTGCTGAAGTGCGTGTGGTTCAATTCGGCCTCCCAATCAGTCGTGTCGTGGATTCTAAATATAGTGCAGTGGGACTGAAACGTTTGGAGGTACAGAGATAAGAGAAGTGCACCTTGATGTTAATATTATCGCCGGTAAAGGCTCTTCATAACAGAATTTCGGCTTCATGAGACGCTGCGAGTAATCAAGTCTCGGGAGCATAAGAAATTTTAAGTTCATTAATCACAAGCCACAGTCAATGAGGGGAAAATATATGAGACGTAAAGGGAAATAGTTAGTGTCAGGGAAGATTTATGTCTCTGGGAAATATTTGTTGTGCTTTAAAGGGGCACTTTTTACTTCCCGCAGTATTTTGCTGCTGTTTACAAATATAAACACACAGGCCACTGTCATTTGCAATGACGTCTGGTCTGCTACCACTGTCACCTATCATCATAATTACGGATGCGGCCTCTCTTCTTGTTATTTTTAAACGTGTATCTGATGATTCCTCACTGGGGTTACGCAAGGCCGACTGGACATGATGTCAGGTTGAATATTATAATGAGCAAAAAAAATAACTCATCGAGAAATAGAAACAGAATTGTGCGTCTTTGCCCTGAATCCGATAGCTAGACCCCTGCTGTCTCAAAGAGTTGTCTGATCTCCACGATGGTCACTGTGGATTTCTACACGTCTCTTCCTGAAGACCAAATCAGTCTCACCGCGGGATCGTCTCCGGCCGTCTTGGTAATGTTGTGCTGTGCAGAATAGCCCCTGGCTATTTTCGTTCCTCATGGTGGAGAACACGCAAGCTTTTGAAAAGGATCCATAACTACCCAAGACAGCCAGGGCCAGAGCAAGCTGGCCTTACAGAGAGAGGCCAGCTAGACATGAAAAGGTAGAGGCAGAATATAATCCTTTCACCTCCCTGTTCTCCTGCTGTACTCCTGCTGTGGTCCTGCAGTGGTCCTGCCATGGTCCCCTTTTTGATGTGCCTGAGCAAAAGAATGTTGGGCATGCCACTAAATCATCAAATACACATGACAGGCATTTTTTTTCTCTCTCTTTCTCTCTCTCTCTCTCTCTCTCTCTCTCTCTCGCTCGCTCTCTCTCTCTCTCTCTCTCTCTCTCTCTCTGTCTCTCTCTCTCTGATAAGCGTGGAATTGAATTGGCTTTCGATCTATATTTTCTTGTCACTATTTCTCCTGCTTTTCTTCTGCCTTACATGAGTGAGGTGCGTCTTTCCAGCCATCTTTTCACTCAATACACGACAGTGCATGCCACATAATGTACGTTCACTTCGTGAGTGAGTGTGCATGCGGAGGACGAGAATGTTGGAGTAGGCGTGTTTTTCTTTCACTCCCGTCTCCTCGCGGAGACACACGGTGCCATCTGCTTTGCATTGGTTCAACAAAGATTTATTGTGCTGTGGCACACTAATCCAAAACACACATCTCGCCTTCTCCTCCTCATCAGAGACCAGGGCTAAGTGAGGGATGTGGGATTGGAGACGAACGCTTGGCTCTATTCTCCTCCTTTTGTCAAACTCTCACTTGACAGAGGAGAGGAAAGCTCGCTGGCACACAGAGGTGAGGAATGCCAATTCTGTACCCTCCTCTGCCTCCACAGAAAAAGACTGATTTAGAGTTACAATTATAAACGTGTCATGGACGTCGTGTGTACCGAGAGGCGAATGGAAAAGTACAGGACTTTGGGAAAATAGAAGAAGGAAATCAGAGGTACAAAATTGCTTCGCTGTAGCTCTTCTAAAGACAAGGTCATTGATTTTTTATGTGGCGCAGTGGGCGTTACATGTGCACATTAAAATATCAAACATGTTACTAGATGTAGGGATTTCTTGCTTTCAGTGAAACGAGGTCAAAGAAGCTCTCAGGAACAGCATTTTTCATGTCAATTTGGGGAACATGAGCATGGAGCCTAGCCTGTTCACTCTTCCGTCCTGTCCAGCCACACTCTGCTTTCTGCTGACTCCCGGTGCCCCCCTTTGTCACACACATGCCAGGTAAAAGAGAGGGGTCCCTTGGGGGCAGAAGAGAGGGGCCCCTCATGGCCTTTCTACTGGTGGAGGCCACCCCAGAGGGTTGGTAAGGCCCCTCTGATACGACAGTGGGGTGAGAGGGCCTCCGGGATATGGCAGTGGGGTCAGTGTGTTGAGCCTCTCCCGAAACACTTGTCTCCATGTTTCTCCACTGTTAGGGAGGGGTGGTGGAGGTCTCCATCTGCCAACAGGCATTACTACCGTGTTCATCATTTGAGCACGAAACAAACACACACACACAGAAGTGTGAAAACACACACAGAAGCACATAAACACACACACACACACACACACACACACACACACACACACACACACACACACACACACACACACACACACACACACACACACACACAGGCATGCACACTCTGCAAATCAGGATGTACCCATGAACTCCAGTGTAGAGTGGGGGCCCTCCAACCCTGGGGTGAGGCCCCTGCCAATTGAGCTGCCATGTCTGGACAAGGAGAGCGCCCCCAAGCCCAGCCAGGGCCGCCCTTACACTTACGTACTCAACGTGGCAGGTCAAGGAGACTTCGCCCGCGCTTCCATTTCCTCTCTGCCAAACACAGCCCCCTGTCGCCACATAGCCCCTGCCTGCCTCTCAACAACCCACCCCTCTACCCCACACAGTCTGCCAACCCTAGCCTGCTCACCATACAGCAAGTACATTTCAGTGGTGGATTGTACCATAAAGATCCTATAATACACCATAGAGATCTATATGTAATTCTATAGTTTGTTCCTACTTCCCTTTACCCCCATTCCTCTGCCTTTTACATGGTACTGTATTGACTTTTCTAGTGTTGTGTCATAATCTGCAAGGATAGCTCATGCGAGGACATCTTCCTGTTCCAATTCAACCTCTAGCTGTGAGAAAGCGGTACAGTTTGGTCAGATTGAGATGGCTTCCGACACTCCTCTCTCAGTGTGACTTGACAAACTCACAAGGATCTGCATAAGCTCCTCAGTCTGCCCTTAGCTTGCAGCTACTGTCTGCCTGCTGTCACAGACACACAGGGGACCCTATCATACCTACAGTGCATCTCACTCCTCATCCATCTCACCTGTACCCTTCCTCCTATACCCATATCTAATTAAAACAACAGCAGAATGGCACCAAAGAGTGGAGGAGGTTCAATGAGAAGAAAATTGTTGCTGTCCCTTCCTCTTGTTTTCCAATGGCTTCTCATGCTCTGTCTTGTTCTCTCTCTCTCTGTCTCTCGCTCTACTTTGCTAATTTACTCTCTATCCTGCTGCTTTCCCCTTGTACAATTACAAAGGCGCATGCTATTTAATGTGCACCACTAATCTTCAAGCTGAGAGGCTTTGCAGCTAATAATTACTTATTGCAGAATGAGTTAGGGTAGTCACAAGAGGTGTTCAAAACACCTACTGTTGTTCTAGTTCATGTTTTATAATCCTTGCAATGGATTGTCCAGTCCCTCTGTTTAAGTCAATATCATTACATTTTTCTTTTCATCTTCTAAAGGAACAGTTCAACGAAATGACATATTTAGATATTTGTTTCAGGGGTCGGAACCGGTTCAGGGAACAGAACCGAGAACCGGAAAATAACAAAATGTTTAGAGGAACAGAATCAGAACCGGGAACGAAAGTGATCTATACTGTTCCAGAAAAGAACCATTATTTGAAAAGCATGTGAACTGATAATAATGTTATTTTACATTCAAGGCATACGTTTCCAGTCCCACAAAAAAAATTAACAAAGAGCCTATGCAAAGCCCTCACTCTGTCACTCATAAATTGATTTCAGTGTCAGCCTGCCAGCTGAAGATCTTTGCCAATGTGTGCGTGTAGGCTACCTGCCACCCCCCCCCCCCCCCCACCCCCTCTTCTCCAAAGCATAGTCTACTGTATCCTACTGACATTACAAGCGTGATTCAGAAATTACAGAGAAAGATTTTTCATGGATTAACTTTTTCAGTGCTATTTAAGGATGCTATAGTATTGACTTTATTAACTACAAAAAGGTAAGATGTGTTTTTATTTTAATTCTGGTGCCACTATGCACATATAAGTTTGTTAGCTAGCTAGCTAGCGCCAGTCCAACGTTAAGCCAACTCTCTGAAGTTTAAAGACATTCACTGTTCCTTCATAGAAGCCGCTCCTCTGTTATAATTCTGTGGACCTACTTCAGATAATGCATGTCATAACAACAAGATGCTCAGCACTTCAAACCCAGCCTCCTCCTCCACCCTCTCTCGCTCTTTCGCTCTCTTGCCACCCGTAAAATTTCAGTCACATCTTGCGCCCTACACTTGCCTGTCCAATGTATGTAAATAGCTTTCCCGCTCTATTCCACTGATAGGTAAAGTAAATGAATGTCAGGCAAAATGTAACAAAAAGGCAGATATCAGAAGTTTTAAAAATCAACAGAAAGGAATGATATAAACCGTTACCTTTTTGGGGTTTGAAGCGCTTCAGAACTTTATTTTACTGGTCGGAACAGTGGAACACTACGCAAAGAAAATTATGGAACGAAACAATAGAAAAATCATTTTGTTTCCAACTCCTGATTTGTTTCCTTTACCTTGAAAGGAGTCTATGGACAAGGAGTGACTGCTTTCAAGGTTTCAGGATACAGGATAGCTGTACTACCCCTTCAATATGCTTGCCATAGGTTGACACCGTTGAGAAACAAATATCAATCAACATAGTGTGACGTGACTGAACCATACAAATGATATCGTCTTGAAATACAAAAAATTTCCATAGGGGGTGGGGATGGGTATATACGTACAGCATTGTGTCCCTCAAAGTGTATCAAATTCCAATCTCAGATTGCCTTCTAGGATAATGTGGAAATATTAGAAAGGCCTTGATCTAAAATGGAGCATGGAAATGAAGTGTGTGTGTGTGTGTGTGTGTGTGTGTGTGTGTGTGTGTGTGTGTGTGTGTGTGTGTGTGTGTGTGTGTGTGTGTGTGTGTGTGTGTGTGTGTGTGTGTGTGTGTGTGTGTGTGTGTGTGTGTGTGTGTAAGAGAGAGAGAGCGAGAGAGAGAGGGAGAGAGAGAGAAAGAGAGAGAGAGCACCCTGAGGACAGCCAGCCAACAGATCACTTCGTCAGGCAACCATACCTTTGGGAGGGACCGCAGTCTGCCTCTCCTCTCTCTACTATGGAAATGGCCCATTCCCCACATTAGTCATACTGCCTTAGTCTATGCTAAATTCTGCCTCGCCTTTTTTCCCCCAAGACCCTTCGAATGTGCTGGTGATAAAAACCTAAGACACCCCCACCCCCCTCGTGCCATGAAGTGTATAGGCACACCAGTGCTTGACTGGCTGGAAACCGCAGGTAAATGGTGAGATTTTAAATTCGTTTTATGGTGATATGGTGGTTGATAGCTCTGTCTTGAAACTGGGAAATGTCAACAAAGACATGGATTTGTTTGAATATTGTTACAATGAGATGAACTAAACTAAATACCAAAATGTCAAAATGTTAGTAGGTCTACGATTACTTGAAAAGGAACATGATTTCTATCTTTAACATAGGAGGTCGTTTGATTACTTCTACCCATGTAAAAGAGCCAGGATTTTAAAGCAAGTCAAATTGTGGTTACTTTTCACCGATCAATGCCTCTGTATGGATCTTCGTATGGATCTTCTTCTACTTTAGATTTGTGTGTATTGTTGTGAATCGCTCGATATTACAGCACTGCTGCAGCTAGGAACCAAAGCGTTTCGCTACACCCGCAATAACATCTGCTAAATGTGTGCATGTGACCAACAACATTTGATTTGAAGGACCCTCCAGCCACGTACAGTACATTACCCATGTCACACCGTCCGCCATCAGTCCCCAGATCTGAGCCGGTATTTCCATTGTTGAGTGTTCAGGTCTTGACTATGCTCGCTAATTTATTCCACGATTAATTGGTCTCTTGCTGTACGCCTGATTAAAACCTGTAATCGGTTACATGGGAAATAAAATGAGAAGAGGGGCTGGGGATACTGCTGCTAGTGGAATGACTCAATTAGACGTTCCCGTGTCCAGTGAAGTTACACTGCTTCCATGTTGCATTGATTTTCACAACAGTTTAGTAGGGGATCAGTCATAATGGGTGTGTAAGTATTTCTGTTACATTGTTAAGCCCATATCAAGGCAGATCCCACTCCAATCCATAAGAAAGCAATGTCCACTGTAAATTAGTACTTACCCAAAAAGCAAGTCCCTGTGAACCATCGGATTATTTCAGCACATATGGCTCAGTGCTGGTACGGCAACACATATGCCCTATCTGTTCCGAATGTACACTGTAAAGGGTTTGCCATGAATTTGACAGTATCTTACAGGCAGCTCGGTGGCGTGTCAAATTCTGTATTTCATATTGCAGTACACCTACTGTAATCTAAATACAGTACCAAAGCAAGAGCTGTGTAATGACACACAGTACAATACCGTAAAATTGACTGTATTATAATGTAAAAAGATAAATGATACGGTAATTGGAACAAATTAATGAATGAATGGATGAATGGATGAATGAATGGATGAATGAATGAAATTCATTAAGGGGAGGGGTTTGTATTTCACAGTATTTACTGTAATTACAAGGGATTGGTGCAAGCAGGTTGCCTGCTTGTTAATGAGCCAGAGACAGCAATACCATCCACTAGTGGCTAAAAGGTTCTTGGTGCTCCAAAGATATGGTACTATATTCTGTGGGGTGGAACTATAGTACCATTCAAAATACAGCAATTTTTCTACAATTAACCATAACTTACAGTATGCTGCAGTATTTTTTTTTACCTTTGAAAATACCTAAAATTACTTTATAAATTACTGTTTCCCGTTACAGTGTAGGATACAGTGAATTCGGAAAGTATTCAGACTTTTTCCCCACATTTTGTTACGTTACAGCCTTATACTAAAATTGATTAAATTATATTTTTCCCTCATCAATCTACACACAATACCCCATAATGAGAAAGCGAAAACAGGTTTTTAGATATTTGTGCAAATGTATAAAAAATGAAAAACAGAAACACCTTATTTACATAAGTATTCAGACCCTTTGCTATGAGACTCGGAATTGAGCTCAGGTGCATCCTGTTTCCATTGATCATCCTTGAGATGTTTCTATAACTTGATTGGAGTCCACCTGTGGTAAATTGAATTGATTGGACAGGATTTAGAAAGGCACACACCTGTCTATATAAGGTCCCACAGTTGACCTTATATAGAGGTCGAAGGAATTTCCGTAGAGCTCCGAGTTGAGGCAAAGATCTCGGGAAAGGGAACCAAAACATTTCTGCAGCATTGAAGGTCCTCAAGAACACAGTGGCCTCCATAATTCTTAAATGGAAGAAGTTTGGAAGCCCCAAGACTCTTCCTGGAAATGGGGAGAAGGGCATTGGTCAGGGAGGTGATCAAGAACCCAACGGTCACTCTGGCAGATCTCCAGAGTTCCTCTGTGGAGATGGGAGAACCTTCCAGAAGGACAACCATCTCTGCAGCACTCCACCAATCAGGCCTTTATGGTAGAGTGGCCAGACGGAAGCCACTCCCCAGTAAAAGACACATGACAGCCCGCTTGGAGTTACCTAAAGGACTCTCAGACCATGAGAAACAAGATTCTCTGGTCTGATGAAACCAAGATTGAACTCTTTGGCCTGAATGCCAAGCATCACGTCTGGAGGAAACCTGGCACCATCCCTACGGTGAAGCATGGTGGTGGCAGCATCCTGCTGTGGGGATGTTTTTCAGCGGCAGAGACTGGGAGACTAGTCAGGATCGAGGGAAAGATGAATGGAGCAAAGTACAGAGAGATCCTTGATGAAAACCTGCCCCTGAGTGCTCAGGACCTCAGACTGGGGCAAAGGTTTACCTTCCAACAGGACAACGACCCTAAGCCCACAGCCAAGACAACACAGGAGTGGCTTCGGGACAAGTCTCTGAATGTCCTTGAGTGGCCCAGCCAGAGCCTGGACTTATAATATCAGTATAATATCTCTGGAGAGACCTGAAAATAGCCGTGCAGCGACGCTCCCCATCCAACCTGACAGAGCTTGAGAGGATCAGCAGAGAAGAATAGGAGAAACTCCTCAAATACAATAGTCCCAAGATTGTAGCCAAATAGACTCGAGGCTGTAAACACTTTCGAAGGTGCTTCAACAAAGTACTGAGTAAAGGGTCTGAATACTTATGTAAATGTGATATTTAAGGTTTTTTTTCTTTCCAGAAACCTGTTTTTGCTTTGTCATTATGGGGTATTGTGTGTAGATTGATGAGGGGGGAAAAAACAATTTATTCCATGTTAGAATAATGCTGTAACGTAACAAAATTTGGAAAAAGTGAAGGGGTCCGAATGCTTTCCAAATGCACTGTATAGAGTACCAAAAGTTGTAACTGTACCAAGTTGAAAGCAGTAACCTTGTAGATGTGGGCCAGATTTGGGCCATAATATTTTTACTGAGTAGCTATGTAGATTTCTATGGTTTGATCACCCAACCTGATGAGGGTGTCAAGTGGAAAAAAGAATGACGACCAGAACATAGTAGATATGTACGTGCTGGTCAGATGATAAAGTTATTTCACCCTTTTCAAGTAGACCCACAGATAAGTGCACCAGACATTTTCACTATACATGAATTGGATATGATTGCCTGTTCTCTGCAGGAAGTAGTTATTTGACGTACAGTACATCACGAAAGTGCAGTTTTATACCAATTCTCTCATATTTTTTTAATTGCCAGTGTACCAGTCATATTGGACAGAATCAACCAGATAATCGCTATTCTCATCATGCTCTTTAAAACAGTGGACTCCTGGCTCCAAAACCTCCAACCAAGTTAATGTGTCATGAAATAAATAATGAATGATATGTATTATCTATCACTCCATCCAACACAGGATTATCTATGTTTTATGCATTACCTGGCCTAATTGATTCATCAAGAGAAAACGAAAGTCTTGTTAGCCTCATTTTCCAGACCCAATCTTAGCTTATGCTGAATAGCTTATCTGCTTTGTGTTGGGAACCACACAATCTGTCATAGTTAACGTTAACTAGCTCAACAGTGATAGTAGCATTGCCAAGTAAAACTGTTATTTTTTACTTAGTTGCCCGCTAACTACGTTATCAATCATTAATGCTGTCTGTTCACAACCCTCGACTAGCTATTGTTTGTAGTTTTCTGTACGTGTGAACTGGGGAAAGGTGTACCTGACACGAGTAGAGGTTGTAGCACGTTATCAGTTACAATGTGTTTGTGTGAGAACATCTCCTCCACCCTCATTTGTTCCCACACTCACGCTTGGGAATAAGTAAACGTCAATAAAAAAAACATCACGGGTTAATCTCCAAGCAAAGGAAACAGGCACATTTTATCCAGAGCAGCATATGTTTCACACACAGGGTTGATTTGCTGTATGTCACAAGTGATATTAGCATTCATATTAGTCGGTTCTCTTCTCCCCATGTATGATATCCTTCGTTGCGGTTCGGACCACACGAAAACACTTCTCAACACACTTATCTCGCTAGTCATAAATTACAGGATGAATTCCTTCTCCCCGAAACATCCTCAAAGGATGGAGCCATTGTGTGGTGTGCTGTTTTGACACCGTAATGACACGTTTTACAATCACCCCTTCTCCTTTTCATTCTGAGGAGTGGACCTATCCACTTCAGCCCGAGAGAAATTAGCTTCTCAGAAATTACCACCGCATCCCAGGGGAGACATAAATGAGAGAGTGACATTGAGGAGACCAAATGTCCAGCGGGGCAGCCCAGTCTCATAGACTAGACGTAACATTAGTATGAAATGTTAAGTTTGGTAGGTTACATAAGACACAAGTTTACTTAAGGCAAAAATGAAAGTAGGGTGGTTGGTCGGGGTGGATGGGTGGGCGTATAACATGCTCCGGTTGCATGTTCGAATCTCATCCCGGACAACTTTAGCATTTTAGCTAATTAGCAACTACTTACTACTTTTAAACTACTTTGCACCTACTTAGCATGTTAGCTAACCCTTTCCCTAACCCTAACCATAACCCTTTAACCTAATTCCTAACCCTAATCTTAACCCTAACATTAACCCCTAACCCCTAGCCTAGCTAATGTTAGCCACCTAGCTAACGTTAGCGTTAGCCACCTAGCAAACATTAGCTACAACAAATTGGAATTTGTAACACATTATACGTTTGCAAATGTGTAACGTATGGCACGAATTGCAATTCGTTACATATTGTAAAATTGCAATTCGTAACATATCATACAAATTGTAATTTGCAACATATCATACGAAATGGATGATCGACATCCACAAATTAATATATACCATTTGAAACATAACATATCATACAAATTTAAGTTTCCTGGGTTTACATTTACTATGTTTTATGTCTACCCCTGCGTCCAGGTTGAGCGGGAGGAGTAAAAATGAAAAGGTAGCTAGGAGCTGGAATGTCCATTGATGCAGAGAAGGGGAAAAAGAGTTTGTTCTTAATTGCGAATGGGGGCTGCTGCACAAGCAAGTGCATCATTACTTACCTGAAGAAGTGCCACAATCACAACTCCTGCTAATGAATACTTGTTACGAAAAGAACACAGCGAATACAAATAAAGTGAAGGTCTGTGGGAGGTGTGATCTAGACCAGGTAGGTATATCCTCACCACAGCAACCCATCTCTCTCTCATTACCGAGGAAGCCATGTCGAGCTGCTTAAGAGAAAGCATGATGAGCCTTGGGAGAAATATCTACTGGGAGAGAGAGAGAGAGAGAGAGAGAGAGAGGGAGAGATTTTAATAAAATCTACTGACTTGTCTTCAAAGGAGAAAAAATAATTGAAATAGGTGGTGGGAGATTGAGTGCCTCCATGTTCGAGTTTGCCATTAATTGAGGAAGAGAGTTGAAAAACTGTGTGGTCCTAGGCTGACACCAAACTCACACACACAGATTGACAGAGGAAATGGTGAGAGAGAGGGAGAGAGAGATATGAAAGGATGGAAAGTTACATTGCAAACAATGAAATTGGTCAGAGAATAATGTGAGCGAGAAACAGAAAGGGGCAGAGAGAGAGAGAGAGAGAGAGGAGGAGGAATAGAGAAAGAGAGAGAGAGAGGGAGGGAGGAGAAACATGCAGAGAGAGAGAGAGAGGAAGAAGAGAGCGAGAGAGAGTTCAAAGTGTGCACAGACTGAGTCCTGTCCTCGTGGTGTCCTTCCTCGAGCCCCGAGTCACGCATCGCTCATCTTGTCACATTGAACTCCAGATGCTCCTACCCTGGAGAATGCACTGACGGTGGCCATTTTTCTTCATTCTCGCTAACAATTTGGTAATGAAATATTGATTTTTAGTTAGATTCATATTGATGCTATTAGGTTTGCATTGATAAATCACGTTTGGCTGCTTCTCTGTGTGGCAGAGAGAGCTGCGGCAGGGCCGGAGAGATTACAATCAAAGCCACTGATGTGTTAATTTGATGGATATTTCCCGGCCCTTTCTCTATGTTTCACTGCGTTTCATAACATTGTTATTTTTTATTACAAAGCACCTTGTGAGGATATTTATGTCCATGTCCGTTCTTCCTACAATAGTCTTTCAGACTCCTGTCCATGGACCGTGGATACAGGAGAGCAGAGTATAGATATATTCTCTCCATACAGTAGACCGATACACATTACAAAATAGCAAGGCCATTTTCAGACTTGTTGAGGCAAATAGAGGATGTATGATAGAACAGGACATATCTCAGGAGTTATGTTACCAAATAACTAGTTTCTGCGTGAATTTTATTGTTGTTGCCACTTGTATAGTCTAAAAAATATTGTTCTCATAGCTGAGTGACAAAACCTTCTAACATTCATTTTCAGAGAGAGGGCGTCAGTCTAAACCCTCTAAATGCTACAGCTATCATCTTGTAGATTAGGGAGGTTTTAAATGAGTCTCCTGCTGCTGTTGATGCTGCTGCTGTTACACCTTACATCTGCCATATGTGTCTGCACACAGTCATCCTAATTAAAGGAAATGATGGCGTTCCCTTTAATGATGTCGAGTTCAAGGACTGCTTATTGTTCCAGAAAAAAAGCCATCTTTTCATGCTAATATAAGTCTGTTTTTTTCACGCTGCAATTTCATTTGAGAAACAGACAAAGAAGGTTAAATGCGCTAAATATGGAAAGGAAATCTGGATGTGAAACAGATATATTGATAACATCCTCTCTTGGAGATCGCATCATTATGATAAAGCTCTGTCCTTATTCTTCCGCTTTTTTATCTTCCTGGTGATTATGCAAAACAGAGCGTAATCATAATTATCGCAGACGAGTGGACCAGCCTTTTTGTTTCACTTCGATTCAAAAACTCTTCTACCACAACCATCAACTCAACCACTCCCTTTAAACGCCCTACACTCATCGTTAGCATCTCAACCATGAAAAAGAATTCAACCATTGACAATCCAATTTACAGCATGTTTACTGCGCATGTCATAAAGGAGTTCCTAGTTTACATTTCTCTGCTAATTTACTGCACAGCATGGAGCGAATCCCCAACATGCTCGTTCTCTAAATATTTTGGTCCAAATGTGATTTTGTTTGATAGAATGACAAAAGCTGGTATTACGAGGAGGCCGATGAGTCCCAGACGTCTGGGGTGCACTGACATTTACTCCAAACGTAATTAACCCAGAAAGTTATGGCTGCTATGTTTTCCATAGTTTCGCTTTGAATCCCATAGTGTCCCCTTCTGTCATAGATCATAGGGCCATTCTGGCTCCTTTTAAAAGGCACTGCCCATGACATTACCGTGCATACAGATCCAAATGGAGCGGAATGGGAACATAAAAGTGGGGGAACCTCAATTCCGTTTCCCTGACTCCTCACATCCTCTCTCCACGCTTCCTTGATCCAACCCATTGGATAAAAAAGTTAGAGGTCCCTCCCTTCTGACCTTCTCCTCCAATGAGTTTTGAGAAGGAGGTGAGGAAAGTGGACGCAAGGAGGCAAGGAAATTAAATTGAGATTCTCCCAGGGAGGTCTTGCTTACTACATCCAATGCAGTGCATTCGGAAAGTATTCAGACCCTTTGACTTTTCCACATTTTGTTACGTTACAGCCTTAATTTAAAATAGATTAAACATCCTTTCCCGAATGCACTGAATGTGCACAAGTCATTGCTCTCTCTCTCTTGCTCTGCTGTGTGTGCATCTTGCTAGCTGTCACAAATGGCAAAGAGCTGAACCCTTGTCAAAATCAAATCAAATGTTATTTGTCAACATGCTCTGAATACAACAGGTAGACCTTACCGTGAAATGCTTAATTATAAGCACTTAACCAACAATGCAGTTCAAGAAATAGAGTTAAGAAAATATTTACCAAATAACTCAAGTAAAAAATGTAATGAAAAATGAAATTAAATAACAATAACAAGGCTATATACAGGGGGTACCGGAACCGAGTCAATGTGCGGGGTACAGGTAAGTTGAGGTAATTTGTACATGTAGGTAGGGGTAAAGTGACTATGAACAGATAATAAACAGTGGGGGGGTCAATGTAAATAGTCCAGGTGGCGATTTGATTAATTGTTCATCAGTCTTATAGCCTGGGGGTAGAAGCTGTTAAGGAGTCTTTTGGTCCTAGACTTGGTGCTCTGGTACCGCGTGCCATGTGGTAGCAGAGAGAACAGTCTATGACTTGGGTAACTGGAGTCTTTGACCATTTTTTGGGCCTTCCTCTGACACCGCCTAGTTTATAGGTCCTGGATGGCAGGAAGCTTGGCCCCAGTGATATATTGGGCCGTATGCATTACCCTCTGTAGTACCTTACGGTCGGATGCCAAGCAGTTGCCATACCAGGTGGTGATGCAACCGATCAGGATGCTGTCGATGGTGCAGCTGTAGAACTGTTAGAGGATCTGGGGACACATGCCAAATCTTTTCAGTCTCCTGAGGGGGAAAAGGTGTTGTCGTGAAACTCTCGACCCGCTGTTCGGCCCTCCTTTTCCTGTAGTCCACGATCATCTCCTTTGTCTTGCTCACATTGAGGAAGAGGTTGTTGTGACCTCCTCCTTATAGGCTGTCTCATCGTTGTCGGTGATCAGGCCTACCACTGTTGTATTGTCATCAAACTTAATGTTGGTGTTGGAGTCGTGCCTGGCCATGCAGTCATGAGTGAGCAGGGAGTACAGGAGGGGACTAATCACGCAGCCCTGAGGGGTCCCAGTGTTGAGAATCAGCGTGGCAGATGTGTTGTTGCCTACCCTTATCACCTGGGGGTGGCCCGTCAGGAAGTCCAGGATCCAGTTGCAGAGGGAGGTGTTTAGTTCCAGGGTCCTTAGCTTAGCGATGTGCTTTGTGGGTCCTATGTGGTGAACGTTGAGCTGTAGTCAATGAACAGCATTCTCACATAGGTATTCCTTTTGTCCAGGTGGGAAAGGGAAGTGTGGAGTGCGATTGTGTCATCTGTGGATCTGTTGGGGCGGTATGTGAATTGGAGTGGGTCTATTGGTTCCCGGGTTTGGAGTGGTTTCTAGGGTTTCCACGACCAGCCTTTCAAAGCACTTCATGGCTACCGACATGAGTGCAATGGGCCGGTAGTCATTCACATTCTTGGGCACAGGAACTATGGTGGTCTGCTTGAAACGTAGGTATTACAGACTCGGTCAGGGAGAGGTTAAAAATGTAAGTGAAGACACTTGCCAGTTGGTCCGCGTATGCTCTGAGTACATGCCCCGGTAATCCGTCTGGCCCTGCGGCCTTGTGAATGCTGACCTATTTATAGGTCTTGCTCACATAGGCTACGGAGAGCGTGTACGCACAGTCATCCGGACCAGCTGGTGCTCTCATGCATGCTTCAGTGTTGCTTGTCTCGAAGCGAGTATAAAAGGCATTGAGCTCATCTGGTAGGCTCGCATCACTGGGCAGCTCACGGCTGGGTCTCCCTTTGTAGTCCGTAGTAGTTTGTGAGCTCTGCCACATCCGACGAGCGTCAGAGCCGGTGTAGTACGATTCAATCTTAGTCCTGTATTGATGCTTTGCCTGTTTGATGGTTCGTCTGAGGGCATAGCGGGATTTCTTACAAGCGTCCGGATTAGTGTCCCGCTCCTTGAAAGCTTTTAGCTCGGTGCGGGTGTTGCCTGTAATCCATGTATGTACAGTCACTGTGAGGACGACGTCGTCGATGCACTTATTAATGAAGCCGGTGACTGAGGTGGTATACTCCTCAATGCCATTAGATAGATCATGTGACATATTCCAGTCTGTGCTAGCACAATAGTCCTGTAACGTACCATCTGTGTCATCTGACCACTTCCGTATTGAGCGAGTCACTGGTACTTCCTCCTTTCGTTTTTGCTTGTAAGCAGGAATCAGAAGGATAGAATTATGGTCAGATTTGCCAAATTGAGGGCGAGGGAGAGCTTTGTATGGTTCTCTGTGTGTGGAGTAAAGGTGGTCTAAAGTTAGTTGCACATGTGACATGCTGGTAGAGATAAGGTCAAACGGATTTAAGTCCCCGGCCGTTAGGAACTCCGCTTCTGGATGAGTATTTCTTGTTTGCTTATGACCTTATACAGCTCGTTGAGTGCGGTCTTAGTGTCAGCTCTCTATTATTCGTGTCGTCGTTCAGCCACAACTCGGTGAAACATAAGATATTACAGTTTTTAATGTCCCGTTGGTAGGATAGTCTCGACCATAGATCATTGACGTTGGCCAATGGTAGTGGCAATTTACTCACTCGCCTCCGAATCCTTTCAAGGCACCCCAACCTTGTCCCTCTGTATCTCCGCCTTTTCTTTACGCAATTGACGGGTATTTGGGCCTGGTCTCCGGAAAGCAGCATATCCTTCGCGTCGGACTCATTAAAGACATTTTTTTCGTAATGTTTGAGGCGAGTAATCGCAGTTCTGATGTCCAAAAGCTCTTTTCGGTCATTAGCGACGGTAGCAGCAACTTTATGTACAAAATAAGTTACAAACAATGTGAAATAAACAAACAAAATAGCCCAGTTGGTTAGGAGCCTGTTAAAACCTCTTGAGGATACCGTAGGATAGGGGGCGCCACAGCGCATTTTGAAAAAAAATCGTTCCCATGTTCAACGGCCTACTAATCAAACTCAGAAGCTAGGGCATGCATATACTTATTATATATGGATAGAAAACACTCTAAAGTTTCTAAAACTGTTTGAATGGTGTCTGTGAGTATAACAGAACTCAAATGGCAGTCAAAACCCCGAGACCGATTGAAACAGGAAGTGGAATTCTGAATTGTGGACTCGACTTCTCATCTTTCCTTATTAATCACACCGTTAACCATGGTTCAGTGAGCACTTCCTATTGCTTCCACTAGATGTCGCCAGTCCTTTCACAGTGGTTTGAGCCTTATAGAGTCAAAACTCAGTGAATGACACGAGTTTGAAATTGGTCACAGGGGATGGGCCATCACCATTATGACGCCGGCGGCCATGTCTGCCCCCACCTTTGGATACGGTTTTAAAGGCCATGACATCATCCCCCTCGAATCTTATTGGCTCTCTTGGTGTTACAGGCCCTGAAGATTTATTTTATACAACGTTTGACATGTTTGAACGAACCTACATGCGGGAGCATTGCATTTTATTCGAAACTTCAGCCCTGCGCTTGGAGAGAGCCATAGGACGCGCTACCAACATCAGGCTAATGGAACGTGAAGTATGGACTTTTTGACCGAAAATACATCTGTTGTGGACCTGGGATGCTTTCTGATGAAGACAACTAAAGGTAGGCGATTATTGACAATATTATACAAGATAAGATGTGACATGCGATTGTTTCAAAGATGGCGCCGAGCTCTGTATATTAGCTAATTTTCTGAGTATCGCATCTCCTTTTATCGCAAAGTGTGATTACCCAGTAAAGTTAATTTAAAATCTGGTATGACGGGTGTTCTCAAGAGATATTCATCTATAAATGTTAGATTGACAATATACATTTAAAAAATCGTTATAGGATAGTAATTTAGGGAAATGTAGCATTGTTTACCGGGACGCTTTTGAGGGGAAATTATGTAGTCAACCTCAGACAGAGATGTAAAATGCTGTTTTTATATATAAATATGACCTTTATTGAACAAAAGAATGCATGCATTGTATAACATGATGTCCTAGGGGTGCCATCTGATGAAGTTTGTAAAAGGTTAGTGCTGCATTTAGCTGTTTTTTGATTATATGTGATGCAAGTGGTTGGTCGGAAAATGGCTATGAAGCTGCTTTTTACGATGGACTCATCTAATATAATCTAATGATTTGCTTTTCCTGTAAAACCTTTTTGAAATCGGACGACGTGGGTCGATTCAGGAGAGGTGTATCTATAAAAAAAAAATATATATATTATATATATTTTTTTTAAATTATGATTTTTTTTTAATGCTAATTGGCGATATGATTTTTCGCTGGATTTTGATCCCGGTGACGGGATGAGACGCTGAAGAGGTTTTAAACTGCAGCCATACCCTCTGGCGCCATTAAATATCCTTGAGGATTAGTGATTTTTCTTATAGAATCCTATAGGATTCTCACAATCCTAAATGATTTTGAGCGACCTCTGTCAGAATCCTATTGGTATCCTATTGGACTGCTTTTTTTCCTATTGGAAATCAAAAAGTTATCCAATTGAATCCTATAGGTTTTTGATAGGACTTGTAGGATTTTGTCACCCTAATCAGAATCCTAGAACTTTTCTTTCTTATGTTTTGAACCCATTAAATTATTTTTTTAAATGGTCATGCGTTCCAGTACAATTAATTTCCGTTTTATTAACCTGTGGCTGTGCAGAGAATCTCAGGTTTTCTAACATTATTATTCTAATTGTTTTGTCCTTCAGTGAATGCAAATACTGTGAATCCAAAAACTGTGAGTACAGTATTTGTTTCCTTATGTTTCCTGATAAGTTGTCAATATTTGTCATTGTGCAGGATTTTATGCACTAAGTTTTCTGCTAGCCAATAAACTACTGTTAGCCACGTTTTGACTGTCACCTGACTAGCTAGCTAGCTAAATTGTAGCCAATTGTGTCTTGTTTTTGTATTGTTATAGCAGATGAGAAATCTTGTTTTGTCACGTCCTGACCTTAGAAAGCTGTTATTTTCTATGGTAGAGTAGGTCAGGGCGTGACAGGGGGGTTTTCTAGTTTAGTTTTTCTATGTTGTTATGTTCTAGTATTGTATTTCTAAAATGTGGAACGACACACACACTGCACTTTGGTCCGCTCCTCCTTTCGACAACCGTGACATGTTTGTTATTGCTAAATACAGTGCTGTGAAAAGTATTTGTCCCTTTTCAGATTTGATATTTTTTTGCATATTTTTTTTATACTGAATGTTATCAGATCTTCAACCAAAACCTAATACTTGATAACAGGAGCCTGAGTTTACAAATAACAAAGAAAATTGATACTTATTTTATTTAGTTTATGCAGGATCTAATTCTCTTGTGAGGAAAAAGTAATTTCCCCCTTACACTCAACATCTGGTTGTGCCACCTTTTTAACTGCAGTGACTGCAACCAAATGCTTCCTGTAGTTGTTGATCAGTCTCTCACATCGCTGTGGAGGAATTTTGGCCCACTCTTGCGTGCAGAACTGCTTTAACTCAGCAACATTTGTGGGTTTTCAAGCATGAACTGCTTGTTTCAAGTTCTGCCACAACATCTCAATTCGGATTAGGTTTGGACTTTGACTAGGCCATTCCAAAATGTCAAATGTGTTGCTTTTTAGCCATTTTCATGCTGACTTGATTGTGTGTTTTGGATCATTGTCTTGCTGCATGACCTAGCTGCGCTTCAGCTTCAGCTCACAGACTGATGGGCTGACATTCTCCTGTAGAATTCTCTGATACAGAACAATATTCATGGCTCCTTCTATTAAGGCAAGTCGCCCAGGTCCTGAGGAAGCAAAGCATCCCAAAACCATCACATTACCACCACTATTGGAAATTAATGTTGAAAGTTCCATTTATATTCCTAAAACATAAGTTGAAAATTATTCAGTTACTGCTTCCCGTTGACAAAATCAATAATCAATATACAGTTTGTGATATATTGAAAACCTAAACATAAAATGTACTTACTACACAGACAAACGACAACTCAATTAATCATCGTATGGATTAGGGGGGAAATCAGGTTGTACGTGCTGTTGAAACTAACACAACTCAAAAATCACATGGAAACTGGAAACATTGTTTGCATCACCCGTTAGAGGAAAACCTGCTGAAGACAAACAGCTATATTTTTGAGTGATGCGTTTTGATTTGGGGGTCACCAAAATGGAAAGAGAAACACAACACTTATTTGTCAAGCAATCATATTGATCACATTGAAATCAATAGAACGAGAGGGGGGGGGGGGGGGGGGGGAGTCGGTTTGCACGTAGTATTCAAACTAACCTTACTAAAAAAGCACACAGAATCTGTGTATAGTATGTATATCACTGGTTAGAGGACAACTTGTAGAAGAGAACCAGCTGCATTTTGGATTGTTGCATTTTGTTTCAAGTGGGTCGCCAACACAGAAAGCTAAATGCACCACTAATTTATAAAGCACTAATATTGATATAAATTTGAAATCCATAGAGCGGCGACAAACATTTGGTGTGCATGCGCTGTTTAAACTAACACTATTCGAAGGCCACACTGAGTCTTCAAATCATTTCTATATCACTGGTTAGAGGAGAATTTGCTGAAGACGGCGTATGAAAAAAACTCAACTGTACAAAACCAATGATGTTGATCTGTCTGAAGCAATCGATTTTGTGTCCTTGTGATTACTATAAACGTTTACATTAACATCTCTAATCTGAGGTAAAAAGGATGGGTAATTACCCTCAATTCGATGTGGTCGAAACGTGAGGTTATGTAATGTAGTAACACATACGGTCCACCTACAGGAAATTAGATATGTGGCTTTATTGGAAACTAATAGAAAAATCCTATCAGACTTTGGAACCAATTATATTGGACTCCTACATGATTCTAACCTATAGGATCTTACAGGATTCCAATACAAGAATCCCCCCCCCCAAAAAAACATACTGTAGAATAAAATCCTGTCGGATAGTTCCAAAATCTGATAAGATTTTCTATTGGATTCTAATTGGATTGTTTTTGTTGACTAGGGACAACTCAAAAACCACATGGAAATTGGAAATATTTGTTACATCACTCATTAAAGGACAACCTACTGAAGACAACCAGCTGCATTTTGGAGTGATGCATTTTGATTTGGGGGTCACCAAAATGGAAAAAGAAATGCATTAGACTCCTATGGGATTCCAATAAAAGAATCCAATTTTGGAACCAGTCCTATTGGAGTCAAATCAAAATCAAATCAAATTTATTTTTATATAGCCCTTCGTACATCAGCTGATATTCTCAAAGTGCTGTACAGAAACCCAGCCTAAAACCCCAAACAGCAAGCAAAGCATGTGAAAGAAGCACGGTGGCTAGGCAAAAACTCCCTAGAAAGGCCAAAAACCTAGGAAGAAACCTAGAGAGGAACCAGGCTATGAGGGGTGGCCAGTCCTCTTCTGGCTGTGCAGGGTGGATATTAAAACAGAACATGGTCAAAATGTTAAAATGTTAAAATGTTCATAAATGACCAGCATGGTCAAATAATAATAATCATAGTAGTTGTCGAGGGTGCAACAAGCACGTCCGGTGAACAGGTCAGGGTTCCATAGCCGCAGGCAGAACAGTTGAAACTGGAGCAGCAGCACGGCCAGGTGGACTGGGGACAGCAAGGAGTCATCATACCAGGTAGTCCTGAGGCATGGTCCTAGGGCTCAGGTCCTCCGAGAGAAAGACAGAAAGAGAGAATTAGAGAGAGCATATTTAAATACACACAGGACACCGGATAAGACAAGAGAAATACTCCAGATGTAACAGACTGACCCTAGCCCCCCGACACATAAACTACTGCAGCATAAATACTGGAGGCTGAGACAGGAGGGATCAGAAGACACTGTGGCCCCATCCGATGATACCCCCGGACAGGGCCAAACAGGCAGGATATAACCCCACCCACTTTGCCAAAGCACAGC
Organism: Salmo salar; assembly: GCF_965601325.2. NCBI lineage: Eukaryota > Metazoa > Chordata > Actinopteri > Salmoniformes > Salmonidae > Salmo > Salmo salar. The sequence continues at coordinate 43,815,704 of NC_138292.1, forward strand.
CCCCACACCACTAGAGGGATGTCTCCAACCACCAACTTACCGTCCTAAGACAAGGCCGAGTATAGCCCACAACGATCTCCGCCATGGCACAACCCAAGGGGGGGGGGGGGGGGGGGGCGCCAACCCAGACAGGAAGACCACGTCAGTGACTCAACCCACTCAAGTGACGCACCCCTCCCATGGACGGCATGGAAGAACACCAGTAGGCCAGTGACTCAGCCTCTGTAAAAGGGTTAGAGGCAGAGAATCCCAGTGGAAAGAGGGGAACCGGCAAGGCAGAGACAGCAAGGGCGGTTCGTTGCTCCAGCCTTTCCGTTCACCTTCACACTCCTGGGCCAGACTATACTTAATCATAGGACCTACTGAAGAGATAAGTCTTCAGTAAAGACTTAAAGGTTGAGACTGAGTCTGCGTCTCTCACATTGGTAGGCAGACCATTCCATAAAAATGGAGCTCTATAGGAGAAAGCCCTACCTCCAGCCGTTTGCTTAGAAATTCTAGGGACAATTAGGAGGCCTGCGTCTTGTGACCGTAGCGTACGTGTAGGTATGTACGGCAGGACCAAATCGGAAAGATAGGTAGGAGCAAGCCCATGTAATGCTTTGTAGGTTAGCAGTAAAACCTTGAAATCAGCCCTTGCCTTAACAGGAAGCCAGTGTAGGGAGGCTAACACTGGAGTAATATGATCAAATTTTTTGGTTCTAGTCAGGATTCTAGCAGCCGTATTTAGCACTAACTGAAGTTTATTTAGTGCTTTATCCGGGTAGCCGGAAAGTAGAGCATTGCAGTAGTCCAGCCTAGAAGTAACAAAAGCATGGATTAATTTTTCTGCGTCATTTTTGGACAGAAAATTTCTTGCAATGTTACGTAGATGGAAAAAAGCTGTCCTTGAAACAGTCTTGATATGTTCTTCAAAAGAGAGATCAGGGTCCAGAGTAACGCCGAGGTCCTTCACAGTTTTATTTGAGACGACTGTACAACCATCCAGATTAATTGTCAGATTCAACAGAAGATCTCTTTGTTTCTTGGGACCTAGAACAAGCATCTCTGTTTTGTCCGAGTTTAAAAGTAGAAAGTTTGCAGCCATCCACTTCTTTATGTCTGAAACACAGGCTTCTAGCGAGGGCAATTTTGGGGCTTCACCATGTTTCATTGAAATGTACAGCTGTGTGTCGTCTGCATAGCAGTGAAATTTAACATTATGTTTTCGAATGACATCCCCAAGAGGTAAAATATATAGTGAAAACAATAGTGGTCCTAAAACGGAACCTTGAGGAACACCGAAATTTACAATTGATTTGTCAGAGGACAAACCATTCACAGAGACAAACTGATATCTTTCCGACAGATAAGATCTAAACCAGGCCAGAACTTGTCCATGTAGACCAATTTGGGTTTCCAATCTCTCCAAAAGAATGTGGTGATCGATGGTATCAAAAGCGGCACTAAGATCTAGGAGCACGAGGACAGATGCAGAGCCTCGGTCTGACGTCATTAAAAGGTCATTTACCACCTTCACAAGTGCAGTCTCAGTGCTATGATGGGGTCTAAAACCAGACTGAAGCGTTTCGTATACATTGTTTGTCTTCAGGAAGGCAGTCAGTTGCTGTGCAACAGCTTTTTCAAAAATTTTGGAGAGGAATGGAAGATTCGATATAGGCCGATAGTTTTTTATAATTTCTGGATCAAGATTCGGCTTTTTCAAGAGAGGCTTTATTACTGCCACTTTTAGTGAGCTTGGTACACATCCGGTGGATAGAGAGCCGTTTATTATGTTCAACATAGGAGGGCCAAGCACAGGAAGCAGCTCTTTCAGTAGTTTAGTTGGAATAGGGTCCAGTATGCAGCTTGAGGGTTTGGAGGCCATGATTATTTTCATCATTGCGTCAAGAGATATAGTACTAAAACACTTTAGTATCTCCCTTGATCCTAGGTCCTGGCAGAGTTGTGCAGACTCAGGACAATGGAGCTTTGGAGGAATACCCAGATTTAAAGAGGAGTCTGTAATTTGCTTTCTAATGATCATGATCTTTTCCTCAAAGAAGTTCATAAATGTATTACTGCTGAAGTGAAAGCCATCCTCCATTTGCGAAGGCTGCTTTTTAGTTAGCTTTGCGACAGTATCAAAAAGAAATTTCGGATTGTTCTTATTTTCCTCAATTAAGTTGGAAAAATAGGATGATCGAGCAGCAGTAAGGGCTCTTCGATACTGCACGGTACTGTCTTTCCAAGCTAGTCGGAAGACTTCCAGTTTGGTGTGGCGCCATTTCCGTTCCAATTTTCTGGAAGCTTGCTTCAGAGCTCGTGTATTTTCTGTATACCAGGGAGCTAGTTTCTTATGACAGATGTTTTTAGTTTTTAGGGGTGCAACTGCATCTAGGGTATTGCGCAAGGTTAAATTGAGTTCCTCGGTTAGGTGGTTAACTGATTTTTGTCCTCTGACGTCCTTGGGTAGGCAGAGGCAGTCTGGAAGGGCATCAAGGAATCTTTGGGTTGTCTGAGAATTTATAGCACGACTTTTAATGCTCCTTGGTTGGGGTCTGAGCAGATTATTTGTTGCAATTGCAAACGTAATAAAATGGTGGTCCGATAGTCCAGGATTCTGAGGAAAAACATTTAGATCCACAACATTTATTCCATGGGACAAAACTAGGTCCAGAGTATGACTGTGGCAGTGAGTAGGTCCAGAGACATGTTGGACAAAACCCACTGAGTCGATGATGGCTCCGAAAGCCTTTTGGAGTGGGTCTGTGGACTTTTCCATGTGAATGTTAAAGTCACCAAAAATTAGAATATTATCTGCTATGACTACAAGATCCGATAGGAATTCAGGGAACTCAGTGAGGAACACTGCATATGGCCCAGGAGGCCTATAAACAGTAGCTATAAAAAGTGAGTGAGTAGGCTGCATAGATTTCATGACTAGAAGCTCAAAAGACGAAAACGCCATTGTTGTTTTTTTTTTTGTAAATTGAAATTTGCTATCGTAAATGTTAGCAACACCTCCGCCTTTGCCGGATGCACGGGGGGTATGGTCACTAATGTAACCTGGGGGTGAGGCCTCATTTAACACAGTAAATTCATCAGGCTTAAGCCATGTTTCAGTCAGGCCAATCACATCAAGATTATTATCAGTGATTAGTTCATTGACTATAACTGCCTTGGAAGTGAGGGATCTAACATTAAGTAACCCAATTTTGAGATGTGAGGTATCACAATCTCTTTCAATAATGGCAGGAATGGAGGAGGTCTTTATACTAGTGAGATTGCTAAAGCGAACACCGCCATTTTTAATTTTGCCCAACCTAGATCGAGGCACAGACACGGTCTCAATGGGGGAAGCTGAGCTGACTACACTGACTGTGCTAGTGGCAGACTCCACTAAGCTGGCAGGCTGGCTAACAGCCTGCTGCCTGGCCTGCACCCTATTTCATTGTGGAGCTAGAGGAGTTAGAGCCCTGTCTATGTTCGTAGATAAGATGAGAGCACCCCTCCAGCTAGGATGGAGTCCGTCACTCCTCAACAGGCCAGGCTTGGTCCTGTTTGTGGGTGAGTCCCAGAAAGAGGGCCAATTATCTACAAATTCTATCTTTTGGGAGGGGCAGAAAACAGTTTTCAACCAGCGATTGAGTTGTGAGACTCTGCTGTAGAGCTCATCACTCCCCCTAACTGGGAGGGGGCCAGAGACAATTAATCGATGCCGACACATCTTTCTAGCTGATTTACACGCTGAAGCTATGTTGCGCTTGGTGACCTCTGACTGTTTCATCCTAACATCGTTGGTGCCGACGTGGATAACAATATCTCTATACTCTCTACACTCGCCAGTTTTAGCTTTAGCCAGCACCGTCTTTAGATTAGCCTTAACGTCGGTAGCCCTGCCCCCTGGTAAACAGTGTATGATCGCTGGATGATTAGTTTTAAGTCTAATACTGCGGGTAATGGAGTCGCCAATGACTAGGGTTTTCAATTTGTCAGAGCTAATGGTGGGAGCCGTCGGCGTCTCAGACCCCACAACGGGAGGAGTAGAGACCAGAGAAGTCTCGGCCTCCGACTCCGACTCGCTTAATGGGGAGAACCGGTTGAAAGTTTCTGTCGGCTGAATAAGCGACACCGGTTGAGCATTCCTACAGCGTTTCCCTCCAGAAGCCATGAGAAAGATGTCCGGCTGCGGGGACCGTGCGAGGGGGTTTATACTAACGTTACTATCTGTACTTACTGGTGGCACAGACGCTGTTTCATCCTTTCCTACACTGAAATTACCCTTGCCTAACGATCGCGTCTGAAGCTGGGCTTGCAGCACAGCTATCCTTGCCGTAAGGCGATCGTTCTCCTGTATATTATAAGTACAACGACTGCATCAATTAGAAGGCATCATGTTAATGTTACTTAGCTTCGGCTGTTTGAAGTCCTGACGAACCATGTCCAGATAAAACCTCCGGGGATGAATGAAAAAAGTTGAGTGAGGAAAAAAGTTGAGTGAGGGAAAAAGTAAAAATATACGGTAATGAAAAAGTAAAAAACCGTCAGGTATCAAAGTAAGATCGGCAACAAAAACGCACAGCAGCGTAAACAAGTCTGCAAGTTGTGACCGGAAACAGGAAGTGTTTGGGTAGGAAAAAATGCACGAGTCCTGTAGGGAAGCTTATTGCCTGGAACTCGAATTGCTAGAGGGCTGGCCCACGTGAGGGAAAATGTAGGGAAAATGGCACCGCACAGCTTCCAGTAAACATTCACCTTCAAACTAGGGATTTTGTGGCTAATCGTCTCATAGATTATGCATGTATGAACTACACATTGACACATCCATCCCAAAGCGGGAGATTTCAAAAGTACTTACTAGTCGCCAAAGTTCCGTAGAATGTCTTTAATAGAGGCAAAAAAAAAACGATGACTCAATCCACAGTACGTGATGACCCACTCTTACTTACTCCAGTTGGTGTATAGCACCGGCCTGAGTCATATCTCACATCAGTTCAAACTTCCATCAAGTCCAAGGGATGTGTGTCTGTACTCCCCATTGATTGGTTAAGACCATCCCCTCTACTCCCCTCCTATCTGGAGAAATATCCACCAGCTCAAGAGGATTTACTATTGATCTCCACTTCCTCTGGCTTGATACATTCATCCACACATACACACTGGGGCTTTGCAGTCAAGGTGTGCAGCCCAGATATACTGTATAATGAAACTGGACAGACACAGAGTACTTTCCTGAGACACACTTCATAAAAGCTGACCCAAGGTTCAATCTTGGGAGAAAAATAATATATGCAACATTCTACAATCTTGGAACGACACATGGTCAACAAAAAAATACCTAGCACACTTGATCGGTCATTAGCTGGATGGTCATTGAATCTGTCTTGTAAGGTGACACATCTTTTTGGCCTACAATATGCCCTGACATGTCTCTGGTGTGTGTCATCCTGAGGTCATTGTCAGGGAACAAGGCCCTCTCAGGAATTCTGATTGGCAGGGTCTACATTGATCAGCAGCCAATGACAGAGTGGCATGGCAGCTGTTTGGCAGGGGGTTGTGAGGGGCATTGTTAGCATTGTTAGCATTGTTAGCATTGTTAGCCAGGCAGTGGAATCAATATCTGTCCCCCAGGCAGTGCCATGTTCCCCTAACCGCGGAGAGATGGCAACGCTCTGCCTGTCCCTCTGGAGCTCGACCAGCGTAGCTCACACACAGGCAACCCAGCATCTAAATGAGAAGGGGGGAAGCGAGGAGGAGCACAGAGAGCGAGAGAGAGAGAGAGAGAAAAAGAGGGAGTGGTGAGGCAGAGGGGTCTGAGAAGAAGACAGAGCAGACAAACATTTCAGGCACGCCATTCCAGAGTAATGAAGCATAACAAGAGAATATACCTGTACAACATTTGATAAAGATGGGCTGACACACCAGTCCAAATAGGTTCTTCTGCACGCCAGCACATGTCTATCCATCACCGCTCTGGGCTACAGACAGGGAAGAGAGGGAGGGAGGGAGGGAGGGAGGGAGGGAGGGTACACACAGACAGGGAAAGCGAAACGAAATTGAGTGACAGACAGAAAGTGAGTGTGAGAGAGAGTAAGGGCAGGAGAGAGAGAGAAAGGGAGAGAGAGAGAGAGAGAGGCAGAGGGAGGCAGAGGGAGGGAGAGAGTGAACGACTGATGTATATCCTTGGCACCTGGTGAATCCTATCAAGGCTGAGTGGTTTGTGAACGAGGCCCTGGCGGCACAGGAGTCCTTGTACCCCACCCGTTTGTTTTCACTCCCTCCCTCCCTCCCTCCCTCCTTCCTTCCTTCCTTCTATTTTTCTCCCATGGCGAAAGACAATAATGAAAAGAATGAGTAAATGTTGCACATTTTACCTCCTTATCATCCCCTCTTTTTTCTTCTGTCACTCCATCATGCCACGACAGATAAGGACAGATAGAAAGGGGGCAAGAGAGAGAAAGAGAGGAAAAGACAACGACAACAAAAAAGAAGATGGTTGGTCTGCAAATGGTCTGTAAGGTTTATGTATACCCAGAGCTTGGTGCAAGGCCTGCTGGCTAGGACCAGGTATGCTGCTTCTCAGTAGTCTTTTGCGTGATTAATGAAATCTTAACGCCAGGCCGGACACAAATATTCATCACCTCGCTGCCCCTATTGTACTACGTCTGGAGTAGCGGGAGCGTGACAGAGAGAAGAGAGGAAAGAGCGAAGAGGAAAGAGGAGAGGGACAAAACATAACGCGAGGCAATGGGATTCCTACCAGGCCCGCTGAAACACCCTGCTTTTTGTTCTCAAACAAAATGGAGGTGATGTGATTTATGGACAGCCGGCATCTGTTTAGTGCAGAGAGACACAGATTCATGTCTGCTATTATCAGCTGTATGTGTTACAGGGGTTGAAATGGGTAGTGGGGCCATTTAGAGCAAGACCCTAATGGAAAAGTACAGGGTATCAATTCCTTTGTGTGCTGTTATTGTATAGGATGTCAGGGTGTGTGTCTCAGATACTGTGTTGTATTGTACTATATATCACAAATAGACATGACAAGAGCAACGACAGGATAGTTTTGCAATGGTGTTTGAAAGTGAGGGGGGGTGTGTGTGTGTGTGTGTGTGTGTGTGTGTGTGTGTGTGTGTGTGTGTGTGTGTGTGTGTGTGTGTGTGTGGTGTGTGATGTATATTGTGTGTATTTGTGTATGTGTAACAACACCCTAGAGTGCTCTCTGTTTATGATTGGCTGAGAGAGCGATTGTAGGATCATGAGAGAGAGAGAGAGAGAGAGAGAGAGAGAGAGAGAGAGAGAGAGAGAGACATGCTAGTAGGTGAATACCAGGCCTTCCCACTGGACACAGATGTCAATTCAACATAATTCCGTTGAATTGACGAGGAAACAATGTTGATTCAACCAGTACGTACCCATTGGGCAGACACTAGGGAGGAACTGTGTTTGATCTACCATGAACATGTGATGGAGGATATAGGGTGCCTTTTTCCTAATTTTGTTGTGTTACCGCCTGAATTTAAAATTTATTAAATTGAGATTTTGTTTCACTGGCCTACACACAATACCCCATAATGTCAAAGTGGAATTATATTTTTGCAAATTAATAAAAAATGTAAAGCTGAAATGGTCTAGTGCATTAAGTTTTCAATCCCTTTGTTATGACAAGCCTAAATAAGTTCAGGAGTAACAATTTGCTAAACAAGTCACATAATAAGTTGCATATGGACTCACTCTTTGGATGGTGTATCAATACACCCTGTCACTGTAAAGATATACAGGTGTCCTTCCTAACTCAGTTGCCAGAGAGGAAGGAAACTGCTCAGGGATTTCACCATGAGGCCAATGGTGACTTTAAAACAGTTACTGTGCAGAGTTTAGTGGCTGTGAGAGGAGAAAACTTATGATGGATCAACAATATTGTAGTTACTACACAATATTAACTGAAATGACATAGTGAAAAGAAGAAAGCCTGGACAGAATAAAAACATTCAAAAACATGCATCCTGTTTGCAATAAGGCACTATGGTGGCAAAACAGTTTTCTTGCCCTGAATACAAAGTGTTTATGTTCGGGGCAAATCCAATCCAATACATTACTTAGTATTAAGCGAGGTGCTGGCTAGTGGAGTAGACCACGTAAAAAAGAAAAGGAGAGCCGCACACTCAAGGAGCTCAGAAGCAATAATTTAATAACCAACGTTTCGACAGACAAGCGGTCTTCATCGGGGTATAATGACAAACACTGCGGGTCACTAGTTTATATAGTTTCAAAGGACACACAGGTGTCTGTAATCATGGCCGGGTGTGGCTTGATATCATAGGTTCATTTACAGATAAAGGCCTGGGGAGTTTTTCAGGATAAAAAATGTACGGAATAGGGTTAAAATCGGAAATGGAGCAAAATCGTAGAGGAAAACCTGGTTCAGTCTTCTTTCCACCAGACACTGGGAGATGAATTCACCTTTCAGCAGAACAATAATAATAAAACACAAGGCCAAATCTACACTGGAGTTGCTTACCAAAAAAATATAGTTTAAGTTTAAGGTGTGCTCACTGGTTTGTATTTACATCACATGATCTACATAAATAGCAATTTGCTTGTTTAATTGTATAAGGTGTGTCTGCTTTCTATGGCTGTGTTTGTGTATGTGAGTGTGTGTATGTTTACGCACACGCGTGTCACGTGTGTGCGTGTCTGTGCATTCGTGTGTGTGTGTGTGTGTGTTTGCGCATGTGTGTGTGTCCACTGTAGCATTGACTTTTGCATGCTCCCAGTGATAGATAGTGGATAGGGAGCACAGTGGCAGGTCTCACACTGTCAATGGCACAGCTGTGGATGGGGAGGTGGGTTGAAAGGTTTCCCACACATCACTGATCCCTGTCAACATACACACTAACACACATGGCATCACCCAGGAATGTCTGAAATGTGTGTGTGTGTGTGTGTGTGTGGGGTGTGTGTGTGTGTGTGTGTGTGTGTGTGTGTGTGTGTGTGTGTGTGTGTGTGTGTGTGTGTGTGTGTGTGTGTGTGTGTGTGTGTGTGTGTGTGTGTGTGTGTGTGTGTGCGTGCATTGATGTATGTATCTGTTTGTGTGTATGTATATGTTTGTGCTTATGTATGTGAACTCCGATTCATTCCTCCTCTGTTTGAGGTTTAAGAAGCCTGTTTTCAGAGTATGCTATTCACAGGCACACAGACCATTCTTTTGTATGTTCTTGCATCTTGTCAGGTCTGTTTTTCAGCCATATTTAACATCCCTGAATCAAAAGCTTTAGAAAACAATTATACCAGCCCAGTTTTGTTTTGTTAGGATATTTTCCTCCAGGCATCAAAAGAGAAAAAAAGGCGTTCATTGTTCTATTGTTCACATTGTGTCATTCTTTGCCTCCGAACAGCGATTGTTTGCTGCATAGTTAGGAACACAATGGTGTTCACATAAAAAGCAGCCACTTAGCTCACACACTAAATTAGTGCAGCCGAGGAGTCAGACTTTCCACATTCGCTTATTCACATTTTCCTTTCCTTATTCCCTCATAAAACCGAGGTTGTTGCTGAGGTGGACAGAAACTGTGACAGCTCAAAGTGAAAGCGGTATCGTTTTCAGCGTGTTATGATCGTGTCTCAAATGATAACATTACATTTACATTTTAACATAGTTATACTAATCAGAATAATTCTGATCATTATGATTGGTATCACTACCGCCATCCTCATCGTTTTCATTATCCTCTCCTTCATCGTTGCATATGTCATTGTTATCATAACCTTCCTCCTCCTCTTCCTCCTCCTCCTCCTGCTCCTCCACATCATCGTCATCACCCGCATCATCATCATCCTCTGAGTAGGGTAAGTTTGGGTAGGGTAGGTTTATGTTTAGTCATGTAAGCAAAGTATTAGGTTTATAGTTAGGGATTAGGGTCCTGTGCATTGTTGACACTTCAACGATGGTTCGAATTATTTTGGTAGAAGTACCACAGTACCAGCCAATCCAACATCCCCTAAACCATCTCTCTCTGTGGCCCATGCTACCATAGCTTTAAATCAGAAAGGTGACCATGAGGTGCTCCTGTAGGTGACGTGTGACTGGAAAGTATTGTGTCACCTGCGCACCCCCACAAAATATTGACGTACAGAAGTCGATTTTTTTCCCAGGCACCGTTAAAAAAAAAAGGGTTTCGCATCAGTGCCTTTGCACTCCCCGTTAGTGAAACATGTCTCTAAACCCTCCTACTGCTGTGACCAAGAATGAAGTACTCTCCAGAGCCAGAAGAAAATCAATTTCTCACTTTGGCAAATTTCCTCCAACCATATTTTTCTGTTTGGCTATTTGCTTTTAATGCTGGCATAGACTTATTGGTTCAGGAAGGCCGTAACGTGGAACTGCATAAACGCAACCTCTGACAAACACTCAAAATTCTATTTAACTTTCATTCATTTCTCCGTGTCAGCCGTAACTTTTGGAGGCATTGTCACGAAGAAGTACCGGTATGAATTCCTACATTGCTCAGGAATGGCAGTCGGAGATATATTTGAAAGGATTCTGCACACAGATCCATCTCTGTCTGTGGAAAAACAATATTTATCATTGAGATCTGAATGACCTGTTAGAGGACAATACTCAAGTCAATATCGAACCAGCAGCATAGCAGGCAGAACGGTCCCACAGGGAAATCTGAGGCAGTGACACTACATCCACACCTCCATCCCACCTGCAGCCTGTATCCCCCCTAACCGCAACAACACATCAGCTAATTCACCTGACGGGAACATGAAGTGACGTTAAGGGTCTCAAGTGTTCCATATTTATGCCTATACTAAATATATATTTACCAAACATATGCCTTAGCGGATACTTTTATCCAAAGGCACTTACAGTACACCGAAATATACATTTGCACTTACAGTCAATTCTAAATGTTTTGTGTAAGCATGTGATCCCTGCAGGAATTTAACCCACAGCCTTCACGTTGCTTTCCCCACGTTATAACCAACTTGAGGACCACAGTATGATATAGTATATGAGGCCGTGACTCATTTTCGCTGCTTTTCTAATTCTATAGTGTTGGCTCATTGAAGGGCGTACGATTAGTAACTGAGCCAAACCTCGTCATTTGCTCACGCTCCGAGTGTGACATTAATATGCGGAACGATCAGAATGGTCCCTCTAATCTATAAGCTATAGTTTTAAAACACACGGTAACTCTAATGCATCTGCAGGGGAGAAGCCCATTGTGCTCACAGAACCTCTTTTTTTAATAACATAAAAATCCCCTTGTGAGCAATCAGGCTCCACAGTATTTGCCCGAAATGGGTTTCACACGGTTGTGAACCCCCCCCACCCCCCCGCCCCCTCTCCCTCCCTTCTCTCTCTCTCTCTCTCTCTCTCTCTCTCGACAGGGTTGATTTCCATGAGAATCACCGTGGTGATTAATCACTAGCGTTCCTCCATTCACAGACATCATTCAGCGCTTTTTAAAGCCATCACCCCTCATGATGTTTATGGGAGGAGAAAGACCTGGGGCTCCACGGTCCCCCCCCCCCACTCCCCAATCCTTGCCGCCCCTCCCTCAGGGATCTCCACACAGTCAAGAACTGACCTGTCCCGGACCATCCAGAATCCATCCACCCTTCCCTCGCCGCCAGCTGCCTCTTGTCCCCACTGCACTACAGAATTTCTCAGAAAACCTACCCCCCGCTTCTCAAGACGCTGACAGGAGCCCTGTTTCCATGTTTGGGACGAGACTGCTGCAGCTATTGATGTCACAAAAAAAAAAAGCTGTTTATTTTAGAAATGTTTTCCTCGCAGAAATGTTTGGTGAACCTCTTTTTAGATACATTTTTCAAAAAGGGCAAGCGAGACAGGTCTTTTAAATAGTGCACAGTGACATTTGCCTTTAAGTTAGCCATTTAAATGTGTTGTTACACATCTATGGTGTCAGCTGAGTTATCACCTCTGAACAAAAGAAAGCAAAAAAGAAAGAGAAGAAGCGGGGGAAAGGTGAAGAGTCCGACATTCTGCAGGCCTATCCTGATAACAGCACAAGCGTCAACTGTGTGAGTGAGGATGGTGGGTATCTAGGTGGAGGGGGTAGCATTAGCAGCTTTAGCTTAAAGACCCTGGGGAAGTCAACGACATGTTAATAAACACTTATGGAGGAGCTTGGGGGTGGGGGTCGCGAGGGGCTTGTGTGAGGGGTGAGAAAGGGTGAGGAGGGGGGGAGGGGGTCAGGCTCATGCTAGTCAACCCGCTGTTTCCTCCTGGGAAGGAGAAAGGAGTTAATGACACCCTAGAGTTTCACGCCCTTCCGCTCCTCCCTCTCCTTTATGGGCCTGTGAGCGACACCACACAGCCCTGCTGAGGTGAGGAGGCGACGGAGACAGCGCTCCCATCCTACAAGCCTGCGAGTGGGAGACTCGAACAAAAAAAGGGAGAGGAGAGGGGGGAGCCGGGCCACAGATAGCTGTGATTATTATGACTAAATATAATATAAACCGCCAGCGAGGGGGCGAGAGAACGATCCACCCTCCCACCCCCACACGGCCCCTATTGAAACCTCAACGCTAGGGCGCCGGATGAGGACAGGTTTAAAGACAGTGCCTTTTCAACGCCAGTGAGAGGAGGGTTGAGAGGGGTGGGGGTGGGGAGTTAATGAAGGGCTTGGTGAAGAGAGTGTTCAGCGGGGCCAGGATGAGGGGAGGTGAGGCTGCCACGTTGTCCATCTCCTCCCAGGGAAGAGGTGGGGGATTCCAGGGAAGATTCCCGGGGACGAGGAGTGGGCGGTGGAGGCGGCAGTGCAAGTCAAGGTCAAAGAGGGACTAAGGGTGAGCGGCGACGGTCCAGTGCTCATGCGCCACAGCTCTCCACAGGTCTGGATAGAGGCCAATAACTCTGGGACAGTCCAACTATGACTCCCAGGCCCATAAATCCCTCATCTCCCATTCCAAAATTCATTAATGGATACACAAAGAGAACAAGAGAGGAGAGAGGGGGAGGCAGTGTAGCAGTGTGATGCTTCAGCGTATGCGGATGCCGGGCTGGTGGGGGATTATAATGTTATTTCCATTGTAGTGTGAAATTATAACGCTTTACCTGCTTTAATTTTGCAAATACAAATTAAATCCTCAGTAAGTTGACTGTAAATCAATAGTTTCATTTAGGGGCCGGCATGATTTAACAAAAATGAAAAGTAGCTGGTCTGGTCAATGGAAGTGGGTCATAAATCACAGAGCTTTGGGAGGCAAAAAGCCGATTTGACTTGTATATGGAGTGGCCCCTGGCCAGGGGGAGAGCAGGGTGGAAATGAACTGCTGGTTTATTAGAGCTCCTATTGACCAGAATCTGTTCTACCTCGTCCCCTCTGTATCACGTACAAACATACACACACACACACAAACATACAGACTGCGTCACCACATCACACACCAACATCTTATTGAAAACCAAAAAAGTGATTCACCCCAAATGACAATCATTTTTTAAACACTTCAATTTGGGCAAATATCTGATTAAAAAACAATGGAAACTTTCAAAGAACGGAGGGGAAAACTTGACTCGATTCTCAAAACAACAGAAAAAAAAGAAAAAAACGCTGTGTAAAAAAAAGATGTCTGGTGTCTGGTAGGGTTTGTGTTTGTACATCAGATCGACACACCAACATCAAACATCTAATGTCACGGCTCTTCAGAGACGCCGACGAAAGGGATAGAGATGCAAGCCTCACATTGTCATCAAACAATCCATCAAACAGTCCGCCGCTTCTCCAAACACCTAGGAGCTGAGCAGCTGAGCTGCAACCAGACAGCGAGCCAGATTACAACAAACGTCCCGTCCCCCCCTAATGTAACGCTAAGCAGTTAGCACTCCATACTAACACCATTGTCACACAAACTATGACAATACTCTGTTTAAGTTGAAGTAGTGGTTTGAGCTCTGGTCCCCTATTCAGTGCTGATCTAGGATCAGGTTCCCCCTATCCATATAAGCCTAATCAATATGATCTAAAATGCAAAACTGATCCTATATCAGCAATACTCTGAGAATCTTTGTGAATATGGGCCCGGGAGCGGAAGAACAATTATTGGAGTAAAGGACTTATGGCCCGGAGATAGGAGCATGTGCCCCAAACACAGGTTAGTATGACTGTTGTCATATCTCTCAGACTTCAACACAGACTATATCACATACCAACCTGATCCCTTCTTTCCCCAGGATTCCATCCTGTTGCTCCTTTTCGGCTATTCACCATTTAAAGGCAATACAACTGTGCTACAATGTGGTTCTTCCGTCGTCTGGATTGAATCCTGGCCTCAGTCATGTAAGTCATGTATAGGTCACAGACTATCAGCATGATGGAAAATACTGTAGGACTACACATCTCAAAGCAGAGCATTATGGAAGGCGGCTGTGGATATTATCGCTGATTGTTAATGAATGGTTGTGAATGCCACAGTAAATCCATTATGAAGCTGTTATGTCCTACTTAAATTCTTCTCCAAAGTGTTGCTCATATATCTTTGCGTTGGTTCATTACGGCCTTGGACAGGTAAAGCTTTCTGAGTTCTGCCCAGGTTGACCCCCACATGCTGCCTTTGTGTTTCCACTTAAAAATAATGGACATCCCTTGTCCTACACCCATCAATCAGCCACTTAAAATTCTCCAGGAAATAGTTTAGGGGTTACGAATTACAGTTATAAGGGCTTTCTGACTCGGAATAGATTAGCGATGCATTAACAATGTTTCATTAACCTTGCGTTAAGTGACATCCTCCCATGATTAATGGACATTATTAACAAAAGGGAGATTGTGTTTCCTAAAATGAACCTTTCTGTAAAATGTCTGCTGCATTGTTAACAGATTTGCTTATTAATCATTCGTAAAAGCTAGGACCTGTTTCTTCAACAGATAGTTGGAAGTCAGAAGAACTCCCCCCTCTTGGCACTTTGACAGACGGACAAACAGACAGTCAGGCACTTTGACAGACAGTCAGTATCTGGGAGAGGATGTGTATACTGAGGGAAGACTGAAACATGTCACGTTGACTTTCAGCAGTCTCGTGTGTGTGTGTGTGTGTGTGTGTGTGTGTGTGTGTGTGTGTGTGTGTGTGTGTGTGTGTGTGTGTGTGTGCGTGCTTGCGTGTGTGCGTGTGTGTGTGTGTGTGTGTGTGTGTGCGTGCTTGCGTGTGTGCGTGCTTGCGTGTGTGTGTGTCAGTCTGGAAAGGAGAGCTGTGTATTTGAGTAGAGTAAATTAAGGCAGGGACCTGAGCTATGGAGGTGTACTGGGGACAGAATAGCTGTATTCAGGCTTATAGCCGACATCGGTTAATTATAAAATGAAATTATAAAATTTGATTAAATTATAGGAATATAATAAAAATGAGATTTCTGCATTGGTTATATTGCTAACTGATGTGCTAAGAAGATAGCACCACTGTTGTAAATCTTTACAGTAGACGTACCGACACAGCAAAAGGAAGCACATTCCACAGATTATATTTCTGTCAATGATAATGTAGTGACTCCCAGAGAGAGAGAGAGAGAGAGAGAGAGAGAGAGAGAGAGAGAGAGAGAGCGAGAGAGAGAAAGAGAGACATTGTGGGGTCCCTCTTCTCGAGTTCACACTGGAGATTCTCTGTCCATCACCCTTCAGAGGATGGCTGTTCTACGTGTAAGAGGCAGGCATGTGGTGAGGGGTGAGGAGAGGCAGGGAGGAGTGAGGATAGAGGCCAGGAGGTGTTGGTATCCAGGTCTCCTGTCCTCCTGTCTCGGATATCTGCAGGGCCACGTGGGACCTCACCTTGCTGAGTGCTGTTGGAAAGGCTGACAAACCAGGTTGCCATCA
Source organism: Salmo salar (assembly GCF_965601325.2). Classification (NCBI taxonomy): domain Eukaryota; kingdom Metazoa; phylum Chordata; class Actinopteri; order Salmoniformes; family Salmonidae; genus Salmo; species Salmo salar. Next base: position 43,831,528 of record NC_138292.1, read on the forward strand.
CATTTGGTGTGTTTGTGTGTGTGTGTGTGTGTGTGTGTGTGTGTGTGTGTGTGTGTGTGTGTGTGTGTGTGTGTGTGTGTGTGTGTGTGTGTGTGTGTGTGTGTGTGTGTGTGTGTGTGTGTGTGTGTGTGTGTGTGTGTGTGTGTGTGTGTGTGTGTGTGTGTGTGTGTGTGTGTGTTTGTGCGTGTGTGTGTCATACTCTCTACTCCTCTGGGCCAACATACTGCACTCGCTCTCCATCTGAGCTTCAGAAATAAATAAACATACAATGAAATAAAAATGAGCGTCTACCCATCAAACTTGACAAGATAAGCACCTCAATCAGCCTCAATCTGTCAAAGTCCCCACGCCTAACACACACACACACACACACACACACACACACACACACACACACACACACACACACACACACACACACACACACACACACACAGACTATCACAGCACTAAGGACTCGACTGCATACACACACACACTCAAGCATTAAAAATAAATATGAGCACACACACACTTACAGTGCCAGTCAAAAGTTTGGACACACCTACTCATTCAAGGGTTTTTCTTTATTTTTAATATTTTTCTACATTGAATAATAGTGAATCCATCAAAACTATGAAATAACACATATGGAATCATGTAGTAACCAAAAAAGTGTTAAACAAATCAAAATATATTCTATATTTGAGATTCTAAAAAGTAGCCACCCTTTGCCTTGATAACAGCTTTGCACACTCTTGGCATTCTCTCAACCAGCTTCATGAGGTAGTCACCTGGAATGCATTTCAATTAACAGGTGTGCCTTAATGCGTTTGAGCCAGGTCGTGGTGGTACACAGAAGATAGCCCTATTGGGTCAAAGACCAACTCCATATTATGGCAAGAACAGCTCAAATAAGCAAAGAGAAACAACATTCCATCATTACTTTAAGACATGGTCAGTAAATGCGGAACATTTCAAGAACATTTAAAGTTTCTTCAAGTGCAGTCGCAAAAACCATCAAGCGCTATGATGAAACTGGCATTCATGAGGACCGCCACAGGAAAGGAAGACCCAGAGTTACCTCTGCTGCAGAGGACGAGATCATTAGAGTAACCAGGCTCAGAAATTGCAGCCCAAATTCATGCTTCACAGAGTTCAAGTAACAGACACATCTCAACATCAACTGTTCAGAGGAGAACGCGTGAATCAGGCCTTCATGGTCAAATTGGGGCAAAGAAACCACTACTAAAGGACACCAATAAAAAGAAGAGACTAGCTTGGGCCAAGAAACACGAGCAATGGACATTAGACGTGTGGAAATCTGTCCTTTGGTCTGATGAGTCCAAATTTGAGATTTTTGGTTCCAACCGCCGTGTCTTTGTGAGACGCAGTGTAGGTGAACGGATGCTCTCTGCATGTGTGGTTCCCACCGTGAAGCATGGAGGAGGAGGTGTGATGGTGTGGGGGTGCTTTGCTGGTGACACCGTCAGTGTTTTATTTCGAATTCAAGGCACACTTAACCAGCATGGCTACCACAGCATTCTGCAGCAATACGCCATCCCATCTGGTTTGTGCTTAGTGGGACTATAATTCGTTATTCAACAGGACAATGACCCAAAACACACCTTTGACCAAGAAGGAGAGTGATGGAGTGCTGCATCAGATGACCTGGCCTCCACAATCATCCAACCTCAAACCAATAGAGATGGTTTGGGATGAGTTGGGCCGCAGAGTGAAGGAAAAGCAGCCAACAAGTGCTCAGCGTATGTGGGAACATTCCAGGTGAATCTGGTTGAGAGAATGCCAAGAGTGTGCAAAGCTGTCATCAAGGCAACGGGTGGCTACTTTGATTTGTTTAACACTTTTTTTGTTAACTACATGATTCCATATGTGTTATTTCATAGCTTTGATGTCTTCACTATTATTCTACAATGTAGAAAATAGTAAAAATAATCCAAACTTTTGACTAGTACTGTACATGCACACACACCCACACACACACACACACACACACACACACACACACACACACACACACACACACACACACACACACACACACACACACACACACACACACACACACACACACACAGACTATCACTCCATTATCCATGTAGCTTGTGGAGAGCTCTCAGCTCCCTGTCTCTCTGTCTCTGTACTGCTTGTGGGTACACACTGGGTTCTCTGAGCAGATGACTGACACTGTCAGAATGCCTGGCAGTCAAACAAGCCTGGCCCTGACGCTTTCTGGCAACGCGATGTGACACAGCAAGCAGTATCTGGTTTCTCCTGCACAGAGTACATTTCATATGGCTCATAGGGGCTTAGAACGGCCAGGGGGAGGGTGTGTGTGTGCGTCTGTGTGTGTGTGTGTGTCTGCGTGTGTGTTTATATGTGTGTGTTTATGTGTGTGTTTGTGCGTGTGCGCATGCATGTGTGTATGTGCGTGTGAATGGGATTGTACGCTTGTGTGTTTCCGTGCGTGTGTGTGTGTGTGGAAGGGGGAGGTAATGGATCAGATATCAGAGGAGGATCTGGGAGAGGATGTATATGCTGAGGGAAGACTGAAACCTGTCATATTGATTTTCAGCAGTCTCATGTTTGTGTGTGTGTGTGCGTGTGTGCGTGTGTGTGTGTGTGTGTGTGTCAGCCTGGAAAGGAGAGCTGTGTATTTGAGCAGAGTAAATTAAGGCAGGGACCTGAGCTATGGAGGTGTAATGGGGACAGAATAGCTGTATTCAGGCTGTGGGAAACGATCATTGCACTCACCTCAAACCCATTGCTTAGATACACTGTGACAGCATTCAAAAACACAAAATAAGAGAGGCTTCATTTACGAACGTTTACAAAGGATAGTACTGTATAATTATAGCCGACATTGGTTAATTATAAAATGAAATTATGAAATTAGATTAAATTGTAGGAATATAATAAAAATTTGATTTTTGCATTGGTTATATTGCTAACTGATGTGTTAAGAAGATAGCACCACTGTTGTAAATCTTTACAGTAGACGTACCGACACAGCAAAAGGAGGCACATTCCACAGATTATATTTCTGTCAACGATAATGTAGTGACTCCCAGATCCCAAGTCCGTATGCAATTAACCCAACTTAATGGGGACATTCCAATCATCCCTATCTGCAAATACAATTGGCTGTCTAAAAAGGAAAAATAATAAACTGCAATCAACAGAAGCCGTGCTTAGATAACAAAATGAATTGGACAATGGAAGAAAAATACATTTAAAAGGAGAATGTGCTTTTTGTTGAAGGCTACTGTACATTTTATAATATTAAAACAATGTTATTTATCAGGTGATACAAACAGTACATCAGAATTACAAGATACTAGCACTGTAAAATATTACCTTAAATTAAAGAATGACATTTTCTTCTGTTTGGGGTGGATTAGAATAACTAAATAAGAGATACTGACAATTCACTTATATGAATGATGAATAAGACAATGACATGTGTGCACTCAAAACTAGAACACTTATAGTCCTCTCTAGATGAAATGGACAAGTGTATATATATATATATATATATATATATATATATATATATATAATTTAACTAGGCAAGAACTAACTCTCATTTACAATGATGGCCAGGGAACAGTAGGTTGACTGCCTTCTTCAGGGGCAGAACAACAGTTTTTTACCTTGTCAGCTCAGGGATTCGATCTAGCAACCTTTCGGTTACTGACCCAATGCTCAAGCCACTGCGCCAGTGTCTAGATAAAGAATACCCTCAATGCCATGGTAGAATGTCCTCATGTCCTTCACTGTGTAAGCAGCCAAGCTTGTTAAACAACAGGGGCAAGGATATTACATGTACACATTACATCTGTTCACATCAAGTGCTTCTCTTGCTCTTCCTCTATGAAACCTAACCAGCGGTGTGTCCAAAAAGGTGAAACATTCAGAACGTTGCCGGTAGAAATGTAACGAACAGAACTGACACGATCCCCCTATTCCACATGGCAGACAATCGGTTTTGTTCTACACAGTACATTTCCATCCAAAAGTTCAGTCAGAATGTTGCAGATAGAAATGGAATAAATAGGGCGGACATGATTCCCTTATTCTACATGGCAGACAATCGGGTTGGTTCTACATACGGCCTTTCTATCTGAACGTGCTGTAGTGTCGCACCATTCTGAACAGACCCCAGTAATCTCCCAGTAGAGGAAACAGAGAAGGTTTTTTCCAGTCCCTCTGTTGTAACTATAGAGCGGTAACAGCAACAGTAGCACATGGCTCAGTCCTACCAGTAGTATACTGTAGGCTACAGGCTACTCTCTTACCATAGTGTGCCATCTTTTGGTCAACTGGAGAACTGCACCTTTTTTGAGCTCATCTCTCTTCTACCTGGAAAATGAATGGAGCTAAAATGACTGAACACCAGTGAAATGGGTGTCATCATCTTGGGATACGTGTTGGACTAATGGGAATGGTAAATTGAAAGACATAGAAGCATCTTCTGCAACTTGTAGCTTGAATGGCAGTGCTGGTGCCAACGGTGTGAGTTGCGATGCAGCTTGATCACTAGAAATAGACTTCGATTTCAGACGTTTTAAAATACATATCCTCTCGGCTCTCACAAAATTTTAAAGAAAAATGATCGCCCAGCACTGGGGCGAACTCGTGATGCTCAGAGCCAGAGCGTGCTGGTTAGACCACTGTGCCACCACATTTTACAGTGCTCTAGCAAGCCGTCAGAATACTTGATGATACTTGATGGTAATAGTTTAGTTTTTTATTATATTGTTTGAAGCCTTCCCCAAACCATAGCCCTAACCTTAACCACTCAGAATGAATGCCTAAACGGTAAACCTTTGAGTTGTATCTGTTTAAACCCTATAACCACGTGGAATTAATGCGTTACAAAAAAAGAAGAAAAAAAGACGTTCTTTCATAATACGTTGAATTTCGAAGGGAAACTATGAGATCTTGTTGGCTGATGATGATGAAAGCGGCACATTTTGAAATACAGTACCACAATGTGATAGAATGGGTAATAAACCTTACAATCATTGACACAGTCCTGGGAAAAAAAAGCATGTGAATATGAAATGAACAGTTTTGTTGCCGACCATATACATAAAAGTGCAGAGATAAATCTATGTATACAGTGTGTGTGTGTGTGTGTGTTTGAGCATTAGAGTGTGGAGAGAGAGAGAGAGAGAGAGAGAGAGAGAGAGAGAGAGAGAGAGAGAGAGAGAGAGAGAGAGAGAGAGAGAGAGAGAGAGAGAGAGAGAGAGAGAGAGAGAGAGAGAGAGAGAGAGAGAGAGAGAGAGATATTCACCTTCATCGGGTCACTCCTCCCTTCCTATTCCTTGGCTCATTAAAAACAGGCCCATTAGCAACACTCCTTCAGTGTCTAGCTTTAGATATGCGTGTGTATGTCATATCCACATCTCTGCCGTTTTGGAGGCCTCTCGGCAGCCTAGGAATACATTAAAAACCAAAGAGCCCCTTCTCCCTGACTGACTCCTGCTGGGAGTACTTAGCATTTCTGGGGTGAAACTTTCCAGCAAGGTTGTCAAACGTTCTACAAATTACAGTAGACCTAAATTGCTCTTGTTTATTTATATATTTATTTACCTCTGTGGTTTGTTTATCTTAGCCCTGACAAAGCCTACTCCCCTGGCGCAAAGCAGCACACTGTGGGCAATGTCATAGGAACAGGGCAGGGGGGGGGGGGGGGGTTGAGAGAGAGGAGGGAGAGTGAGAGAAAGAGAGAAATGAAAAAAAGAGAGAGGGGGGAGAGAAAGATAAATCTGTTTAGTTTCAAACATCTATATAACCACAACTCCCAATAGACCTGTCTTATAGTTGATGATATGACATTCAACATTTATTTTAGCCTTTGATAAGAGTCTGTAAATAATGATTTGATAGTGTCTCTATTGCCAGGCAATCATTGGTGGGAGTATATTTGATCTTTCACTAATCACTAACCCAGGGACAGTTCTATTCTTAGTCCCTACACAGCAGGCAACACGGATGTAAATTGGATTTCAGGTTATGAAGACATCTTGTAACCAGATTAGAACCAATCGGTGTCTGTTAAGCAGGTAAAGGCAACTGATAGGTTGCAACTGATAGCGGTGTGTGGGTAAAATCAGTGGGGAAGCCAAGCCAACTAAAAAGGCATATTACAACCTATGTTGTGATAATGTTGTTTGCACTATAACACATTCGTTCATACGCCACCGTGATATACAATACGGCTGTGACAACAAAAAGACAACAGTCCCACGGTGGCGGAATAAATTCAACCACGCGTACGTTTGTTTCATCACAAAACCTGGAGAGCAAAGTCCACAAAGCAAATATTCCAAGTAACAAACAGTTACATGACCTGCAGCATGGTCGGAAGAAGTTCAGTTTTTGACAGTTTACTAAATAACTACTGATTTAGAACTAAGGAGTTACTGCAAGTCAGCACAAAGACATCAGGAGTAATCCTCCGACATTCCAGCACCACTTCAACTTAAACATTTAAACATCATCAAATCAACAAGGCTATGCAGTACATGCTTAGTTTAATACACTGAAAACAAATGTAAAAATACCAAAAACAATTTAGTCCATTGAATGTTGCTAAGAAGCATGTGGCTGTCCATGGTACTGATTTCTCTCTCTGTGTGTGTGTGCGTGTGTGTGTGTGTGTGTGTGTGTGCGTGCGTACATGCCAGCGTGTGTGTGCGTGTGTGCATGCTTATGAAAATAAAATAAAAATTGGGGACTACATCTAGGCTACATCTAGGCTACATATTTGTCACGTTCTGACCAGTAAAGGGGTTATCTGTTATTGTAGTTTGGTCAGGACGTGGCAGGGGGGTATTTGTTTTATATGGTTCGGGGTGTGTGTTTATGTAGAGGGGTGTTTGTTTAGAGTATTCCGGGGTTTTGGTCTATGTTCTATGTTAGTGTATTTCTATGTTCCGTCTAGTCATTATATTTCTATGTTTAGGTATTGGGATTGGGCCTTAAATTGGAGGCAGCTGTTCCTCGTTGCCTCTGATTGAAAGTCCTATGTATAGGGTGTGTTTGTCATGGGAATTGTGGGAGGTTGTTTGTGCATAGCTGTGTATTGCCTGCATTACTGTTTGCCGTTCGATCGTTTTCTTGTTTTGTTTTGTCAGTGGTCTAAATAAAGTTAATATGAGCACTCAACCTGCTGCGCCTTGGTCCACTTCCTACGACGACCGTTACAGAACCTCCCACCAACAACGGACCAAGCAGCGGGCCCAGGAGGAGGAAGGATCCTGGGCCAGGGAGAGAAGGGAGTGGAGGACATCTTGGACATGGGAGGAGATAATGGCAGGGGACAAGACCCTGCCATGGAGACAGGTGGAGACAGCAAGGGAGGAACGGCGAAGGTGGAGCGAAGACCGGGACTGTTACAGGGGTACACGGTTGGCATTTAAGCCTGAGAGGCAGCCCCAATAATTTTTTTGGGGGGGGCACACGGGTAGTTTGGCTGGGCCAGGGTTAAGCCCCAGGCCAACTCCCCGTGCTTATCGGAGGCAGCCTATTACTGGTCAGGTCCCGTGCTATGGAATTATGCGCACGGCATTGAGGCCAAGCATTCACAGGCCGGTGTGCGCGGTGCCAGCTCCCTGCATTTGCCAGGGAGAAGCGGGCATCCAGCCAGTAAGGGTGGTGCCAGTACTGCGTTCGAGACCGCCAGTGCGCCTCGACGGCCCAGTGTATCCTGTTCCCGCTCCTCGCACTAGCCTTGAGGTGCGTGTTTCCAGTCTGGCACCTCCCAAGCCAGCACCACGCACTAGGCTTCCAGTGCATCAGCCCAGTCCAGGACGTCCTGTTCTCGCTCCTCGCACTAGCCTTGGGGTGCGTGTCTCCAGTCTGGTACTTCCACTACCACCCCACGCACCAGGCCTCCAGTGTGTCAGCCCAGTCCAGCTCATCCTGTCCCTGCTCCTCGTACTAGCCCTGTGGTGCATGTCCTTAGCCTGGCGCGTCCTAAGTCAGCCCCACGCATCAGGCCTTCCGGCAACAGTGCCTCGTCCAGAGTGTCCGGCAACAGTGCCTCGTCCAGAACTTCCGGCAACAGTGCCTCGTCCAGAGTGTCCGGCAACAATGCCTCGTCCAGAGCTTCCGGCGACAGTTCCCCGTAGAGAGACGGCCCACAGTCCGGAACCAAGAGAGACGGCCCACAGTCCGGAACCGAGTGAGACGGCCCACAGTCCGGAACCGAGTGAGACGGCCCACAGTCCGGAACCGAGTGAGACGCCCTACAGTCCGGAGCTCCCAGAGTCGCCCTACAGTCCGGAGCTCCCAGAGTACAGTCCAGGGTCTACAGTGACACACTTCAGGCCGAGGTATTCAGTAGGGGTGGACTGGTCAGGTGGGGGACTAAGGCCTGAGCCTGACCCACCTCCACTGTAGGAGGTTTGGGGAGGGGGGGTGTAGCACGGGAACCGTCGGTGACGGCAGCCACCCTCCCTTCCCTCCCTTTAGTTTGGGGGGTTTATTTTTGGGTTTATTTTTTTTGTGTGAGGTGCATCTGGGGTCTGCACCTTTTGGGGGGGGGGGGGGGGGGGGGGGGGGTACTGTCACGTTCTGACCAGTAAAGGGGTTATCTGTTATTGTAGTTTGGTCAGGACGTGGCAGGGGTGTATTTGTTTTATATGGTTCGGGGGGTGTGTTTATGTAGAGGGGTGTTTGTTTAGAGTATTCCAGGGTTTTGGTCTATGTTCTATGTTAGTGTATTTCTATGTTCCATCTAGTCATTCTATTTCTATGTTTAGGTATTGGGATTGGGCCTTCAATTGGAGGCAGCTGTTCCTCGTTGCCTCTGATTGAAAGTCCTATGTATAGGGGTGTGTTTGTCATGGGAATTGTGGGAGGTTGTTTGTGCATAGCTGTGTATAGCCTGCATTACTGTTTGTCGTTCGATCTTTTTTTTTTCTTTTCTTGTTCTAAATAAAGTTAATATGAGCACTCAACCCACTGCGCCTTGGTCCACTTCCTATGACGGCCGTTACAATATTGCACTTCAATCGTCTTAGGCCAGTGGCACAACATATGAATTTATGGTTAGATCAGAATCGCCGTCGTAATCATTGTCAAAACCACAAATCCAAATGCACATCTCCATCCATGGCTTAGGCAAGGGCTGATTTTAGCAAGCTAGATACTGCAGGACATCAACACAAGCAGACCAGAAACAGACAGGTTTATCTGACAATGATGAAGTTTTGCTTAGGATGTGATTTGATTGGTGTGAAGCCAAATCGAATAAGAACACCTCCTCCCAACTGCCCACTGCACTGAGGATAGGAAACTCTGTCACCACCGATAAGCCCACTATAATTGAGAATTTCAATAAGCATTTTTCTACGGCTGGCCATGCTTTCCACCTAACTACCCCTACTGCATTCAACAGCACTGCACCCCCCACAGCTACTCGCCCAAGCCTCCCCCATTTCTCCTTCTCCCAAATCCATTCAGCTGATGTTCTGAAAGAGCTGCAAAATCTGGACCCCTACAAATCAGCTGGGCTTGACAATCTGGACCCTTTCTTTCTAAAATTATCTGCCAAAATTATTGTAACCCCTATTACTAGCCTGTTCAACCTCTCTTTCGTGTCGTCTGAGATTCCCATAGATTGGAAAGCAGCTGCTGTCATCCCCCTCTTCAAAGGAGGTGACACTCTTGACCCAAATTGCTACAGACCTATATCCATCCTACCCTGCCTTTCTAAGGTCTTCGAAAGCCAAGTCAACAAACAGATTACTGACCATTTCGAATCCCACCGCACCCTCTCCGCTATGCAATCTGGTTTCAGAGCTGGTCATGGGTGCACCTCAGCCACGCTCAAGGTCCTAAACGACATCGTAACCGCCATCGATAAGAAACAATACTGTGCTGCCGTATTCATTGACCTGGCCAAAGCTTTTGACTCTGTTAATCACCACATCCTCATCGGCAGACTCAGTAGCCTTGGTTTCTCAAACGATTGCGTCGCGTGGTTCACCAACTACTTCTCTGACAGAGTTCAGTGTGTCAAATCGGAGGGCCTACTGTCTGGACCTCTGGCAGTCTCTATGGGGGTACCACAGGGTTCAATTCTTGGGCCAACTCTTTTCTCTGTATACATAAATGATGTCGCTCTTGCTGCTGGTGAATCTCTGATCCACCTCTACGCAGACGACACCATTCTGTACACTTCTGGCCCTTCTTTGGACACTGTGTTAACAACCCTCCAGACGAGCTTCAATGCCATTCAACTCTCCTTCCGTGGTCTCCAACTGCTCCTAAACACAAGTAAAACTAAATGCATGCTCTTCAACCGATCGCTGCCTGCACCTGCCCGCCTGTCCAGCATCACTTCTCTGGACGGTTCTAACTTAGAATTTGTGGACAACTACAAATACCTAGGTGTCTGGTTAGACTGTAAACTCTCCTTCCAGACTCACATCAATCATCTCCAATGCAAAGTGAAATCTCGAATTGGCTTCCTATTTCGCAACAAAGCATCCTTCACTCATGCTGCCAAACATACCCTCGTAAAACTGACCATCCTACCAATCCTCGACTTCGGCGATGTCATTTACAAAATAGCTTCCAATACCCTACTCAACAAGCTGGATGCAGTCTATCACAGTGCCATCCGTTTTGTCACCAAAGCCCCATATACTACCCACCACTGCGACCTGTACGCTCTCGTTGGCTGGCCTTCGCTTCATAATCGTCGCCAAACACATTGGCTCCAGGTCATCTACAAGACCCTGCTAGGTAAAGTCCCCCCTTATCTCCGCTCACTGGTCACCATAGCAGCACCCACCTGTAGCACGCGCTCCAGCAGGTATATCTCTCTGGTCACCCCTAAAGCCAACTCCTCCTTTGGTCGTCTCTCCTTCCTGTTCTCTGCTGCCAATGACTGGAACGAACTACAAAAATCTCTGAAACTGGAAACACTTATCTCCCTCACTAGCTTTAAGCACCAGCTGTCAGAGCAGCTCACAGATCACTGCACCTGTACATAGCCCATCTATAATTTAGCCCAAACTACTACCTCTTCCCCTACTGTATTTATTTATTTTATTTATTTTGCTCCTTTGCACCATATTATTTATATTTTATCTCTGAACTTTCTTCAAACTACAAATCTACCATTCCAGTGTTTTTCTTGCTATACTTTATTTACTTTTCCACCATGGCATTTTTTTCAATCAAATACTATTTTGTTCCACACAGAATCTGTCACTTGGGCTACACATACTGAGACAGAGAGGTGACGCTTCCCTCGCTCAGATGACTTCTCCAGTGAGATTCAGCCACTTGCAAATGTATGGAAAATTATGAAAACACAGAGAGGAGAATTAATAATTGTTTTATAATTTGTATTTTTTTATTGATCAAGTATTTGGCACCCATGAATACACAGATTTATAAGGCCATACTGGGTAAAATGCCACTTTATCTCTGTTCTTTTTATAAGCAGGTCAGTAAATAAATATCAATTACAGTCCCATTCTCATTTGCTTCTAACAGTACCAAGAATTAGAACAGGTCATGGTAGAAATAGTTTTAATTATTCAGCTCTGTGGTCCTGGAATTCTCTCCTGAACATTGAAAAATGTGATGATCTAGTCACGTTGGTGGAGTTTAAACACTTGGTCGATGTAACTATCATAGAAGAGTGTAATTGTCTGTAGGTCAGCTGCTTTTTAGTTCTTTATGTGATATGTAATTGTTGTATTGTATGTGTGTCTATAGTTTTGTTCAATGTTGTGTTCGTCTATGTAAGTTGTTTTGTCTGAAACTTTGTTCCCCCTGCTGCTGTTGGACCAGATCTCTCTTGAAAAATAGTTTTTATCCAATGAGAAAAAGCTGTATAAATAAAGGTTACGTTTGAAAAAATGCACGCCACTGATTACAACTCAATAAAGACAGCTTTTTCTGGTTGCGAAAAAGACGGTAACAAAACATTCTGAATACAACTAGTATACAACTTGACCATAACGTCATAAAAGACACCAAATTGAGGCTTTGCAACCAGTTTTGCTTACTTGGTATTGGTAATATACTGAACAAAAATATAAATGCAACATGCAACAATTTCAAAGATTTGACTGAGTTACAGTTCGTATAATGAAATCAGTCAATTGAAATAAATTCATTTGGCCCTAATCTATGGATTTCACATGGCTTGGAATACAAATGTGAATCTGTTGGTCACAGATACCTTAAAAAAAAAGGTAGGGGCGTAGATCAGAAAACCAGTCAGTATCTGGTGTGACCATCATTTGCCCCATGCAGCGCAACACATCTCCTTCACATAGAGTTAATCAGGATGTTGATTGTGGCCTGTGGAATGTTGTCCCACTCCTCTTCAATGGCTGTGCAAAGTTGCAGGATATTGGCAGGAACTGGAACACGCTATTATACACATCGATCCAGAGCATCCCAAACATACTCAATGGGTGACATGTCTGTTGAGTATGCTGGCCATGGAAGAATTGGGACATTTTCAGCTTCCAGGAATTGTATACAGATCCTTGCGACATGGGGCTGTGCATTATCATGCTGAAACATGAGGTGATGGCGGCAGATGAATGGCACGACATTGGGTATCTCACAGTATCTCTGCATTGAAATTGCAATCGATAAAATGTAATTGTGTTCAGTGTCTGTTGCTTATGCCTGCCCATACCATAACCCCACCGCCACAATGGGGCACTCTGTTCACAGTGTTGACATCAGCAAACCGCTCACCCACACGACACCATACACGTGGTCTGTGGATGTGAGGCCGGTTGGACGAATTGCCAAATTCTCTAAAACGACGTTGGAGGTGGCTTATGGTAGAGAAATTAACATTCAATTCTCTGACAATAGATCTGATGGACATTCCTGCAGTCAGCATGCTAATTGCACGCTCCCTCAAAACTTGAGACATCTGTGGCATTGTATTGTTTGAAAAAACTGCACATTTTAGAGTGGCCTTTTATTGCCCCCAGCACAAGGTGCACCTGTGTAATGATCAGGCTGTTTAATCAGCTTCTTAATATGCCACACCTGTCAGGTGGATGGATTATCTTGGCAAAGGAGAAATGTTCACTAACAGGGATGTAAACAAATTTGCGCACAACATTTGAGAGAAATAAGATTGTTGTGCTTACAGAACATTTCTGGGATCATTTATTTTAGCTCAAGAAACATGGGATGATCACTTTATATTTTGCGTTTATATTTTTGTTCAGTGTAGTTAGTTTTGAGAGGAGACAGTTGGTTTCAGTAAGTCAAGAAGAAACAGGGGGTTGTCCAATCCGGATCTCCTCTGTTTCTCCCTTGGTTTCCTCCATTAAATCTCTCCTGTTGGTGTAATGAGGGATGCTGGGTAGTGTCAGTGATTGTCTCATTGGGACGTGCAGACAGAGAGTGGTTGGGGGGGAAATCGTGAGCCTCTCCCCTGCTCCCCACCACCATGCAGTCATCCATTAAAGCTGAACCTGGACTCAAATACTTAACCCGTCAGAGGTGCCAATAACGAGCGGCCCATGGAAAATTACAGGGGAATTTAAGTCTGCTGGCTAATGGCATTGGCACGGACAGTTTGCCAATATACATTTAGCACTGTAGCAGCTCGGCCGGCCTGGGGTGCCTGAGGAGAGTGACACGTCTCTCTTGAGCCTGTCCAGGCGGGAGATTGGGCTGTCCGTCAGCGCCAGTTCCCCTGCCATTACCCATGAGCACCCACCACCATCTCTCCCCGTCCCCCTCCCTCCCCTGTATCACCCCTCCACCTCTCCTCTTCTCCCTCCCCCAGGGGAGAGTGACCAGTTAGAGCGATTAGATGTAACAAGAGGCGATGTGCTCAGCCGCTGTCCTCGCTGTCTCCTGCTCTGACACTCAGTCACCGGGCAATGCTGATGTGTTCATCTGCACGTTTGGTTTACACACAAAGAACACATGGGACTGCCAAGACACGGGAAGGGATTGGCTGCTCAGTGCTCAATGTCCATGTTTCTCTTCTTTCTGTGCAGTCCTAAGAATGAGTAGGAACACATGGTAGCATTCCTCCTCTGATATTATATCCATTGTGTGATTTGGCTTTGAAAGGAAGACTATAGGCATGCCACAGGGCTGGAGTTTGAAGATGAAGGGTATCGGACAGCATTTGTTTAAAGAGGGGGAGCGGGAGCTAAAATTAAAGACGTGCCCAGAAGAGACAAGAGAAAGCGACCCCCCCCTCTTAATCTCTGGTGATGCTGATGTCAATTGGTAAAGAGTTTGTGACCTACAGAATAGATTCTAAACTTAAAGGGGTTTACTACAATCCACAATCTCTCGCTTTAAGTCTTTCTCTTCTCCTTTCTTGTTGTTACTCCTCAAAAGAAGCAGGGTGGCTGTTGGGGAGAGAGAGAAAAAAGTTAAAGCGACTGAAGGATTTCTGCCAAAAGTGTTCCATTAAATTTAAGCTGTAAGAAGAAGCAGCCACAAGCTTTAGCTGGTTAAGTATCAGTAGAAAAGGGGGAAATGAATGTGGAGGGGAAGACATATGAAATGTCATTAATGTTAATTCTAATCACTTTTTGGCTATAAAGCGCAAATTAGTGAAGGCGATGTTAAATGTCATGGTCCTGTCCAGGGAATCATACAGAGGGTGGTGGTGGGGGGGGGGGGCACAGAATAGGTTCTCATTTGCACACTTAAGATCCAACTTAATTCTTGTCAGGAGTGATATAAAACGAACCAGAGCGGTAAACCGATGATGTTGACACGTAGTGTTAAAAAACACATACGTTCTTTGGCGGCTGATTGCACATTGTTCGCTGGCTCAAGGTTACTTTCCTGAGCTTGTCATCACGAGAATGTCATTCCCTTAAATAATTCCACTCAGGCTTCTCTTCCTTTTTTGGCTTTAAGGTTCCAGGGGTATTTAAGACCAATCACGTCAATGTAAAAAATAATGAATCCAGCCTAAGAGAAATTACATGACTGGAATGTATGTATTTCCTGATTCTGTCTCAGAATCTAGTACCCTGCGGTGTTTTAGGACAGGGCTGTATATGGTTGCTTATATATGGCTTTGGTTTGGGATAAAACTATTAAACAGACTGATATATCTTTAAGAAATAATCACTATTCACAATTCCGTATTTGTGAGCTTTATGAACAAAGTCTTAAACATCCATCCATGATAAATAAAACAACAAACATGACATTTTATTTGACAGATCACCAAAGCGAAGTCCACACAGTCCTCCTGTGCATAGTGCCCAGAGGGCTCTGCATCGCTCTCTCTCTCTATTTTTTCCCATTTCTGCTTGTGGTTCATATACATCCCCTTTCTATTCGTTACTGTCAGCGTTGGTGGAGTGCAGGAGGCGCAGGAAGGCACAGGGGGCAGAGGTCACCATGTGAAGGTCCTCCTCAGGCACGAGTAGTGCCTGTGGAAGCTGTCACTCTGACCCCCTCTCCCTCCCGACCTCCCCCCCAACGCGCCTTCACTCTCCTATTATCACAGGCTCCAGGTCATAACCTTTTCTGTGGCATTTGGCGATTCCGGAACCCTTTGATTAGTGCAATATTTACATATTTCTCGGTGGAGAGGGCATTCTCGTGTCGCCGACACTTGATGTGTTGTAAATGTGTTTGGCCTTTTGCCTGGATTGCCGAGCAGAGCACTACTGTTCTGTGTATGTGAGTGTGTGTGTTTTAAGTTTATTTAGACCCCCCCCCCCCATTTGGTCTGGGTTGGTGTTTGATGTGGCCCTTGTCCTCCTGAAGATGGTAGTTTTAGTGACTATTAGAGCAGAATGCTGCACTCTGGTGGCAGGCTCAGATCATGCCCCCTGACACAGACACAACAGAGGGCCGTACAGAGACAAGAGACACATAGGAGAGCTAGTCTGAAGAGACGATACAGACATGTTTACATAGTCGAACAACAGCAAAGAGCACTGAAGATATGGCCTGTGGCTGTGAGGTATACTATACATACAGTAATACTACCACCACTCTGAGCTGTGTATTGTGAAGGGAAACGTGATCTTTTGTGTCTGTCTGTGGGGTGAAAACAGACTGTATGATCACAAACATTTATAAAAAATAGGCCTAATGACTTTTTTCCACAGGTGGTTTTATTTGGCCCCTCAAGTTTTCTGAGCAATTTTGTCTTTATTTTTCACGGTTGGACATAAAAGACTGTAAAAACTCTAAGAAATCAGCTCCAAGTGATTTCATTTTTAACACATAATACAGACACGTGATCGTAAACAAATGTAAGCAAGGTTTGAGATGATTATGTTTTAGTCAAATATTATATGTTTGCGCTTCTTGAGGTCAATTTGCAGTCTACAAATTATTTGTAATGATGTTCCGGCCCCCCGACTATCCCCTCAAGAGAAAATCTGCCAGCGGCTGAATCTAGTCGATAATCCCTGTAGTAAAAACTGCATTTCACAAGTTTATTCAAGTTCAAATGGATAAATCTATTCAGAAGGCACATATCAGATCAGTCATCAAAATGGAGTCTGCTGCCTGAAGGTTGATCCTCTTTCCTCTCTCTCTCTCCCGTCAGTGAGACAGAAAGCAGAGACGTCAGGGAACAGGTTTCTCAGTGAGTGCTGCCTGCATGGCCGTCATGTTGGGCAGTCGCCCTCAGTTACTGAGGAGGGGGAGAGTGACAGGCAGCTGCTGTCTCTCTGTCTTTCCACCGGCCTGCAGGCCTCGCTGGCATTAACGTCATGTGCCATGTTCTCTGGGAAAACCTGTCACTCACCACTCAGTCAGTCAGTCCTTCAGTCAGTTAGGTCTCAAAGCACACAGTCACAGGCTAGTACATGAAAAGGACTGGTAAAGTGAGGAGCAGGTCTGTCAAGTCCTAGGCAGTCAGTGTGTCTCTGCAATAGGTGGGTGGGAGACTGGGAGTCTATTTTTGAACATTGCCTCAAATGGACTTTGGCCCCAACTAGGCAGAACATCAGAAATAGAAACAAGCTCAAGCTATTTTTCCACATTAAAGGCCAAATGCAGCAATTTTTTAAATCAAATCATTTCTGAGTATTAAGTACCTCTACTGTATTTGTTTTCATTGAAAATAGGCAAAAATAGCTTTTTAGCAACAACAAAAAATGATCAAGCAAGAATTTTGCTAGGTGTCTGGGAGTGGTCTGAGTTGGGAGGGGAAAACTAGCTGTTACTGGCAGAGAGGTTTGGAACACCGATTTACCACCTGGTGATGCCACCAGGCAAGCCGAACATTCCGCCCAAGCAAACCTTCTGATTAGAAGGTCCTGTGTAGATTGTATTTTCAAACAGCAACTATCAGGAAATAACACTGATCAAACACAGGGAAAATGAATTTTGACTGGACTGGGCCTTTCATCATAGGTGTCAGAAAGCATCTAATTTCAAGTGTCACATGTGGTTCATACACAAATGATGGTCAACCCCTAAAAAGGTATTTTTGTTTCTTCTTAGTCTACTACCATATTTGCATCTGAAAATGGTTTATGCCTAATCAAAATGGCATGTTACAAGTCGAAAGTCAGTTCTCTGTATTATAAGAATAGTAGAATAGTCGTGTTCATTAAGGCACTAAACAAAACAAAAATGTTTTAGAACCGTATGCAAAAGAGTGTTTGTTATTGGACAAGTTCAGGTAGTTCTTTCCTATTTTCTTCCATTTGGTGCCTTAATGAACATGACCCAGTACCTCTCTGGACCTGTAGGGGAGAGTGGGATAAGTTGAGATAAAGGGGTAAGTTGAGCAACCCTTGTTTCTAAAAAAAAGTTGTGGGAATATTTAATTCAGTCTAAGAATTTGTAGGCGTCTTAACCCATACCCAGGTTAAGTTGTGCCAAGAGACCACTTTATTGGACAAGCTATATTTTCAAAACTGTAATGTTTACATGAATTCTGATTATTTCCAGGGATACACAACATCCTGAAATATATGTAGATACCTTTGTTAGAAAGAAAACCATATTTCCCTTGATGGAGTGATCCTGAATGTAAACAATGGCACAACTTACCCCACTTTCCCCTACTGCATCAGAAGGCTACAGTATTTCATCTGCAGATCCAAACAGGATGCTGCTCATTCTATCACATGCAAGGGAGACTGATGAAACCGGTTGAACGGTGCCATGTTTGTGTTTTTAATGTGGACATTACATTTTCTGCAACGATGTACAAAACTTTAACAGAACAGAAGAAGGCCTCAGATGAGGTAGAGCTTTCACATCAAGGACAGTGAAAACGAAGTATAAAAACAAATCTGAAAATAATCAAATAAAACAACTCCTGTCTGCTTCTGCTCTGATCCTTGTAACTAATAAATACAGATGTCAACCAAATACATTTCAAATAATGTCATCTACGGAAAAATTACAATGTAGTTAATTACAAATAAAAAGCCAACAGACACACACAACTTGGAGGCATTGTTTAAAAAAACCAAATAGAAATAAAGACTTTCACCAAGTTCTTTGGGAGGGCACCCTTGGATATCTACTGAACAAGTCCACATTTCTTAGCAAAGAGAGAGAGACTAAAAACGCACTCTTTATGAAACATATTTATCCACCTATCATTTTCCATTAGAAAACTGAACTAAGCAGTGTAATACAAACCAAACGCCCCCCCAAAAAACACATAGCAAATGATATTAAATAATTGATATCTATAATATTAGAATAATAATGATTAAAAACCAGAGGTGACATTGAACTGGACCACCTTAACCAATCAAAGACCGAATGAAATGAAGACAGTTAAACGGGTTAAAGCAGTAACCTAGTCTAAGTGCACCGGAAATGCCATTTGGTATCTAACGCTGTAACAGGTTTGGTAAGATGAAAATACAGACACACACACTTACATACGCACACACGCACAAATACTCACTCTCTCACTCCCGCGTGGTCTGCTCATATCTGCTAAGTCACACTTAAGGAGTACAAATGTATATTTTAGGAGTTCATCGTAAAGGGTAATTCTGTACAACGGTATTTAAGGGCACTAATTATTAAGGACACTACTTGATAGGCTATATTATCCACTTCAAGTATTTGACTATCCTCATCTTTAATATACACATACAGTAAGTGTAGCTATATTCAAGCACACTGTTGTATGCATATTCAACCAACCACACCAAGTAACCGATACAGAAATCGTTTCATCTTGTGTTCATGTAAAAACTACTACCGAGGTCTCAAAGTAGACAGTACTATATCCCACGCCAATAATTCCATATCTTTGACCCCCCCCCCCCACAAAAATATTATTCTAAACAGCTGATAATTATTCACTCTTTTCCTACCTATCTATCTATCTATCTATCTATCCTATCTATCTATCTATCTATCTATCTATCTATCTATCTATCTATCTATCTATCTATCTATCTATCTATCTCTGGCTATCTGTCTCACACTTGGACATTTGCAGTGTCATGTACTGTGCATGTGGCCTTGGGTGTACACAAAGTCTGCTCAAAAAGACAGTCTGTACAATAGTCTGCTTGTCTGAACAAACATGTTGACATCCATGCACCAAAACAAGAATGACTAACTTATTAGAGCGTCACCTCACCTGGGTGGTGTTCATTAGGCAACAAACGGAAGAAAGTGGACTGAAAAAGGGAGGGCCCATCTGGATTTGTCCAATCAGAAACGCTCATTTTGGTTTTCCGTTGCAAAATGTTTTTGGTGTCTGCCCTAACAAACAGGACCCAGGTACTTACATTTCAATGTAATCCAATAGTCATAGGCATGGCTATGAATCCAGGATGCGTTTTATGAGGGTGAATGCAACTTTGAGAAAAACATCACACATATGGTTACAGTGAAGCCTCTTCTTATATCACATATACAGTATACAAGGCATGGCTATGGTCCTCACTTCATACCTGGCCGTACAAAAACCAAAACAAGCTTTTATTGCAAAGGAGGTAGTATGCAAAGCGTCTAAAGGGAGTCTAATACGCAGAGGTAATCAAGAAGGGGCAAAACACACACACACACACACAAACACACAAGCCGCACACACACACAGCAACCCTACGACGGCGCCGTAGCCATCAGAAACAAAACACTGTCTTCATCAATGCTCCCTGAAAGCTCTAGACACCTGACCTCTCAACTCCCCCCCCCCCCCCCCCCAAAAAAAAGCCACTGTTGTGAGGACTAGCTTTTAGGAGTATACTCTTATTCAAGTAGAAAGGAGAGTAAGGGCAACTTGAACCAAACAGTCCGACCACTTTGTTCCTGCTAAGAGGTTTCATTAAGTGGGTCTAATTTGAGGTTGGAGGTGTGGGTGTGGGAAGAGGACCACGCTCGGATCAGAGGGATCAGAAAACGGCCTCCTCTTCTTCTCCTCCCAATAATTGAACGACCATTAAAACAGCACGCTCGCTTATACCCCCCCATTAAAAGCGCACACTCTTTTTAATGAGCAGTAAAGCAGGCACCTCCTCTCACACTGTCATTAGCCCTCTCTCCTTCCCTCTCTCTCGCTCTCTCGTTCTCTCTCTTTAATGACCGGCCAAACAGCCTCGGAGTCAGATCGTGTAGTGGTCACTTCACTTCAGCCAATCATACTGGACTCATTATAGTGGTCCTCTAGAGGATAGAACACACACACACACACACACACACACACACACACACACCGTCTTAAGCTTGTCAAGTTAGCTGCAATCGGAGGGTTAGCTAAGTGTGTTCAGTTCAGTCAGCGTAAACATCACCAACTTGGCTGCTCCATTCTGCCGTGTGTTTTTAAGGGATCAGTGTCCTGAGGAATGCACAAAACCATTTCATCACAATCTAAATCAAATGGGGAAAAATAGGACAACGGAAAGCTATAGGGACGTCACTATGCCACCATGCCATCCTTGCCCATGGGTCCACAGAGGGAAAAAACAGCATTTGGTTGCACAGTGTCCGATTTTTCTTCTCTTTCCAAGAAATCCTTTTCTTTCTTTAAAAAAAAAAAAACACATTTCAAATAATCCTGGTAATATTTGAATCTGAAACGGCAACGGGGTTGAGTTCACGCTGATGTCACTCTGTCAGGTGGTGTCTCTGACACAGCTCTCAGGTCTCTCTGCTGTCTTTGGGGAGGGGTTGGGAATATGGATGGAGTCTCTAGCTCTATCTTAGGCCCTGGGGTTGTCACGTTGGTGGGTCTGTTATTAGGTCGCGGTGGATCGGTGGTGGTGGGTGAGAACCAGTCCCCCTGCTCCTCGTCCTGCTCGGGGCCCAGTCCCGGTGGTCTGTAATCAGGGTACTGGGCGTTGTCGAAATGTACGTGGTGGACACTCTGGACGTGGGTCTTCAGGTTCCCTTTCTGAGAGGCTCGGTACGGGCAGAGGCGGCATCGGAACGGTCTCTCCCCTTTGGGACACACACAGCAACACACACAGAGGTCAGAGGTCACACAGAGGGCAGATATTGCATGACCTTTCATAGAGTACAGGTGGTGGCAGAACTCTCCCCTGGAACGATTTCATTTGGGGGGGATTTAATACGAGGAACAATACATATGATGTATGATTTAAACCATGCTGGGACATACTGTAGGTAAACAGTACAATGAATTAGACCTGTATACATACACACAGGTATAACACAAACAGGCACAAAAACTAATTTAACCCCAAATCATGAAACGTCACGGCAACAGACTTCGAACCATTAAAATATACTGCACCTGATTCCAAAAACAACACGTTAACTTTCCTCTTTTCTAACCTACATGAACCTGCCCTCCTCTCCTGTGAGAAGCCTGACGTGTGTGGAAAAGGGCCACGCAACCCTGAAGTCCTACTTCATTTCTCTTTCTCTTTCCCTCAATCAGCCAGCTCCACCCACTCGCTTTGCTAATTAGACTGACCTACAAACGGGCTCTGACGCCAATCACATAAATAAGCAACAGCACACCTGAACTAAACAAATGACATTGCCGTTTAATTGCACCTAATTATCATTATGATAAATGGAAGAATATATAATGGGGGGGAAAATAAATGACTCCTTCTTCCCTCAACCTCTCATTCCCTCTCTCTTACCTGAAGAAGAAACAGAAAAATATGTGTGTTATCATATATCATCATATTGCGGTGAGGGAAATAAAACCCCAAAAATACACAATGAATCAAAAAAGAATCTAAAAGCAGAGCCAGGCGATCAGGCGGGCAGGTTGAGGCGTGAGCGGAAAGCGAGCACCTCTAGGACACCGTCGTCCTGTTAGGAAGCAAGGCGGGGAGGGTGGCTGGATGGGAGTGGTGCACTAAATTACACTAAAGGTTATCGTCACCGTAAAGCACCACCAACACTACATCTAATTGGACCCCGACGCTGTTTCTGCTCCCATCATTCATAGCGTCGCGATACATTTACGGATGGGTGATTCATTAAGATGGAGGTGCGGCTTGCGGACCAGGCTCTTTCCGAATGTCAAAGCAGAGGAGATTTACCTCACCCAACCATCTCTTTCTCTCTCTCCCCCTCTCTTTCTCACAGAAAACTTTCATCTGATGCAGAGAGAAAAGATACATTTTCTGTATTCTCAGGGCCAATCGTTCATACAGGGACAGACTACCGGAACTGTATTGTTGCCGTCTATGGTTCTAGTGACTTGGTGACATAGTGACACCAAGAAATATGTGGAGTCTGAAAGCGGATGATTCCGGAAGGACACATAACTCACAGTGAAAATGATAGAATGAATATAAAACAATAAGGACAGGAGCACCAGCAAACATGCAGGCATGCAAACATACACAGGCAAACACATGCACACAAAACTGACGTGCATATGAAAACAGGAAGCAGCAATCCAATGTGAATCTAGGGGAGCAACATACTTGTTTGGGAGCTTCCGAGGAGTTGGTTTGAGCGTCAGCACCTCGGAGTCCGTTATAATCAAACACGACTGTGGGGAAAAAGGAGGGTGAGGGTGGGGGGTGGGGGGAGTTGGGTACTTGTTAAAAAAAAAAACTCATAGTCTCCATTCACCAGCATCACCATTAGCAAACGCCACCATCCACCAACACAACAACCAGTTAGTTAGAGAGAGACGACACAACAACAGCAGAGCAGAGTGGAGCTCGATGATGATGGTGATGATGAGACCTGGTGGAGTGAAGCCAGTGATTTAATACGACACAGACATGCTAATGGGTGGCCTCGGGGTGACTGGCCTTTCGCGTGAGGATGACGTCCATGCTGAAGAAAACCATCGGTGACAACATTAATTACAGCTCACTCTCTGTGTGTGTGTGTGTGTGTGTTTACAGTGGATGCTGGGGGAGGGGAGGACTCCCTCTGCATCACTTACCGTTTGGCTCCTGTCACTTAGCATCACGGGCTGTGCCGCGTATCATTCACACTCTCCATAAAGAAGTTACTTATCCCACTGTCTACCACTATTACAGCTGGCCCCCACTGATGGACGCGACCAGAGAGGAGAGGAGAAAGAGGACAAAGGAGAGCAGAGGCGAAGCGAGGAAAAGACAAGAAAGGAGGCACCATAACTGCTGAACAAGGACGCGTGAACAAGGACGCGTGATAATGGAGACATATGTTAGCATGATGGACAAATGCTATGGTTCACTAGCATGCACAATTCCTTCTCTCTATCTGGCGCGTGGTTAATAATGTACACTGTTTGTCACTGGTCAGCAAGTCATATTAGTGACAGACACCTACAGACAGCTATCCTGGTCAAGGCCAAAGAATGGACCTACAGGCTGAGGAGAGCAAATGAACAAATAACCTACTTGAATGAATGTTACTGATGTTCAGTATTGGATGTGTGTGTGTGTGTGTGTGTGTGTGTGTGTGTGTGTGTGTGTGTGTGTGTGTGTGTGTGTGTGTGTGTGTGTGTGTGTGTGTGTGTGTGTTAATCCCCATTTACCTGTGTGGGATCTCATGTGTGTGCGGAGGTGACTGGGCTGACTGAAGCTCTTCCCGCACTCTTGGCAGGCGCATTCCCCTTGTCGGACCAGAGGCCTCAGCATTCCTACAAGAGAGAGGAACGCGGGTTAAGACGTCGCTCAGCTTAAAACACACGTCACCTGGGACGACACAGAGAGAAGGATATGGGAAGAGAGAAAGAGAGAGGTAACAGGGAAAGGGTGATTAAATAAGACTAAGGGGAATTGGGAATTGTGAGGGGGGAAAAAATGAAAATCCACTAAAAAAAGACCCGATGACCAAAATGAAGGTGTAGAGAAGGATGGGAGGATGGGAAGAAAGAGGGAGAGATAGCAGGGAAGGACAAGATGAAGGGCACACGGACCGCACCTGCTGCCTCGACCTCTGAATGCTCGGCTATGAAAAGCGAACTGGCATTTACTCCTGAGGTGCTGACCTGTTGCACCCTCTATAACCACTGTGTTTATTATTTGACCCGGCTGGTCATCTATGAACGTTTGAACATCTTGAAGAACGATCTCGCCTTTAATGGCCATGTACTCTTATAATATCCACCGGCACAGGTCAAGGCAGAGATGGCGTGACCTTCCAGAGAGGACAGGTGGTGGCAGAACTCTCCCCTTGAGCGGTTTTATTTGGGAGGGATTCAATACGAGGAACAACATATAAAATGACGTAAACTATGTACTGTTATAATCTCTACACAGCCAGAAGAGGACTGGCTCCCCCTCAGAGCCTGGTTCCTCTCTAGGTTTCTTGCCTTTCTAAGGAGTTTTTCCTAGCCACCGTGCTTCTACATCCGCATTGCTTCCTCTTTGGGGTTTCAGGCTGGGTTTCTGTATAAGCGCTTTGTGGCATCTGCTGATGTAAAAAGGACTTTCGAAATACATGTCATTGATTGATGGATTGATTGGATGGAAATGAATGGAACACAGGGGCCATAAAGGAGCAGACACCGACAGACATGGTCAGACTAGTCTCTCGTCTCTGGCTGGAGAGAGCTCGCCTCAACTCTAGTAGAGAAGAGTAGAGTGTAGAGAGGGAAGCATCATTAGTATGTCTAATGTGTCATTATGGGAGGCTAGCTCCAGGGGTTGGACTGCCGCTGTCACACAGCATCATCTCGGGCTCTGACAGGCAGACACACACAGCTACACGGCCGCCGCATAAATTACAGCCAATTAAAACGCCCCGGCTGTGATGTGCCCGCTCCGCCGCCCGGCCCGCGTGTCATCCCGTCAGGTGTGTGTGTGTGTTTGAGAGAGAGAGAGAGAGAGAGAGAGAGAGAGAGAGAGAGAGAGAGAGAGAGAGAGAGAGAGAGAGAGAGAGAGAGAGAGAGTGTGTTCTGTTTATTTGTACGTGTGTGTACATGTGCAGAAGGGGAATATAAAAGATCATCGGCGTGTCATCCGGTGATGCAGGGAGACAGCAGGAAGACGAGAGAGACCAACTTGGTCCATCCATCGTCACATATCCCCCTTTCCTCCCCACATCCGGCACTACCGACCCCTCCTATGACCTCTTCCCCTGCCAGCCCAAAAAGCCCTGGGGGTGTGTGCCGAGAGTGAGGGGGTGAGTTCCCAGCCCTGCCTTGGCATGTACCTGGGCTCGTGGTGCCCGCTGGTGGTATGGGTGACAGGGGAGGGGAGGTGACTGAGAGTGTCTCTGGCAGGTCTAACCCTGCCTGGCCCCTGGAAACATCCAGCCAGACCCACAAGCCTCTCTCTCTCTCTCTCTCTCTCTCTCTCTCTCGCCGAGGCTCTAATGAAAGACAAGTGGGCTAGACTAAACACACTAATACACACACACACACATCCTGGCTTTCTCAAAAAAGGTCACTTTATAGCATCTGACTCAAAGGGCTAAGGCGGAGCGTGACGGTATCTGCCTGGACGGGTGACAGCGATGTCATACGTCTGCCTCCCAGGCTGTTTTCTCTCTCTGGAACATGGGGAGGAATAGAAGCCTGCCAGCTGGGTGTCTTAAGCAGAGGCCCACTTGACCTTAGGAAAGTAGCAGCAGAATACGGGGGAAATTCAGGATGTTTTGGTAATCACCATTTCTAAAGCAGCTGCTGCTGGGTTAATCATTATGTCACGTCTCTCGGTCTTTGCCTCTCTCTTTCCATCTTTCTCCCTCTCTTTCTCTCTCTCCCCGCCCTTCTCTCGCTCTCTCTCTTTCTCTTTTTATATATACACATATGCAGCTCTCTCTTTCCTTCTCTCTTTTTACATATCTCTCTCTTTTTTTATCTCGCTGTCTCTCCCTCTCTCTCTCTCCTCCCGTCTGTGAGAGTATCATTAGCCGGAGCCCTAACCCAAACAGTTGGCGACAGGTCAACGGGAGAGTGGAGATATGCCTCGCAGAACAGAGACCCATGAAGGTACTGCCACATCTTTCACTGTTATAACATCACTCCCTACCAGCGGAGGCGGGTGGGAGGAGTTACAGGAGGACTGGCTCATTGTAATGGAATGGAATCAATGGAACGGATTCAAATATGTGGTTTCCATATGTTTGATGTGTTTCATACCATTCCATGTATTCCATTGCCGCCATTACAACGAGCCCGTCTTCCTATAGCTCCTCCAACCAGTCGCCACATCTCCCTACATATAGAACACACACTGCCCCAGATACAGCCTTTTTACAATATACAGTACCTTGTGTGCACCTACACACACACTTACACACACACATGCATTCTGACACGGCCAGCACACACACGCACACACACAGCTACTTTAATGCATCTCCCTTTCATTATTTATGCCCCTGTCAGACTGGCCAGTCGGCCTGTCTATCAATCATCTTCTGCCAGGTGGTGTGTGTGTGTGTAGGTGTGCGTGCGTGCGTGTGTGTTTGTGCGTGTGTGCGTGCCTGCATACACGCGTGTGTGTGTACAACTGAGCCTACGTGTTTGTACTGACCACCTCAGGGGCCAGTCCTTCTGGTAGATCCAGTCCAGTGAAGCTCCCCCACCACACGTGACATGAGCTGTCAATCAGCGAGCCAAAAAAGGTCTGCTCAACATCTCCTGGCATCTGGCCTTTCCTCTAAACACATGATCCTAAGGCGTGTTCATCATCATCCCTACTGCCCTTCTGACTGTCTCCCCTTCTCATCACAGCACTGACAGGCTGCTCACATAACACAGATTAGAAACATATCTGAATATTATAGTAGGCCTAAAGATCCAAAAAATATACTGTTTGTGAAAAGGGTGACTTTTATTGCCAGAGGGTGCCAGAGGGTGACTTCACAGTCATTTAAAGATATCTTGTGAGAGTAGCAAACAATGAGTGGACATTCCCTCTGTTTTCTTGATGTTATTTTGTGTCCACGTAATGTGCCAAGTTCGCTATACATATTTTCCTATCTATTTAAAGGACCTAAGGTTGTTTCATAGCTCTGTCCTGGCTCTTACCTGTGGGGTCCAGTAGGGGGTTGGCGGCGCCCCAGCGGTGGTAGAGTGTCGCCAGGTCATTGGAGTTGCAGCTCTTCAGGAAGCTCAGGATGTCCATGGGCAGCTCTGGTGTCTCCACCCCCCGTGCCTCCTCCTGTTTCATCTCCGCACGCTGGGCTGAGGAGGAGGAGGAGGAGGAGGTGGAGGATACCTGGACGGCGCTCCCATGTGTCTGGGAGTGGGAGGCTCCATAGCCCTGGCCTGCCGTGGTGGTGTTGTGGGCTGGGCGCTCTGCCCTGGGTCTGCCCTGGGACTGTGGGTGAGACTGGGTGTGGGACTGGGAGCTCCTGGGCTTGGGCTTGGGCTGGGGCTGAGGCGAGCTCCTGGCTCTGCTGTACTCTGCCAGGCCATGTTTGCTGGACAGCATGAATCCAAGGCCTTCCTGAGGCAACATGTACCTTTCCACCAGCCTGGTGGTTCCTCCAACACTGGGGCTAGGGGCTGAGGGTCGCTGGTGTGCCCCGGCCGCAGTGCTCTTCTCAAGGGAGCCGGTCGAGGAGCCTCCCCGTGGGTAGATCTCCACCCTGGGCCTGGAGTTGGAGCGAGAGCGCTGGCCCTGATCCGGCACAGCCTCGCCTCTCTGTCTGCTGCTGCCTGCCCTGGGAGGCCGCACACTCTGGGAACCTGAGGCAGAGGAGGTGGACCCTTGTGTGGAGGAGGAAGAGGTGCTGGGTTGACTGGTTGCCCTGTCCCTGCTGTCTTTCTTCTGGCCCCTATTCAACAATGGGGGGTGTGTGCGGGGGGTGCGCACCACAGGGGGCAACGGGGGACACTCCCTCCCATCCAGAGCGGGAGGAGGGCCCGTGCGTCTCCTGGAGGATGAGCCCTCTCGGGGGCCCTTGAAGCCATTCTTCAGGAGGGCCCATTTGGGCGCCAGGGCGCTGCTGTTGATGCGATGGGCGACGGTCTGGTGCATCCACAGCACCTCCAGGTAGTGGGTGGAGTGGGAGCAGTAGGAGCACTTATGACTGGGCAGGCCCTTCTGCTGAAGGGCTGAGGAGGCCGGGCCCCTGTGGCCCTCGGCTCTCACACACAGGTCCAGAGGAACAACATGGTGAGAGTCAGCGGGTGAACTGCTCTCGGCGGTGCATTTGTCTCTCGACGGTCGGGCAGAGAGGTAAGGATGGGAGGCAGAGGATTGAGCAAGCCCGTGGAGGAGAGCCCTCTTCAGCTTGGGGAAGCTACTGGGGGTGCCTCTCTCAGAGCTGGGGTTGGCAATAGGTCGGCCGTCACTGGTGTGCTGGAGACGTAGATGGGACAGGAAGGCAGAGGACTCTGTGCTGACAAAGTCACACAGGCTGCAGACGTAAGGCTTCTCATCTGTGGAAGGCAAAACAGAACAGAGATGGTTTGGTCACTTCTCTGAAACATTCAACCAGTGGTGGGAAAAGCACTCAATTGTCATACCTGAGATACCTTATTAATAGACAATTACTCAAGTAAAAGTGAAAGTCACCCAGTAAAATACTACTTGAGTAAAAGTCTAAAAGTATCTGGTGGAAAAAGTACTACATTTCCATATTTGAGTAAAAAGTAAGTGCATCAAATTCTTTATATTTTATTAAGCAAACCAGATGGCACAACAATATTTTATTTACATTTTCTTACGGACAGCCAGGGGCACACTCCAACACTCAGGCATTATTACAAACAGTAGCAAATAGAGCCATGACTACATGGAACTCTCTTTCACATCAGATAGCTCAAGCTAGCAGTAAAATCAGATTTTTAAGAACATATAAAACAACACCTCATGGCACAAAAAGACACACACTTGTACATTGTAAATGTGTGATTGTGGAGCAGTGTACATTTGTATAGCACACAAGGTCTGCGTTTTGTTTTATTAATGATGTAGGCAATGTTTTTGTTGCTATCTGTTTGTTGTATTCCTGTTTGGACCCCAGGAAGAGTAGAGGCTGCCTGGGCAGCAGCTAATGTGGATCCTAATAAATCCAATATTTGTGTTTAGTGAGTCCGCCAGATCAGAGGTAGTAGGGATGACAAAACGTTATATTGATAGGTGCGTGAATTGGACCATATCGCTCTCCTACCTGAGCATTCAAAATGTAACGAGCACTTTTGGATGTCAGGGAAAATGTATGGTATGAGTAGAAAGTACATGTTTTCTTTAGGAATGTAATGGAGTAAAGGTAAAAGTTGTCAAAACAAATAAGCAGTAAAGTACAGATACCCAAAAAACGAATAAAGCGAAGTGAGTTCAGAAACAGAACCCGAGAGCCTGCCTCAGCGATTGCACCAATTAGATGCTAGTAACAATCACGCCTTCCTTATTTGGCGGTCTATTTAAGCTGACCGGTTCTGCTCACATATCCTGCTACCACTTGCTGCTACTGCTTGTACGCTTTTGCTTCTTTTGCTCCCACCACCACACCAGCCTCCACCTGTTAGGCTCTGTTTTCCTGCTGGGGTGGTTTTTATAGCTTACCGCGCTCACTGCTTGCAGGTCATTTTACATGTTGACGCTTTGCTTGGGCAGTGAGCTACCCTGAAGGAGCAGAGTCTATATCGGCAAGACTTGCATTATCCATTCTTTAATAAATGGTGAAACATTCTACAAAACATTGATCTGCCTACAGATTTGCTTGAAATAGTAACTGACAAGTTTAATTGAGTCATGTTCCATGAAAAAGGGGGTGCTGTGCTTCCTCATGACCACTCAGTGGCAGTGTTGGCCTAAATACCAAACTTGTACCAAACTGTAAGAATATATGGAGAGAATCTGAATTGATACCTCACGTCAGAGGGGTCAGAGGGTTGGGAATTCTGAATTGAGATTCTCCTATAGGCTAAAATGTATGGCATTCGCATATGATTCAGTGCATCTGTACATGTCACAAATGAGTGTCATTCCAGATTATTCCAACATATGTGAGTAAACAGTATCTTTTATCAGGAAATGAACATGTAGAAATTCACTCTGATGCGAGAAGTATTGGTAGGCCTAATGATGAGTATGATCATGGTTTGTGATATCACGACAAGAACAACTGAAGTGAAAATAGTCTTCCTGCCTTTTGATACGCTGATTCATGTATTTAATTGGCTGCGTTACGACACTGAACAAAAATACAAACGCAACATGTAAAGTGTTGGTCCCATGTTTCATGAGCTGAAATAAATAAAAAAATCACCAAAATGGTCCATATTCACAAAATGCTTCTTTCTCTTAAATGTTGTGCACACATTTGTTTACATCCCTGTTAGTGAGCATTTCTCATTTGCCAAGATAATCCATCCACCTGACAGGTGTGGCATACTAAGAAGCTGATTAAACAACATGCTCATTACACAGGTGCACCTTGTGCTGGAGGCAAAAGCCCACTCTAAAATGTGCAGTTTTCTCACACAACACAATACCACAGATGTCTCATGTTTTGAGGGAGCATGCAATTGGCATGTTGACTGCAGGAATGTCCACCAGAGCTGTTGCCAGAAAATGTAATGTTCATTTCTCTACCATAAGCCGCCTCCATAGTTGTTTTAAAGAATTTGGCAGTATATACAACCGTACCTACAAGCGCAGACCACGTGTAACCGCACCAGCCCAGGACCTCTGCATCCGGCTTCTTCACCTGCGGAATCATCTGAAACCAGCCACCCAGACAGTTGATGAAACTGATTTGCACAACCGAAGAATTTCTGCACAAACTGCCAGAAACCAGGGAAGCTCATCTGCGTGCTCATCATCCTTACCAGGGTCTTGACCTGACTGCAGTTCGGCGTCGCAACCGACTTCAGTGGGCAAATGCTCCCCTTCGATGGCCCTGGCACGCTGGAGAGGTTGCACTGCATGAGGCAAATGGGTGTCACACCAGATACTGACTGGTTTTCTGATCCACGCCCCTACTTTTTGTAAGGTATTTGTGATCAACAGATGCATATCTGTATTCTCAGTCATGTAAAATACATAGATTAGGGCCTACATAGACTAGGGTCTATTTAAATCGACTGATTTCCTTATCTGAACTGTAACTCAGTCAAATTGTTGAAATTGTTGCATGTTGCGTTTATATTTTAGTTCCGTGTATATTTCTACTGTTTGTAGAGTGCAGTTGTCAATGTTCACCACATGGTGGCATATATACCGAGTCCCCCCCCTGCACACACACATAAACAGAACCCACACAATCTATCACACACAAACATAAATACCAAAACACCCACACTACTCCAGAGCATTGATCACCCACCTCTCGCTCTCTCTCCCTCATACAGGAAGAAACACAAACACACACAAATGTTCACTAATACTTCCTGAAGCCCCTCAAGGTGGCAATCAGCAGTTGAAACAATAACAAAGCGTGCTCTTCGCCCCTGGAGATGGGACTGGAGATATGTAACCGCTCTCAAATTCATAGGCAGAGCAATGGATGCAAGGACTGACCATCCAGGATATCAAAATGATAGTTTTAACCATGTTTTGATGCTATAGTGTTTATTTAAGTTTACTTTGCTGACAAACATTAGAGTCAAACAAGCGTATATGTTGGGTTATGCTGGGGTACCGGAGTTGAACTTAGCTCATGAGGCATTTATAAGTTATATTCTTCAAGAATCAATGGGTACATATCCTTCAATTATCATTACAAAAATGGATGTAGAAACTCCAGATTGCCCCTTTAATTAAGAAGGATATGTGTCCACACACTCAGTGCCTTCTGATGTACAAGACCTCCCTTGCCCACTGAAACAAATGGACACACACACACACACACACACACACACACACACACACACACACACACACACACACACACACACACACACACACACACACACACACACACACACACACACACACACACACACACACCACTGTGTTCCCACTTCGTAATTAGAACATGCCACTGCCATCTGCTTTTCATTTGGCTTCCCTATTGTCCACATACTGCAGTGGCTAACACCCAGCCAGGGTTGAGCTGGAGGCTAATCCCTGTGTGTGGGTGTGTGTGTGTTCTACATTTGACATTTTAGTCATTTAGCAGACGCTCTTATCCAGCGCTACTTATAGTTGGTGCATTCATCTTAAGATAGCTAGGTGAGACAACCACATATCTCCGTCATACATAGTTAGCTACTTTATTGAGGAAAAATGTACCATCAGAAAAGTCAGCGCCAGTAGGTGGTGCGTGTGTGCATGTCTGTGTTTGAGAAGGGGAAAGAACCTGGTTCCCATAGAGCTGTCAGTGCCAAAACCTGCCTTGCTGCCAAGGAGAAACCACAGGGGGGGGGGGGGGGAATAACATCCATCTGACATAAACAAACACTGGCTGGGATGTCCACCGTTAACTGCACACCTCCCTCCCTCGCTTCCTCCCCCCCCCTCCCACTCAGCAGGGAAGGCAATCGGGACTGACACCGTAGCAACGCTCCTCTCCTCCACATGTACTGCAAACATACAGGTAATCCTGGAACCCAGAACCAAGAGACTAACAATTGGGTGGGACTAGGAGACTAGATATCCAGTGCCTACAAACATTCTAAACATACATTACTCAGCCATTTAGAAAGCCTATCCACACTTCATAAGTAACGGCCTGAAAATGAGAATGTTCTCCTGTACAGCATGTACGGTAGATAGTAAATAAGTAAAAATAAAAAAAGCCCTTTAGATACTGTCTCTGTCTAGGGATCATAAGAGTGATGGACAGGGTGGCAACCTGCCAACTCCTCATCAGTGTATCACCTCACCTCCATGAACCTGATCACCTGAGCAGCACACTCCTGCAGCCATCCTGTCATGTTCATTGGCATTTCCAAACTATAAACAACATTGTCAACACCGTAAACCTTGAATGAACCCCTGATTTGAATGACTTAGGGACCGGTTCAATCAAATCCGCTTAAAGCAACAACCGCATATCTGATGTTTTGACGGTGTCGGAGTTGGAACGCCGTAAGAGCTGTCAAATCCACAAGAGGCTCACGGTATACCTAAAGCGGACATTGCCATTGGCTGCACGGAGTCACATTAAGAGAAATCTTGCAGCCATGCAGCCTTGTTTACTGGAATGTGAGATATAATCTACACCCTGATTAGGCTGATATAAATCCTTATTATTTTGTTTAATGATTTTAATTTTGAGCCTCATTATTTTTTATACAGCTTAGACTTTCTCGATGTGAACTTCTAATGCGAGTGGGACTGGTGTGGCTTCGTGACAATGATCACATTTGACAGCTCCAACACAGTTCCACCTCCGACAGCGCCGAAACATCAGCTATGCGGTTGCTGGCGGTTAACACTTGATCTGATTGAATCTAGGCCTTAGCTCACCTTGCAACCAGATCACCTGTCTGTCAGTACACTTGAACGAAGTCTGGGAGTGTGTATGTGTTTGCACATGCATTTATTTTACCAGGTATGTTGACTCATAATACATTCTCATTTACAGCAACAACCTGGGGAAGAGTTACCGAGGAGAGGAATGGGATGAATGAGCCAATTGTAAGCTGGGGATGATTAGGTGACCATGATGGTATGACAGCCAGATTGGGAATTTAGCCAGAACACCAGGGTTAACACCCCTACTCTTACAATAAGTGCCATGGGATCTTTAGTGACCACAGAGAATCAGAAGACCTGTTTAACATCCCATCTGATAGACAGCACCCAACACAGGGCAATGTCCCCAATCACTTCCCTGGGGCATTGGGAGACTTTTTGTTTTAGACCAGAGGAAAGAGTGCCTCCTACTGGCCCTCCAACACCACTTCCAGCAGCATCTGGTCTCCCATCCAGAAACAACCCTGCTTAGCTTCAGAGGCAAGCCAGCAGTGGGATGCAGGGTGGTTTGCCGCTGGTGCATGCTTGGTGTGTGTGTGTGTCCTCTGAGAGTATGTGTGTCCATTAGTAGTGTCTCTATAAATAACAAATCCCTGAGACGTGGGGGAGCAGGAGAGGCATCAGGGTGGCTGGATGGCGTCAGCGGGGATTAGGTAACCAGCCAGTGGAACATAGAGGGTATAGATAGGGCAGAGGACGCCCTACCAGGCCCTGTTACCTGACTGTCTGACAGGGGATCTGAGGTAGCTCTTTCCACCTTCTCCTCCCTACTTAATCCTCCACCCCCTCCCCCTCTCTCCTGCCTCTCTGCAGATGACTTTGTCAACCACTTTGAAAAGAAGACTGACGACATCCGCCTCTCATTCACTCAGCCTATTGAGTCCAGTGGTCCCACAGAACTACCCTATGCCTTGACCGCGTTCTCCCCTCTCTCTCCAGATGAAATCCTGCAACTAGTGAGGTCCGGCTGCCCAACAACCTGCCCGCTTGACCCCATCCCCTCCTCCCTTCTCTAGACCATCTCTGGAGGCCTTCTCCCATTCCTCACTTCCCTCATCAACTCATCCCTGAACACTGGCTGCGTCCCCTCTGACTTCAAAAGGGCCCGAGTCTCTCCCCTCCTCAAGAAATCAACACTCCTCTGACATCAAAAACTACAGAACAGTATCCCTTCTTTCTTTTCTTTCCAAAACACTTGAGTGTGCTGTCTCTAACCAACTCTCTCACTATCTCTCTCAGAACGATCGTCTTGACGCCAACCAGTCAGACTTTACGACGGTTCACTCAACCGAGACCGCTCTTCTCTGTGTCACAGAGGCTCTCCGCATTGCCAAAGCTGACTCTCTCTCCTCTGTTCTCATCCTCTAGATCTATCCGCTGCCTTCAACACTGAACCATCAGATCCTCCTCTCCACCCTTTTAGGGCTGGGTGTCTCAGGCTCTGCACACGCTTGGATTGCATCTTACCTGGCAAGCCGCTCCTACCAGGTGACGTGGAGAGGATCTGTATCTGTAACACGTACTCTCACTACTGGTGTCCCCCAGGGCTCGGTTCTAGGCCCTCTCCTCTTCTCTCTATATACCAAGTCACTCGGCTCCATCATATCCTCTCATGGTCTCTCCTATCATTGCTATGTGAATTACACTCAACTACTTTTATCCTTCCCCCCTTCTGACACCCAGGTGGCGAAACGCATCTCTGCGTGCCTGGCAGATATCTTAGATTGGATGTCGACCCACCACCTCCAGCTGAACATCGACAAGACATGGCTGCTCTTCCTCCCGGGGAAGGCTTTCCCGCTCCAAGACCTCTCCATCACAGTTGACAACTCCACGGTGCCCCCCCCCCGAGAATGCAAAGAACCTTAGCAAGACCCTGGACAATACCCTGTTGTTCTCTGCAAACGTCAAAGCAATGACTCCCTCCTGCAGGTTCATACTCTACAACATCCGTAGAGTACGACCCTACCCCACACAGGAAGCAGCGCAGGCCCTAATCCAGGCACTTGTCATATCCTGTCTGGACTAGGCTGTTGGCTAGGACCCTGCTTGCGCCTTCAAACCCCTGCAACTTATCCAGAATGCTGCAGCCCGCCCGGTGTTCAAACTTCCCAAGTTTTCCTGTGTCACTCCGCTCCTCTGCACACTCCACTGGTTTCCTGTCGAAGCTTGCATCCACGACAAGACCATGGTGCTTGCCTACAGAGCAGCAAGAGGAACTGCCCCTCCCTACCGTCAGGCTGTACTCATACCCTACACCTCCAACCCGAGCACTCCATTCTGCCACCTCAGGTCTCTTGACCCTCCCACTAGGATCTTCCGAAAACATCTGAAACCTTACCTCTTCAAAGAGTATCTTAAATAATCCCACAGCACTCTCCTCTCGCAGCACCCCCCACATAAAAAAGTTTTGTGAACTTTTCCCCCCTTACTAGCTCTGACTTTGCTGATAGTAAGTACAATTTTCCTCAATAAAATAGCTATGTGATGTGTGGTTGTCCCACCTAGCTATCTTAAGATGAATGCACTAACTGTACGTTGCTCTGGATAAGAGCATCTGCTAAATGACTAAAATGTAAAATGTGGCCATCACTGCCACGGCCTGCGTCCTGTTCATTTGGCATCAAATGGGGGGAAAAAACTGACTGAGACAGGGAGGGACTACCTGTCCTTGTCCAATAAGAAATGCTCATTTGCAGTTGTAGAACGTTTAAAAATGTATTTCATTGTGTAACCTAATGAACATGACCCTGAGTTCTGTTTTAAACCAACTGCCATGAGGGAGGAAAAAAACAATGCTCACTCAGAATCCATTGCTGTGATCTTAAAATCTCCTCAATCTCTCATTAGCCTGGTCCCAGATCTGTTTGTGCTGTCTTGCCAACTCCTATGGTCATTGTGATGACAAACATGTTGAGTTGTCTATACTGCACTAACAGTTCTGGAATCAGGCTACTCACTCATGGCTCTGACTTAATATTCTTAATGTTCTCATACATAGGCTACTGCACATAACATCCTAAGGGAGATCATAAGTAAGCTCCATTCTCTGCATGCTAACTGAATAAGTAAATGTTCCTGTCTGAGGATTTAGTACATGAATGACAAAACAGGAAGTTCACAACAGGCATGAAAAAGTGTTTTCTTTTTTTCTTGTGTGTGACACTATGGTCGACCAAAAAAACAACTTTCTCTTTTCTTTCTTTAGTCTAGTGAAGTTGCGTGTTCTCGTGCTATTTCTCTTTCGCTCTGCTCAATTTTCAAACACTCTCATGTTGAAAGCCGAGGGGGAGAAAAAAAGACAGATTTTTTACTGTAAATAATAAAGAAAAGGAGAGCACAAACATATTCACACAGATAAAAGTGGGGGGGGGGGGGGTTTCCTGAGACAGGAAAAGCTGAAATAGCACACTGCTCGAGCACGAAGAAAAGCTACTTCTATTTCTGACATTCTAAACCGCCAGGGAAGAGAGTGAAGGCGTAAGCTCTGATTCTTAACTGTGTATGAATACATGATAAGCAGAGACATATTTTCAACAAGTCAGTGCTAACACTGACACCCACTCAAATACCTGTCTGTACAATACTGAAGAACATACATACCAAGCAATCTTCAATCTTAAATCAACCAAGATGTATATGTTTATCATATTTTTTCCCCCAGTGTTTATTGCTCAAAGGGGTGAAGAATTGATAGGCATTCCAAAAATTCCAACTCCATTGAAACGCCACTTTCAAAGCATAAGCTTTCATCAAACCACCCCACTGACTTTTCATCTTTTGATTTTGTCAACTGTCTTGTTGTTTTCAACAGTGGCTTGAACACAAATGAGAATATCATGACCTGACATGATACAGCCTATCATCTTGTTTATGTAAAGCACACTCAAAAACAGATCCTGAGCAGTTCCGACTATCGCCACAGGGTGGCTCATGTCCCCACTTCATATGGGGCTGAGTTGACGAGATGGAATCACAATGATAGGGATCTCACCAACAGATGTTTGCTAGTGGGAGACTGTCAAGATCAGGGGCCTTGAAAGAGCTTGAAAAGGAATGAGCTCCTACAGCATGCTTAACATAGTCCTTACACTGAAGCTTATCTCTTGGATTTTGTCATTCTAAATCTGTTGAGGACAGAGCTAAATATCTTGCTGTTGCCAGACAAAGGGTTTGTTCACATTCTAATTCCTCTCAAATATTGCCCAATTCCCCCCTCACTAGTCCAACTATGGTCACACGACAGAGGGCTTATATTAGGGTCAGGAACTACTTAAATAACAGTCGAGGTATGTTCACTAACCTGCCAATGGGACTGCGTTGGCGGTGCCCATCTCAGGGGCATCCTCTCCCAGGGTGGAGGCTGGTAGTGAGTTCCCGTACCCTGGGGTGTTGGGCCTGCTAGGGGAGCCTGATTCGGGATCACTGGTGGATCCCCAGCGGTCCCCTCCTTGCCCTGCCCTGTTGTCCCCTCCGGACCCGGAACCCCTGCCCCCATCTCGCCTCTGGTGGACCCGCTGGTGTGCAATCATCTGGTGGCGGCTACGGAACACCTTTCCGCACTCGAAGCACTCGGTGGACTTGGACTGGCTCTGCTGGGAGGAGGAGGAACGTCGGCCCTGGCGGGAGGAGGGACGGTACTCCGAGTCGCTCAGGCTCTCGGGAGTGCGCTCCCCGGGGGAGGTGTGGTGGCTACTACCCCCTCCCCCGCTGGCGCTGCTGCGTCTCCCTGAGCGTCGCTCCCTCTCCTCGCCCTCCATGATGTAGCGGCTGCTCTCCTTCTCGTACACCACGGTCCCTCCAGCCAGGGCCTCATCCCCTTCTCCGCCTGCCGTAGCCTTTATACTGTATGCCTCCACAGGCTCCAGAACCCTGCCCCGCGTAGCCAGCTGCCAGGCCTGGTAGCTACAAACTGGGTCCAGCTCAGGGATCCTCTGGCCTAAGAGCCTCTTCTCTTCCTCAGGTTTTTCTTCAACCGGTGGCCGGAGGCTGAGGTAGTCCAGGAGGAGCCTTTTGGCACTGAGAGGGTCCCCGTCATCGCTAGGTCGTCTCTGGCCCTGTGTCAGCTGCTTAGCCTGGCTGTGGATCTTCTCGTGGGCCCTCAGGCTCTCTCGGTCATGGAACAGGTTTCCACACTTGGAGCAAACCTGGTAAAGGCTTGTGGAGGACACATTGGTCTCTGGATATTGGGCCACATCGTTGATGGTGGCCGCGGCCTCTTGGGAGTCTGCCTTGGGTTTCCCCCGGCCGGAGGCCTTGGAGCCATTGTGGGTCTTCATGTGGCTCTTGAGGAACCAGGCTTCCCTGAAGCGGCGGCCGCACACCCGACAACAGTGCTCAAGGAGGCCTGCGTGTTTCTTCATGTGAGACTTAAGGAACCAGGCCTGTGTGAACACCTGGCCACACGTCTCACAGGGGAAGGCACCATCAGTAATCTGAGTCCCTGCTTCTCCCTCCGTTGCCACTGCCTCCTGACTCACTGGGGTAGTCTCGTCCTCCATGTCAGCTGTGATGTGGACCTTCTCGATATGACTGAGGAGTTGGTCCTCGCGCTGGGTCTGGTACCCGCACAGACGGCAGCAATATGGCCGCTGCTCCCTTTTGACGCTCCTCACCGCCGTCTTCCCTATGCCCTCTTCTGTGTTAGCGTCTCCGTTGACGACCCTGTTACAGGCCGAGCTGCTCTTCGTCGGACTGGTTCCACCGTCCAGGCCCTCAGACACACCCACTTCAACTGACCCGTCCTCTTCCTCCTCTGGTCCCTCCTCCTCCTCGGGGTGGTGGCTAGTGAGCGTGCGCAGCTTGTGGCTGCGGATGTGGACCTTGAGGTTGCCCTTCTGGGAGGCGCGGTGGTCGCAGTAGGGGCACTTGTAGGGGCGTGCGCCTGTGTGGCGCCGCATGTGCTGCGACAGAGAGCTCTGGAAGGGGAAGCTGCGGCCACACACGTTGCAGTCGTAGGCTGAGGCCTTGTCTTCTTCCCCCTCTTCTCCATCTCCTCCATGGCTGGCCTTGCCTCCCTCCTCCCCCAACTCCAGCCCTCCCGCCTGGGTCTCCATGGCCTCCACTCCTCCTCCTCCACTCTCTCTGGGGTTCATGGTGCTATGCCTCCCACTCCCTGCCTGCGCTAGCTCGCCAACAGTGGATCTACACGGCTATCTGCGGTAGCTCATCAAGCTCTAGTGTTCTCCGTCTGTATCAGCCAATCCCAATGCTCTCTGTCCGTGCTCATCCACTGCCAACTGTAAGGGTGCATCCAGTGCTATTTAGCCCGTGTTCATCTAACACTCTTTTGCCATCTATCTTCAGTATGCCATCTATCTGTCTTCATCCATGCACTGACAGTCAGTGAATCCAACACTGTCAATGTCTCTGTACCTGCTATACGGCCCTTTGTAAAATAGCTTACACAGCACTATCGGGAATCGTACATCTCTGGGTACCTTACACTGTGTCAGAAAGAATCAGTCATGGTATATGGCAACACATTAACAAGCTCTATCTGTGGCTGTGTATAGTCAGAGACTGTTACTCCATGTCTCCTCTCCTGTTCAGTTCACTGGCTGGCCTTTCTTCGGCTTTATTTTTCAGCATATCAGCAGCTTCCAGGTTGCATCACTCTCTGTGAGCTCTCTGCACAGCCTGTGCAGGTCCTCACCCTGAGAGAGAGAGAGAGAGAGAGAGAGAGAGAGAGAGAGAGAGAGAGAGAGAAGAGAGAGAGATCAAATGAAATTGAGTACTCACTAAGTCTGATAAATGTTTCTAAATGTCTTGTATATCTTATTGAATTGCCACTGACACCATTCACATCATAATCAACATACTTACTTTGGCGAGAGAGAGAGAGAGAGAGAGATAACAAAGAGACAGCGTTAGCATAGCCAAAGCATGCCACATCACCTACAGTGATCCGTTACACATTTGCATATTCATAACTCCAGGTATGTGTCAGAGCATGCAGCATGTGTGTACGTTTCTATGTAAGTAAGCACTTCAGCGTGTGTATGGGGGGGATATCATAT
This sequence comes from Salmo salar, assembly GCF_965601325.2. Lineage (NCBI taxonomy): Eukaryota > Metazoa > Chordata > Actinopteri > Salmoniformes > Salmonidae > Salmo > Salmo salar. Next base: position 43,872,248 of record NC_138292.1, read on the forward strand.
GTAGGTCTGTTGAAATGTCAGACAGAGAGGGCCACTGTGTGTGATTGTGCATGGCGCTGCCACTGACACCACTCCAGCTGAGTCGACACTTTGCACACAATCGCACCGCAGTGCAACGTTCATTCACATCAGCAAGATCAGCACCAGCAGCCTGAGCCTAGCCACCATATTCCCCACGCCCGCTTCAACTGACACTATCACATGGCAGGGATCTTAAGCACACAACAGGAAGTGGCTCTTTTTACTCTTCCAGAGTAAAGAGAGAGATCATTTATGAGTTGCTTTACACTCTCTCTCATGTCTCAATCTCACTGTTGCAAGTTCCACAATTCTGAATGTGGACTCAACAAAAGCCCAGTTGAAGTGCAGGACACAGATGATTAATGTGAACTTTTACCTTGAAAAGCCCTTCACTGTATTCAGATTCATTTCAACTTGAAAAGATACCAGAAGAGACTAAAATGAATAATAAATATACAGGAAGGGAGAATAATAGAGTATTGAGTTGGAGTTATGAGGAAGGATGATTGACAGCATGATTACAGGTTATTACATCATCCACAGCTCATAGTTCACCAGGCTGAGTGACTGACAGCTCATAGTTCACCAGGCTGAGTGACTGACAGCTCATAGTTCACCAGGCTGAGTGACTGACAGCTCGTAGTTCAGCTCATAATCTACACTGATTGAAGTGGATTTAAAAAGGTGACATAAATAATGGATCACCGCTTTCACCTGAATTCACCTTGTCACTCTATGTCATGGAAAGTGCAGGTGTTCCTAATGTTGTGTGCGCTCAGTGTATTCCTCTCCGATTTCTTAATATCTTGTTATTCTTTTTTTACTTTTTGGATTATGTGTGGATTGTTATTGTATTGCTAGATAATAGTGCACTGTTGGAGCTAGAAACGTAACAATTTCGCTGCACCTGCGACAACATCTACAAATCTGTGTTCGCAACCAATACACTTTGATTTGATTTGATCAAAGTAAAGTCTAAGATATAATGATTTTCCTGGCAAAGCATTGAGCCTCAAAGAAAATATATTAGTGATCACAAAAAAAAACTAAGAGACTAAACTTGACTAAATCACACTAAAACAAGCCTTAAGCAAATTACATAAGGGCATTTCCATTGGTTTATGAATTATTAAGTGATTCAAACTCATAATTCCGTTACCAAAATGGTAACTCTCTCGCTCTCTCTCTCTCTCTCTCTCTCTCAGCCTCTCTCTCTCTCAGCCTCCCTCTCTCTCAGCCTCCCTCTCCAGTTAATGTCACCTCTCCTAGCACTTACTGACACATACCCATAAGCCCCCTCTCTTTCCATGTAATGTAACCAGCATCTTCACCCACTAAGCACTGGACGTCCATGGACATTGAAAAGTAGTTGAAATGTGGCTCAGTCCACACTGGAGTTGATGTTAACGTCCACAGACAGACCGGACTGGACCAAATCTGAACCTATTATAGACGTATGATTCACAAGTTTGAATAGTACAGTACAGTAGAGTATTTTTTACTGTATTGAACTACACTCTACTTTAATGTAATGTACGGAACTCTACTGTGCTCTACTGCACTTTACTGAACTCAACCCTGCATTACTCTACGCTACTCTAATCTATTCTACTCTACTGCCCTGCTGTGCTGTTTTGTACTGAACTGTACTCTACTGTGCTCTGCTGTGCTGCGCTGTGAGGTCCAAACTTGTGAAACATGAGGAGAATGAGATTCAGATCCATAATTATGCATTTCTGTGCAGTACAGGTCATTTTATTCCGTTACCGTAATTCCGTTACTGGGTGTATGTATATCCACTTCAGTTACTGTAGTTCAATAACCGAGATATTTTTTCAAATTCAAGGTACCATGTCATAGCTGACACTCTTTCTGCAGACATCATTGAATCTTAATTCGGAGCAGATATTTAACAGACCTTTTGGAAAACATGGTCGCATAAAAACCCGAGGGAGATTTTACCCTAACTCTGTTACCAAAGTTTGCATCTGCACAGTTCTTCCAATAAATTCGTTTTTGTATAATGTTCTGTAGGAATTGTTAAAAGTATTCCTTGTGCATAGAGTTGTACTTTAAAATCAATGCTTTTTGTTTGGCATCCATTTTAAAGTCAAAGCGTAAACACCTTGGAATTGCCCATAAGGAATTCACATTGATGGAAAGGACTGACAAGTAAAAATCCTAGATCTGAACAGATCTTCATTCTCCCCCTTTTTCTTCCTTAATATCCCTCCTATCTGTCTCTTGCCCCATTTAGTCTGAGAGTGGTTACATTTCTCCAGACCCATCCCTCAGCTGTTTACCAAATCAGTGGCGGGGTGTTCACTTTGTTATTGTTCACACTGCAGATTGCCCCTTTAATACTTCCTGGTTTATTTCTTCCTGTTTAAGTGTTAAAAAAATAGGATAATGATCTTATTTGTTATTAAATGGGGTTTGCTGATTGGGTAAGTTTTCAGCGAGCATTAAGCCTGTCATCAACCAGACGGTCACATGTCCAAATGAAACTGTAATGAGATTAGCCTAGCTGAAGGAGAAACAATGTGCTCCCCTCTCAACACAAAGTAAGAAATAAAATGACAAATTGGCTAATAGTGTGTATGTGTGTCTCTGTGGACGTGTTTAACTATTCTTGTGGGGACCAGAAGTCCCCACAAGAATAGTAAACAAACAAAAATTTGACCAACTGAGGACATTTTGTTCGTCCCCACAAGGTCAAATGCTATTTCTAGGGGGTGTAGGGTTAAGGTTAGAATTAGTGTTAGGGTTAGAATTAGGTTTAGGGTTAGGAGCTAGGGTTAGGATTAAGGTTAGGTTTTTGGGTTAAGGTTAGGGTAAGAGTACAGGTTAGGGGTTAGGGAAAATAGGATTTTGAATGGGACTAAATTGTGTGTCTCCACAAAGTTAGCTGTACAAAACTGTGTGTGTGTGTGTGTGTGTGTGTGTGTGTGTGTGTGTGTGTGTGTGTGTCCAGAGGGACAATGTTACCATTCATTATTAGGACTTCTGTGATGAGTGTTACAGTAATGCAAAAACTACACCCACCAAGGGTTTCTTGTCAAAGACTTGATTTCAACATGTCCACCCCCATTCCCCCCACTCCCATTCCCCCCACCCCGCTGACCCAAAAAGCTCCTCATATCCTATGATAAGCCCAACCTTGAATTGAATGCCTTGGCTGTCATGTAGCCCACTCCATCTTGCTAGCGTTGATCCCAACCCTGGTGCAGATGCATGGTTTGAGAAGGGCTAAGTCTATTATACTGTAGCTCTATAAATGTCTATAAAGGCTCTATAAATGTGTCAGATATACCGATGCACTTTTAACATGTCGTACCATGAGTTTAAAACCCACATGACCTTTCTCAGCTGAGATAAGGGGGCTGTTAGTGGGGAGAAATACAAAAACACATTTCCCCCCCACAAAAATGTTGAACTCAGGCAGCTGAAGGTCTAGCTGCTGTGCGAAACGAGGAAATCCGCTCTTATTTTTTTTCTCCCCATCGATCCGGAGCCTATTTCCATCTCAGATCTCAGGGAGGTTCTTGGGACATCTGGAGCTGGTCTTGAAGCACATTCTTCTGTGCGTCAGGCTGGGAGAAAGGCGAGGAAGGAGGGCTGTGGCTGTACTCGCGTGGCTGTGATGGACGACGCCGTCAGCCAGAGGGAGGGCTCTCAATCACAACAAACACCGGGTAGAGAGACGGAGATGCAGCACACATCTCCAAACACAGAGGAAGGAGGTGGAGTGATATGGCCTTTTAAAAAAAACACACTCCTTCTCACCCACTATACGCTTTATTAAAGCAAATGGCTCAGGGCCATTTCGGTGTGGGGCATCGTCAGCCCTGCTGTCTGTTGTAGCCTCATTGGGATACAGAGCACAGCGTTTAAGAGGAACATATACGGAGAGAAAATGAAAAGTGGTCTGCTTATTCACACACACATGCGTGAACAAATGCACAAACACGCACAGGCACACACACACACACACACGCACGCACACATGCCTGCCACACGCACACAAAAAGGAAATTGCCAAACAGAGGGGCCCTTTACAAAACTTATCCACACAGATTTCTATGAGGTCCACGCACCACTGTGAGATTTTAACACTGCTCCATACAGAGAGAGAGACAGAGAGAGAGAGAGAGAGAGAGAGAGAGAGAGAGAGAGAGAGAGAGGAGAGAGAGCTTTGGAAAGTGACTGGTACATACTGAGAGCTTCACAGTCAGTCACATGTGTGCTTTGGGCATTAGTACACAGAGAACTCTTTAAAATCACACACACACACACACACACACATACACACACTGTATAGAGACAGGGGCTCATAAAGTGGACACATTCAGTCGCTCAGGGGCGGGACCGCAGTGGTGTGGAACAGAGCCCCCCATCCCCTCGCCTCTCCCTCCATCAACCCCCAAGCCAGCAGATTCTCAGACCAATCAATAATCCATTATGAACAAACTGTGCTTCGCCTCCCCATTCCCGGCATGCAGACAAAGAGCCCTGCTGTAAGCCGTGTGATGGAGAGAACCAGAGAATGAGAAGAAAAGAGAGGGATAAACAACGACAAAGAGGACAGGGAAAGCACAGGCTATTACTTCTGCATGCAACTTTTTTGACAGTGGAGTATCTGATGACTTTTGTATGTATGCAGTGCATGTTAATGTACATGCACTGCATACAAACACAAATCGAATCAATTTGATTCTCTGTAGCTTACTTTGTTGTTTAACTCTTCTTGTCATGCTCCTTGTTTACATAGCTGAATGTACTAGCTTCAATGACAATAATGAGGCTTTGCGTTCTAGTGTAGTCCCAGTCCTGCTGTGTGTGTGTGTGTGTGTGTGTGTGTGTGTGTGTGTGTATGCATGTGTGTGTATGCATGCATTTGTGCATGAGCACTGATGTGTGTGGGTGGGACAGGCCCATTTAGTGTTTGGGTGGAGGGCAGCAGAGAAGTCCCACAGCCCAGGACCCTGTGGACTGGCTGGGCCTAGGCCTGGGTCTGTCAAAGCACCAGCGGGGGCTCACGGCGTCCATTGTCTCCCCCCACCCACCCCCCCATTCTCCGTCCCCTATACCCATCCCAACCATACCCCCCCACCCAACCCCAACAGAAACCCACCAAGAATGTGTCAGCATAGACAAAACAATGGAGGCTCTCTCTCTCTCTCTCTCTCTCTCTCTCTCTCTCTCTCTCTCTCTCTCTCTCTCTCTCTCTCTCTCTCTCTCTCTCTCTCTCTCTCTCTCTCTCTCTCTCTCTCTCTCTCTCTCTCTCTCTCTCTCTCTCTCTCTCTCTCTCTCTCTCTCTCTCTCTCTCTCTCTCTCTCTCTCTCTCTCTCTCTCTCTCTCTCTCTCTCTCTCTCTCTCTCTCTCTCTCTCTCTCTCTCTCTCTCTCTCTCTCTCTCTCTCTCTCTCTCTCTCTCTCTCTCTCTCTCTCTCTCTCTCTCTCTCTCTCTCTCTCTCTCTCTCTCTCTCTCTCTCTCTCTCCCCATGCTGGGAGTTTTTTGGAGTTTGAGTGTTTGGTGCGGAGGACTCTGGCCTATCTAACTTTCTAGACTCTTTTCTTGATCTTTTTCTTACATTTTATTTTCTATGGTGGAGGGTTACTGCAATATTTGTTTTAGCGGTATCCAACGTTATTTTTTTCAGAGTTAGGGTGGAAGAAGACAGAGTAAGGTTTCTGGGGTTTGCAAGGTGTGGTATGCGCGATGGCTTCTCAGCCTAGCGCGGAGGAGACGCTGTCGATACGGCATGGATTCAGGTGTGTTCCTGAGAATGGAGTTAAGGTGGAGGAGGTTCTGCTCGCGGTCGGCGAACAGGTAGGAGCTGAATTTATACATTCTGCTTCTAGAATGAACAAAGCGGTGGTGGTGTTCATGAAAAGAGAAAATTTGGTTGGTAGGCTAATTGCTAGCGGAATATTTGTAAGGGATGTGTTGGTGCCAGTTTTACCTCTTTCTACCCCTTCGACAAGAGTAGTTGTTGCAAATTTACCTCCGTTTATTACGGACGATCAAATCAGGAAAGAGCTGAGTCGTTTTGGTAAGTTTGCTAGCGGGTTTCGTGTACTGTCGGCAGGTTTTCAGGCAGCTGCTGTTAAGCACGTTGTTTCGTTCCGGAGGCAAGTGTTTATGTTTCTGAACAACAATGAGCAACAGCTAAATGTGCATTTTAAAGTGAGGCATGGGGAGGGGCTCTATGCAGGGTTTGCCAGCACAGACAGTCTACGGTGTTTTGAGTGTGGGGATTTGGGGCATAAGAGCTTTGCGTGCCCACATAAAGGCCGTAGACAAAGTGAGGGTACAAGCGCCGGTGGGGGAAATCGAGGTCAAAGTGCAGGGGGAAATGAGATGCAGACAGCAGAGGCTGGGCCTAGTCATACCAGGGATGGTGGGGTAGCTGAGGCTGGGTCTAGTAAGGCAAGAGATGGTGGGGTAGAGGAGGCTGGGTCTAGTCAGACTAGAGATGGTGGTGTAGTGGAGGCTGGGTCTAGTCAGGCTAGAGATGGTGGTGTAGCGGAGGCTGGGTCTAGTCAGGCTAGAGATGGTGGGGTAGTGGAGGCTAAGCCTAGTCAGGCTAGAGATGGTGGGGTAGCTGAGGCTGGGCTTAGCTATGATATGGAGGATGGTGTAAATGATGCTGGGCCTAGTCATGCTATGGAGGGTGGTGTAGAGGATGCTAGGTCTAGTCAGGTTATGCTAGTGGATGAGGAAAGTATAGTGGGGAAGTGTAAGAGACTAGGGGGGGAGGAGGAGGGTGCCAAGCGGGAAAGGAAAAAGGGTGTGGTTAAAGGCACAATGGAAATTTTGCCTGTTGCTGTGGGGGATGCCATGACCAGAGAGGAAGAGCAGGTGGTCAGGGTGGGAGATAGAGATGAGGAGGAAAGTGAGTCTGAGGAAGAGGATGAGGAGATATTTTTTTCAGACTCCTCTTCAATAGGCCCGGAGCTGACAGCCAGTCAAGCAGAGGGGTCTAAGTACACGTTGAGAGAACTGACAAGGTTCCTGAATGAGACCAAGGGGAAAAAAGTTAATCTTGAGGCTTTTTTCCCTGATTCAAGAAAGTTTGTACGATCAGTACAACATGATGTGAAAAATGAGGGGCATGGTGTCCTCTCACCCAGGAAACGGTTTAGGTTGAGGAAGTGGGTCACAACAGTGCGTAAGGGTTTACCTTCGGACACTGTTTAGATGTATACTTTCTTTCTGACACTGGGGTTTTTGAGCTTTGCTATTGGTCTTTTTTCTCTGCTGGCTTTTCTCCCACTTCTTATGGAGACTCTACGGGTAGGCTCGCTCAATATAAATGGCGCCAGAGATGCGGGAAAGATGAGTGTGTTGGGTGAATATGTAAAACAAAAAAAAGTACAGGTGTTGTTTCTGCAGGAGACACATAGTGATGTGTTGAATGAAGTCGATTGGGGGCTCTGGTGGAAAGGGGCAAGTGTGTTGAGCCATGGGACAAATCTTAGTGCAGGAGTGGCAGTCCTTTTTGCACCGGGTCTGTCTGTAAAAATGTGCTCCTCAAAGGAGGTGTGTAGGGGTAGGCTCCTTGTTGTTAAAGCAGAAATTAACAACATGGGTTTTGTCTTTATAATTGTGTATGCGCCTAACACAGGGAGAGAAAGAGGGGTTCTATTTGGGAGTCTTAGACAGGAACTCTCACAGGTAGCGCCTGAGGAGACACTGGTGGTCGGAGGGGACTGGAACTGCACAATGGATTTTACAAAAGACAGAAATGGGGAAGAGCCTCATTCAGTGTCAGTGGGAGTATTAAGGGACATTATTAATCAGTTCGACTTAGTGGATGTTTGGAGAACTAAACATCCGAACACAAGACAGTACACATGGGTGAAGGTTTTTGGGGCTAGGGTGAGTGCAGCCCGACTTGATCGGTTTTATATGTCTAGGAATCGGAGCAATAGGCTGTTGGGCGCTACCATTCTCCCGGTGGGGTTTTCCGATCATCACATAACCATGGCTCGGCTGTCTATTTCACCAGGGCCCCGGCAGGCATCCTATTGGAAATTCAATGTAAAGCTCTTACAAGATGCCACTTTTTGCGCAGGTTTCCAGACATTCTGGGAAAGGTGGAGGCAGCAAATAGAGGAGTATGAGTCTCTGAGCCAATGGTGGGATGTGGGGAAAGTCCAAATTCGGCTTTTCTGTCAACAATACACAGCTCTCTCATCCTCAGAGGCTAGGAGAGTATTGGGGGAACTAGAGCGGTGTATTAGTGAGATGGAGGTAGAGATGGTGGGGCAAGGCAATGTAGGCCTCCAGGCTAATTTAGCTGAATTACGCAGGGACCTGGGCAGTTTTTTCCAGGTTAAAGCAAAGGGAGCACTTGTAAGAGCTAGATTCTCCATGCTCAAGGAGATGGATGCTCCCAGCTCCTTCTTCTTTGGTTTGGAAAGACAGAGCAGTGAAGCCAAGGGTATGCATTGTCTACGGCTGTCTGATGGGCGGGTGACCTCTGTGGTGGGTGAGATGCGGGAGCGGACTGTGGAGTTTTATACTGAATTGTATAGGGCAGAAGAGTGTGATCCTTTGTGTGCTCAGGTCTTGTTCACAGAACTCCCTAAACTCTCTCTGGCACAGAGGGACGATTTGGACGTTCCTCTGTTGTCCCATGAACTGGCAGAGGCCGTAACCCAGATGTCCCCCGGTCGTGCACCGGGGGTCGATGGACTCCCAGTGGAGTTTTATAAAAAATTCTGGGGAATAATTGGACAGGACTTCTTTTGCGTGTTGCGTGAATGCGTCGGGGTAGGAGAGTTGCCGATGAGCTGCCGTCGGGCGGCTCTGACTCTCCTGCCCAAAAAAGGGGACTTGTGTGAACTTAAGAACTGGAGGCCTGTGGCATTGCTCTGTGCGGACTACAAGATATTTGCCAAGGTCCTCTCTAACAGACTGAAGTCCCACTTGGACTCGATAGTACATAAGGACCAAACATATTGTGTACCGGGACGCTCAATCACGGACAACCTGTTCTTAATTAGGGACATGTTGGACTTGTCGAGAGGTTCTAATGTGAACTTTGGACTGGTCTCTTTAGATCAAGAGAAGGCTTTTGACAGAGTGGACCATGAATATCTGTTTAATGTGATGTCTGTGTTTGGGTTTGGGAGGAGTTTTTTGACCTGTGTGAAGCTGTTGTATGCTGGGGCATCATGTATGGTTAAGGTGGGAGGGGGGCTCAGTAGGCCAGTCTGGGTGAGACGGGGCATTAGACAAGGATGCCCTCTATCTGGGCAGTTATACACATTAGCCATTGAGCCTTTTTTAGGCCTGCTACGCAGGAGACTGCAGGGAGTGTGCTGGACAGGTATGGGTGTGGTGACAGGCATAGCAGTGTCAGCATATGCAGATGATGTTTCTGTGATGGTCAGGGATGGTAAGGATATGCAGGCACTGGAGACCAGTCTGAAGGTGTACGAGGGAGCTTCATCAGCTAAGGTAAACTGGGGCAAGAGCAAAGCTCTGTTATGTGGGGCATGGGGGGATAGGGCTCCTCCTCTGCTTCCAGGGGGTTTGCAGTGGGGTTGTGAAGGGCTTAAAGTGTTGGGGGTGTACCTGGGCTCGGAGAGGTGGGTCAGGAAGAACTGGGAGGGGCTGTCACAGGCAGTGGTGTCAAGACTGGCCAGGTGGAGGTGGCTCCTGTCCCAAGTGTCATATAGAGGGAGGGTGCTGATAATTAACAACCTGGTGGGATCTTCCCTGTGGCATAAACTGGCTGTCCTCAACCCCCCCGCCGGTCTGCTCGCAGACCTGCAACGCAAGCTGGTGGACTTCTTCTGGTCGGGCCATCACTGGCTGAGGGCGGCAGTGTTGTATATGACCGTCCACGAAGGAGGACAGGGCCTGGTGGAACTGGAGAGCAGGATGGCTGCTTTCCGGCTAAAGGCGGCACAGAGACTGCTGTACCATACTGATGTTGGCTGGAGGGAACCAGCATGCGCGCTGCTGAGGAGGGATGGGATGGTCTCTGCGCGCCTTAGGGTTGAGTTTGAGTTCTATAAAATGATAAAAAGTGTGGAGATGTTTCAGGAGATATGGTGTGTTGGGGGGGCTGTCTGTATAGCTGGGGAAGATGTTTTGGATATACGGTTGTAGGAGTGGGTATTGTCTTGAGTATTGTGATGTTGGCTTGTATCATGTGGTTGCTGGAAAGGCGAGTATGGTACATGTATGCATTACAGGATGTATTTTTGGTTTTATTTTTAAGGGGGAGGTTGGGTGGTGAGTTTTAAATGAAATGAGAATGTTTCAGTAAAGAAAGTGTCTCTCTCTCTCTCTCTCTCTCTCTCTCTAAGTGGGGTGGGAGGAGGGAGAAGGGGGGGGTGTCTCTATTTACGTGAGAAGGGTCTTACAAATGAAAAGCACCCACTGGGTCCCTGCTTGGGTGTATGTCAGGGGGCTGTAGGAGGGTACGGGGGCCAGAGCAGGTGTTTGGGTCAACAATGTCATGTTAGATTTCGGAGAGTGGGCCGTGCTGCTGGGATGACTGCATGGTCAAGGAAAGGAGGGAGGACGTTTTCAACAACAAAAAACTGTTGTTCCTCACCCTACTAGAATCTGAAGCCAGATGTCTACTGTTCGCTGATGATCTGGTGCTTCTGTCACCAACCAAGGGGGGCCTACAGCAGCACCTAGATCTTCTGCACAGATTCTGCCAGACCTGGGCCCTGACAGTAAATCTCAGTAAGACAAAAATAATGGTGTTCCATCTAGACACCGTTGCCCTAGAGCACACAAAAAACTATACATACCTCGGCCTAAACATCAGCGCCACAGGTAACTTCCACAAAGCTGTGAACGATCTGAGAGTCAAGGCAAGAAGGGCCAACTATGCCATTAAAAGGAACATAAAATTTGGCATACCAATTAGGATCTGGCTAAAAATACTTGAATCAGTTATAGAACCCATCGCCCTTTATGGTTATGAGGTCTGGGGTTCGTTCACCAACCAAGAATTCACAAAATGGGACAAACACCAAATTCAGACTCTGTGTACAATATCCTCTGTGTACAATGTAAAACACCAAATAATGCATGCAGAGCAGAATTAGGTCGATACCCACTAATTATCAAAATCCAGAAAAGAGACGTTAAATTCTACAACCACCTAAAAGGAAGCAATTCCCAAACCTTCCATAACAAATCCATCACCTACAGAGAAATAAACCTGGAGAAGAGCCCCCCTAAGCAAGCTGGTCCTGGGGCTCTGTTCACAAACACAAACAGACCCCACAGAGCCCCAGGACAGCAACACAACTAACCACAACCAAATCATGAGAAAACAAAAAGAGAATTACTTGACACATTGGAAAGAATTTACAAAAAAAACAGAGCATACTAGAATGCTATTTGGTAAACTCCCATATCTATTGGTTGAAATACCACAGTGTGCAATCACAGCAGCAATATTTGCGACCTGTTGCCACAAGAAAAGGGCAACCAGTGAAGAACAAACACCATTGTAAATACAACCTATATTTATGTTTATTTATTTTCCCTTTTGTACATCATTTGCACATCATTACAACACTGTATATCGACATAATATGACATTTGAAACGTCTTTTGGACCTTTTGTGAGTCTAATGTTTACTATTATTGTTTATTTCACTTTTGTTTATTATCTATTTCACTTGCTTTGGCAATGTAAACATATGTTTCCCATGCAAATAAAGCCCCTTAAATTGAATTGTTCTGGACACTTTGGAATCTGTTTGAGTTGTTCTCACAATTTTCTATTTTGCTTAGGGAATCATTGTCTACTTTGCTCATTGATTAAAAAAAATATCCTTAATTCTTAATTTTACTAAATTCTTGTATGAAACCATACCAATTACCAACCAAACCAACTTAAAGCAACAGTACACTCTTAGAAAAAAAAGTGCAATCTAGAACCTAAAGGACAACCCTTTGAAGAACCCTTTTGGGTTTGATGTAGAACCCTTTCCACAGAAGGTTCTACATGGAACCCAATAACCCCATTGGAACTAGGGTTAGTGTAGTGTACTGTAGGGTTAGTGTAGTGTACTGTAGGGTTAGTGTAGTGTACTGTAGGGTTAGTGTAGTGTACTGTAGGGTTAGTGTAGTGTACTGTAGGGTTAGTGTAGTGTCCTGTAGGGTTAGTGTAGTGTACTGTAGGGTTAGTGTAGTGTACTGTAGGGTTAGTGTAGTGTACTGTAGGGTTAGTGTAGTGTACTGTAGGGTTAGTGTAGTGTACTGTAGGGTTAGTGTAGTGTACTGTAGGGTTAGTGTAGTGTACTGTAGGGTTAGTGTAGTGTCCTGTAGGGTTAGTGTAGTATACTGTAGGGTTAGTGTAGTGTACTGTAGGGTTAGTGTAGTGTACTGTAGGGTTAGTGTAGTGTACTGTAGGGTTAGTGTAGTGTACTGTATACTTGTTGCCTGTATGTTGCGCTGTCTAATCCAAGGCTGCCCCCTTGGTGAAAAACAGTCGCCCAACTGGCCCACATATCTGCAGGGTTAACTCAAGAGGGCTGTGTGTGTGGGGGTGTGTGTGTGTGTGTGTGTGTGTGTGTGTGTGTGTGTGTGTGTGTGTGTGTGTGTGCTTTCCTCCCCCCACCACCCCTGTCTGTTCTTCTCACACCACTCGTTAACCCCGTGCTGCTCCCACAGGAACGCCCTATTTGTATAAATCTGAGTGATCTCTACTCATGACTCCATTCCACACAAAGATGCAGAGCTGACCACCTAACTTAACCAGAGACTAACTACTACTGAGCTAAACCACCCAGAGAGATTGAGAGACACTGCAGCGACTTGACATTGAAAGTAGAGATTAGGGCCGGCACAATGAACACATAACCGTGTAACTGACGGTTGTTGATGAAAATAAAAATGTTAACCGTTTTTTTTTTTTTAACCATTCAAATTTCCAAGTTTGTTGCAATAATTATACTTCAATGTATGCTGCTGCATTGTGGGGGGAATTGCCTAGGCAACTGAAGACTAGTTTGCTACAACACCTTGCTTGTTTTAGAGAGGAGCAGCAAAGTTTTATCAGTCCGCAGAACATATATATATATATATATATTTTTTTTTAATTATTTTTTTTAGAGCAGCTAGGGGTTGAAGAGTGGTGTGAGAAAAACAGACAGGAGTGGTGGAAGAGGAAAGCACACAACGACACACACACACACACACACACACACACACACACGGCCCTCTGGAGTTAACCCTGCAGATGTGAGGTTGCAGTTAAGGGACTGTCTTTCATAAGTTTGCAGTCTTAGTGTGCTTCCCTTTTTTTCAGATCCTTCTCACATTTGGATTAGACAGCCCAACATACAGACAACAAGTAAACACTACTGTTGTTTTACGTTGATTTGTTTGGTACTTGTTATGGCCACATCAGTTCACATCCTCTGAATGAAACTTCTACATCACCATGGAAATGATTGCATCAACTAACAGCTGATTGAAGAACGGCCGGCCGGGCAATTTAGTCCGTTTCTGCGGTAACATGGACTCTTAGCAATGTGATAAAACGTTGTTGTTCCTTGCTGAAACAAGCAAGGCGCTGTAGCAAACAAGTCTTTGATTGCCTAGACAACGACATCCACAATGCAGCAGCAGCACACATAGAATTAGAATAAATAGAACAGACTTGGAACCTATAACCGTGGACATTTTAATGGTACACCCATGGGTACACAAACAATAGCTGCCTGGTATCGTGATGCAATAATTTCCATGGTATTCTAGAATGACAAACCCATGGGTTTACATTTACATTTACATTTAAGTCATTTTGCAGACGCTCTTATCCAGAGCGACTTACAAATTGGTGCATTCACCTTATAATATCCAGTGGAACAACCACTTACAATAGTGCATCTAAATATTTTAAGGGGGGGTTAGAAGGATTACTTTATCCTATCCCAGGTATTCCTTAAAGAGGTGGGGTTTCAGGTGTCTCCGGAAGGTGGTGATTGACTCCGCTGTCCTGGTGTCGTGAGGGAGCTTGTTCCACCATTGGGGTGCCAGAGCAGCGAACAGTTTTGACTGGGCTGAGCGGGAACTGTGCTACTCGCTGGTTTACTCGCAATAGCTGCCTGGTATTGTGATGCAATCATTTAGAATGTTCATTAAATGATGTAGGGTTCGTTCTCTCTCTCACTCTAGAGTGCCAGAGTGCGCTCTGGGCATTGGTAAACTCAGAGCGTTGTCAGATTGTCTGTTCGTAAATTCAGAGTGTTTTGCTCTCGGAGTGTTCAGAGTAGACGCTCTGGCCGAGGAGTAGGGTTGATCAGAGTGTTCTGATCACACAATGGCAGTCAAGCACCCAAGCTAACTGGCTAACGTTGGCTAGCTTTCTAGCTACTTCCAGACACAAATGAGAGAACACCTCACTCAGATGAGAGTGCTCTGAAATCGGAGTAGATAGCCAGAGCAAATTTACGAACGCGCCCACAAACTGATATGGCTCATGTAATGGAATGTATTTTTTGTAATGTCAGTTGAGTTGAATCAACAAATCACAGCAAATATTGATGGGTACACCCTCCTGCTTTTATTTCCTGCTTTGTCCATATAGATACACTCACAGTGGCCGCCAGTCCACCCATTATGCCATCACTGACTTGAATGGCAACACATGCAGTCAGGAGCGGAGGAGAACATTTGTATCTATATTTCTTTTTTTGCTAATCGGATGGTTATTATTTTTTTAGTTTTTGCTATTGTTAGCTAGCGCTAGTCGACTGCACTTGAGCCAAACTCTGGTCCATCCCATAGCTTGTTCACCATCTTCCTTATGAATAGTGAGCCAACATGGTTTTCAGCACTTTTATTTCCCTGACTGATCAAAACTACTTTTCTCATTCTATCTTTTGTCTCTGTGCAGCAGATATAGTGAACAATATGTTCCCGGACATCAAATCGCAATAAAATCACAATATCGGGTTGCAATCGTGAGAATCGCAGTACATTTACATTTACGTCATTTAGCAGACGCTCTTATCCAGAGTGACTTACAAATTGGTGCATTCACCTTATGATATCCAGTGGAACAGCAGTACATATCGTATCAGCACCTAAGTATCGTGATAATATCGTGTTGCGAGGTCCCTGGCAATTCCCAGCCCTGAACGAGAGACTGCTGAAGAGCTAGAGAGAATGTAGGATTTGTCTTACAAATAAGACAAGAAATCCAGTTTAAGCTCCCAAGACAAGACATCTGGTTTTACAGATAAATGAAGACAAAAATAGAAGATGTTGGAACTGGAAACACATTTGGACAGTGATAAGATGTATTTGTTTGTTTTGGTCATTTTGTGTTGAGTTCTTTGCCAAACCAGTTCTAACAGGTTTCTTATGGACTAGTTGTGACTGAGGCGAGGGAGAGAGTAGTAAGCTGCGATGAGACTCCCATATGGAACCGCCATCCCAGGGTCTGTCCCAGGGTCTTCTCTCCCTACGACACCCTGTGTAGGCAGCCCAGAATAACCCCTGGAACAGCAACTTAAATGAGTCTCTCTGGAATGCAATTAGGTCACTGAACTCCCCGTGCATTCCCCCTCTGCAGCGCAGGCCCACGAGAGACACTTCCAGCCAGCCCCACAGCAACACACACACGTGGCCACAAACAAAACAGGAACAAAAAGAATGGATGGAAAGAAGGACATTATCAATGTATAGCTATGCCAGGGTTTTTCCTGTCTTTTCTTTTTTGTCTATTCCCTTCTAATCCTTTTTAATCTTGCAGTCTAACTTGAAGTAAAACCTGACGATAACATAGCATGTGTACGTTGTAGAAAAAGAAGTGCATAGGAGGATGAGATGAAGAGATACGACAAATAGGGAGGGAGAGAATGGAGGCATTTATAGAGAGTCTCTTTCTCTCTCTCTCATATGGGAGTGGTTTCACAGAGAACTCCTCAGCTCAATGGAGACTGTAGATGCTCAAACACTAACTTGGTTCAAACTGTTCAAAACAAATACAATAACACAACGAGGTGCAACCTAAATAAAATAACCAGTGGGTGAAATCCAATTTCTTCGCCACAAACACTTTGTTATTGTGACACGGAGTCCACTTCACTATTGGTCTGGGAACAGAAAGAAACATCTGCCCGGGGCCTCAGAACCAGCACACAGGAAAACCACTACTTTAGGTGTTTGATATTTCACAGTTTCACACAGGACATTACAAGGAGTTCACAAGCAGACCTGGGTTCAAATATAACTTGAAATCTTTGAAATACCTTGAGTGTTTGCTCTAGCCTGCCAGGAGTGCCAGATTGGCAAGGTTTGGAGTTTTGGAACTATTCTATTGGTTGATTGAGCCAGCCAAGATCAATCAAGCTCAGATAAAGTATTTGAAATTATTTAAAATAGTATTTGAACCCAGGTCTGTTTACAAGGAATCAACATGTAAAATAGTTCCTTCAAATGAGACATTACAATGATGTGATTGATAGCAGAACCATGGACATCTGTGTCATGTCTTTACAGGGCTGACTGATTCCCGCTGGTGAACATCACCCTTGCTTGTTAACTCACCAAGTGGAAAGTATAAACTGAGAGTGAGAGTGAGAGTGAGAGTGAGAGTGAGAGTGAGAGTGAGAGTGACAGACAGACAGACAGACAGACAGACAGACAGACAGACAGATAAAAATAGTATGAGAAACAAGATAAAGACAAAACAAAAGAGATTATGTGAATGATTGAGCAAGAGAGATAAACCGCAGGCTCCAACCCCAGCAAGGAAATGTTACATGCTCTCCAATCGCCAAACACTCCTAGCCCAGAAAGCTCCTATGGGGGAGAATCTGATAGGATTAGTATTTCAGAGGCTTCCTCTTTCTGTCAGCTTATGGCTTATGGATGCTACATGCATGTTGAAGACAGGAGTCTCTTCCTGCATCCCAAAGGCAACACAGAATAACACCACAGTCACTGTGTGTTAGTATAAAACATCATGACTCTGCATAGTTTGATACTGCATCTAGCCAAATGTCTCCTGGTGTTGCATGGGATTTGTTTATACAGATACATTCAAATGGTTTGATTTAGAGTCCTCTTCCACTTGAAATGCTAAAGGTCAACGTTCAGATATATGAGGTTAAAAACAAGCAGAAGTAAGGACGTAGTGATGTCTGTCACTGGTGGATTCAATGGACGTGTCTTATCCAGAAACACCAGCACAATACAATGGTCTGCTTCAAGCCCCTCGAGGTCTCCACTCTGCTTTGTTCTCTAAGAGAGAGAGAGGAACCTGGGCTGGTCTGCTTATTAGTTACTGTTGACTTGGATTGACTTGAGTCTGGAGTCACAACCTGCCAGCGCCAGAGTACACTAGAGCCATAGTGTCTCCTACAATCACCGCCAGTGCTTCTGAAATACCGTCGCCCAATCCAGAAATCGACCCCATAGACCCTATGTCCTGTGCCCTATGCACTTGTATTGTTTTAATTCTCTTTTCTTTTCTAAAATGTGTAGAAATTGTAAAATATTGGGCCTCCCTGGTGAAAAAGACCTCGGTCTCAATGGGAATCCCTGTTGAATTAAAGGTAGAATTAACTGTGACGTTCAGAGAGGATTTGATTGACATGGGTGATATGGTTCTAAATCTATCTTCGCCCTTCGATAAGCTAGGTGAAACGTTCACTACATTGCTTAGACATACGTCAGCGTTTCCCAAACTCGGTCCTGAGGACCCCAAGGGGTGCACGTATTGTTTTTTGCCCAAACACTACCCATGATTAGTTAATTATATGAATCAGATGTATGGTGCTAGGGCTAAAAACTAGATGTGTACCCCTTGGGGTCCCCAGGACCGAGTTTGGGAAACGCTGACGTATGGGGGCAAGGGGTCGATTTGAGATAAGGCACATGGTTGTAACTCTATGGACGGTGTTTGAATGTAAACCCAATGTAAGTGTTATAATACCACTGAATGTATTTTAAAACAGAAGTCCTCTGAAATGCAGAAATATGAATGTTTTTAAGACTGTCTTGTGAAAACCCACTGTTGGTGTTTCAGTGCATGTAAAAGGCCACATCAACAGATTATGGCAAACTGTGCCTCTCATACAATCACATGGTTTGAAATGCTAATAGTTTATAGTGTACATATTGACTGTTTAATTAACATTTTAAAGAAGACACTGGGAATTGAATATTGTTCCTAGGGTAGACAATGGCACTAAATACAGGCTACAGTAGCCAGGCCCATTGTGGGCTATGTAAGTCATAGCAGCAGAGGTAAAACGAGGTAACAGAACAAATACATCTGCAAAGAAAAGACAGCATTCGAAGCTTCAAAATCATGTCTTGAAAAACACATTTTGTGCTCATGAGTTATTATCCTGGACAAACGTTAATAATTTGTATTTTCACAAAACTATATTTTCTTGTATCCTTTGTTTGAACATAACACTCTACATTTGGCCTTTGGGAATGACCAATGAGGCGTTTATCAGCACACTATATAAGAGCAAGGAATATACAACAAGAGGAGGGACTCCCATTTTACAGTATTTGGAAACTTCAGAAGAAAGGATCTTATTCTGCACTAGACAGGACTCGAAACACCATAATAGTGTACTCAACCTCTTGCAAGATGTTGCCCAACTCTTGGTTAAGTGGTGTTACAACACACTATGTCATGTTTCAGAACACCTCAGGATGAATGTTTCAGTACACCTTAAATCTGTACCATAACCCTTTACACCCACGTGTTTCAAAACTCGAGGAAAGTTAAGGTTTCGTCTCCTTAACGATAGTGGCAGCTTAGTTGCTACTAGTTTTAGTGTTACAAAACACTTCATTTTAACAGTGCACCAGTCACCTATAACAGAATGTCCTGGTGGGGTATATTACAAATAAACCTGGGGTGAGATAATGAGATTTCTGCAATGGTTTTAGATAGTATGGTAATGTGAGGTAAACGATGAGTAAGGTAAGGTAACATAGACAATGTCGTCATCAGAGGGTTGAGCGGACTACTATGCACAGCTAAGCTGAACACTCGCAGCTGCACATAACCATACTGTAAACAGCGGTGATTACAGCATGTCTACAGGTTCTCTGGTGAACTCAAGACAGTCAGTGACGGAGCTCAACGATTCCAACGGGATTCACCTGCCAGGCGGGCCGGCAGGTTGCCGTGATGACAGAGACCTGGGCTGTGCGTGTCTCTCTCTCGGTATGCCCAAGCGATGATAAACCCTCAGTCCTGTTACACAACAAATAAGCAAAAGGATTTGCTACTCCTTTTATTATTTTCACATCGGGCCGAGCTACTGCCCTGCTTTACACAGCACACTCTGTCTGTGTGTATATGTGTGTGTGGGTGAGTGTGCTTTTGCAGCATTTAGGCTAGATGTCTAGCGTGGTTTCACGTACAGTTGAAGTCTGAAGTTTACATACAACTTAGCCAAATACATTTAAACTCAGTTTTTCACAATTCCTGACATTTCATCATCGTAAAGATTCCCTGTCTTGGGTCAGTTAGGATCACCATTTTATTTTAAGAATGTGAAATGTCAGAATAATAGTAGAAAGAATGATTTATTCAGCTTGTATTCCTTTCATCACATTCCCAGTGGGTCAGAAGTTTGCATACACTCAATTAGTATTTGGTAGCACTGCCTTTAAATTGTTTAACTTGGGTCAAATGTTTCGGGTAGCCTTCCACAAGCTTCCCACAATAAGTTGGGTGAATTTTGGCCCATTCCTCCTGACAGAGCTGGTGTAACTGAGTCAGGTTTGTAGGCCTCCTTGCTCGCACACACTTTTTCACTTCCGCCCACAAATTTTCTATAGGATTGAGGTCAGGGCTTTGTGATGGCCACTCCAATACCTTGACTTTGTTGTCCTCAAGCCATTTTGCCACAACTTTGGAAGTATGCTTGGGGTCATTGTCCATTTGGAAGACCCATTTGCAACCAAGCTTTAACTTCCTGACTGATGTCTTGAGATGTTGCTTCAATATATCCACATCATTTTCCTCCCTCATGATGCCATCTATTTTGTGAAGTGCACCAGTTCCTCCTGCAGCAAAGCACCCTCACAACATGATGCTGCCACCCCCGTGCTTCACGGTTGGGATGTTGTTCTTCGGCTTGCAAGCTTCCCCCTTTTTCCTCCAAACATAACGATGGTCATTATGGCCAAACAGTTCTATTTTTGTTTCATCAGACCAGAGAACATTTCTCCAAAAAGTACGATCTTTGTCCCCATGTGCAGTTGCAAACCGTAGTCTGGCTTTTTATGGCGGTTTTGGAGCAGTGGCTTCTTCCTTGCTGCGCGGCCTTTCAGGTTATGTCGATATAGGACTCGTTTTACTGTGGATATAGATACTTTTGTACCTGTTTCCTCCAGCATCTTCACAAGTTCCTTTGCTGTTGTTCTGGGATTGATTTGCACTTTTCGCACCAAAGTACGTTCATCTCTAGGAGACAGAACGCGTCTCCTTCCTGAGCGGTATGATGGCTGTGTGGTCCCATGGTGTTTATACCTGCGTACTATTGTTTGTACAGATGAACGTGGTACCTTCAGGCATTTGGAAATTGCTCCCAAGGATGAACCAGACTTGTGGAGGTCTACAATTTTTTTTCTGAGGTCTTGGCTGATTTATTTTGATTTTCCCATGGTCAAGAAAAGAGGCACTGAGTTTGAAGGTAGGCCTTAAAATACATCCACAGGTACACCTCCAATTGACTCAAATTATGTCAATTAGCCTATCAGAAGCTTCTGAGGCCATAACATAATTTTCCAAGATGTTTAAAGGCACAGTTAACTGAGTGTATGTAAACTTCTGACCCACTGGAATTGTGATACAGTGAATTATAAGTGAAATAATCTGTCTGTAAACAATTGTTGGAAAAATGACTTGTGTCATGCACAAAGTAGATGTCCTAACCGACTTGCCAAAACTATAGTTTGTTGACAAGAAATTTGAAGAGTGGTTGAAAAATGAGTTTAAATGACTCCAACCTAAGTGTATGTAAACTTCAGACTTCAACTGTATATACTGTAGCTGTGTGAGGATGCATTACTGATGGAAACATCAACAAGACCTGTACAGGTGTACGTTCTTAATTTGATCCCCCGGTTGTTGCAGGAAATGCAAACATGTAGTGCAACGGTATTCAACTCTTACCCTACGAGCTATAGAGAATGCTGGTTTTCTGTTGTACCTGATAATGAATTGCATCCACCTGGTGTCCCAGGTCTAAGTCAGTCCCTGATTACAAGTGACGAATGAAAATGGCCTGGCACTGGCTTCAAGGTCCATATTTGCATTTGAGGAGTGTAGGCCTTCCCTGTGGCTCAGTTGGTAGAGCATGGTGTGTGCAACGCCAGGGTTGTGGGTTTGATTCCCATGGGAGGCCAGTACAAAAAAAAATGCATGAAATGAAATGTATGCATTCATTACTGTAAGTTGCTGTGGATAAGAGCATCTGCTAAAATGTAAAATGTAATGTAAATGTAGTGTATTCAAGGTTTAAAAAAGCTTCTAAAGTTTGCAATTTCCACTTGAAAAACGTCAGACTCGGGGCCTCCCGAGTGGCGCAGCAGTCTGAGACGTCACTACAGACCTGGGTTCAATCCCAGGCTGTGTCACAACCGGCTGTGACCAGGAGTCCCATAGGGAGGTGCACAATTGACCCAGTGTCATCCGGGCTAGGGGAGGGTTTGCCGGGGTGGCTTTACTTGGCTTATCGCGCTCCTTGTTGCTGGAGCGCAGTATGGCGGTATGGAAGACGCATGACTAGACCATCGCCTCTCACGAGCCCGTTGGGGAGTTGCAGCGATGCGACAAGATCGTGATTGGATATCATGAAATTGGGGAGAAAAAAAGTGTGTGTGTGTGTATATATATTTTTTTCTATATATGGCCCAATCAAACTTGATTTTCCCTAACAACATTTTTTATCAACCCCTACAAAAATGTAAATTTATTATAATCCAAACAATAATTCACATTGTTTGTTGCTGCAGGATTATTCTTCTACTGTGAGAAACTGGTCAAATTAAGATTCTATATCTGTATGTCTGTGTGTTTGTCTTATGTACACGTACACTACCGGTCAAAAGTTTTAGAACACCTACTCATTCAAAGGTTTTTCGTAATTTTTTACTATTTTCTATATTGTAGAATAATAGTAAAGACATCAAACTTTGAAATGACACATATGGAATCATGTAATAACCAAAAGTGTTAAACAAATCAAATATATTTTATATTTGAGATTCTTCAAATAGCCACCCTTTGCCTTGATGACAGCTTTGCACAATCTTGGCATTCTCTCAACCAGCTACACGAGGAATGCTTTTCCAACAGTCTTGAAGGAGTTCCCACATATGCTGAGCACTTGTTGGCTGCTTTTCCTTCACTCTGCGGTCCGACTGTCACGTTCGTCGTTCAAGGAAGACCAAGGCGCCGCGTGTGTATCGTTCCACATTTTATTTAAACAAAATAACAAACCGTGACGAAGCGGTGCAACATACACTACCTCAAAATAATCTCCCACAAACCCAGGTGGAAAAAACAACTAATAAATATGATCCCCAATTAGAGAAAACGATGACCAGCTGCCTCTAGTTGGAGATCATCCCCAAAAAAACAACATAGAAAAACAGAAACTAGAACCACACAACATAGAAAATGTAAACTAGACAAAACCCCCTGTCACACCCTGACCTACTCTACCATAGAAAATAAAAGTTTTCTATGGTCAGGACGGAGGCTCCGGGCCATGGATCATCACTGGAGGCTTCGTGCCATGGATCATCACTACAGGCTCTAATGTTCAGTGTTTCTTGGCACAAGCAAGTCTCTTCTTCTTATTTGTGTCCTTTAGTAGTGGTTTCTTTGCAGCAATTCGACCGTGAAGGCCTGATTCACACAGTCTCCTCTGGACAGTTGATGTTGAGATGTCTGTTGAGATGTCTGTTACTTGAACTCTGTGAAGCATTTATTTGGCGTGCAATTTCTAAGGCGGGTAATTCGAGTGAATTTATCCTCTGCAGCAGAGGTAACTCTGGATCTTCCATTCCTGTGGCGGTCCTCATGAGAACCAGTTTCATCATAGCGCTTGATGTTTTTTGCGACTGCACTTGAAGAAACTTTCAAAGATCTTGAAATGTTCCATATTGACTGACCTTCATGTCTTAAAGTAATGATGGACTGTTGTTTCTCTTTGCTTATTTGAGCTGTTCTTGTCATAATATGGAGTTCATCTCTTACCAAATAGGGCTATCTTCTGGCTATTTGAAGAATCTCAAATATAAAATATATTTAGATTTGCTGAACATTTTTTGGTTACTACATGATTCCATATGTGTTATTTCATTGTGTTGATGTCTTCACTACTATTCTACAATGTAGAAAATCATAAAAATAAAGAAAAACCCATGAATGAGTAGGTGTTCTAAAACTTTTGACTGGTAGTGTGTGCGTCTATAAGCACCGAGTGTGTATTCTGTGTAAATCAGCAGCATGGGACTGCACAGTGGAACACAGCACACAGAGCAGCTCTGTGCTACAGCACCCTGCACAGAGCAATACACTAGCCTACACAGAACTCGTGTCAGTGATGTCTGCACTGCACAGAATTAGGTGATTTAGACCAGAATAGACGAGCACCGAGGAGAG
Source organism: Salmo salar (assembly GCF_965601325.2). Lineage (NCBI taxonomy): Eukaryota > Metazoa > Chordata > Actinopteri > Salmoniformes > Salmonidae > Salmo > Salmo salar. The sequence continues at coordinate 43,895,924 of NC_138292.1, forward strand.
GAGAGGAGAGGAGAGAATAACATATTGGCATAGCTGAAGACAGTTGAAGACATACAGTATAAGGTAGTGGTGGTACACTGACTGTAAATATCCACAGAGACAAAGAAGCACTGTAACAGCAGCACAACGGAACAGGCTGCAGACAATACAAGTGTTCACATCATAATTGTCCGCTAGCACTATCTGGGCCAATGACACCTGCCTGCAGCTCCCTGTAAACTGACTCCCTTTCTGCCTTAATAGTGAGGGTCGTGTTCATTAGGCACCAAACAGGAGAAGGCAGACTGAACCAGGGAGGGACTACCTCGACTTGTCCAATAAGAAACAGACATTTTTGTTTTCTGTTACTGAATGTTTTAAAACATTTTATGCTTCATGCTCAAATGAACACGGCCCTCCTGTAGCTTCCCTCGATTATGGCGGTGAACAGATTTCTCCACCCACGGCCATGGGGCATGAATTGGGTGATTTTGTGGTAGTCGGCAAGGTATAATCTGATGAGATTAGTTTGCTCTTTAAATAGAGTTCTGTGGCCAGGGATTAGATTATCACAGCCAGGAGCCTCAAGAGCAAAGAGCCTCTGTCTCGTTGACTTTGTTATGGGAATACCATGACAACAATCATTCCGAGCAAGATAGTGGCATTAGAGAGAGTCTGTGTGTGTGTGTGTGTGTGTGTGTGTGTGTGTGTGTGTGTGTGTGTGTGTGTGTGTGTGTGTGTGTGTGTGTGTGTGTGTGTGTGTGTGTGTGTGTGTGTGTCTGTGTGTGTGCACGTGTGTTTGTGTCACCTCGAATCAATAATATTCTGACAACGAGCTCTGAATCTCCGAGGTCTATTAGATTACCATTCATGTGTGGGTTCAGCAAAAACAAGTGGAGCTTTTTGCATGGCACCGTTTTCCTATGGTGACACAGGTCCAACTTGAAGCAATGCTGGAGACCAAACAACTGCATTTCCACAATTCTCATGGAAATATTTGTCGTACCTGTCTATTTACCACCACAAACCGATGCCGGCACTAAGACCGCACTCAACGAGCTGTATAAGAACAATCCGAAATTTCTTTTTGATACTGTCGCAAAGCTAACTAAAAAGCAGCCTTCGCAAATGGAGGATGGCTTTCACTTCAGCAGTAATACATTTATGAACTTCTTTGAGGAAAAGATCATGATCATTAGAAAGCAAATTACAGACTCCTCTTTAAATCTGGGTATTTCTCCAAAGCTCCATTGTCCTGAGTCTGCACAACTCTGCCAGGACCTAGGATCAAGGGAGATACTAAAGTGTTTTAGTACTATATCTCTTGACGCAATGATGAAAATAATCATGGCCTCCAAACCCTCAAGCTGCATACTGGACCCTATTCCAACTAAACTACTGAAAGAGCTGCTTCTTGTGCTTGGCCCTCCTATGTTGAACATAATAAACGGCTCTCTATCCACCGGATGTGTACCAAGCTCACTAAAAGTGGCAGTAATAAAGCCTCTCTTGAAAAAGCCGAATCTTGATCCAGAAATTATAAAAAACTATCGGCCTATATCGAATCTTCCATTCCTCTCCAAAATTTTTGAAAAAGCTGTTGCACAGCAACTGACTGCCTTCCTGAAGACAAACAATGTATACGAAACGCTTCAGTCTGGTTTTAGACCCCATCATAGCACTGAGACTGCACTTGTGAAGGTGGTAAATGACCTTTTAATGACGTCAGACCGAGGCTCTGCATCTGTCCTCGTGCTCCTAGATCTTAGTGCCGCTTTTGATACCATCGATCACCACATTCTTTTGGAGAGATTGGAAACCCAAATTGGTCTACATGGACAAGTTCTGGCCTGGTTTAGATCTTATCTGTCGGAAAGATATCAGTTTGTCTCTGTGAATGGTTTGTCCTCTGACAAATCAATTGTAAATTTCGGTGTTCCTCAAGGTTCCGTTTTAGGACCACTATTGTTTTCACTATATATTTTACCTCTTGGGGATGTCATTCGAAAACATAATGTTAAATTTCACTGCTATGCGGACGACACACAGCTGTACATTTCAATGAAACATGGTGAAGCCCCAAAATTGCCCTCGCTAGAAGCCTGTGTTTCAGACATAAAGAAGTGGATGGCTGCAAACTTTCTACTTTTAAACTCGGACAAAACAGAGATGCTTGTTCTAGGTCCCAAGAAACAAAGAGATCTTCTGTTGAATCTGACAATTAATCTGGATGGTTGTACAGTCGTCTCAAATAAAACTGTGAAGGACCTCGGCGTTACTCTGGACCCTGATCTCTCTTTTGAAGAACATATCAAGACTGTTTCAAGGACAGCTTTTTTCCATCTACGTAACATTGCAAAAATCAGAAATTTTCTGTCCAAAAATGACGCAGAAAAATTAATCCATGCTTTTGTTACTTCTAGGCTGGACTACTGCAATGCTCTACTTTCCGGCTACCCGGATAAAGCACTAAATAAACTTCAGTTAGTGCTAAATACGGCTGCTAGAATCCTGACTAGAACCAAAAAATTTGATCATATTACTCCAGTGTTAGCCTCCCTACACTGGCTTCCTGTTAAGGCAAGGGCTGATTTCAAGGTTTTACTGCTAACCTACAAAGCATTACATGGGCTTGCTCCTACCTATCTTTCCGATTTGGTCCTGCCGTACATACCTACACGTACGCTACGGTCACAAGACGCAGGCCTCCTAATTGTCCCTAGAATTTCTAAGCAAACGGCTGGAGGTAGGGCTTTCTCCTATAGAGCTCCATTTTTATGGAATGGTCTGCCTACCAATGTGAGAGACGCAGACTCAGTCTCAACCTTTAAGTCTTTACTGAAGACTTATCTCTTCAGTAGGTCCTATGATTAAGTATAGTCTGGCCCAGGAGTGTGAAGGTGAACGGAAAGGCTGGAGCAACGAACCGCCCTTGCTGTCTCTGCCTTGCCGGTTCCCCTCTTTCCACTGGGATTCTCTGCCTCTAACCCTTTTACAGGGGCTGAGTCACTGGCCTACCGGTGTTCTTCCATGCCGTCCATGGGAGGGGTGCGTCACTTGAGTGGGTTGAGTCACTGACGTGGTCTTCCTGTCTGGGTTGGCGCCCCCCCCCCTTGGGTTGTGCCATGGCGGAGATCGTTGTGGGCTATACTCGGCCTTGTCTTAGGACGGTAAGTTGGTGGTTGGAGACATCCCTCTAGTGGTGTGGGGGCTGTGCTTTGGCAAAGTGGGTGGGGTTATATCCTGCCTGTTTGGCCCTGTCCGGGGGTATCATCGGATGGGGCCACAGTGTCTTCTGATCCCTCCTGTCTCAGCCTCCAGTATTTATGCTGCAGTAGTTTATGTGTCGGGGGGCTAGGGTCAGTCTGTTACATCTGGAGTATTTTTCTTGTCTTATCCGGTGTCCTGTGTGTATTTAAATATGCTCTCTCTAATTCTCTCTTTCTCTCTTTCTGTCTTTCTCTCGGAGGACCTGAGCCCTAGGACCATGCCTCAGGACTACCTGGTATGATGACTCCTTGCTGTCCCCAGTCCACCTGGCCGTGCTGCTGCTCCAGTTTCAACTGTTCTGCCTGCGGCTATGGAACCCTGACCTGTTCACCGGACGTGCTTGTTGCACCCTCGACAACTACTATGATTATTATTATTTGACCATGCTGGTCATTTATGAACATTTTAACATTTTAACATTTTGACCATGTTCTGTTATAATATCCACCCTGCACAGCCAGAAGAGGACTGGCCACCCCTCATAGCCTGGTTCCTCTCTAGGTTTCTTCCTAGGTTTTTGGCCTTTCTAGGGAGTTTTTCCTAGGGAGTTTTTCCTAGCCACCGTGCTTCTTTCACATGCTTTGCTTGCTGTTTGGGGTTTTAGGCTGGGTTTCTGTACAGCACTTTGAGAATATCAGCTGATGTACGAAGGGCTATATAAAAATAAATTTGAAAAAAAATAAATTTGTATAGGGCCATAAGTAAACAAAAAAATGCTCACCCAGAGGCGGTGCTCCTAGTGGCCGGTGACTTTAATGCAGGAAAACCCAAATCCATTTTACCTCATTTTTACCAGCACGTGACCTGTCCAACTGGAGGCGAGAAAAACTCTAGATCACCTTCACTGTACACGCAAAGATGCATACAAGCTCTCCCTCGCCCACCTTTTGGCAAATCTGATCATAACTATCCTCCTGATACCTGCTTACAAGCAAAAGCTGAAACAAGAAGTACAAGTGACCCACTCAATACGGAAGTGGTCTGATGAAGCGGACACTAAGCTACAGGACTGTTTCGCTAGCACAGACTGGAATATGTTCTGGGATTCATCCGGTGGCATTGAGGAGTTTACCACATCAGCTGCCGCTATCAATGAGCGGGACACTAATCCAGGCTCTTATAAGAAAATCCCGCTACGCCCTCCGACAAACCATCAAAAGGGCAAAGTGTCAATACAGGGCCAAGATCGAGTCATACTACACCGACTCTGACGCTCGTCGGATGTGGCAGGGTTTGCAAACTATTCTTATCATTAAGTTTGCAGAAGACACGGCGGAGGTAGGCCTGATCACCAACGACGAGGAGACAGCCTACAGGGAGGATGTCAGAGACCTGGCAGTGTGGTGCCAGGACAACAACCTCTCTCTCAACGTCAGTAAGACAAAGGAGCTGATCGTAGACTACAGGAATCGGAGGGCCGAACACACCCCCATCCACATCGATGGGGATTTTGTGGAACAGGTCGAGGGCTTCAATTTCTTCTGTGTCCGCATTACTAAGGAACTATCATGGTCCACAGACATTAACACAGTCGTGAAGAGGGCAAGACAAAGATTCTTCCCCCTCAGGAGGCTGAAAAGATTCAGCACGGGCCTTCAGATCCTCAAAGAGTTCTACAGCTGTACCATTGAGAGCATCTTGACTGGCTGCATCGCCGTTTGGTATGGCAACTGTTTGGCATCTGACTGCAAGGTGCTGCAGCAGGTAGTGCGTACGGCCCAGTACATCACTGGGGCCAAGCTTCCTGCCATCCAGGACCTCTATACCAGGCAGTGTCAGAGGAAGGCCCTAAAAATTGTCAAAGAATCCAGCCACCCAAGTCATAGACTGTTCTCTCTGCTACCGCACGGCAAGTGGTTACGATGCACCAAGTCTGGAACCAACAGGACCCTGAAGAGCATCTACACCCAAGAATATATATATATATATAATTTGTTTCGTTTTTTTTTGCATTCTTGGGAATGGCCGTAGGTAAGCATTTCACTGTTAGTCTACACCTGCTGTTTACAAAGTATGTGACAAATAAAATGTTATTTGAAGTTAGTTCAGTTACAGTGCATCACAGAAACAAAACAAGAACCCGACAAAGTGTTTATTGTGATTCCTAAAGCGTTATAACCCAGTAGAGCTAAGAGAAGCTAGGCTAGATGTCTCCAGGGCCCTGTTCGAATACTTTTAAAAAGATACCCTTTCTCCCTTTCTCCCATTCTTGAAGTTATCAGTGGTCTGACATTAACTGTGACAGCAAGAGTTCCATTCACCACTTGTCATGCCAAATAAATGATTACTACAATGAAGGGAGGAAGGAAGTACGCTTTTATATATATATATATATATATATATATATATATATATATATATATATATATATATATATATATATATATATATATATATATATATTAGCCGTATGTACAGGATAAATACACATGGTACACAACGTCCAACGAAATGCTTACTGGCAGGTTCCTTTTCGACCCTGGAAAATGTAAAGTGTTTATTTAAATGGAAATACATGGAAATACATGGAAATTGAAAGTGGTGTAAGAGGGAATGGTAGTCAGTTCATCATGATGACATCTGACTTCCTTTCTCTCAGTGGAGCGTAAACAGAGAAGTCTAGTGAATGAGTGTGTTAGATAGCAGCTTCAGATAATCTGAGTCTGGGCCTGGCTACTGGGGGGCCCCTCCCTCCCTCCCACACACACACACACACACACACACACACACACACACACACACACACACACACACACACACACACATCTGGATATAATGTGGGAACAGGACACCGAGGTCAGCGGGGTAGGGGAGCGTACGGGGGAGTGCAAGGAGATCTAGGTCTTTAAAAAACACCAAGGACCAATGAGGAGGGGCGAGTGGGGGGTTGGGGGTCATTGCTAAGAGCTCCCTGACTTTGGTTTCCCCTCTCTGAACTGCTACTACACCACCAAGCTACACCCAGGGCGAGAGGTACAGAGGCAGCAGCTGGGAAACATGCATCCCCAGTGGATAACACTGGCCGCTGGTGGCAGTAGCCCATGGAAGGCAGAAGGTAGAAGACAGAATCGGGACTAGAGGAAGGTGGAAAACATAGAGGGTCGGTTTCCCAGACTCAGATTAAGCCTAGTTTGGGACAATAGCGCAGCCTTTCAGCAATGAGAGAGAGAGAGAGAGAGAGAGAGAGAGAGAGAGAGAGAGAAAGGGAGGGACAGGGACAGAGACAGAGACAGAGACAGAGACAAAGAGAGAGGATGGGGGGTGGAAGAGAACAGCCACTCAGGAAGCAGCGATCTTTCATTTTGTTTCATTGCCTTGGCTGATGTAGTGGAGAGAGGCCAGCAAAGTCAGTGGATCATGTGGTAGCTACCTCTGTCCAGCTTTACATTCAGCTCCACACATGGCTATGGGGCAAGTTCATTAGCTCCTGGCAGTCATCATCCTCACCCCCATCCTCAGTGACCTCAAAACCAGTCTGCCCCTGTCTCCCTTCTCCACAGCTCGCTCTCTCTCTGAATTTCAATTTCAATTTAAGGGGCTTTATTGGCATGGGAAAAATATGTTTACATTGCCAAAACAAGTGAAATAGATAATAAACAAAAATGAAATAAACAATAAAAGTGTCATATTATGTCTATATATAGTGCTGTAACGATGTACAAATAGTTAAAGAACAAAAGGTAAAATAAATAAGCATAAATGTGGATTCTCTCTCTCTCACTCCCTCCTTCTCCATTTCTCTGCCTCCATCTCTCTCCCTCATTCTGAGAATGGCAGACACAGCTGCCGACAGAGACGGAGAAATCAAATAACCATCCTAGACTATCTCTCCCTCCGTCTGGCTTTTCCACATGAGTAGCTTTGTGAGAGAGATGCTTACTAAGAGAGAACACATCCACAATGAACATTTCATTTTTTTTTTTTTTTTTGGGGGGGGGATACTATAATGTGCATGAAAGCAACATTGATTATCACTTTATTACAGAAAAAGTAAAAGCAGAACTACTGTTCTGTACTACTTGGACACACACTTGCGTACGTAGACACACACTCACACACAGAAACACACTTCTAGTGAAGCAATGTGTTTAAACACAGCTGGGCCTGGCTACTGGGGGACCCCTCCCTCACACACACACACACACACACACAAACACACACGCAAGCACAAACGCACACACACACACACACACAACCCAATACACACCCGTACAAATAGGAACAGAAATATCGCCCTCCGACATGGCAAGGTTAGGTTGACATCAGTGGCTAACGATCAGTTCCTCTGTGGTGAATGATCAGCTGTAGCCCAGAGGCATTTCCAGCTTGTTTCCCTAAGTCATTCAGACGTCGAACATCACCAGGCTTCAAAGAGCACAATAACTAGGCCTACATCCATCCTGTTCCACTCTCAAAGCACATATCTACCCAGTGTCTTCGTCTAGAAACGACATCATCCTCATAGAACTCAAGTTAAGTGGAAAGCAGAGCCATAACTCTGTTCTGTTTCCAGTTATTTGTCATCCACAAATATTAGGGATGGCAAAGCAGATCCTTTGTTTTAGGTAAACAATATATGTTTTGGCTCACGACGGGTGTGGAAATATACGCCCCTTTCTTTACAATGAGGTATTTTCTTGACAATATTTCTGTCTATTTTACGGATCCCTTTTGGCTCAAGAGCAACCCAGAGGCAAAAGTTCTGTATAGCCACTTTAAATATGCTTCAATGAGTCTGCTGGGCTGTTTGTATGTGTGACTGTGACTGTTGGGTGTGGTCTTTGTGTGAGCCTGTCCAGGCTACGATGCCGTGCTAATCTAATCTAATAAGAGCATTCACTAACCACCATGAAGCAGCCTCACACAGCAGAACCACATCTCCTGCTGTTCATTTCATGGACCGGCAAAAATAACATGCCAGCTAGTTGTCCCACTGTACATAAATCTCAGCTAAATGACGTGTTATCCGACTGGGATTCAAAGGGAAATCGAAGCACCACTTTCGTGGCAGAAAAACAGTAGCATGTATTTTTAAACCAGCGTTGTTTTTAAAAATGTGGTCACCTCTCGAGATTTGAATGAGATATAGGCTAAAGCCATCGTTGCCCCAACCCCCCACCCCACTTTGTTGACCTTTAGAACACAGAGTTTGGATTAAGTTTGTTGTGTCGTCATCTCTCCACCCCTTCACCCCTCTATCCCTCCACCCCTTCACCCATCTATCCCTCCACCTCTCTACCCCTATACCCCTCCCACCCTCTCCACTCTTCAGACCTTACGGTTGGGTGTTTAGAGCTGGCTGGGGCTTAGTGACTCGCGGTGGCTCATCAAATATGAACAAGGTCGTGAGGAAGGCCACAGCCTCCGTCACACAGCAGAGACAGACACAGAGTCAGGCCACTACTAGTGTTAGGTAGAGATGGGCACGGTTATTTGAATATCCGAACGGACGTTAGTGTTTGAATACTTGCGAAACCTATAGAGATTTCACACGTTTGTTGTTATTGTTGGCAAATTAAAGTGGTACCGTCAGTGGCTAAATGGGTAGCAACCAACGAGAGAGATCGCTAATCAATGCAAAAAATTGAATTAAAATGACAGAATTAAATTAGTTAAATGAGAAGGAGTAGGCTACAACGAGCAACCATCAGGTAGGCTGCTGTTTCATCTGAATGGAGTTGTTGTGGACAAGGAAGGGGAAGTGCAACAGAAAAGCGTCCATTAGCCTAGGTAGCTAGCTTAGCTAGCTTCTTTACATCGATTTGATGCAGTCAAGACAGTCACTACCAGATGGGATGATAGGTTATCTATATTTTTATCTGTATCTGTATAGAGAGATACCAAAGGCTAAAACAAATATATGAAGGACATTTTACCTGTTAACGTAGACAAAACAGGAGCAATGACCTCCTTCATATCCCACTTAATATTGATTTAATGATTATCATTTGATCGACTGGGACTTTTTACCAAAAGGTTTTCTTTGTTTATGGAAAAGTCATGTTCAAAAGCTAAAGGCCTAATTCAATCAATTTCATTTGATGACCTTCGTAATTTGAATAAAAACGGCAATGGAAGAAGGTAACTGATCAAAGAAAAAATCTGATTCTATTAGCGAGCGTTTCATCACAGTCATTTTTACTGTATCATGTTGGTCTTATTCAACACAATGTCTGCTTATAATGTCATTACTCTATTGAGCAGTGGGTCTATAAAAAAGGGGATCAATAATACCAGTGAGCTAGTTGCTAGTGACATCTGGGCTGGACAATGAGCTCGCCCCAGCGCGCGCACACACACACACACACACACACAGAGTCTCTTTCCAATCCCTGATTGCATCCACGTGGCTCAGGGCTACTTCTCCCTAATCGTATTTCTCTTCTTTAATCCCTTAGCAAGAGCAACAATGCCACCATTGGTTCACAGAGCAGGCAAAAATCTATTAGATACATGTTCATTTACTACAGCATACCACAACCAACGGGGATTCAAATAATTACTGGGAGTATTAATCAAAGTAGTGTTTTATGAATGTATTTGTGATCTGCTGTGGGGGTAAGATATTGACTCGCCAGGAGTGGGGCAGATGCATAATCAACATGGTGTTGTTCAATCATTCTCTCTCGCTCTCTCATGTGAGATGAATGGCCAATAATAGGCATGATGTGTTAATTGGAAGGGAAGCATTTATGTGTAAGAAGAATCTATACACACACTAGGCAGTCTCGAAATCACCCAATCAAATGTCCCGTTGAAACTCCTCATTCAATCTCAGATTCAGCAGTCCAAAATCAGTCTCACTAGAACACTCCCTGAAACACAACGGTAACACTTTTTGATAATGCTTCTAACAAATAATGAAATTGTTATTTTTAATGCTTATTCATGAATGTGTGTTATCAGGTGTTACCAAAACACCATATTACATGTTCCCCCATCACAATAGCACAGCCTCTTGACTAGCTAACCATGCGGTCACAAATGTGCCATGTTAAATCCCTCGGCCACAGCCTCCCCCCCCCCCGAACTCATTCCAACACCGCTCCTCTCCTCTAACCCCTAATCCCACGATGACTAAATCATTTTCTTCGGGTCTAATTTGGCCAGATATCTTGCTAGATAGCTTACTATCAAGCCCATGCTTATGTAGCATGGCATTTTATTGATCCAGCCATGGGGTTGCAGGGTGTGACCCAAATATGGGGATTACACACCCACCTGTTACCCTTTGCTCAGAATTAGGAGAAAACACGTGTGTGTGTGTGTGTGTGTGTGTGTGTGTGTGTGTGTGTGTGTGTGTGTGTGTGTGTGTGTGTGTGTGTGGAGTGATGATGAGAGAAGATACAGCAGTGCCTTAAAGGTACTGCAGTCAGTCTTCTGCCAAACACATTCCTTTTGATTATACTGAGGACATAAGCAATGAGTTTCCTATGGAGGGGCTCATTTATAATTTAATCCAGGAGCCACAGTCTTTCTGAGCTGGCAGAGAGAGACTGCCCTTTCACAGGAGGAGTCCCACTGTGCAGCTGAAATCAATGCCATGGCCACAAACTAACACAGCCAGGTACCCCTACCTATCAGTCTGCCGATAAACCAATTATGGGATTGTCTGTAGACAGCCACCAGGTACAGATTCCATTACAGTAAATTAATTTAATAATAACAAATAGCTGTTTTAGCTGTTTTACCCAAACCAAGTAAGCCACAACAAAATGAGTCAACCCTGTGTATGGATAAAAGACTATAGAAAGTATTTTGTACTCTGGATACAGGTTGTGCAACAACATTACGTATCTTATATCTCCTAGAATGTAGTAGAGGTGTGGTGTGTTTACCACATCAGCCTAGCCCATAAAGGTGTTGCCATGGTAGACAAAAATGGAGGAAACAAAAGACACGCAACTGTTGTGTGTTGCACCTCAGGTTATCTGGACAAAGGGACGGGATACACAGGAAATGAAGATGCATAACCAAATGGGGTTCTATGGATCTTCCATAATGTGATGATATAAAATATAGTAAGATGTGTATGACTCGTGTGTGTGTGTGTGTGTGTGTGTGTGTGTGTGTGTGTGTGTGTGTGTGTGTGTGTGTGTGTGTGTGTGTGTGTGTGTGTTGTTCAAAAAGCCCAATAGAGTAATCAGTAATGAAAACAGCAGAGGGAGTTACTGGTGCCATTCAGCTAGGGCCTGGTGCCATTCAGCCAGGGCCTGCTGCTGTGGAATGTGAGGCACCATTCACATGGGTTAAAAATGCATTGCAGCCACCACAAAGGCCTGCCTTGTCCTCATTGTTTCACATAGGCCGATAAAACACATTCGGCTCAAAAAATGAAATCGCTAATTTGACTCCTACAGATAGAGAACGGGAGGGGGAACTATGACAAAACGTCTTTGAAAGACATTTCATGGTACAGTGTGTAAAGTTTAAGTGTGATAGGCCAAGAGAAGGAAAGTAAAGTAAGCACACAGTCTACTTATGAAAGACTAACGTTTCAATTTATTCATCATTCATTTGGAGTCAAGATTTTTTTTTTTTAAGTATGATGGTAAAAGGCAGGTAGCCTGGTGGTTAAAAGCGTTGGGCCAGTAACTCCCTGAGCCAGCAAGTTGGACAAATCTGCCATTCTGCCCTTGAGCAAGACAATAACAACTGTTCCCTGGATGCCCATGGCGTGGATGTTTTTAAGGCATCCCCCCCGCACATCTCTGATTCAGAGGGTTTGGGTTAAATGCGGAAGACACATTTCGGTTGAACGCATTCAGTTGAGCAACTGACTAGGCATCCCTCTTTCCCAATCAAATACAATCTCTGTTGGGTCATGTATGAGCTACTGTGTGACTTCATTGCAACAGGCTTTTCCACCAGTGGCTTTCTTCTGTGAAGCTGTGCATTTATGGAGCCCCAACGGGACCAGCTAGGGATCATGGTACAGTATGTTGCTACAAAGTTGATCCTTATATAAATAGATATTTAATCAAGATTGAGAAAGCATGTTCAACACGGCCACCATGTTTCTATTTTCACAACTTTAAACTTATATTTCTGAGATTTGGAGATGCCACATGCACATGCATGTCATCGCAAGTCTCTGAGCATGTATATACAGTCCCAGTCAGAAGTTTGGACACACCTACTCATTCAAGGGTTTTTCTTAATTTTTTTTACTATTTTCTACATTGCAGAATAATAGTGAAGACATCAAAACTATGAAATAACACATATGGAATCATGTAGTAACCATAAAAGTGTTTGGCACTTAAAAGTAGTGCACATAAAAATAACTTTTGGAGTTAAATTCCCATGTACCTAATAAAAAATACAAATGAAATGGGTTTCCATCGCATTTTCAACTACTGATAGTTTTTTCAAATTTTTTGGTTGCTTTATTTAGCTAATGTGCCCACTCACATGCACTCTGGCCAACATCTTGTGTGTAGGGGCGGCAGGTAGCCTAGTGGTTAGAGGGGCGGCAGGTAGCCTAGTGGTTAAAGCGTTGGAATAGAAACCGAACGGTGGCAAGATCAAACCCCAAGCTGACAAGGTAAAAATCTGGCGTTCTGCCCCTGAACAAGTTAATCCACTGTTCTTAGTCCGTCATTGAAAATAAGAATTTGTTCTTAACTGAACTCCCTACTTAAATAAATAAATAAGGCCTACAGTGCAGGTATAGTCCACATGATGAGAATACTGCGGACAAAAGAGTGAGTTTAACTTCATTGGGATAGGGGGCAGCATTGGGAAGTTTGGATGAAAAGCGTGCCCAGAGTAAACTGCCTGTTACTCAGGCCCAGAAGCTAGGATATGCATATAATTGGTAGATTTGGATAGAAAACACTCTAAAGTTTCCAAAACTGTTATAATAATGTCTGTGAGTATAAGAGAACTCATATGGCAGGTGAAAACCTGAGAAAAATCCAACCAGGAAGTGGGAATTCTAAAGTTTGTAGTTTTTTAAGTGAATGCCTATCCAGAATCCAGTGTCTGTGGGGTCAGATTGCACTTCCTAAGGCTTCCAGTAGATGTCAACAGTCTTTATAAGTTGTTTCAGGCTTCTATTGTGAAAGGGGAGGGAATAAGACCACTCAGAGCAAGTGGCTCAGCTGAAAGCCATGAGTTGTTTATTGCGCGTGAGCGCGCCGTTCGTTCTCTTTCCTTTCTAATGAAAACGGTATTGTCCGGTTGAAATATTATTGAGTATTTATGATAAAAAGATCCTATGGATTGATTATAAACATCGTTTGACATGTTTCTACGAACTTTAATGGAACTTTTTTAACTTTTCGTCTGGATGTTGTGAGCGCACTTTGTGCCTTTTGGATTACTGAACTAAACGTGTGAAAAAACGGAGGTATTTGGACATAAAGAGGGACTTTTTTGAACAAAATAAACATTTATTGTGTAACATGGAGTCCTGGGAGTGCAACCAGATGAAGATCATCAAAGGTAAGTGATTCATTTAATCGCTATTTCTGACTTTTGTGAGTCCTCTCCTTGGCTGGAAAATCTGTATGGTTTTTTGTGGCTAGGCGCTGTCCTAACATAATCGCATGGTGTGCTTTCGCCATAAAGCCTTTTTGAAATCTGACACTGCGGCTGGATTAACAAGAAGTTTATCTTTAAGCCTGTGTATAACACTTGTATATTTCATCAATGTTTATGATGAGTATTTCTGTAATTTGATTTGGCTCTCTGAAATTTCACCGGATGCTATTTGAGACAATGCATTACTGAACATAACGCGGCAATTTAAACCAAGGTTTTTGGACATAAAGAGGGACTTTATTGAACAAAACGAAAATGTATTGTGTAACATGGAGTCCTGGGAGTGCCAACAGATGAAGATCAAAGGTTAGTGATGAATTGAATCGCTATTTCTGACTTTTGTGAGTCCTCTCCTTGGCTGGAAAATGTCTGTATGGTTTTTGTGGCTAGGCGCTGTGCTAACATAATCGCATGGTGTGCTTTCGCCATAAAGCCTTTTTGAAATTGGACACTGTGGTTGGATTAACAAGAAGTTTATCTTTAAAATGGTGTATAATACTTGTATGTTTGGGGAATTTTAATTATGAGATTTCTTTTGTTTGAATTTGGCGCCCTGCAATTTCACTGGCTGTTGTCGAGGTGGGACGCTACCGTCCCACTAATCCCAGAGAAGTTAACGACTACTTTTATTTGTCAAACTGCAGCCAAGTATTGATCATCATGTCACCAGAATAAGATCCTCGGTATTTATTGGAAAAGTGCGTCAAGTTTGCCACCTTGCACTTTCACCAACCTGTTATTTCATCTGTAGCCTAATAAACTGCATGCATTCCCGAGTCGTAGTGGGAGGATCAAATAACATGTCATTTCGTGACTCCAAATGTACTTCGATATAAAGGTTAATATACCAATATTTGCGCACAAAAGCGTTCCCAGAGCCATTTCCCGAATCATTAATTGTACAAACACAAAAAGATCCCACCTTGCCTAGTGTATTTGTTTAGCTAACATTTGGAAAGTTTACCAACAAATGTGATGTTTCCATCAGGCCTGTCATGACATGTTTTTATGCAACATGTAATTTACTCGCATTAAAAGGTTGGATGGAAACATTTTTAACTGTAATGAATTTGAAAATAATATGTAGGCCTATTACGACAGGTGGCGCTCCAGCGGATTATCATTCTAATTTCATTGGCTACTCATTTCTGAGGGAGAATACAATTAGGCTCCGTCATGTGTTACGACCATGTCCAAATGTCACGGATGAGTTTGTGTATCTCCAAAAAAAACGATTTTCATCTGCGGACTTTTGAAAGGTGAATACAATTTTCTTATACGTCTGAAACCTGACGCTGCCAGAGACAACAAGACAAAAACACGTGGGAAGGCTAAGGACACTGTCCCCAATGTTGCATTCTGCACTGTTATTAGCCTGCTTTGTATCAAACATGTCAATTTATTTTCCACCTTTCAAGATTCGTCTTGTTGTAGGACTAACTACATCATAAATTTTTTTTCAGCATGCAGGGTCATTCAAAACACTCACTCTGATTTTACGCTACATTGCTAACGAAATGTAGCCAGACAAGTACACTGCTATACTGATATGATACATTGTTGCAATGTCCTCGAAACAAAACAGCCATGTTTTGATGTTATGCCATTCTTCAAATCAGGGCACAAGCAAATAAAACGAAATAGTAGCCTAATTTAATGCCCGCTCCCATTCCTCATCAAGTAACACCGTATTCATACGGAGTCAAATAAGTTTGTCTGAGGCTATAATACCATTCCGACCGGCAACCAGGAACAATAATCTGTATTTAACGACTTCGTTTCCCAGTAAGACAGTAGACAACTGTTTTAACCTTAGGAGAGGTATGGTTATGCAATGTGGGAATTACTCCAGATAGGCCTAGGGTACTTGGGGCACTATATTTTGAGAGTGCCGGTTCCACTCATCTTCTGATTCTATGAATTACTATTTACATTGCATGACACGTTTCTGGCTTATTTTACTCGCGCTGTTCTCGTTGCCGTAGGACTGTACAGGTTCAATGCTCTCTCTCCCTGTCTTGTTTGTCTGTCTCCCTCTGTCTCCCTCTGTCACCGGCTCTCTTCCTCTCTCGTGTCACTTGCGCTAAGAATGTAGCGCACCCGCGTGACGTCCCTGCAACTAGAAAGGAGGACAGGCAGCTCGAGGGTGGAAAAAAAAAAAGAAAACAGAAAAGTTGTATCAACGTTATGCATCGCATACTAACCTACAGCTGGCTTGAATGGCTTACAACTCCATGTTTCATTGTTAGCCTATACGGCAATAGATTTGGGTATTGTGCCTATAGCCTTTACCGAATGTTAATCTGTGTAGTCTGCTAGTAAATAAAACCAGTCAAATAAGTAAATACATGTTAAAAAAATATATATACAAAAAAATAGGAGGTTTGAATAGGCTAAGCGTATTCTAATTGTTTCTGCCAGACATCTGTGCGCAGACGTGTGATTTGCTCCCTCGCCCTACGTGGACACTACTTTGTGATTGTTAAGTCACAGCCCTCCTGCTTTCTTCCTTCCACAATGTCACACACATCTCCATGTCTAGGAGAACGGGAGAATAATTGTTTGTTTAGGCTTCCCCATATAGAGCATAGGACCTCCGTCTACAATGGTGTATTGACGTTAATAAAGGACAATAAGGCATGCAGTTCAAAAGTTGTGACCTATCTGATTCCGACACCCCCACCCAGCCCGCATCTTTCGACTCCACATCCCCGCCACATGTTTTGCATCCCCCCACCATAGACTCGAATTTGTAATGAGCTCCAACTAATTTTGATGGTAGGCTATTTAACATGTTGGGGACTTTTGAGTCGGCGGGATCAAAATCAGTTATTATGAACGCATGAAATGTGTCATGTTCCTCTAACTAAATGACAGCTATGTGCTTTCCACTGTCTCTGCCTGTTTTAAGGAACAAACAACAAAGTCTATTAAATAACCATTTAATAATTGACTATGATTTATAAAAACAACAATCATGAATCTAGTCAACCATGCACTTCCAATAACGTTCCTCCAATCGGATTAATCCCTTGGGTTTTGATGTTGCATGATTACAGAGCAACCTTTTCAACTTCACATTTCAAGAATATGACAAAGCAAAGGTAGCCTATATTAATTAGGGCAGCTCTATCCAACCCATATGATATAAACCACGTACGAATGTTGTTATTGATACAGATACAGACTATTGATAATGGAACGTTTGTTATGTTTGTTTGATATAGTCTCGAGTAGGTTAATAGGTTCGTATTTGCTCCAACTTCTACTCTTCGACTCGGCTGCCATTCAGAACCCTCACCAAACACACGGAAGCGAAACATCAATATAATCTAATATAGTTACGTACCTGTGTGCAAGCGTGTGATCAAAACATATCCTGGAAGCACTCCCGAAGAATAGGCGAACGCAAAGGTGAAAGCATGCGCTGTATGTTGAAGTGCATATGATTGAGTGAGTCGAAACCACTGTGACACAGGGATAGTCATCGGTCTCCCAAGTATTCAATGCACTAAGAGCTTGATTCCTCTCGAGCAATGACGATAAGCAAAGCCTCCAATTGCTTCTTTAACTCCTAAGTAGAGTCTATTTCCTGTACTGTGTTACATTAGGAGCAAAACCAAGACGTTTGCGCCTCGATCGTTTCATGGATACACCTTTCAGTGCCTGTGGATGGTCTCTCCCGCATTAAATGAACTATTTACTATTGTCTCCATCAGCACAAAGTTCTTTATACTATACTAAATAAAATATTCGTTTGACATACACGACGACATGACATGTAGGCCCAACACTTGTATATTCGCCAACATATTGAGTATCAATGTGTTATCATATGGATTCAATTCAGACAGGTTCTCAAACCTGTTTACGCACGTCACAGACAGAAGCCGTTTGGTATGCATGCAGTTACAGACAGGAATCAGATAAATCCTAAACAAATAGCCTAGATGAACTAGCCTAACTTCTAATTGGCTGAGGTAATTATAAGTAATATACTGTAACGACCCACGTTATATGAGCCAGGTTACAATTCCCACCGGGTTATCATATTGGCAAGATGCGTAGGGTTTATGCCTTTCACAAAGACCCGGGTTCGCTTCCCATGCCCTACGTTAGCCATCGGATTGCACCGTGAGGCTGAAGTTAGTTGAAGCACGGGGACGTAGCTTCCTTTTCGGATGGGGCAGTGTAGCCCTCGTTTAATGAGCCACATTAAAATTCCACAAAGTGAGTTTACTCTATTGGTGCGATGCATACGGTGTTTGCCTTTCTAGAGATCCAGTTAGCTTCTCGTTCCATCTGTTCGCTACAACACCATGGCATTTTAATTAAAAAAATACATTAATTAAACATTTATTAGCTATATTAAAATCTTTACGAAGGTGTAATTACATTTTTATTCTGTAATGATTGCTGAAAGCAAAGTGTATTCATTTGTTAGTTGCATTAATACAGGATATGTTCGTAACCTACTCTATTGTTTTTGATACAGTGGAATTCATTTGTGGTGTTAAAGGTAAAATAGTAATATATTGTTTCAGTGAAAAAAAATATCTGCGTGGTAGGTTGGCCTATTTTTGTAGACTCACTAGCATAGGAAGGCTGTATAAGCACACCGATTTGAAAGATACATTTAGTGTTATGTCTTGATCCGCCTAAATTGACTTTAGACTATGGCAGGTTGAATTTAAACTAAGAGGCCTAGATAATATGAGACTACTTTTAAATTGTGCCACTTTGAGTCCAATTTATATTGTGGGTAGATTCATGTCTGCATTGCAGTGAGTAAGCCCTGGATAAGGGTGTTTGCTTTGCATGCATAGGGAAGAAAGAAGCCTTTAAGCCACTGAGACGTCTTATCAACCACAAGCCTTGAATCGGTACCCACTGACACACCACACTCCAGCTCACAATGGCTTCCCTGAGCATGCACATATACAGTGCCTTCGGAAAGTATTCAGACCCCTTGACTTTTCCCACATTTTGTTAGGTTACAGCCTTATTCTAAAATTGATTAAATATTTATTTCTTCAGCAATCTACTCACAATACCCGATAATGACAAATGAAATACCTTATTTACATAACAATTCAGACCCTTTGCTATGAGACTCGAAATTGAGCTCAGGTGCATCCTGTTTCCATTGATCATCCTTGAGATGTGTCTACAACTTGATTGGAGTCCACCTGTGGTAAATTCAATTGATTTGACATCATTTGGAAAGTCACACACCTGTCTAAATAAGGTCCCATAGTTGACAGTGCATGTCAGAGCAAAGACCAAGCGATGAGGTCAAAGGAATTGTCCGCAGAGCGCCGAGACAGGACTGTGTCGAGGCACAGATCTGGGCAAGGCTACCAAAACATTTCTGAAGCATTGAAGGTCCCAAAGAACATAGTGACCTCCATCATTCTTAAATGGAAGAAGTTTAGAACCACCTAGACTCTTCCTAGAGCTGGCCCCCCAGCTAAACTGAGCAATCGGGCCTTGGTGAGGGAGGTGACCAAGAACTCTATGGTCACTCTGACAGAGCTCAAGAGTTCCTCTATGGATATGGGGGATCCTTCCAGAAGGACAACCTTCTCTGCAGCACTAAACCAATCAGGCCTTTATGGTAGAGTGGCCAGACGGAAGCCACTCCTCAGTAAAAGGCAGCCCTCTTGGAGTTAGCCAAAAGGTACCTAAAAAAAAGATTGAAGCCTTTGGCCTGAATGCCAAGCGTCACGTCTGGAGGAAACCTGGCACCATCCCTACGGTGAAGCATGGTAGTGGTAGCATCATGCTGTGGGGATGTTTTTCAGCTTCCGGGGCTGGGAGACTAGTCATGATCAAGGCAAAGAAGTACAGAGATCATAAAAACCTTTTTAAAAGATCTGCTCTTGTGCAGAGCTCTCAAGAACTCAGACTGGGGTGAAGGTTCACCTTCCAACAGGACAAAGACCCTAAGCACACAGCCAAGACAACGCAGAAGTGGCTTCGGGACAAGTGTCTGAATGTCCTTGGGTGGCCCAGCCAGAGCTGAACCTGAACGAGCATCTCTGGAGAGACCTGAAAATAGCTGTGCAGCAACGCTCCCCATCCAACCTGACAGAGCTTGAGAGGATCTGCAGAGAAGAATGGGAGAAACTCCCAAATACAGATGTGCCAAGCTTGTAGTATTATACCCCAAAAGACACAAGGCTATAATCGCTGCCAATGGTACTTCAACAAATTACTGAGTAAAGGGCCTGAATACTTATATAAATGTGATATATATATGTTGTGGGGGTGCTTTGCTGCAGGAGGGACTGGTGCACTTCACAAAATAGATGGCATCATGAGGGAGGACATTTGTGAATATATTGAAGCAACATCTCAAGACATCAGTCAGGAAGTTAAAGCTTGGTCGCAAATGGGTCTTCCAAATGGACAATGACCCCAAGCATACTTACAAAGTTGTGGCAAAATGGCTTAAGGACAACAAAGTCAAGGTATTGAAGTGGCCATCACAAAGCCCTGACCTCAATCCCATAGAAAATTTGTGGGCAGAACTGAAAAAGCGTGTGCGAGCAAGGAGGCCTACAAACCTGACTCAGTTACACCAGCTCTGTCAGGAGGAATGGTCCAAGATACACCCGACTTATTGTGGGAAACTTGTGGAAGGCTACCCGAAACGTTTGACCCAAGTTAAACAATTTAAAGGCAATGCTACCAAATACTAATTGAGTGTATGTTAACTTCTGATCCACTGGGAATGTATTGAAAGAAATAAAAGCTGAAATAAATCATTCTTTCTACTATTATTCTGACATTTCACATTCTTAAAGAAAAGTGTTGATCCTAACTGACCTAAGTCAGGGAATTTTTACTAGGAGTAAATGTCAGGATTTGAAAAACTGAGTTTAAATTTATTTGTAAACTTCTGACTTCAACATTTTATATATATATATATATAGTATTTAAAAAAACTATATATATAAATATATATATATATATACACTTTTTTTTAATACATTTGCAAAAATTTCCAAAAATCTGTTTTTGCTTCATCATTATGGGTTATTGTATGTAGATTGATGATGGAAAAAAACGATTTTATACATTTTTGAATTAGGCTGTATTGTAACAAAATGTGGAAAAAGTCAAGGGGTCTGAATACTTTCCGAAGGCACTGTATATTCACGCACGCACGCACGCACGCCCGCACGCCACACACACACACACACACACACACACACACACACACACACACACACACACACACACACACACACAAGCGAATAAATCATTATTTTGGGAGAGATAGTTAGCCTTTTAAAAGTGTATATGCATTGAACATGTGTACAGTACACACAATGCCATATAATAACAACATGGCTATAGAGCCCCCTTCCTCTTTATGTTTCTCTGCAGTGTCTTAGACTAGTGCTCTGAGATGCTTCTTGTCACAACAGAGGGGTCGTACTCCAAGCTCCCTCTATCTCTACCATCTGAGAGGCATGGAAGGTCAAGAGACAAGGTGTCCTCTGTAAGCCAGTCATTCAAGAGGCTTCCCTGTCATTTGTCAAACGTCCTACTGCGGTTCTTTATTCACACTGCAATAACTCTGCTTCAGGGTTGTAGCAAAACTTCAATGAATCATTCGAATCAATGTCACCCTCTAGGCTTCATTCATACTCACACACAAGTAACTAGTGTAGTGCACACACACACACACACACACACACTCACACACACATACACACACAAAAACAGACACACAAAAAAACACATGCACTCACTCACACACACACACACACACACACACACACACACACACACACACACACACACACACACACAAAAACACACACAAACACATGCTGGTCCTAACCTCAGGGCGGGCTTTTAATAGCTTCTACTTGTATTCACCACAATGCCATACACTATGTAATATTCCACTCATACAGGAACGCGACAGAGACTATATTTATAAAAGTCCTGTAGTTGGGCTAGCTTGCAGCAACAGTGAAGGTGTGTTACACAACTGACTGACACCACAGGCCCTTGTGCTCAATTAGCTCCCAGTACATTATTGACGCCTTGCTAATTGTCAGCTGTTTGGTGTGCACTGACAACCTTACTGCCTTACCACAAGGATTGAGGGGGAGTGCTTTGTTACCTCACGGCCAATGACCACATCATGAGCACACGCAATCCCCACCATAATGCTATACAATATCAACTATTCATGTGATGTATCAGACTACTTGTTTTGAGTAAGAGGCAAATAACTAACACTTTATTTACCCTCTGTTTTCTATCCTCTATCCTTCGTCATTTTATCAGTTTCCTTAACGTGCTCTCCTCCCCCCTCTCTCTCTCTGTCTCTCTCTGTCTCTCTCCTCCGCTCTCTCTCTCTCTCTCTCTCTCTCTCTCTCTTCCCCCCCTCTCGCTGTTTCTGTCCTCCCCCTCGCTGTCTTTTTAAAAGCACTGTTTGATTTTCCCTCTTATCAAGTTCCACTGTGGCCTTAGAGAGTGGATCCGCCCCCTCCATTGATCATGCTATTTTAACCACGTCGTTCAGAACCGGGAAAAATATCCGATCACAGGCCTTGACGTGCAACACGAAGCATTACATCCCAACAACCCCTGCTATCAATGCCAACAGAACAGGTAACCAACCCGAGTTGGTCGAGAACGCCACACGGCGTCACACAAACATCAAAATGCTGTTCTTCTGTAAAATGTGTTGAGATGTGAAATGCACCGTTAATAAAATGTGACTTGACTTAATGTCTAGGCATTATACATTGGTCTCATCTGCATTTGACTATTGAAGTGGATATTGATACAGGTCCATATTGCTGTGTAAAATGAATAGACGCCTGTCATTGTTTATTGGGTGCGTGATTGCATTGACAAGTCTTGCCTCAGATAGGGAATAAGGCAATTGATTGGGAAGTCCCAGGTTGCATCCTCCTCCGCTAATATAATCATGTGGTGTAATCATGTAATATCATGCTAATCCTATCTTGGATGAGAAAGTGGACTCCTGCGCAGCCAGCAGCCAACCCAGGAAGTGAACCCATTTCCTGTGGGGGCTGTGTGTGTGTGTGTGTCTCTGGCAGTGCATTTTAAACAGCAGTGACTGCAGGAGGAGGAGGAGGAGGAGGAGGGAGCCTGATGGATACAGCACACAGTGATGATGCTGCAGCACTGAGATCGTCTTCTTCAGCTCTCCTTCCTCCACCCACCCCTCCTCTGCCTCTCTTCACCAGAATTATCACTGTCTGAAACCCACTCTCCCCGACATACACGTGCACGTCAACTTGCATGCAGGCACACACTCACTCATGCAGATAGACACATGCACGTACGCAGGCACACGCACACATGCACACACACTATACTCCCTTCATAAAAAACCCTGTAACCCCCCCCCCCACCTCACTCACACACAGTCCCAGTTGCCACACAAAGAAGAATGAGATCATTCAAAGCAAGAGAAACATGCACACAGACCAAGGTGCAGCGAGAACAAAGAACAAACAAAAAAAGAGTCCATGGCGTGAATTAATGTGTTTTATACAGTAAGCTGCCAGGATGGCATGGACAAAAAAATACAACTAAGAGGATAATATGATTCCTGAGCTGAGGAGGTGAACTGCACATTGTCATCGTACTCTACCTTTACAACTTACTGAATACATTGTGTCCATATCCTGTTTCGGAGCACAGAGGCAGGAAGTACTTTCTCATTCTTTGCCATGCACGGTTTCTCTTTCAATGATGGCCTCATCATATGTAACTGAGAACACATTATATGGAGGAGAAAGGAAGGATACACTCTCATCAGTGTCTTTTAAATACAGGGCTCCAGCAGGGTCATTTTTAAGCTGTTTGAATGCATTGAGACAACTTTTATTTGTTGACAAATAGTTGAATAGACCATAGACAGCTTGTCGAACATCTCATTCCAAAATCATGGGCATTAATATGGAGTTGGTCCCCCCCTTTGCTGCTATAACAGCCTCCACTCTTCTGGGAAGACTTTCCACTTGATGTTGGAACATCGCTGCGGAGACTTGCTTCCATTCAGCCGCAAGAGCATTAGTGAGGTCGGGCACTGATGTGGGGGATTAGGCCTGGCTCGCAGTCGGCGTTCCAATTCATACCAAAGATGTTCGATGTGGTTGAGGTCAGGCCTCTGTGCAGGCCAGTCAAGTTCTTCCAAACTATTTCTGTATGGACCTCAGTTTGTGCAAGGGGGCATTGTCATGCTGAAACAGGCAAGGGCCTTCCCCAGCAACAGGTGTGGTTGAAATAGCCGAATCCACTAATTTGAAGGTGTGTCCACATACTTTTGTATATATAGTGTATTTGATGCTATTCATAGTGACTAAATAATGCATAATATGCACTCATGCATTTAGGGGTATAGTAACTTTAAGATGATTGGGATATGAAGCTCAAAGAATGCTAACGTGGGGGATATTGAAATGTATTGATTTTGAAATGATAAAAAGTTAGCTTTTAAGGATAGTGGCCAGGTAAACAAAACCAAAGCATGGATTAATGTCTTACCTTGTCCATAGACCTCTCACAGGGTAAGGAAGCCAATATTTTGTAAATTGGGGGAACTATCCCTTGAATCATGTTGAATAGATATTTCTACCAACACTGTGTGTATGGGTGTGTCTCTGTGCCTGTGTGAGTGACAGCTCAGCTAGTGAAATGTTCTGATCATCAAGCTCATTTTGCATGAGCACACTCCAATACAAGACGTTTACTATTGTATTATAATGTCATTGAAGCTAGTTGGTTGCACTTTCTGCTGCTTAGGTTGATCAGTGACACCAACACCATCATCCCGGACACCCTGGACCCACTCTAATTCGCATTCCGCCCAACAAATCCACAGATGACGAAATCTCTATTGCACTTCACACTCCCCTCTCCCACCTGGACAAGAGGAGCAGGCATGTGAGAATGCTGTTCATTGACTACAGCTCAGCATTCAACACCATAGTGCCCTCCACGCTCATCACTAAGCTAAGGACATTGGGACTTAACATCTCCCTCTGCAACTGGATCCTGGACTTCTTGACTAGGGAAGTCAGTCAAGAACAAATTCTTATTTAAAATGACGGCCTAAACTGGCCAAACCCGGACGATGGTGGGCCAATTGTGCGCCGCCTTATGGGGCTCCCAATCACAGCCGGTTGTGATAAAGCCTGGATTCGAACCAGGGTGTATGTAGTGACGCCTCTAGCACTGAGATGCAGTGCCTTAGACCTCTGCGCCATGCTGACCCTCAACATGGGGTCCCCTCAGGGGTGCGTGCTTAGTCCCTTCCTGTACCCCTTGTTCACCCACAACTGCGTGGCCACTTAAGACTCCAACACCATCATTACGTTTGCTGATGACACTACGGTGGTAGACCTGATCAGAGCTGATCAGCCTACAGTATAGGGAGGTCAGAAACAACAACCTCTCCCTCAACGTCAGCAAGACAAAGGAGCTGATCGTGGGCTACAGGAAACGGAGGGCCGAGTACACCCCCATTCACATCGACATGGCTGTAGTGGAACGGGTCGAGAGCTTCAAGTTCCTCTGTGTCCACATCACTAAGGACCTATCGTGGTCCACACACACCAACACAGTCATGAAGTAAAGCAGAACAATGCCTCTTCGCCCTCAGGATGCTGAAAATATTTGGCATGCACCTGTAGAAAAATTTCTACAGGTGCACCGTTGAGAGCATCCTGACTGGCTGCATCACTACTTGGCATCCGACCACAAGGTGCTACAGAGGGTAGTGTGTACGGCACAGTACATCACTGGGGCCAAGCTCCCTGCCATACAGGACCTCTATACCAGGCAGTGTCCGAGGAATGCCTTAAAAATTGTCAAAGACTCCAGCCACCCAAGTCATAGACTGTTCTCTCTGTTACCGCACGGCAAGTGGTACCGATGCACCAAGCCTGGAACCAACAGGACCCTGAACAACTTCTACCCACAAGCCATAATCCATAAGACTGCTAAATAGTTAGTACACGTAAATAGCTAGTCACTCTATTCCTAGTTATATGTATTGTACATATCAACCTCAATTACCTCGTACCCCTGTACATCGACTCAGTACTGGTACCCCGTATATATAGCCAAGTTATCGTTACTCATTGTGTATTTATTATTATATGTTATTACTTTTCTATTATTTCTCTATTTTCTTTCTCTCTGCATTGTTGGGAATAAGTAAGCATGTCACTGTGCATTTCACTGTTAGTCTACACCTGTTGTTTAAGAAGCACGTGACAAATAACGTTTGATTTGATTTTTGATCTGATTTGATCATCTTTTACTCGACCATCTCGGCAGCTCCTTGCCCTGAAGCTCTCGATGCACACCATTGTCCGGCATTAGGGTTCTATTAGCCCTATTGACTGGGCTCTCCAGCCAGCACATTGCTGTCTGAGATATCCTCAGTAGACACATAACGCAATCTAAGCACTCCTTCTTTAACATAAATGTGTCCCAAAATAATGTAAATCCAATGCCTTGCTTGTAGGTGACTATAGAATTTAAGTTTCAAAGTACAATTATATTGCAAGACCAGTATAACACATACTAGGAAATTCACAGGCTCAATGCAGATCTATTGCTTATCTCTTTGTCTCTTCACTCATCTTGATCACACTAATTACGTCTAAGTAAGTACTGTGTGCGTGTGCTTGTGCGCGTGCGTGTGCACACGCGTTTGTGTTCGCGCATGTGTGTGTGCACGCGCATGTGTGTGTGTGTGTGTGGGTGGGTGTGTGTGTCAGAGACAGCTGTTGTTTGTGTAGGGCTGAGTGCTCAACTCGTCTTGTAATTAGACAAACGCTTCAGTTTAGTGAGTTTGACAAAAACATAGAGGAACTGGAATCCCCAATCTCCTATTCCTCAACACTCTACCCCTCCCCCAAACGGACACATGCACACACAAAAGAACTCACTCCCTCCAGACAATAACAGCTGAAGCCAACAGAAGCCCAGCTGACTTTGAGATATATAATACCATCCGACAGGTGAATGAGAAAATGTTTCTAGCTTTAGGAGTGAGATACGAGCACATTTCAGAATTTAGCGACTTCATCTACAATGTTATGTGATACATATTCATGATCAAAAGACTCTTTTTTTTTTTTACATATTTTTGGGAAACCTGTTGCCTTCTTCACAGGACTGAGTCTATTTCACGTTAGGGCAACTCAATTTGTTGTAGTCGAAGCAGCAATAGCCTGAAGTGCGAGAGGCTCAGACCGAAGTATTTCAGAAAAAGCAAGAGAGAAAGAAAGAAGAAGAAAAAAAAGAACAGCGCCAACATCAGAAGGTAAAGGAGGAAATCATGGAGCTACTGCTTTTTGTGAGAGGGGGGGATGGGCGGTTTTAGATTCTCCCTCCTCCCTCTTCCTCTGTTTTTTCCTCTCATCTTTGTTTGAGTGCTTGACGAAAAACAGCCTCTACACCCTGAAATACAATAAACAAGTGAAGAACAACATATCTCAAACTTCAACAGGAGAGAAAACAAAGTAAACGCACTCTGTCAAAGTATTTGTGTCAGCGTGTCGTTATTGGATATGTTATGGAGTCAATATGCACCTTTGGTTATATTTAGAGGACATTTCAAAGCATGGGACAGTGAAATGGTTTTATACTCATTTTTCTGAAAGGAAATGCATATTAACAATAGGATGCAACACAGTTGGCACACAATGGATATTGGAAATGACATGTTCTTTTAAAAACCTTTTATGCTTTTACAGTTCACTCACTCACTGTGCACGTCGATCATCATCATCATCATCATCACCACCGCCTCCCATCACCCGTGGTCAGTCCTATGATATGCTTTGAGACAGTCCCTTACAAAGGAACGATCACATCCTCTGGTTTATAATAAGTCCTTATCTAATGAGGAGGGATTGGTCACAGCAGGGTGTCTCATCCTCCTTCTCTCTGGGCTGGGGACACACAACAATAGCCTTGCTCTGGGTCTTGTCTGCTCTGTCTCAAAACCTCCCTCCCGTCTGCCAAGAACTGCCCCGATTGCCTGTCATCTGTAAATCACTTTTAGAATGATGACACGGACCTCTTCATTGGAGGCAGTAGTTTTCCCAAAGCGTGTAGCAAACTTCATTCATAATAGGAGTCATATTAAATATTGATGGTACTCAATCTTTTATTTTATTTAACGATGCAAGCCAGTTAAGAACCAATTCTTATTTACAATGACGGCTTAGGAACAATGGGTTAACTGCCTTGTTCAGGGGCAGAACGACAGATTTTTACCTTGTCAGCTCAGGGATTCGATCTAGCAACCTTTCGGTTAGTGGCCCAACACTCTAACCACTTGGCTTCCTGGAGATCTAGCCTAATTCAGCGAGAGCTTATTCAAAGTAGATAACATGTTTGCGTGTAGCCTAAACATGTTGTCAATGATAAGCAAACTCATTTTGATCTTAGCTAAACACCAATCAATGTGGTTTCCTAACCATATTTTTATTTTAACCAGATAATAAAAACAGTACTTCTGTGAAAATGCACAGAAGCTGTGAAATAATTAGAGACCAGAGAGTTTAGTGGATTAAAATCCAAAACAAAGGCGTCTTGTCAACAGAATAATCCCACAGGAATATTTCTGTTGTAGAATTGGAATTACTGGAGGCTTTCAGTCATGTGATGTCTTATCAAACTGGGTTCATGGCATGTTTTCACTTGGTGTGTTGAACCATGACATGTTTGGGCTCTGAATACAACCAAGGCGATTGCCAATTGGAGAATAGAGATTTGCAATATGTCACGTTATCATCATAATGATAATATTAATCAATATTCAACATGTTTTACAATGTTGTGTTTGAATTGTAAGAATTACGACATTTGATTGTATGACTCCTTATTTTAGTTAAAGAAATGTCTTTGGATACATTGATTTAATCTTCCATCAACACAAACAACAGTCATAAATCAGTCAGAATTGTACTTTTCCATTGCATACAGGTAGCTGTTTAGCAATTAGTTAGTTTATGAAAGCACAGAGAGAGAGAGAGGGAGGTGGAGAGAGAGAGAGAGAGAGAGAGAGAGAGAGAGAGAGAGAGAGAGAGAGAGAGAGAGAGAGAGAAAGAAAGAAATAGAGAGAGAGAGAGTGAGAGGAAGAGAGAGAGAGGGGGAGGGAGAGGGAAAGGGAGAGGGAGAGAGAGCGAGCGAGAGGGAGAGGAAGAGAGAGAGAGGGAGAAAAAGAAATAGAGAGCGGGAGAGGAAGAGAAAGGGAGAGAGAGAGAGGAAGAGGGAGAGAAAGAGAGAGAGGGAGAGGAAGAGAGAAAGGGAGAGGGAGAGAAAGGAATAGAGAGAGGAGAGGGAGAGGAAGAGAGAGAGAGGGAGAGAGAGAGGAAGAGAGAGGGAGAGGGAGAGAAAGGAATAGAGAGAGAAGAGGGAGAAGAAGAGGAGGAGGGGCAAAAAGACCCCTATACGTATTTACTCCATACCCACACTGCGTATTGACACTGTTCACACTCCAAGGCACAAACTGAACTGAACCTTCTGTATAGGAAGAGCGCTACTTCTGCTGCTACAGATGTGACCTTTGAAACTGATACAACTGTCATGCAACAGTCCCGTGCTTTCGTGATTTACCTTAAAATACGGTCTCATGCAATATTAACGAGGTGTACTTTGTCGAAGGACAGATCATTTATTCCCTCCCTACTGCCTGCTTCCAACATTCCCACTAACCCAGCGCTCACGCTCAAATCCCTTATAGAAAACAGGGCTGGGAGAACCTGTGAGGAGGGAGTGGAGGTGTTCTCTCTCACTCCACACTACCACCACTCCACTACCGTTCTATTGAAATTATGTATTTCTCTTTACCCCGGGCTTCAAAGTTTATTCACTGCTGGTCTCTCACGGCTCCGGCTAGTTTGCTTTTCGCTCTCTTTCTTCTCTCCCCCACCTCTGCTCTCCCGTGTCTTTTGTATGAGACCATTGCATCATCCCCATTGTCATGTTAATGACCTGTTTGTTCTCTTTGCAGAGGCCTTACCATCCATCAAAGCGTCTTCCAGCTTTTCATCTCGCCCAGACTATCTATACCTGTAATTAGGTTTGGGTGAGGGAGAAGATGGATTTGGTTTGCAGCACCATGCAGAGAAAAACAAGACATCAGGAAGTCCTTACCGCTGTTCTGGGACCAGCCCTTAATGGATGTCTAATTGACCTGGTCTGTCATGTGGCCATGGCTTCATGTGGTCGGGGGGGCAATTATCTGTATGTGTCATCCTGAGAGGATTAGCATTAGTAGTGCTTGTTTCTGTCTGTCTGTCTGTCTGTCTGTCTGTCTGTCTGTCTGTCTGTCTGTCTGTCTGTCTGTCTGTCTGTCTGTCTGTCTGTCTGTCTGTCTGTCTGTCTGTCTGTCTGTCTGTCTGTCTGTCTGTCTGTCTGTGGGTGAGGGGTGGCTGCATGGGGTTGCTATAATTGCCTTCCAGATGAGATGTGAGTGAATCAGGAAAACATGAATGAATTAAGATAGTAGCCTTCAACCTAAAGCTGACCCAGTGATCCGGCTTGCAGATTTACAGCATTATAATTTGTACAACGTAGAAATAGGTGAACAAATAAAAGAGGGCAAACACATTCCTGGCCTACACAAATGCATACATGGGCATACAACACATTATCTGAAAGAGGACCGTAAAAATCTATTATCCAAGTGGTCTATAAAAGAGAGGAGGGAATCCGGCATCTCTTTTATTTACTTCCTGTCTCTGGTGCAGCTGTACTGCACATCGCTTCAGTGACCTTCAGGATGATATGAAAACGAAGGATGATGCCTCCGGTGTGTTATTGGTGTGTCTCCCAAGATGGACAGCCGAGCATTATTGATCACAGAACACTTCAACAGTGCTATATACTGTGTCGCCTATGGAAGCACATTTGAGAGAACACATTATAGCAATTCCCGTTTTTCTGCTATAAAATTTGTGATGAAATGGTGTTAATTGGTTGCGTCGGTTTGTTTGTTCGTTGTTATCTCTCTTCCCCACTGTCTCCCTCCCGACCCCTTCTCGTTTGGAAACCCACAGGGAGGCTGGATGGTAGAACTGCAGTGACAACTCCCTTACCTCTCCTCTCTGTTCTGTTGTTCACAAGGCGACGGTCCCTTCCATAACAACTCCACCTCATCTACATTGAAAAAGAGACCATTTCCTTTCTACTTGCTTGTTTTCCTCTACTGGCTATGTTCAACATGCAGTCATAGTCTGAAGCTCATTGCAAGCATTTGGAAGCATGGTGAAAGAGCCCAAGTAGTTTGTAATTCCAGTCTATTTGTCAAATAAATCCACATTTTTCTACAAGAGAGAGCAATGCAATGCCCTTTTCATGTAGTATGAAACCTATTCACCTATTGGCAGATGTGTCACTTATTCAAGGCAGTTAGAGCAGACCTTTAATGACACATACAAATGGACTCTATACACCCTGCTATGCAAGCTGGCAGACACTATTTGATATCAGCCAAATAAGAGAAAAGAAATGAAAAAACAAGACGTGTGTGTCCATGTGTGTGTGTGAGAGAGAAAGAGATATGGAGAGAGAGAGAGAGGAAGAGAGAAAGAAAGAAAGACAGAAAGAGCGATAGAGAGGTCTATGTTGTCAGACACAGGAAAGGGCTTCCGAGGGTCATGTAGAATAGATATCTCGTGCATTGACTCACAAGTTGCTGCATATTAAGTGAAATAACCTAACTTAATATGAATTCAAAAATACAAGACAATGTAGAAATAAAAAATAAAACAAGCAACATTGATTCTAACAGCGAACACATTGATTATTTTTGTTTAGTTGACCTATTATCTAATATTTTACCTAATACCCACATTTATCAGCCTACATATATCAATTCAATTTAAATTCCAGATAAATAACTATTTATTGATTGCAATAATATTGGTAATCATACATGCCCTGTGAGAAAATGTGATGCGTATTTGGAATTTCCAGTTCACAGTAATGCACTCAAGAATCCCTGAGTTTAATTACTTTATTTTTCCAGAAAGAATTTCAATTGTACCATTTTACAGGGGAGATAGATAGAGACGCTGAGAGGCGCTGAGAGCGTATGGCTGTGCTTCCTCTGTCCCCTGTCGAGGGGCCACAGGGGAGGAATGCCCATAGCGAGAACTGAGCCACCCTGTCAAATGTTATTTCCATGATGCCTAAGAATGATTGGGTTCATAGATCCAGTTGCCCCTCTCTGACAGCAGAGAGGACACATCACCGTGGTTACCACACCTGGGACATGATGTATGGGCAGGATGGGAAACGTAGTCAGTTCAAGGTCATACCAGAGGTCGTCGACTCATCTCTATACCTGTCACACATCACGTATAATCCATATAATTATGCCAAGTCTCACTAATGGACAAAACACAGAGTGGGTTTGATAATATATATTTGTACATTTTTTATTACCCCGTTTTCTCCCCAATTTCGTGATATCCAATTGGTAGTTACAGTCTTGTCTCATCGCTGCAACTCCCATACGGACTCGGGAGAGGCGAAGGTCGAGAGCCATGCGTCCTTCCGAAACACAACCCAACCAAGCCTCACTGCTTCTTGATACAATGCCCACTTAACCCGAAAGCCAGCCGCACCAATGTGTCGGAGGAAACACCGTGTACCTGGTGACCGTGTCAGTGTGCACTGCGCCCGGCCCGCCACGGGAGTCGCTAGTGCGCGATGGGACAAGGACATCCCTGCCGGCCAAACCCTCCCCTCCCCAAATTGTACGTCGCCCCATGGGTCTCCCGGTCGCGGCCGGCTGCGACAGAGCCTGGACTCGAACCCAGAGGTTTGATAATAATTAAATTAAATTTGTTTTGTAAACATATTTTTTTAATGTGCTGGCAGATGTATTTATGTGTGTGGAAAAAGGCTGATGTGATAATGACATGTTTGTTAGTAAAGGAAATATGTTATTCTCCATCTCTGGAGATTACGTGTTGTTTAAATGCCTACGAAGATGAATAATACCCCCTCAGCAAACAAGATTCATTTTGACCAAACTCATCTTTCTATTTTCTTATTATTTACATAACTCATGGATATTCAAGTCATCACAACATTATGTAGGCCATTACTGCTCTTTCTGGTGTTAGCCTAAACAGTAGCTGTGCATGGGTAAAGCCAGGGGGAAAAATACATTTTACGTTGTTTGCTCTATAGCTTGTTAATTCGTATGCCTTGCGACCATGATATACAGGCCTAAATGTCGAGACAATGAGAAGATACAGTAGCAGAATAAATTCAGCCACATCTTTGCTTCGTCACAAAACCTGGAGAGCAACATCTGTCTAGTGAAATCCACAAAGCATTTTACATGTAACAAACAGTTACATGACCTACAGCATAGTCAAGCAAGTTAATGTTCCCAACATTTTCAGACTACTTAAAAACTATTGATTTAGAACAACAGAGAGTTGCCACAAGAAAACAGGCGCTGTCTACACTATTCCAGCCCCACTTCAACTTCAACATCATCAAATCACCTACGCTTAGTCTAATACACTGACAAAACTAAAAGATGTGTGTGTGTCCCTACTCAAATTTGTCTGTCCAGACAAATTTGTCAACATCCTTTGCCAGTTCCATAATGGGATGATGGCTCGGTGGCCGCAGGAGTCAATGCCCTTTGGAGTAAGCATCGGAGGCAGGGCTGTGTGCTGGCACCTGTACCATTTAAAATCTTCCTCCTATGGGACAGCAGTGGGGTTGCGGTGGACATCAAGCTGGATGGAAACCTATTCAACATCAGGAGGCTCCAAGAAACCACCAAGGTTTTGGCGGAGCAGGTTCTTGAGCTGCAGTATCCTGATGTCTATGCTCTTGTGGCCCACACTCCAGAAGACCTTCAGTCCGTCCTTGCAGTGGCTGTGAGGGTCTATAGTAGGATGGGACTGTCTATCAACACCCCCAAGACAGAGGTAGTCTGCCAATGGAGATCCAGCCCTCCACCCACCATGCCTGTCTTCCCCATTGAACACAAATCACTGGCAATAGTCCCATCATTCAAATACCTGGGCAGCAGAAATACTTGCTAAGGCTAACTGTAAGAGTATGGAGGCCATGGTCACTCAACACCAACTGTAATAGTATGGAGGACATGGTCACTCAACACCAACTGTAAGAGTATGGAGGACATGGTCACCCAACACCAACTGTAATAGTATGGAGGCCATGGTCACTCAACACCAACTGTAAGAGTATGGAGGCCATGGTCACTCAACACCAACTGTAAGAGTATGGAGGACATGGTCACCCAACACCAACTGTAATAGTATGGAGGCCATGGTCACTCAACACCAACTGTAAGAGTATGGAGGCCATGGTCACTCAACACCAACTGTAAGAGTATGGAGGCCATGGTCACTCAACACCAACTGTAAGAGTATGGAGGACATGGTCACCCAGCACCAACTGTAAGAGTATGGAGGCCATGGTCACCCAGCACCAACTGTAAGAGTATGGAGGCCATGGTCACTCAACACCAACTGTAATAGTATGGAGGCCATGGTCACTCAACACCAACTGTAATAGTATGGAGGCCATGGTCACTCAACACCAACTGTAAGAGTATGGAGGCCATGGTCACCTAATACCAACTGTAAGAGTATGGAGGACATGGTCACCCAGCACCAACTGTAAGAGTATGGAGGCCATGGTCACCCAGCACCAACTGTAAGAGTATGGAGGCCATGGTCACTCAACACCAACTGTAAGAGTATGGAGGCCAAGGTCACCCTACACCAACTGTAAGAGTATGGAGGCCATGGTCACACAACACCAACTGTAAGAGTATGGAGGACATGGTCACCCTACACCAACTGCGCTGTCTTGGGCATGTCATTAGAATGTCTCAGGAGCGCTTGCAGCGGAAGATCCTGTATGGCCAGCTACACCTTGGTCGGCGGTCTGCAGGGGGGCAGATGAAAATGTTGCTGAAGAAGTGCAACATCAAACCCACAGACCTGGAGGATGCTGCTGCCAACCTTTCCACCTGGCAACAGCTCTGCCAGAGCAGTGTGCAGAGGTGGGAGGAGAGGAGCACAAAGAAACAGCAAAAATAGCTCAGGTGACAATACAACCATGCCTGCCCCCACCAACACAGACTGCATATGCCCCACCTGCAATAAAGTTTGTGAATCTCGGATTGGACTCTGCAGTCACCAAAGAATTCACAGTTAACTCAGAAGTGGAAGTCATCATCGGATACGATGGATTACCATAACGTAACGTGTGTGCTTGCGTGTACTTGCAAGTAGAAAAAAACAACATGTTGACTCACCCTACTTGTAGAGAAATGCCAATGACATCCTCCTCTCTTCCATGTTGCCGAAACGGTCTATGACTCTGTTATACAGTGCACGCTTTTAGTTTTTGTTGTCCTACACTACATGGCTAAAATGCTTGCTCACTAGTGTAACTTACTTTCATGTGCAACAATGAGCCAGGCCAGCCAGTTAACATTAGCCTAATACATCTAGCTACATATTAAACTTCCATCCTTTCAGACCAGGGGCACAATGTTTGAATTTATGGTTGGATCAGAATCGTTGTTATAATCATTGGCCAGTAGAGAGAATTAAGTAAAACCACAAGTCCAAATCCCTATCTCCATTCATGGTTCATTTAGGAAAGGGACAATATTTGTTAGCTAGCTAGCCACTGGAAGACAACAACTCAACGAGACGCAACAGTTTTTTCTGTCACAGTTTTTTTCTGTAAATTACGTTCTGCTTTTGATGTGATGTGATTGGTGTGAAGCCAAATCCAATCCGGCTTCCGTTGACAATTCTTTTTGTGTGCCAGGACCATTCACAGTTGAGCTCACTCAGTTTAGCTCAACGCTGATTGGCTATTATTTAAAAAAATTCATCAAGGGAGGCCAAATGCTCGCTGGCTTCCCTTGCATTCAATGTTATGGGCGGCAACAATGTCATACTCTTTTTGACCAGACAGCATTAGATAGATGGGTTTGGGCGCTGTTTTTCTCGCTCATATGCTTTCTCCGGTAAAATTCATTCAACCTCTTGCGAATTGAAGTAAAATGATGAAACACAAAGAGACGAAAGATAAGTTATTTTATGTTTTTTATTTTTATTATCGGTCAATTTTGGGGGGGAAGCCTGGCTTCCCTTGGCATCCATGAGTATATGCTACTGAGCCTAAATATAGACAATCCAAACTCCAATACATCACACACCACAAGCACATGTCGAGTACAGACAGGACAACAAAGAGTGTTAGCTCTCTATTTTCAAGTCTGACTCAATGTCTGCAGTGACAGCTACTCAGTATCTTTGATGTCAGTGTAAGCGGTGAAACTTGTTAGTGGGAAGGCTTTGGACTGGGGTTGGGATGAGGTTATCACAACGTTCTCATCACGTTTCCTCAGCGTTCTTGCAGTGTCCCTCTCTAACAGAGAGTTGGGCTTTACAATCACCATGCCATTGGCAATGACAATCTTCATGATTGATTACATTTGATTACATTACATTGATCACTCCCCTCCTCACCGTGGAGAGAGAAACAGACTGCTGGATAAGAAAGGAGAGAATAACAGGGGCGTTGAGAATCCCTCAAGGTCAGTGTGATGTCCAGGCTTTTGTTTTCACCACTCAGATCAGTGGTCCCGGCGAATCACGAGGGGGACAGGAAGAATAAACTCTTAGAAACAAAGGTGCTATCTAGAACCTAAAAGAGTTCTCCGGCTGTCCCCATAGGAAAACCCATTTGAAGAACCCTTTCTGGTTCCAGGTAAAACCCTTTTGGTTCCAAGTAGAACCATTTTGGGTTCCATGAAGAACCCTTTCCCAAGAGGGTTCTACATGGAACCCAAAAGGGTTCTACCAGGAAACAAAAATGGTTTTACCTGGAACCAAAAAGGGTTCTATGGGGACAGCCAAAGAACCCTTTTGGAAAGCTTTTTTCTAAGAGTGTAGCTAAGGTGGCAGGAACAGATGTTCTAACACAATGAACATGGATCTCTTCTTCGGTCAGAGTCAAGAGTGTGGCTTCCTCTAACCAGAAATCAGCTGGGAGCCACACTGCATTCCAATGACTATACATAACAGAGATGTAAAGTACATGTGAACACATAAAACCAAGTTATGAAGGGAGTTACTTTCATGTCCACATTTATAAATGTGGTTACATTTATGATGTAAGAGAATTGCCATGCAAACCCACGGCATCATATTATCAACAAGCACTCAAAGGCTATGGCATACAAGCAGAGTTTCCTTTTCACTTTCTCCCCATGCTTCCTCCTCTCCTTTGTGTTCATATGGCTGTGAGGCTCCCCTCGCTCTCTCTCTGCCAGCTCGGCTATAATGGGCTTGATTCCACAGACAGAGTCATTATGTTTGTCACACTGAATCACAAACATCAATTCTCCCAACTTCCTGTCATTGTCAGTGTATGAAAGCTTCGTTATTAATACCCGTCACGGGTCATTCACTGCCAAGGACAAACATTTAACATTCAGGTGACTCTTCCTTTGAGCAGGAGTGACGAAGCAGAGGATTGTAATTGGCCTTTTCTCAATTAGATTTGCTCACCTCCTGTGTCTGCACTCCTCCTTCCTCTCTGGCCTCCTTTGGAAAAAGGTCAAAGGTAATCGGGGAGAGGCGGCAAGGAGTGGACGAACATGCGCTTGTATGAAATGAGAATCTCGTCCGATCGCGAGCTATCAGGCAAATTAAGTGTACAGGGTGGAATCCCAATGTAAATGTATGAAGTGGTAAAAAGAAATGGAGCTAGTATAGATAAAAGGATAAGTAACATATTGCTTTTAAATGTTTGCATCTTTTCCTCTTTCCAGAAAACAATAGGTGATTCTAAGGGGCATTGGCAAATTTCAAAAGTCTTCTGCGAAGTACTCAGGTAGGATATACTTGTCCTTCCTCGCCAATAGGAGGTTATTGAGGAAGTGAGGACCGACAACTCTTCATTTTTGCAAGATTCAGGAAGTTGAGATTGCCTCTCTAGGCAGAACAACTGATCTCAATGGACCGTATCTTATTTTAGCAGCAATGGCAGCCTGTTGACAATTTGCAGATTATCGCTTCTGTAGCAACAATGGCGAAAATTCACAAGTCACTGCTGTCCTCTACTGGTCGATTTATTTACCTTTTTCACACACCAAAACCAACCCAAGATACTGTATCTGTGTGTGTGTGTGTGTGTGTGTGTGTGTGTGTGTGTGTGTGTGTGTGTGTGTGTGTGTGTGTGTGTGTGTGTGTGTGTGTGTGTGTGTGTGTGTGTGTGTGTGTGTGGTGTGTGTGTGTGTGTGTAGGTTTATGCAATCTGGAGTGCATACACGCGTGTCCACCAGAAGTGCTTAGTTCTTGCACAGTGATGGATATAGAGGTGCTGTGTGACCTCAGGGTGAGGGAAAGGGGAAGGGTCACATCAAAACAAAGAGTCTTTTAGTGCTCCAGTACAAGCACAGCACAAAACATAGAGAGAGACAAATGACTCACAGTGAATTGTACCCCTACTGTAAGTTTAATTAAATAATAAGTTACATTATATTTTGAAATGTAGGGAGGCAAATTCAAAATACATTGACATTTATTTGCAATATGTTCATGAAATACTGTATATACAGTACCGGTCAAAAGTTTGGACACACCTACTCATTCCAGGGCTTATCTTTATTTTTACTATTTTCTACATTGTATAATAACAGTGAATTATTAAACTATTAAATAACACATATGGAATCATGTAGTAAACAAAAAAGATCATTCAAAGTAGCCACCCTTTGCCTAGATTACATCTTTGCACATTCTTGGCATTATCTCAACCAGCTTCATGAGAAATGCTTTTCCAACAGTCTTGAAGGAGCTCCCACATATGCTGAGAAATCTTTGGCTGCTTGACATTAACTCTGCGGTCCAACTCTTCCCAAACTCTCTCAATAGGGTTGAGCTTGGGTGGTTGTGGAGGCCAGGTCATCTGATTCAGCACTCCATCACTTTTATTGGTCAAGTAGCCCTTACACAGCCTGGAGGTGTGTTTTGAGTCATTGTTCTGTTGAAAAACAAATGATCGTCCCATTAAGCACAAACCAGATGGGATGGCGTATTGCTGCAGGATGCTGTGGTAGCCATGCTGGTTAAGTGTGCCTTGAATTCTTAATACATCACAGACAGTGTCACCAGCAAAGCACCCCCACACCCCCTCCTCCATGCTTCACGGTGGGAACCACACATGCAAAAAAAAAAAGATCTGTTCACCTACATTGCATCTCACAAAGACACTACGGATAGAACCCAAAATCTCAAATTTGGACTCATTAGACCAAAGCATAGATTAACACCGGTCTAATGTCCATTATTCGTGTTTCTTGGCCCAAGTAAGTCTCTTCTTCTTATTGGTGTCCTTTAGTAGTGGTTTCTTTGCAGCAATTCGACCATGAAAGCCTGATTCACACAGTCTCTTCTGAACAGTTGATGTTGAGACGTGTCTGTTACTTGAAATCTGTGAAGCATTATTTGGGCTGCAATTTCTGAGGCTGGTAACTCTACTGTAAATGGTAAGTTCATTAGAAGGTAACTCTGGGTCTTGCTTTCCTGTGGTGGTCCTCATGAGAGCCAGTTTCATCATAGCGCTTGATGGTTTTTGCGACTGCATTTGAAGAAACGTTCAAAGTTTTTAACATTTTACAGATTGACTGACCTTCATATCTTAAAGTAATGATGGACTGTCATTTATTTTTGCTTATTTGATCTCTTCTTGCTGTACTATGGACTTGTTCTTTCTTCTGTATACCACCCCTACCTTGTCACAACACAACTGATTGGCTCAAACACATTAAGAAGGAAAGAAATTCCACAAATGAACTTTAACAAGGCACACCTGTTAATTGAAATGCATTCCAGGTGACTACCTCAAGAAGCTGGTTGAGAGAATGCCAAGAGTGTGGAAAGCTGTCATCAAGGCAAAGGGTGGCTCTTTGAAGAATCTCAAATATAAAATATATTTTGATATGTTTAACACTTTTTTGGTTACCACATGATTCTGTATGTGTTATTTCATAGATTTGATGTCTTCACTATTATTATACAATGTAGAAAATAGTAAAAAATAAAGAAAACCCCTTGAATGAGTGTTCGCTAACCTTTCTCTGCCCTTAACCTTGTTCTGAACGCCTCCAAAACAAAGGTCATGTGGTTTGGTAAGAAGAATGCCCCTCTCCCTACCGGTGTAATTACTACCTCTGAGGGTTTAGAGCTTGAGCTAGTCACGTCATACAAGTACTTGGGAGTATGGCTGGACGGAATGCTGTCCTTTGACTCATCACATATCAACGCTGCAGGCTAAGGTTAAATCTAGACTTGGTTTCCTCTATCGTAATCGCTCCTCTTTCACCACAGCTGCCAAACAAACCCTGATTCAGATGTCCATTCTACCCATGCTAGATTATGGAGACGTAATTTATAGATCGTCAGGTAAGGGTGCTCTCGAGCGGCTAGATGTTCTTTGCCATTCGGCCATCAGATTCGCCACCAATGCTCCTTATAGGACACATCACTGCACTCTATACTCCTCTGTAAACTGGTCATCTCTGTTTCCCCGTCGCAAGACCCACCGGTTGATGGTTATTTATAAAACCCTCGTAAGCCTCACTCCCCCCTATCTGAGATACCTACTGCAGCCCTCATCCTCCACATACAACACCCGTTCTGACAGACACATTCTGTTAAAGGTCCCCAAAGCACACATATCCCTGGGTTGCTCCTCTTTTCAGGTCGCTGCAGCTAGCGCCTGGAACAAGCTACAACAAACACTCAAACTGGACTGTTTTATCTCCATCTCGTCATTCAAAGACTCAATCATGGACACTCTTACTGACAGTTGTGGCTGCTTCGCGTGATGTATTGTTGTCTCTACCTTCTTGCCTTTTGTGCTGTTGTCTGTGCCCAATAATGTTTGTACCATGTTGTGCTGCTGCCATGTTGTGTTGCTACCATGCTGTGTTTTCATGTGTTGCTGCCATGCTATTTTGATGTCTAGGTCTCTCTTCATGTAGTGTTATGGTGTCTCTCTTGTCATGATGTGTGTTTTTTCCTATATTTTTATTTTATTTTTTATTTTGAATCCCAGCCCCTGTCCCCGCAGGAGGCCTTTTGCTTTCTGGTAGGCCATCATTGTAAATAAGAATCTGTTCTTAACTGACTTACCTAGTTAATAAAGGTTAAAAAAAGTCAAATCAAATTTCATGGCATCCTAATCTTTAAATATTTATGAGCTCCTGGTTGTGTCCATAAACCAAAATACACATTTATTTGTTGCCTGGCTTTACCACCCCCCTACTGCCATGGCGGATGCTATCTGACTCAATTGATATCAAAACTTACACGACTAAATGTGAAAAACCCTGTTAACTCTTCATTGATTGATTTAATTCTTACTAATAACCCCATAAATATTTATCTAGTGGAGTATTTGCATATGATCTCGGTGATCATTGTCCTATAGTATGTATTAGAGATAGGAAACAACAAAATACTAATCTTTGTTTAATTAAGAAGAGACATTTTAAGTTTTCTGCTCAATGGTTTTTACATGACATGTTCTACTCTGATTTAGCCACTGTCTCCAGTATTCCTGACCCTGAGTTGGCTCTTGAAAATGTATCCTCCATATGTATTTCTCGGGCAGATAAACATGCCTCATTTAAACAATTCAGAGTCAAAGATAGATCAAAATCCTGGTTTTCTTCTGAATTATCTGAGCTCATTCAGAGGAGAAATCAGGCCTGGAGCAAAGCAAAGAAAAGTGAGTCTGTAGTGGACCGGCAATCTTTCAGACAATTGAGAAACAGATGTACAATCTTGTTTAATAAAGCTAAATCAAGCTACTTTAAAAGCTCTATCTCTCACTCTGCTGGTGATCCTTCAAAATTTTGAAAAATAGTAAATGTACTGAAGCGTAGATTACTCTTTTTCCCTGCCTAAGCAAGTCTTGTCTGACTCTGACATCATAACTGAGAAGAATGGGATAAGTGATGCTTTTAATCATCATTTTTTATGAACTTTTTATTTGAGGTAAACTTTGGTTTAATTGACCCTGGTCAGTCAATCGACTGCTCTTCCCTCTGCCAGCCTCTAGCTGACTTGAAGGTTCAACTTGTAGTGAATCTTTGTTTTCATTTCAACAATTTACTATCTGTGATTTGCTATATTCCTTGCTTAAGATTGTTGTAAAAAAGAAAATCCACTGCAGATGATATGCTTGATCCATTTTTGTTGCAGCTATTAACCCCCCGATTGCTGAATCATTAACCCATATTTTTAATCTGACGATAATATCTAGTACTATCCTCAAGGTTTGTACTCCCCCTTCACAAAGGTGGTGACCCTTGTAACCTAAATAATTAATTGGCCTATTTCTAAACTTTCTTGCCTAGCTAAAATATTAGAATCCTTGATTAATTCTTAACTAAGATCTTTCTTATCTTTGAAAAGTATTCTAAATGTACATCAGTCAGTTTTAGACCAGGTCATAGCACTACTCATAGCTGCATCCCTGGCTATACATGATGTGGTTAACTGTATGGATAAAAGGCAACATTGTGCTGCCCTCTTCATTGACCTGTCAAAGGCTTTTGATACTGTTGATTATTCACTGCTTATTCAGAGGTTTTTGACAGACAGAACAGCTACTGAGGGTATAAAATCAGCTTTCCAGGATATTACGAAAGGTGTCCCTCAGGGGTTGATTCTCGGTCCTGTACTTTTTACTGTTTACATTAACAATATTGACTTGTCTGTAAGAATCATAATCTGGACTTGTACTGAGGGCAGGTAAAACTAAGTATATGTTGTTCTCTAGAGCACCAAAAAACAAGTCTGATGATTTAAGCATATGTACTTTGGATGGTGTCCATATTGATTGTGTCTGTGATTACAAATATCTGGGTGTCTGGATAGACGAAAAGCTGTCTTTTAAAAAGCATATTGATAAGTTAGTTAAGAAGCTGAGAATAAAAATGGGCTTCTATAGAAATAGTTGAAAGCAGATTATTCCATTGACGTTCCTATCGGTCCTAGACTATTGGGGCGGCAGGTGGCCTAGTGGTTAGAGCGTTTGATTAGTAACAAAAGGTTGCGAAATCAAATCCCTGAGCAGACAAGGTAAAAATCTGTCGTTCTGTCCCTGAACAAGTTAGCCCACTGTTCCTACGCTGTCATTGAAAATAAGAATGTGTTCTTAACTGACTTGCCTAGTTAAATAAATAAAAATGGCGACACCATCTATATGAATGCAGCTGCCACTTCATTAAAGCTGTTAGATGCAGTTTATCATGGCACACTGCGCTTTATTACGGGCAACAATTTTAGTACTCATCACTGCATTCTCTACCAGAAAGTTGGTTGGCACTCTTTGATGTCACTTAGGTTGATACATTGCTGTGTTTAAAATAAAGCCCTTTTACAAAATCCCACTCATCATTACTAAACTTTGGACATACAGTAGGAGTTACCACACAACTCAGGGATGGCTAATTCTGGAAATTCCTTTGGTCTCTACTGAGTTAGGAAAATCAGCTTGTAGTTTTCTTGCACCTTATTTATGGAAGAATCTTCAAAATGTTTTTAAATTTAAGGACCTTATTACTGATGAATGTGTTCGTTTTTTATGACCATGTTTTTCTTTTTGCTTGCATTTTGTATTGATATTTTGATGTGTCTATTTTCTGTAATTTATTTAATTCAGGGCTCATCTGTAAAAGAGACATTGATCTCAGTATGACTCCCTGATAAAATGAAGGTTAAATAAAAAAACGAATATTTCAATTATTTTTGTGTTTGGAATGCTGTAGTTGCTTTGGGAGATAATGCTGTCATAATGAGAATGTTGTAAGCATTTGTAGGCCAATTTTGAATCTGCAGTATTAGTACATTGTCCATAATGCTCATTGACTGGATATTGCAAATTACCATGGCAACTATGCATCACAACAGTAAACCATTGCAATTATGCATCGCAATAGTAATTATATTTATATTGTGTAGGGCAGAGTTCGACGTTCGACCAGACACGTGCGACATGCGCGCACAGTTACAAGCGGCAAGCAGACGAGCAATATCCACAGTTGTAGTACAGATGAAGCCTGAGCGGGAATGTGAAGCTACATGAAGCTGGCTAGCTTTATAAATGCCTGTGGAAATCTAGCTTCTTTTGTAGTATACCCCTATAGCCAGTTTCGTTTGAAACCTATTTTACTGTGCCAGGTCTCAGAGAGACCGTGTGGTCACACAAGGTGTCACCTGTGGATTCAAAATGAGAAGCCTAATATTTGGGGTAGATGTTCCTAAAACTGATCTATATATATAGACATATTATAAAGTATGAAATGGCTTGGTCTTTCACGTCATGAATTTACATTCATATCATCATATCAGTATATGGTTTATTATGCTTTCATTATGTACTAGATCATATGGGTTGAAAATATATATTTTTTCTCAGACATAAATAAACAATTCCAGGTGAAAGTCAAAGGCCTAGCTTTCTGGGGGGACACATTTTGCAGTTTCCCAAGGCTCTGACACTCTTATCCAGAGCGATTAGGGTGAAGTGCCTTGCTCTAGGGCACATTGACAGATTTTTCACCTCAACCCTGCCCTTTGCAATTGGGTCCTGAACTTCCTGACGGGCCGTCCCCAGGTGGTGAAGATAGGAAAAAACATCTCCACTTTGCTGATCCTCAACACTCGGGCCCCACAAGGGTACGTGCTCAGTCCCCTCCTGTTCTC
Organism: Salmo salar; assembly: GCF_965601325.2. Classification (NCBI taxonomy): domain Eukaryota; kingdom Metazoa; phylum Chordata; class Actinopteri; order Salmoniformes; family Salmonidae; genus Salmo; species Salmo salar. The sequence continues at coordinate 43,940,557 of NC_138292.1, forward strand.
CCTGTTCACCCATGACTGCGTGGCCATGCACGCCTCCAAATTAATCATCAAGTTTGTGGACGACACAACAGTTGTAGGCTTGAGTACCAAAAACTACAAGACAGCCTACAGGGAGGAGGTGAGGGCACTCGGAGTGTGGTGTCAGGAAAACAACCTCTTACTCAACGTCAACAAAACAAAGGAGATGATTGTGGACTTCAGGAAACAGCAGAGGGAGCAGCCCCCTATCTACATCGACGGGACAACACTGGAGAAGGTAGAAAGTTTTAAGTTCCTCGGTGTACACATCACGGACAAACTGAAATGGTGCACACAGACAGTGTGGTGAAGAAGGCGCAACAGCGCCTCTTCAACCTCAGGAGGCTGAAGAAATGTGGCTTGTCACCTAAAACCCTCACAAACATTTACAGATGCACAATTGAGAGCATCCTGTCGGACTGCATCACTGCCTGGTATGGCAACTGCACCGCCCACAACTGTAAGGCTCTCCAGAGGGTGGTGTGGTCCGCACAACACATCACCGGGGGCAAACTACCTGCCCCCCAAGACACCTACAGCACCCGATGTCACAAGAAGGCCAAAAGGATCAAGGACAATAACCAGCCGAGCCACTGCCTGTTCATCCCGCTACCATCCAGAAGGCGAGGTCAGTACAGGTGCATCAAAGTTGGGACCGAGAGACTGAAAAACAGCTATCTCAAGGCCATCAGACTGATAAACAGCCATCACTAACACAGAGAGCCTGCTGCCTACATACAGGTTTAAAATCATTGGCCACTTTAATAAATGGATCACTAGTCACTGTAATAATGGCACTTTAATAATGTCTACATATCTTGCATTACTCATCTCATATGTATATACTGAATTTTATACCATCTATTGCATCTTGCCTATGCCACTCTGTCATTGCTCATTCATATATTTATATGTATATATTCTTATTCCATTCTTTTACTTAGATTTGTAGATATTGCTGCACTGTTGGAACTAGAAGCACAAGCATTTCGCTACACTCACAATAACATCTGCTAACCATGTGTATGTGACCAATACAATTTGATTTGAATACAGCCATAGCAAAACAGTGCAAAATGTCTGTTAGCTCAAGATTAAACTACCTTTTCTCCTGGAATAGAAATCTCCATGTGGAGTATTCATTCCAGCATCACACACTGGTCATACCATGGTGATGATGGGAGGTGGTGGATTTACAGTGAGGGAAAAAAGTATTTGATCCCATGCTGATTTTGTACGTTTGCCCACTGACAAAGAAATGATCAGTCTATAATTTTAATGGTAGGTTTATTTGAACAGTAAGAGACAGAATAACAACAAAAGAATCCAGAAAAACACATGTCAAAATGTTATAAATTGATTTCCATTTTAATGAGGGAAATAAGTATTTGACCCCCTCTCAATCAGAAAGATTTCTGGCTCCCAGGTGTCTTTTATACAGGTAACGAGCTGAGATTAGGAGCACACTCTTAAAGGGAATGCTCCTAATCTCAGTTTGTTAACTGTATAAAAGAGACCTGTCCACAGAAGCAATCAATCAATCAGATTCCAAACTCTCCACCATGGCCAAGACCAAAGAGCTCTCCAAGGATGTCAGGGACAAGATTGTAGACCTACACAAGGCTGGAATGGGCTACAAAACCATCGCCAAGCAGCTTGGTGAGAAGGTGACAACATTTGGTGCGATTATTCGCAAATGGAAGAAACACAAAAGAACTGTCAGTCTCCCTCGGCCTGGGGCTCCACGCAAGATCTCACCTCATGGAGTTGCGATGATCATGAGAACTAGAGGTCGACCGATTATGAGTTTTCAACGCCGATACCGATTATTGGAGGACCAAGATAAGCCGATACCGATTAATCCACCGTTTTTTTTGGGGGGGGGGTAATAATGACAATTACAACTATACTGAATGAACACTTATTTTAACTTAATATAATACATCAATAAAATCAATTTAGCCTCAAATAAATAATGAAACATGTTCAATTTGGTTTAAATAATGCAAAAACAAAGTGTTGGAGAAGAAAGTAAATGTGCAATATGTGCCATGTAAAAAAAGCTAACGTTTAAGTTCCTTGCTCAGAACATGAGAACATATGAAAGCTGGTGGTTCCTTTTAACATGCGTCTTCAATATTCCCAGGTAAGAAGTTTTAGGTTGTAGTTATTATAGGAATTATAGGACTATTTCTCACTATACGATTTGTATTTCATATACCTTTGACTATTGGATGTTCTTATAGGCACTTTAGTATTGCCAGTGTAACAGTATAGCTTCCGTCCCTCTCCTCGCTCCTACCTGGGCTCGAACCAGGAACACATCGACAACAGCCACCCTCGAAGCAGCGTTACCCATGCAGAGCAAGGGGTACAACTACTCCAAGTTTCAGAGCGAGTGACGTTTGAAACGCTATTAGCGTGCACCCCGCTAACTAGCTAGCCATTTCACATCGGTTACACCAGCCTAATCTCAGGAGTTGATAGGCTCGAAGTCATAAACAGAGCAATGCTTGAAGCATTGCGAAGAGCTGCTGGCAAACGCACGAAAATGCTGTTTGAATGAATGCTTACGAGCCTGCTGGTGCCTACCATCGCTCAGTCAGACTGCTCTATCAAATCATAGACTTAATTATAACATAATAACACACAGAAATACGAGCCTTTGGTCATTAAAATGGTCGAATCTTGAAACTATAATTTCGAAAACAAAACGTTTATTATTTCAGTGAAATACGGAACCGTTCCGTATTTGATCTAACAGATGGCATCCCTAAGTCTAAATATTGCTGTTACATTGTACAACCTTCAATGTTATGTTATAATTATGTACAATTCTGGCAAATTAATTACAGCCTTTGTTAGGAATAAATGGACTTCACACAGTTCGCAATGAGCCAGGCGGCCCAAACTGTTGCATATACCCTGACTGCTTGCACGGAACGCAAGAGAAGAGACACAATTTCCCTAGTTATAAGAAATTCATGTTAGGTGGCAATATTAACTAAATATGCAGCTTTAAAAATATATACTTGTGTATTGATTTTAAAGAAAGGCATTGATGTTTATGGTTAGGTACATTGGTGCAACGACAGTGCTTTTTGTCGTAAATACGCTTGTTAAATCATCACCCGTTTGTCGAACGAGGCTGTGATTCAATGAGAAATGAACAGGCACCGCATCGACTATATGCAACGCACGACACACTAGATAAACTAGTAATATCATCAACCATGTGTAGTTAACTAGTGATTATGTTAAGATTGATTGTTTTTTATAAGATAAGTTTAATGCTAGCTAGCAACTTACCTTAGCTTCTTGCTGCCCTCACGTAAGAGGTAGTTAGCCTGCCATGCAGGCTCCTCGTGGAGTGCAATGTAAGGCAGGTGGTTAGAGCGTTGGACTAGTAACCGGAAGGTTGCAAAAAAGAATCCCCAAACTGACAAGGTAAAAATCTGTCATTCTGCCCCTGAACAAGGTAGTTAACCCACCATTCCTAGGCTGTCATTGAAAATAAGAATGTGTTCTTAACTGACTTGCCTAGTTAAATAAAGGTGTAAAAAAGAAATAAAATAAAAAAAATCGCCAAATCGGTGTCCAGAAATACTGATTACCGATTGTTATGAAAACTTGAAATCGGCCCTAATTAATCGGCCACTCCGATTAATCGGTCGACCTCTAATGAGAACGGTGAGGAATCAGCCCAGAACTACACAGGAGGATCTTATCAATGATCTCAAGGCAGCTGGGACCATAGTCACCAAGAAAACAATTGGTAACACACTACGCCGTGAAGGACTGAAATCCTGCAGCGCCCGCAAGGTCCCCCTGCTCAAGAAAGCACATATACATGCCCATCTGAAGTTTACCAATGAACATCTGAATGATTCAGAGGACAACTGGGTGAAAGTGTTGTGGTCAGATGAGACCAAAATGGAGCTCTTTGGCATCAACTCAACTCGCCGTGTTTGGAGGAGGAGGAATGCTGCCTATGACCCCAAGAACCCCATCCCCACCATCAAACATGGAGGTGGAAACATTATGCTTTGGGGGTATTTTTCTGCTAAGGAGACAGGACAACTTCACCGCATCAAAGGGACAATGGACGGGGCCATGTACAGTCAAATCTTGGGTGAGAACCTCCTTCCCTCAGCCAGGGCATTGAAAATGGGTCGTGGATGGGTATTCCAGCATGACAATGACCCAAAACACATGGCCAAGGCAACAAAGGAGTGGCTCAAGAATAAGCACATTAAGGTCCTGGAGTGGCCTAGCCAGTCTCCAGACCTTAATCCCATAGAAAATCTGTGGAGGGAGCTGAAGGTTCGAGTTGCCAAACGTCAGCCTCGAAACCTTAATGACTTGGAGAAGATCTGCAAAGAGGAGCGGGACAAAATCCCTCCTGAGATGTGTGCAAACCTGGTGGCCAACTACAAGAAACGTCTGACCTCTGTGATTGCCAACAAGGGTTTTGCCACCAAGTACTAAGTCATGTTTTGTAGAGGGGTCAAATACTTATTTCCCTCATTAAAATGCAAATAAATGTATAACAGTTTTGACATGCGTTTTTCTGGATTTTTTTTGTAGTTATTCTGTCTCTCACTGTTCAAATTAACCTACCATTAAAATTATAGACTGATCATTTCTTTGTCAGTGGGCAAATGTACAAAATCAACGGGATCAAATACTTTTTTCCCTCACTGTATGATGCCTGTTGAAGGGATCCCCTCCCTCTTCACAGGGGATGCTGGCTGCTGGGAGGATCCCCTCCCTCTACACAGTGATGCTGCCTGTTGGGGGATCCCTTCCCTCTTCCCAGGGACGGTGGCTGTTGGGAGGATCCCAAACATCTGTGTAGTGATGCTGCCTGCTGGGATGATTCCATCCCTCTGTGCAGTGATAGACTTGCCATACAGATTTTAGAGTAGACCTATGAGACCTATGCCAGGATAAGACAAATAGTTTACGTGCAGGACCATACGTTTATCTGAGACATGCTTGATAAAGCGAATCTGTCAGTCTGTTATCAAAGCAGATCGAATTTATAGCCTTATATACATTAAAGGTCACAATCATATTTGGTAAATCTTTGCATCACAAGTTAGGGTACAGTCAGTGATGCATATCAGTGTTTTATATACAGTATATGCAGTGAACAGGGTTTAGGGATACTTTATTAAAGTGAGAAGATTAAGCCTATAGGCTATGCATTTTAGTTCTAAAGCTCATCACATTCCACATAAAATTGAATTGAGATTACATGTACTGCATCACGGAAACTATGTAGCCCACAATCCTATGAGGATAACATGTCCAATGCCATAATCATGGCACAGGAACAGGTAGGCCTTGACTACATTAGCCTACAGGAGGATAATACATCTTAATACATGTATTAATGCTTCAATGTTGCTTTCCCCCCATCCTATAGTAGCCTATCCTTGCTTTTTTTTGCATGATTTTGAACAGGAATTCTGCCTACTTTATAAAAGTCCTAATTATATGCTGTCATTGGACTTGAAAAAAATTGACTTTATTCGTTTTTCTCTCTTAAAACTATACACCAGTTGTATTCAGCGCATGTGACAAATACAATTTGATTTAGATTTGAATGGTGTCACGTGATCGATGACTTTCCCCTTTCCTTTTACAGTCTTTTTTTTTTATTATTATAATTTTTTATATAATGTAGAATAGTCTGTATACATACAAGAAGTACACAAATAGACAATGATAACATATGCTAGGGGGTACAACAAATTACAGATTATACAAAGACCTTAAAAGAAACACACATATTGATTGTTTTTACAGCTTTCTTATTAGAAGAATGTTGAATGGTCTTAATGTACTGCTCGAATGCCTTATAGAAAACACGGAAGTGTTTTTTTTATTAGTGAATTTACATTTATGAATATGAAATTTTGCCATTAGCACAATTAGATTGAGGTAAAATTGTGTTTCTTAATCTTTATTATAGTAAAGGAAACCGAGCAGCACATTCTCCCAAAACAAACAAAAGTCATCAAGAACATTAACAATTATAAAACTGTGAATGTCTTTCCATAATTGTTTTACATGTAGACAATGCCAAAATAAATGTGAAACTGTTTCTGGATGCTCAACACAAAAAGTACAATCAATGTTAATGTCTTTTTTGAGTTTCTTCAGGTAATGATTCGCAGGGTAATACTTATGGATCATTCTGAAAGAGACCTCTTTGACCTTGTTAACAAGCAAATATTTGTGTGGTAATAACCCAACTTTTTCCCAAAAGATATTAGTGACCAATGTATTCCAGTAACTTGTGACATAAGGAATGGATACAATATCCCTTTGAAATAAAGCAGGTATAGATCTGTTGTTCTGAGGGGGTAGGGAGAAACATATTTTCCCTATTGGAGAGTCAACAGGATCAAGCGAGGGTAGGTCAAGAAGGTGAGGTCTGGTTACACCTCTAAACATGAGAGTTCCAGATGGAATAGCATCAAAGACTATGGCGAACTCAACAGGATATGATTACTGAACCAGTTCTTAAAAAATAAAGAAAAAAATAGACTTCATTCCCTATTCTTATTAAGAATTTGATGACACTCCTCCTTGAGACAATGCATATCCATATACGCTAGATGTCTCCCTCTTCCATGCATCGGAGCCTCACAACAAGTAGCCTAGCTAGACGTGCACTACTACCGCACTGAAGAGTTAATGTGTTCGCGAAGTGCTCGTCGTGAGGCAGTCGCCATTTTGAAACCCAAATCGTTCACAGTACACCCGCCCTGAAACCTGGAACTATGCCGCGGGGCCGGCCTCGCAAACTGAGGGATAAAACCAACGACGGAACAGGTAATCAGTCCCAAAATGTCACGAATAAAAAAAGGCAGCAACCATGCTGTTTACACAAGTTCGTAATGAATGGACAAGCTGCTGCGTAGCTGAGATAAACTCACTTGAATATAGTGTATATAGTCCCCGGATATAGTATTCCGGGTGTCCATTGCTTTGTACTGTAAAGTAGTGATTGAGGCGGAATGATATTAATAACATTTCGGTGGCTCTACTTATCCAGATTTAGTCTAATTTACACTTCAGTGAGGCAATAGTTCCCGTAGAGTCCTGTCAAATATAGACAATTTGGCTAAGTAACGTTAGTTCGATGTGTTTTTCTGACTCGTGTGTTAGCATGTTGGTGCTAGGCAGTTGGCTAACCTTTGTTTTTATTTTTTGTGTGCGAGAAGACCGCTAGCTAGATGTCACTCGGCTAGCCAAACCATCAAGAAAGTGGAGTGTTTCACCATCCAGTCTCCGTTCGCTGCAGCTCGATAGCAACATTAGCGAGTTATAACTACTACTGCTAATTAGTTAACTAACATTAGTTTAGCTAGTTAGCAGCCAACTCAAGTCGAGTGATCAGAAGAGAATGGGTTTTATGCATGTGGCTAAGTTAAAGTTTGTTGCCATCCGATAGCTAACTAACGCGTTGCCAGCGAGATACAGCTGTAATACAAAAAAAACGAAGAATATCCCTATGCCAGAATGAAGTCAATTAGTAGTTAGCTAGCTAGTGTCGTAAGAATAGTAACGTTAGTTCGACGAGCTAGCCATAGTATCAGATAATTTTCCCATGTTTAGTTTTATGACAGCCTACTAACTCGTCCAAGGAACTAGCTAGCGTACAGTATGTTCTACCAGCTAGGCCATCGGGTGTGTAATCATTACTCCTAGAAAACTAGCGTTTCTATTGGTCAGATTCAGGTAGGTCCATCCCTATTTGCTGAACCGGTCCAATAGAAACGCTAGTTTCTGTTCAAACGTTTGGCGTGATGATTACACCCCAGGAATATTCAGTGGGTTTGTTTAGTGCAGTGGTCACCAACCTTTTCAGAGTCAAAATGCAAGGCGAGATCTACCACTCAGATTTGTTTTGAACATGACTTAAAAAAGTAAGCCTATGCAACATTAACCTATTAAAAACAGTACTGTAGCAATGAGGTTTGTGCTCTAGCCTATAGGCCCAATACATTATCACTGCATTGCTTGAATTGCCCTGCCAATGCGTTGTTGTTTGGACAATTTCAAATATATATATATATATATATATATATATGATCACACCGGTAATAGTCAGTTGTATTACTTGTGAGGTACAGTTGAGTGAGCATACACTTAAGTAATTTGCTTTTTATTGTACTGGGCTGATGGTGCCTGCATCTGGTCAGTCTCAGTGGAGAGAGAGGGCAGAAGACTGAGGGTCTACCTCTCAACTTCCCGCCACTCTCCCTTTCCACCTTTGACACTGACCAAAAAGTGACAGTCTTCCAGTTGATGGTGAAACTCGAGTCACACTGCATTATTTCTGCGTTACGCACAAATTCATGTTACTCCTATGAACAGAGAAAGTGAAATATTCGTTGATATAGAAAAATAATTAAAGACCCAAGCTGCTAATAATAATGCAAGCATGTCGATACAATTTCCTACTCATTACAACTCAGTGCTGGTTGTAGCGCGAGTGGAAGTAGGAAGAACCCACATTTTATGGCTTATAAAAGTGTTGAACAAAAGTTTTTGACAGTGCGGAGTAAAAACAAGGACTCACTCGTAAAAACGGCAGCTCTTTGATGTATTCGTTGACAGTCTCTATTAATGGCTTTAAAAGTTTTTGAAATCTCACAGTATTGACTTTTCTGTAGCTTACTTTTACGCCTGCTATGTTACTGCAGACACGGTAATCTTAGCCATCCGATTGGTCAGTGTTGGGCCTATAGTGCACTTGATTTGCTCTCCGGGCACGCCAGGAAGGCAGAGTTCGTACCTTCAGACACATGAAATGGTTCAAAATCATTGTCGACAAAACAAAATATGTTAGACAAGGTGGGATATTTCTTTGGTCAATTGCGGTGGAAACCCTTTTCTGTGCAAACATGTCACAGTAAACTTGGAGTCACGTGATGCTGTAGCCTACTACCACCACGACATATGACCATTACACACAACATGCGCAATGGCTGTGGATATAATTACAGCTACCTATTTCAATAACAACTTGTGTACCTCTAATTTTCTATCAATGAGCTGGGCACATGTAGTAGTTACAGAAAATATACAGGCCTATACATATATACAATATGACCAAGTGAAGTGCAATTATGAGATCGCAACAGTTGTCATAAAAAGTAGGCCCAATCCAGAAAGAACTAGTCCCCCTGATATTCAAATTCGGCCCCTGACATTTCATGTGGCCCCTGGTGTTCACTAATTTCATAGACGTAAAGAACAAATCATTTTGAGCATTGTGCACACTATTGAAACTGAACTCCCTATTTGCTCCTGGCCCTAATCCTTCAATGTTTGCAGATCTGTAAGGTCAGCCTGACCTGGTCAGGTGTATCATTATGGTGGTAGCATCACCACTGCACTGCATAGCCTACCTATCCAGACCCTTCAGATTTGCAAACATTGAAAGATTAGGCTAGTACCAAGGGGAAGGGGTTGGTAGTGATTTGGGACAGGCTCGTATCTGTTACCCCATGTAGGCCTGCCCATTACCTGATTTGGCTACCAGATAAAGGCTAGCATAATAGGCCAAAACATATTAGTGGATGCACTGTCTCTGTGTCTTAACCCTCTTTTTAGTTTAAATATGAAAATTACAATAAAATGTGATTTATTAGGGCTATTCCATTGCTTGGCTGCTTGTTATTTGGATTAGTTTAGTTCTACATATCTCCTTTCCACACATCAATCATACTAACCCAGGGTTTTCCCCAAATAATGTAAGAGGCGCTGTGACACCTTGTGGACTGGCTGCCACACTATTTAAATGCACTGCTCAAAAAAATAAAGGGAACACTTAAACAACACAATGTAACTCCAAGTCAATCACACTTCTGTGAAATCAAACTGTCCACTTAGGAAGCAACACTGATTGACAATAAATTGCACATGCTGTTGTGCAAATGGAATAGACAACAGGTGGAAATTATAGGCAATTAGCAAGACACCCCCAATAAAGGAGTGGTTCTGCAGGTGGGGACCACAGACCACTTCTCAGTTCCTATGCTTCCTGGCTGATGTTTTGGTCACTTTTGAATGCTGGCGGTGCTTTCACTCTAGTGGTAGCATGAGACTGAGTCTACAACCCACACAAGTGGCTCAGGTAGTGCAGCTCATCCAGGATGGCACATCAATGCGAGCTGTGGCAAGAAGGTTTGCTGTGTCTGTCAGCGTAGTGTCCAGAGCATGGAGGCACTACCAGGAGACAGGCCAGTACATCAGGAGACGTGGAGGAGGGCAACAACCCAGCAGCAGGACCGCTACCTCCGCCTTTGTGCAAGGAGGAGCAGGAGAAGCACTGCCAGAGCCCTGCAAAATTACCTCCAGCAGGCCACAAATGTGCATGTGTCTGCTCAAACGGTCAGAAACAGACTCCATGAGGGCCCGACGTCCTCAGGTGGGGGTTGTGCTTACAGCCCAACACCGTGCAGGACGTTTTGCATTTGCCACTGGCGCCCTGTGCTCTTCACAGATGAAAGCAGGTTCACACTGAGCATGTGACAGAGTCTGGAGACGCCGTGGAGAACGTTCTGCTGCCTGCAACATCCTCCAGCATGACCGGTTTGGTGGTGGGTCAGTCATGGTGTGGGGTGGCATTTCTTTGGGGGGCCGCACAGCCAGAGGTAGCCTGACTGCCATTAGGTACCAAGATGAGATCCTCAGACCCCTTGTGAGACCATATGCTGGTGCGGTTGGCCCTGGGTTCCTCCTAATGCAAGACAATGCTAGACCTCATGTGGCTGGAGTGTGTCAGCAGTTCCTGCAAGAGGAAGGCATTGATGCTATGGACTGGCCCGCCCGTTCCCCAGACCTGAATCCAATTGAGCACATCTGGGACATCATGTCTCGCTCCATCCACCAACGCCACGTTGCACCACAGACTGTCCAGGAGTTGGCGGATGCTTTAGTCCAGGTCTGGGAGGAGATCCCTCAGGAGACCATCCGCCACCTCATCAGGAGCATGCCCAGGCGTTGTAGGGAGGTCATACAGGCACATGGAGGCCACACACACTACTGAGCCTCATTTTGACTTGTTTTAAAGACATTACATCAAAGTTGGATCAGCCTGTAGTGTGGTTTTCCACTTTAATTTTGAGTGTGACTCCAAATCCAGACCTCCATGGGTTGATAAATTGGATTTCCATTGATTATTTTTGTGTGATTTTGTTGTCAGCACATTCAACTATGTAAAGAAAAAAGTATTTAATAAGATTATTTATTTCATTCAGATCTAGGATGTGTTGTTTATGTGTTTTTTTAGCAGTATATATATTTTTAAACTGTTATCATATAAGGCCATTATTTTCTCTAGATTACATGAAATGGCAGTTGCAGATGTTCAAATGCCCCCCCTGTTAAAAAAATTCTGGGGGGAACCCTGCAAACCCTAAACCTAATATTTTACTGTCTTGAATCTGCTGGGAAATAGGCTGGTGGACCAAAGCATTAGGGAAATTGCAGATACCGTTTAAGTAACCTAATTATGAGCACCATGGTAATATGATGGTAATATAATGTCTTTGTCTCCCTCTCTGTTTTTGTCAACAGAGGGTATATCTGGAGCCAAGCAGGACTACAGCCATGGGGATTCCAAGGACAACAAGTGCACTGTCTGCTCTCAGAGCTTCACTACTGAGAGCCAGCTACAGAGGCACCAGCGCGACCATGAGGCTAACGACAAGGCAAGCACAGTGCAAAGGGCCAGACGAGGCCGTTTGACACGACATAGACTGGACAGACCTAGCCTGGGTGCCAGTCTCTTTCTGCTCTTTTGCCAACGCCTTATGGAATTGTCATGCCAATGTTTAGCTTGACAATGACAATGGAGTAAGCAAAAGCATAAACCCATCTGGGACCGGGCTAGTACAGACCTACCTTAATGATCTCATTTGATATGGATAGAAATGTACTTCATTCACATGATTAATTTTGTATATGTATGAATGGTGTGCCGGATGTGAAAACACTAGATATATGTTACATCCATTGTTGATGAAGGTGAAGAACCCCAAAAAAGTACCAGCATATAGGCCTAGTCCTTTTACTGATGTTCCTGCCTGACACACGGATGAGTTGTCCTCAGACGACAGTTGTAGCTTGTCCACAGAAATGCAGTGCGAGTAGATTTAAGTTTGTGTTTACTATTCATTATTCAGCAGTCAGAGTGGGAGAGCCTCTTTGCAGGCCAGTGAGCAAACAGACAGAGGGAACATCCTCTTAAGACAAATAGCCCAGTGTATGAGGGAAATGTAGTGCCACTAGAGAGCAAATGCAACTGACAAGAGTTATTGAAGAAATAAGTATATTAGAAAATATACCCTGGAAATAAGACCTTCAGCCAAGCAGACCAACTGACATTTGCCTGAAAATTATAACAGGGAGAAAATATACTGTCCGGACTATTTGTTATTGTAGGACTCAGTTACTCAGTCACATTTCTAAAAACTTTTAAGTCATTTAGCAGACGGTCCTATCCAGAGTGACATACAGGATCAATAAGGGTTAAGTGCCTTGCAAAGGCACATTGCCAGATTTTTCACTTGCTCTGCTTGGTGATTCGAATCAGCGACCTTTCGGTTACTGGCCCAACACTCTTAACCACTAGGCTACCTGCAGCCCACACAGCCACTCACTTGCGTACACTTGCTCGCTTACTCACTCACTGTCTTTTCTCTCTTTTTTCCCTTCCAGCCTCACCGGTGCGACCAGTGTGCCCAGACGTTTAACGTGGAGTTCAACCTCACGCTCCACAAGTCCACACACGCCACCTCCAGCCCCACCTGCCCGGTGTGCCACAAGAAGTTCTCCCGCGTGGCCAGTCTCAAGTCCCATATCATGCTGCATGAGAAGGAGGAGGTCAGTCAATCAGTGATATGGGGCGGCAGGTAGCCTAGTGGTTAGAGCGTTGGGCCAGTAACCGAAAGGTTGCTGGATCGAATCCCTTAGCTGACAAGGTAAAAATCGGTCGTTCTGCCCCCTGAACAAGGCAGTTAACTCACTGTTCCCCGGTAGGCCGTCATTGTAAAGAAGAATTTGTTCTTAACTGACTTGCCTAGTTAAATAAAGGTTAATTAAAGAAATGTGATTGAACTCATTCAAACATGTAATTTAAAAAATGTGATTGTCTTCTATCTGCTGGGAAATATGGTTTATCGAAGGTTAAAATGTCATTTGTAGCTGGTGGCTACTACTTTTAATTAACTTATTAATTCAATTAATCAATAAATATCTGTGGACTTTTTCACATCAGGTCACAACCATCCTCATAATAATAATGATAATACATATAATTTATATAGGTGACAGCTTTCTAAAGCACATGCATGTCTTCTGAATTGGGGTTCTTCTCCGTCCTCCTCCTCTTGTCTGTGACCTCATCTTCTCGTCTTTTTCTCCGCCTCTGTTTTTTCCCCCTCTCCTCCTCTAGAATCTGATCTGTACAGAGTGTGGCGACGAGTTCATTCTCCACAGTCAGCTCATGCTGCATCTGGAGGAGCACCGCAAAGAGCTGTCTGGGGCCAAGGTGTACACCTGCAAGACCTGCAGCAAGGAGTTCAAGATGGCGGGCCAGCTCAAGGAGCACACCAAGACCCACATCAAGATGAGGTTAGAGAGCGAGGGGACAGTAGCACAGAGGGTCTCAGGTTTATTGATACTGTTGTCCAAAGTGCTTGCTTAGCAACACATTACTAAGTGTACTGAGTGCTCTTATCTCCCTGCGTCTTTCTGTTTCCTATTTTTCGTTTGGAGGACCAGCAGTTAAATTGTGTTTCAAAAGAACAACCTGACCCAAAGACTGTTTCCACATTGCGTTGATTTCTGTTTCTCGGAACTTGTTTTTTTCCGTCAGGCCACTCAGCTCGAATTCCAGAAACTACAAGAAGAATATTGATCGCAGTGGATTTACCAACAGCTGTCAGCACTGTGGCAAGACGTTTAAAAAGCCCAGCCAGCTCGTTCGACACACACGAATACACACAGGTAAGCAAAAGACAGCTGGGTCATGTTCATTATGGCACGCATCAGAAAACATTGAAAAACATTTTGCAACTGAAAATGAGTCCCACCCTGTTTGTATGTTTTCTTCCATTTCTTGCCTAATGAACACGACCGAAGACTCAGATTTGGAGTTGTTTACTTCAGAAAGCGAATTAATTGGAGAGCATGAGATGAAATAATGGCCTCTTCAGCCCTAGAGGCCCAGTCAGTGTGCTGTATCACTGTTGGACACCAGGGGTCTCCACCATGATTGGGAATAATCCTTGTCTCTCATCAACAAGGACTCCTTTTTCACTGTTGCACCTACTAAGGATTCTGTCACAGGAGGCTGCTGAAGGGAGGACGGCTCATAATAATGGCCGGAACGGAGTTAATGGAATGGCATCAAACGCCTGTAAACCCTGTGTTTGATGTATTTTATAGCGTTCCACTCCAGTTGTTATTACGAGCCCGTTCTCCCCAATTAAGGTGCCACCAACCTAGTTAATACATAGGAAGCAAAGGCCACATTTGCCCTGAGAAATACAACAGGGCCATACAGTTGTCCCATACATGTTTCTACATTTTCCCCTTGTAAAATGTGTTGAAATAGATATGGCATATAGCCTTAAAAAAAAATCTCCCAAAACATCCACTAAAATATAATAGTCATAAGCTACGTGCACAGGGGCATTGTTATTCTGAAACAGGAAAGGGCCTTCCCCAAACTGTTGCCACAAAGTTGGAAGTACAGAATCATCTAGACTGTCATTGTATGCTGTAACGTTGAGATTCCCCTTCACTGGAACTAATGGGCTTAGCCTGAACCATGAAAAACAACCCCAGACCATTATTCCTCCTCCACCAAACTTTACAGTTGGCGCTATGCATTGGGGCAGGCAGCGTTCTCCTGGCATCCGCCAAACCCAGATTTGTCTGTCAGATTGCCAGATGGTGAAACGTGATTCATCACTCCAGAGAATGTGTTTCCACTGGTCCAGAGTCCAATGGCGGCGAGTTTTACACCACTCCAGCCGACGCTTGGCATTGCGCATGGTGACCTCAGGCTTGTGTGCGGCTGCTCGGCCATGGAAACCCATTTCATGAAGCTCCCGACGGACAGTTCTTGTGCTGACATTGCTTCCAGAGGCAGTTTGGAACCCGGTAGTGAGTGTCAGAACCGAGGTCGGATGATGAGTCTCCACTTCACAGTAACAACACTTACAGTTGACCGGGGCAGCTCTAGCAGAGGAAAAATTTGACAAACTGACTTGTTGGAAAGGTGGCATCCTATGACAGTGATACGTTGAAAGTCACTGAGCTCTTCAGTAAGGACATGCTTATACAAATGTTTGTCTTTGGAGATTTCATGGCTGTGTACTCGATTTTATACATCTGTCATCAACTGGTGTGGCTGAAATAGCTAAATCCGCTCATTTGAAGGGGTGTTCACATACTTTTGTATATATTCAGTAGTGTAGCTTGCCAGTGGTGTGGAAAGTGACCCTGTTTAAACCCACAGCGTCATACACAGCTACTGACAGCTGTGTTGACACGCGCGCACACACACGCACGCACGCACGCACGCACGCACACACACACACACACGTATGATGCTAAGAAGGCGCCGACAGAGATGGTCGCCTCGCTTCAAGTCCTTAGGAAACTATGCAGTATTTTGCTTTTTTAATGTATTATTTCTTACATTGTTAGCCCAGAAAATCTTAAGTGTTATTACATACAGCTGGGAAGAACTATTGGATATAAGAGCGACATCAACATTACAACCAGGAATACGACTTTCCCGAAGCGGATCCTTAGTTCGGCCCCCACCCAGGACAATGGCTCTAATCCCAGAAGCCGTCCCAAAACAAGGTTGCCGCTGAAGAGGCAGACGGAGGGGCCTCCTGGACAGGCTCGGTAGATGTGCACACCGCCCTTTCGAGTATACTACTCGCCAATGTCCATTCTCTTGACAACAAGGCAGACGAAATTTAAGCAAGGGTTGCCTTCCAGACAGACATCAGAGATTGTAACATTCTCTGTTTCACGGAAACATGGCTCTCTCGGGATTCGGAGTCGGATCAGCCACCGGACTTCTTCATGTGTCGGGCAGACAGCAATAAACACCTCTCTGCGAAGAAGATGGGCGAGGGTGTATGCTTCATGATTAACGACTCATGGTGTAATCGTAACAACATATAGGAACTCAAGTCCTTCTGCTCACTCGACCTAGAATTCCTTACAATCAAATGCCGGCCATATTATCTCCCAAGAGAATTCTTGGGAGATAAGTCTTCCAAGAGACACCACGACAGCCCTCAAGGAACTTCACTGGACTCTCTGTAAACTGGAAATGGTATATCCTGAGGCTGCATTTATTGTAGCTGGGGATTTTAACAAAGCAAATTTGAAAACAAGGCTACCTAAATTATATCAGCATATTGACTATAACCATCGCCTCTCCTTTTCTGTGGCCGACGTAAGACATTTTAAACGTGTTAACCCTCACAGAGCTGCTGGCCCAGACGGCATCCCTAGCCGTGTCCTCAGAGCATGCGCAGACCAGCTGGCTGGTGTGTTTATGGACATATTCAATCGCTCCCTATCCCAGTCTGCTGTCCCCGCATGCTTCAAGATGGCCACCATTGTTCCTGTACCCAAGAAGGCAAAGGTAACTGAACTAAATTGACTTCTGCCCCGTAGCACTGACTTCTGTCATAATGAAGTTCTTAGAGAGACTAGTCAAGGATCATATCACCTCCACCTTACCTGCCACCTTAGACCCACTTCAGTTAGCATACCGCCCCAACAGGTCCACATATTGATGCAATTGCCTGCACACTGCCCTATCCCATCTGGGCAAGAGGAATACCTATGTAAGAATGCTGTTTATTGACTACAGCTCAGCATTCAACACCATAGTACCCTCCAAGCTCATCATTAAGCTGGAGGCCCTGAGTCTTAAACCCGCTTTGTGCAATTGGGTCCTGGACTTTCTGACGGGCCGCCCCCAGGTGGTGAAGGTAGGAAACAACATCTCCACTTCGCTGACCCTCAACACTCCCCACCCCACAAGGGTGCGTGCTCAGCCCCCTCCTGTACTCCCTGTTCACCCATGACTGTGGACATGCATGCCTCCAACTCAATCATCAAGTTTGCAGATGACACAACAGTAGTGGGCTTGATTACCAACAACGACGAGACAGCCTGCAGGGAGGAGGTGAGGGCACTCGGAGTGTGGTGTCAGGAAAACAACCTCTCACTCAACGTCAACAAAACAAAGGAGATGATTGTGGACTTCAGGAAACAGCAGAGGGAGCACCCCCCCCATCCACATCAACGGGACAGTAGTGGAGAAGGTGGAAAGTTTTTTACGTTCCTCGGCTAACAAATCACAGACAAACTGAAATGGTCCACCCACACAGTCAGTGTGGCGAAGAGGCGCAACAGCGCCTCTTAAACCTCAGGAGGCTGAAGAAATTTGGCTTGTCACCTAAAACCCTTACAAAGTTTTACAGATGCACAATCATCAAATGAAATGAAATCAAATGTATTTAAATAGCCCTTCTTACATCAGCTGATATATCAAAGTGCTGTACAGAAACCCAGCCTAAAACCCCAAACAGCAAGCAATGCAGGTGTAGAAGCACGATGGCTAGGAAAAACTCCCTAGAAAGGCCAAAACCTAGGAAGAAACCTAGAGGACCCAGGCTATGAGGGGTGGCCAGTCCTCTTCTGGCTGTGCCGGGTGGAGATTATAACAGAACATGGCCAAGATGTTCAAATGTTCATAAATGACCAGCATGGTCAAATAATAATAATCACAGTAGTTGTCGAGGGTGCAACAAGTCAGCACCTCAGGAGTAAATGTCAGTTGGCTTTTCATAGCCAATCATTGAGAGTATCTCTACCGCTCCTGCTGTCTCTAGAGAGTTGAAAACGGCAGGTCTGGGACAGGTAGCACGTCCGGTGAACAGGTCAGGGTTCCATAGCCGCAGGCAGAACAGTTGAAACTGGAGCAGCAGCACGGCCAGGTGGACTGGGGACAGCAAGGAGTCATCATGCCAGGTAGTCCAGAGGCATGGTCCTAGGGCTCAGGTCCTCTGAGAGAGAAAGAGAGAATTAGAGAGAGCATACTTAAGTTCACACAGGACACCGGATAAGACAGGAGAAATACTCCAGGTATAACAGACTGACCCTAGCACATAAACTACTGCAGCATAAATACTGGAGGCTGAGACTGGAGGGGACAGGAGACACTGTGGCCCCATCCAATGATACCCCCAAACAGGCAGGATATAACCCCACCCATTTTGCCAAAGCACAGCCCCCACACCACTAGAGGGATATCTTCAACCACCGACTTACCATCCTGAGACAAGGCTATAGCCCACTGAGTATAGCCCACTAAGATCTCCGCCACGGCACAACCCAAGGGGGGGGCGCCAACCCAGACACGAAGACCTCGTCAGTGACTCAACCCACTCAAGTGACACACCCCTCCTAGGGACGGCATGGAAGAGCACCAGTAAGCCAGTGACTCAGCCCCTGTAATAGGGTTAGAGGCAGAGAATCCCAGTGGAGAGAGGGGAACCGGCCAGGCAGAGACAGCAAGGGGCGGTTCGTTGCTCCAGAGCCTTTCCGTTCACCTTCACACTCCTGGGCCAGACTACACTCAATCATATGACCTACTGAAGAGATGAGTCTTCAGTAAAGACTTAAAAGGTTGAGACCGAGTCTGCGTCTCTCACATGGGTAGGCAGACCATTCCATAAAAATGGAGCTCTATAGGAGGAAAATGGAGCTCTACAATGGATGGATGACTAATGCTGTGCAAAAGATGGTTGGTCTGTGCTCTGAATCTCAAACAGCACATTAAGGGGATGTGCTGAAGGGGAGCTATGGTGCTTCAAACACAGCCTGCAGACTCCAGTTAGCTAACTGAAACTAAAGCCGGTATCCTCAGCTAAGTATCCACCTCTGCTCTGATTCTACATCCTCATTGTCTAAAGCAAGGCAGGTTAGTCCCTGTGGGCTTCTCAGCTTAGCTAAACTCAGATCTCCCTGAGCAGTCGGGCTTCAAGACGGGTTACTCAACCAAGACTGCTCTTCTCTGTGTCACGGAGACTCTCCGCACTGCCAAAGCTGACTCTCTCTCCTCTGTTTTCATCCTCCTAGATCTATCTGCTGCCTTTGACACCGTGAACTATCAGATCCTCCTCGCCACCCTCTCAGGGCTGGGCGTCTCATGCGCTGCACACTCTTGGTTTGTATCGTACCTTGCAGGCCGCTCTTACCAGGTGACGTGGAGAGGATCTGTGGCTGCACCACGTACTCTCATTACTGGTGTCCCCCAGGGCTCGGTTCTAGGCCCTCTCCTCTTCTCTCTGTACACCAAGTCACTCGGCTCTGTTATATCCTCACATTGTCTCTCCTATCATTGCTTTGCGAATGACACTCAACTACTTTTCTCCTTCACCACTTCTGATACCCAGTTAGCGACACACATCTCTGCGTGCCTGGCAGATATCTCAACTTGTATGACGGAACTGCTCTTCACACAGGAAGCGACGAAGGTCCTAATCCAGGCACTTTCCTCTCCCGTCTGGACTACTTCAGCTTGCTGTTGGCTGGCCTCCACTTGTGCCATCAAATCCCTGCAACCTATCCAGAACGCTACAGCCCGCCTAGTTTTCAACCTTCCAAAGTTCTCTCATGTCACCCCGCTCCTCTGCACACTCCACTGGCTTCCCACACACACACACACCTTCAGGCTATGCTCATGCCCTACACCCCAACCCGAGCACTCCGTTCTGCCACCTCAGGTGTCTTGGCCCTCCCACCCCTACGGGAGGGCAGCTCCCACTCAATCCAGTCCAAGCTGTTCTCTGTCCTGGCACCCCAATGGTGGAACCAGCTTCCCCCTGAAGCTAGGACAGCAGAGTCCCTGCCCATCTTCCCGAAAACATCTGAAACCCTACCTCGTCAAACAGTATCTTAAATAATCCTCATCTCGGGACTTAAATGTAAATGTAAGCAATGGTTTTCCTACGGGATATAGACCCTTTTCTGTGTTTGCTAACATTGTCACATGAGGGCGACGCGTGCAAGTTGGTGGCAGAACAAGGGGGAGTTCTAATAAAACACCAGCAAAGAAATATTCTATTTACATGTTGCTTATGAGTGCATGTCACACTACTTTTGGATTATAATTGGATTTTAAGGCTCGTATGAATGTCCTGCTTAACATAATGTTTGTGTCATCGCAAATAAACTGCATTAAAAACGGAGCAAAAAAAGAAACGTCCTCTCACTGTCAACTGCGTTTATTTTCAGCAAACTTAACATGTGTAAATATTTGTATGAACATAACAAGATTCAACAACTGAGACATAAACTGAACAAGTTCCACAGACATGTGACTTAATAGAAATGGAATAATGTGTCCCTGAACAAAGGGGGGTCAAAATTAAAAATAACAGTCAGTATCTGGTGTGGCCACCAGCTGCATTAAGTACTGCAGTGCATCTCCTCCTCATGGACTGAACCAGATTTGCCAGTTCTTGCTGTGAGATGTTACCCCACTCTTCTACCAAGGCACCTGCAAGTTCCCGGACATTTCTGGGGGGAATGGCCCTAGCCCTCACCCTCCGATCCAACAGGCCCCAGACGTGCTCGATGGGATTGAGATCCGGGCTTTTCGCTGGCCATGGCAGAACACTGACATTCCTGTCTTGCAGGAAATCCCGCACAGAACGAGCAGCATGGCTGGTGGCATTGTCATGCTGGAGGGTCATGTCAGGATGAGCCTGCAGGAAGGGTACCACATGAGGGAGGAGGATGTCTTCCCTGTAACGCACGGTGTTGATATTGCCTGCAATGACAACAAGCTCAGTCCGATGATGCTGTGACGCAAAGCCCCAGACCATGACGGACCCTCCACCTCCAAACCGATCCCGATCCAGAGTAAAACAAAATGTTATGTCATACCCGTGGTACACGGTCTATCAGAATTCAGGGCTCAAACCACTGAGTTTATAATGAGTTTTATACCATGGAATTGTTGAGTACTCGTTTCTGATTGGCTTGAATGGCATTCTAGAGCGTGCATTATTTCCCTATAATGCACTGTATAATTTCACAGTATAATTCAATGGCAATGAAGTTCTATTTTTTTAGCTGCTTTTAAAAGCCAAAGTTGAATTGAAAATATCAATGGCATTGTTGAATTCGATTTTCATAATAGCAAGCTAGGATATTGGTTTAGTTAGCTAAGTCTAATTGTTTGGTTACCAGACTCGCATTAAGCATCTCCAATCCAAAATGTAATCTAGAATCGGCTTCCTATTTCGCAACACAGCATCCTTCACTCATGCTGCCAAACGTACCCTCGTAAAACTGACTATCCTACTGATCCTTGACTTCGGCGATGTCATTTACAAAATAGACTCCAACACTCTATTCAGTAAATTGGATGAAGTCTATCACAGTGCCATCAGTTGTGTCACCAAAGCCCCATATACTACCCACCACTGCGACCTGTATGCTCTCGTTGGCTGACCCTCGCTTCATATTCGTCGCCAAACCCACTGGCTCCAGGTCATCTATAAGCCTTTGCTAGGTAAAGCCCCGCCTTATCTCAGCTCACTGGTCACCATAGCAGCAACTACCCGTATCACGCGCTCCAGCAGGTATATTTCACTGGTAACCCCCAAAGCCAATTCCACTTTCGGCTGCCTTTCCTTCCAGTTCTCTGCTGCCAATGACTGGAACGAACAACAAAAATCACTGAAGCTGGAGACTCATATCTCCCTTACTAACTTTAAGCACCAGCTGTCAGAGCAGCTCACAGATCACTGTACCTGTACATAGCCCATATGTAAATAGCCCATCCAACTACCTCATCCCCATACTGTTATTTATTTTTCTCTTTTGCACCCCAGTATCTTTACTTGCACACTCATCTATCACTCCAGTGTTTAATTGCTATATTGTAATTATTTAGCCACTATGGCCTATTCATTGCCTTACCTCCCTTATCCTACCTCATTTGCACACACTGTATATAGACTTTTTCTATTGTATTTTTGACTGTATGTTTGTTTATTCCATGTATAACTCTGTGTTGTTGTTTGTGTCGCACTGCTTTGCTTTATCTTGGCCAGTTCGCAGTTGTAAATGAGAACTTGTTCTCAACTGGCCTACCTGGTTAAATAAAGGTGAAATAAAAAAATAAACCAAGGCAACAACTCTAGCTATCTAGCTAGCTAGTAAACATGCTAGCTACTTCAGTGGATGTTGTCACATCTCTAATGGCAAATATGTTAAATTATAGCCATGGTATAAAATAGATAATCACCTCGGGACTCATAATGCAACTCCGCGGAAGGTTTGTTCCACTCCGATAACGTGTTGTGGAACACACATTCCAGGTCATGCTTTATTTTCCAGAGAACGCATAGCCCCTCATTGATTATCCCTTTCGTGTTCTTTCTCTGCCTCCCTCTCTCTCTCTCCCTCTCACATTTTGTCATGGGGTGCAGAGAACATTTTTCAGTTTTAAAGCTCATTTTCTTGCAATTCTATACATTTTTCAATGTCTAATGTGTGTTCATGTGTTATTTGAATGACTCAAGCATTACAACAAAATCTATGGGCGTAAACACGCTAGCTGACATGGGCTAGTTGATCTTGAAATGTCTTATAAATAGCTCTCTGAAGTATGCAATGACTGACATGACAACAGGAAAACTGATGATGCAATACCCAATTTCGAAATTGCACCTCGTGCATTCTACTATTACAACTTTCAAAAGTAAGTTGAAAGCCTGACTGAGTTCCTTAAAAATTCTGCCGACCCACAATTTGGGAACCACTGATCTATACCACCCAGGTGTATTGAGTTGTGTTCTCTCTCCCTCCTATTCTCTCTCCTCTCCCACCCAGGCGAACGGCCGTACAAGTGCAGCCACTGTAGCAAGGCCTTCAACCAGAAAGTGGTGCTACAGACCCATATGGTGAGGCACACAGGAGAGAAGCCCCACCTCTGCATCTTTTGCCCCGCTTCCTTCTCGCAGAAGGGCAACCTGCACTCGCACGTCCAGAGAGTGCACTCTGAGGTAAACAACCAACTAACTACATCACCTGGCACATCTCTGTTGCCCTTGTCTTTAATCAGTAGGCTGGGTGGAAATATTATTGACAAATAACTTTCACCTGTCTGATCCTCCAAGTTGTCCACAAGTGTCTACAAGGTTGTGTGTGTGTGTGTGTGTGTGTGTGTGTGTGTGTGTGTGTGTGTGTGTGTGTGTGTGTGTGTAGTACCATTCAAAACTTTGGACACAACTACTCATTTTAGGGTTTTAAATTGTAGAATAATAGTGAAGACATCAAAACTGTGAAATAACACACATGGAATCATGTAGTAACCATATTTGAGATTCTTCAAAATAGCCACCCTTTTCCTCGATGACAGCTTTTCACACTCTTGGCATTCTCTCAACCAGCTTCATGAGGAATGTTTTTCCAACAGTCTTAAAGGAGTTCCCACATATGCTGAGCACTTGTTGGCTCCTTTTCCGTCACTCTGTGGTCCAACTCATCCCAAACAATCTCAATTGAGTTGAGGTCGGGTGATTGTAGAGGCCAGGTCATCTGATGCAGCACTCCATCACTCGCATTGGTCAGATAGCCCTTACACAGTCTTGAGGGGTGTTTTGGGTCATTGTCCTGTTGAAAAACAAATGATCGTCCCACTAAGCCCAAACCAGATGGGATGGCGTATCGCTGCGGAATGCTGTTGTAGCCATGCTGGTCAAGTGTGCCTTGAATTCTAAATAAATCACTGACAGTGTCACCAGCAAAGCACCATCACACCTCCATGCTTCATGGTGGGAACCACACATGCAGAGATCATCCGTTAACATACTCTGCGTCTCACAAAGACATGGCAGTTCGAATCACAAATTTCAATTTTAGTCTCATCAGACTAAAGGATAGCTTTCCTCCGGTCTAATGTCCATTGCTCGTGTTTCTTGGCCCAAGAAAGTCTCTTCTTCTTATTGGTGTCCTTTAGTAGTGGTTTCTTCGCAGCAATTCGACCATGAAGGACTGATTCACGCAGTCTCCTCTGAACAGTTGATGTTGAGAGTGTCTGTTACTTGAACTCCAAAAAGTGAAATCCGAAGTGCAGTTAACTCTACTGAACTTATCCTTTGCAGCAGAGGTAACTCTGGGTCTTCCTTTCCTGTGGCAGTCCTCATGAGAGCCAGTTTCATCATAGCGCTTGATGGTTTTTGCGACCTCACTTTCAAAGTTCTTTACATTTTCCGGATTGACTGACCTTCATGTCTTAAAGGAATGATGGACTGTCGTTTCTCTTTGCTTATTTGAGCTGTTCTTGCCATAATATGGACTTGGTCTTTTATCAAATAGGGCTATCTTCTGTATACCACCCCTACCTTGGCTCAAACGCATTAAGAAGGAAAGAAATTCCAGAAATTAACTTTTAACAGGCACTCCTGTTAATTGAAATGCATTCCAGGTGACTACCTCATGAAGCTGGTTGAGAGAATGCCAAGAATGTGTAAAGCTGTCATCAAGGCAAAGGTGGCTTCTTTGAAGAATCTGAACTATATTTTGATTTGTTTAACACTTTTTTTTGGTTAATACATGATTCCATTTGTGTTATTTCATAGTTTTGATGTCTTCGCTATTATTCTTTAATGTAGAAAATAGTATAAATAAAGAAAACCCTGGAATGAGTAGGTGTGTCCAAACTTTTGACTGGTACTGTATATTTTAGCGATTTACATTTACTTTTGATACTTAAGTGCATTTAAAACCAAATACTTTTATACTTCTACTCAAGTAGTACATTTTCTATTAAGGTATCTTTACCTTTACTCAAGTATGACAATTGGGTACTTTTTCCACCACTGATCTTTATCAAGGGTGTGCATATTTCGGACCCCACTGTATATTTTCCTTCTAGGGTAGAGTCTAAAATGCTGACCACACCACTCGCGTCGCGTGCGCAAGCATTGTAAAATAAATGTACACATACATGTTATTCAATCATTGCACCCACACTGCTCACGTGTGCCAACGAGTGTCTGCTTTGCCAAGCGCTAAAATAGAAGTCAGTTCTATTTGTGACGATGAACGTGGTGCAAATCCTGCCTCTCCCATCTCCTCATTGATTTATAGAAACAGATACCCACGTGCCATCTCCTCATTGGTTATACCCACGTGGGTGATTGAAAGATGAACTGAGGTCGGTCGGTCATTGTGGTAATACTATGAAAGTTAGATGCCAATCACCATATAAAGTCCAAATAAGAAAAGGCCTGGAAGGAGGAGAGATGACTAGAAACAATTCGGTTGACTGTTTTATGTGTGGATTAATTGTCGGAATAGAGGACCTTGTGTATTTCAGCTAAAATAACAACTCAACATTTATATCCCAGGACAAATGAGCTAGCAACAGTAAGCTAGCTAAATAGGACAAATGAGCTAGCAACAGTAAGCTAGCTAAATAGGACAAATTAGCTAGCAAGTGCAAGCTAACTAGCTAAATTGACATAAATGTTTAATGCTTTTTGACCTGTCCCTAATTTAATATAATTGGTTCAGAGTTTGTTTTGATATTTCAACCTGGGATCGTGATCGCGTTTGGTGTGGGGGGACAAAATATATTTGCGCACGTCCGGTCTGGGCATGATGTAAGGGTCTCTGGACAGGCCCCCCTGTCTCGCTCTCTCTCTCACTCACTCCCACACACGGTCACCCTCCTCCCGGCTCAATTGCTTCAATAGAGCGAGACTCTGTTGCAGGTAAAAAAAGTTTCAGTCTCTTAGACAGAGAATGAGCTTAAATTACAGTTAATTGTCCGCGTCACATATGTGCCTCTGTAATTCGAAAATGTATTTTATGAGTCATCTAGCTGAACGCAAGACCTGGCTGTTTCTCTATTATACGCCAGCCAGGTCATTTTAGGCTCCCTAAATACCCTGTGATGTCCATAGAAGAGCATGACTCCTCCATCGGTTGCGGGCCCATAATAAATGGAGACTAATGGAGAGGGAGAGAGAGCGAGGATAGCTCCCAGCTCCTGTAGCCTCGATGGAGAGGCAGCTCTGTGGGGTCATGAATAGGTAGTGGCACGTAAAGAGATGGCTCTGTCATGGATGCAGGGCAGGGCACGCAGATCGATGGATGGATCCAGACTAATGCTGCACTAGTTCATGATCTGCTGTCGCATTTTACCACTCAGAAAAGAAGGCTTCCATTCTATTACACTGTCTGCAACGGAGCTTGTTCGTTTAAAAAAAAAAAAGCCTCTGCATGCATTCTGATCACAGACAAAATCATACATTGTCAATGGTAGGAAATGGATTTGATGTGAAGGTGGGTCTTGTGTCTTCTGACCTTTGTCCCCCCCCCCCCCCCCCCCTCCCCCTTTGTCTGTAATCAGTTAGATATACGGAAGTAATATAGAACATTCTTATGAAACAGAAGCTTCTATTACTGATGTAGCAACATTGCACACATTGAATGTGATATTTTCACATATTTGACGGTCCATGGGGAAAATAATGAGCCTAAATGAAAAGCAGTCTCTGGGTTATTCAGTATGATGATGGCAGTCGCGGAGTTGGTGTTTTATAGGCAGCCGTTTTTAAGTGAATGGCTGTACGTTCTTCTGGATCTGAGTGCTACTTTCATCGGATTTGTGTCCAGTAGTCACCATTACTTACATCGGTGCAAATGAGGACACGCAAATGTGAGGCTTCGTCCTTGTTGAGTGGCCAACTCAATCAGATAGCCTTTCAATTTTCCCCACCCCTCACGACAAACACATGTGATCGTTTTATCAACCGAACATTTTTAAACGAATGGGGGAAGAGATTGTAAAGATCGTCTGTAGCGTGTTTTTGTCCGTCAGTGCTAACTGGCAATGATGCGGTGAGTTGATTTGAATCTGCCCCGAAGCCCCAAACCGTAGCTATTCAACGTTTTTTTGAATAATGCATGTGATTCTCACGAGTGTCCTTCAACCTACTCTGGCAGTCAGGACCTCGGCTTTATGAACGGACTTCATGAATATATTGAAGTCGGATGTGAGTGGGAATGCATTTCATAAAGCGGAAGCATCTGGAATATGGACAGGGAAGTGGGACTGTTTTTAGATTACCCCAAAGTTTTAGCATGAAATTATTCTCTATCCTCCTAATCGCTGCCTTATATTAGATTGCTCTTTAAAATAATCAGAAGATGGATATTTGTAATATCTGTCTTGGCTGAAGATAAAATATGTATAATGTATACACTGATTGTACAAAACATTAGGAACACCTGCTCTTTCCATGGCATAGACTGACCAGGGGAATCCAGGACTATGATCCCTTATTGGCACTTGTTAAATCCACTTCAGTCATTGTAGATGAGGGGGAGGAGACAGGCAAAATAAGGATTTTTAAGTCTTGAGACATGGATTGTGTATGTTAGCCATTCAGAGGGTGAATGGGCAGGACAAAAGATTTCGGTTCCCTTTTGAATGGGGTATGGTATTAGGTGCCAGGCGCACTGGTTTGAGTGTCAAACCCAGCAGCGTTCCAGTTATTTTCACACTCAACAGTTTCCTGTGTGTATCAAGAACCCACCCAAAGGAAATCCAGCCAACTTGACACAACTGTGGGAAGCATTGGAGTCAACATTGGCCAGCATCCCTGTGAAACGCTTTCGACACCTTGTAGAGTCCATGCCCCGATGAATTGTGGCTGTTCTGAGGGCAAAATGGGTGCAACTCAATATTAGGAAGGTGTTTTGTACACTCAGTGTATATCTTAGTTGGTATTAAATTATGACATGGCATTAGGTAGTTTATTTTTACCTGATGTAAAATCATTTATTTTTAATATAAAAATCGACGAAGAATGTAGCCTTCTGCTAATTCCCAACGGCATCATATCCAACGGAAGCATTTAGGCCTTTAACAGCTCATTTAATAGAAAGTAATAACCACAGTTGTGTGTGTATACTGACTTTGTTTCTTGTATATGTGTCTCTTCAGCTTACGGGAGTACCACTGTTCCCGTGTATGGACTGTAGCTGTGTGTTCAAAAAGCTGGGCAGTCTCAACGCCCACATCAGCAAGATGCACATCTTGCTCATAGAGGAATCGGCCAACACACAGGTGAGCGAGTGCATGCAGATGATGTGAACTTGTAGAAGTTTCTGCTGATTCGGTTTCTGACCTCTGCATTCAGTTTGTTGCCTCGCGCTGCAGCTAGCTTGATGCTGAGGGATCAGACACACACACACACCCACACTGGAACCTCCCTGTAGCTCTACCACTACATGCAGATTTCTATGGGATTATTTCAGAGTGGGGCTCAATATAAAAAAGCCTCTCATTTTCATATGTCATCGTGTTTTTGTAAGTAAATGGAACCTTGAAAATCAGGTGTTCAGGTTCCCTATTAATTAGGTGAACTAGGCTTCCATAAAAACTTTTCGCTCATCAGTGATGCACTGCAAAAAACGAAAGATAGAAAATGCTCTACGCTGCTCAGATCAGCTAACCTCTGCCATTCTCAGTATTCCCTTTTCTCTCATTCTCTCCACTTTCACACCCTCCCTCGCTGTCCCGTAGGAGGTGGAGGAGTCGGGTCAGGGCGTGGCGGGGTCAGAGGGCAGCGAGGTGGTGACTGACGTGATCCAGCAGCTCCTAGAGCTGTCAGAGCAGGTGACAGGGGAGGGGACCCAGTCACAGCCCCAAGAACAGACCATCACCATGGAGACGGCCATCAACCAGGACATCCTACAGGTGGGAACCATAACACACTCAGGAATGCATGCATACATGTACATACACACGCATGTGCATAAGTGTACACGCACGCACAGACACATGAACGCACGCACTCATGGATACATGTGTGTACACACACACACACACACACCTGCCCTACTATACTTGAGAGGACTTTTTGGGGACCAATTCAAAGTCCTATTTTCCCTAAACCTTACCCTA
Source organism: Salmo salar (assembly GCF_965601325.2). Classification (NCBI taxonomy): domain Eukaryota; kingdom Metazoa; phylum Chordata; class Actinopteri; order Salmoniformes; family Salmonidae; genus Salmo; species Salmo salar. The sequence goes on from NC_138292.1 coordinate 43,969,649, forward strand.
ACCTTAACCCTTAACCCTAATTGTAACCTTAACCTGAAAGCCTAAAATAGCCTTTTTACAAGGGAGGACCAGCAAACTTCTGGTACCAATTTCTAGAAAACAATAGTCTATATTGATTTAAACTGGTGTTGAGAACAACGTGGCAGAGGTGGGCGGCAGCGGAGTGAGGAGACGGGGAAACAGCCGTTGGGCCTAGAAAAAGCTCAGAGAGAGGAACACTCACCGTAGTTATGATCAACTGAATGATGAAAATAGTAGATTAAAGTAGGCTAATGCAATTGAAGGCATGTATCAAATTCTTGCTTGGACTGAAACTCCCAAAGTCATATCCAACCGTTTATACTCATTTAAAGGAATAGTCGTGTGTGTGTGGTCACCTAGATGATCATTTCAGCACTGTTTTGATTGGGACAGCACCATCGCACTGCTTTGAGGCAAAAGTGGGGGAGTTTCTTTCTCACTGGATCTCCGTTTTGGATATTTTGTAACAATTAAGCTGGGGAAATGTTAGCTAAATTGAGGTGAGTGCTAATGATCGTCCTTATATTAGTTTGCTCATTATATTAGCTGATCAGAACGTTTTGCTAGCATTTATACCAGTGGATTTTACTCTTCACTCGCGTAGTAGCCTGTCTTACTCCCTTCCAAAAGCCTGTGACTTGTCTCATAGTCAGTCAATGTGATTTTGTTTTCACTGAATCTGTCTGTATATTTGGTTAATTGATCTCTGGCTGGACAAGTGGAAGTGGTAGCTCGTTTATTCGTTCCCTGATCAGAAACATTTAGCATGCAATAATGTAGCCTAAATCGACTAATATACTTATCTATTGTCTTACGTAGTAGCCTTATATAGAGCTATTTTCATATCGTCCCGAATCCCACTGAAACCCAAAATCCTGACTCCTGTCTCGCATGAAAAATCCAAACTTTATTCTGTAATCCAGGGGTTGGATTATCCAAGCACATTTTTGTGAAGTAAATACGCTAGGCTTAAGGCTTCTATGCAACAACCTGTTTGGATAATGTGATATTTTATATTTTAAATCTGCTGCTGAGTATGTTGTGTATTTCGTGGAATTGCATTAGTGCGACATTGGGGGAAAACGTTGTAATTTCCCTTTTTTGGGGAAATGTTAGGAGTGGGCCCAGGACAGTCCCGGGATCCTGGTTACCGGTGTTTATCCCTAGCGTCATGTAGCCTAGCTCTAATAATGTGATCGAGGCATACGGCACAGTATTGTCCAATACTGTGGATGGAAAAATGTACTAATACATAGTATTAGTCACAGTTTTTTGTTAAACCCTGTCACCCCTGAACCCATACCCACACAGCAAGCCCTGGAGAACAGTGGGTTGAGCGTGGTTCAGTCCCAGACCAATGGAGCGGCCAGACAGACTCAGAGCCATGCCGCCGAGGGGGCTCTACCTGACAGTAAGAAGTTCCCAGTCCAGGACAAAACCGCCAAGAAGGAGAAGAAAAGTATCTTCAAAAAACCTGTACAGATGCCAGGTAGGGCATACCCCAATAATGTCCATGTGTGCTTATGTATGTCACTGTCTCTCCGTTCCGTTTGAACTCCCATCAGTTTACTAGCTCGTGAAATGTCCGTTGACAATAAACAGGTATATTGCATACTGTGCATTCGGAAAGTATTCAGGCCACCTTCCCTTTTACCACATTTTGGAACGTTACAGCCTTATTCTAAAATGGGTTAAATAAATGTTTTTCCTTATCAAGCTACACACAATACCCCATAATGACAAAGCAAAAAAAGGTTTTTAAAACTCTTTGCAAATGTATTCAAAATAAAAAAACAGAAATACCTTATTTACACGTATTCAGACCCTTTGCTAGTAGACTCGAAATTGAGCTCGGGTGTATCCTGTTTCCATTGATCAACCTTGAGATGTTTCTACAACTTCATTAGAGTCCACCTGTGGTAAATTAAATTGATTGGACATGATTTGGGAAGGCACACACCTTTCTATATGAGGTCCCACAGTTGACAGTGCATGTCAGAGCAAAAACCAAGTCATGAGGGTGAAGGAATTATACATAAAGACAAAATTGTGTCGAGGCACAGATCTTGGGAAGGTCTACCAAAAAATGTCTGCAGCATTGAAGGTCCCCAAAAACACAGTGGCCTCCATCATCCTTAAATGGAAGAAGTTTAGAACCACCAAGACTCTTCCTAGAGCTGGCCGCCCGGCCAAACTGAGCGATCAGGGAGAGAATGATCTTGTTCAGGGAGGTGACCAAGAACCGTATGGTCACTCTGACAGAGTTCCTCTGTGGAGATGGGATTACCTTCGAGAAGGTCAACTATCTCTGTAGCACTCCACCAATCAGGCCTTTATGGTAGAGTGGCCAGACGGAAGCCATTCCTCATTTAAAGGCAAATGACAGTCCACTTAGTTTGCCAAAAGGCACCTAAAGGACTCTCAGACCATGATAAACAAGATTCACTGGTCTGATGAAACCAAGATTGAACTCTTTGGCCTGAATACCAAGCTTCACGTCTGAAGGAAACCTGAAACCATCCCTGCGGGAACGAAGGAAAGATGAAAGGTTCTAGTTAGGTCCTAGGGAAAGATGAATGGCGCAAAGTACAGAGATCCTTGATGAAAACCTGCTCCAGAGCGCTCAGGACCTCAGACTGGGGTGAAGGTTCACCTTCCAACTGGACAACGACCCTAAGCACACAGCCAAGACAACGCAGGAGTGGCTTTGGGACAAGTCTCTGAATGTCCTTGAGTGGCCCAGCCGGACTTGAACCCGATCGAACATCTCTGGAGACACCTGAAAATAGCTGTGCAGCGACACTCCGCATCCAACCTGACAGAGCTTGAGAGGATCTGCAGAAAAGAAGGGGAGAAGCTCCCCAAATACAGGTGTGCCAAGCTTTTAGCGTCATACCCAAGAAGACTCAAGGCTGTAATTGCTGCCAAAGGTGCTTCAACAAAGTACTGAGGAAAGGGTCTGTTAAAAATGTTATACATTTACAAAAAGTTCACAAAATATCAGATTTTGCTTTGTCATTAAAGGGTACCAACAATTTAAATAATTTATGAATAAGGCTGTAACATAAAACAATGTGGAATAAGTCAAGGGGTCTGAATACTTTCCAAATGCACTATATATCGGGAGTTTCAATTGATCCCCTGAACTGAAGAAATTTAAGTGTATTTGCTCTCAGCTCTGTGCCTGCTCATCTCATGTGGGACCAGTGTCGTATCCATTAGGGCACCCTATAACAAAACATTTTGAAACCTAACACGAAAATTCATGTTTGTTATTGGCCAGGTCCAAGGTAGTCTCCCTGTTTCAGTCTGTTTTTCTTCCATTTGGTGCTTAATGAACACAACCCATGTCACCTCTTTCCCCCTTCCCCATAGGCTCCATCAGGGAGGAGAATGGCGTGCGGTGGCACAGCTGCCCTTACTGCAGCAAGGAGTTCAAGAAGCCCAGCGACCTGGTGCGCCACGTCCGCATCCACACACACGAGAAGCCCTTCAAGTGCAAGCAGTGCTTCCGCGCCTTTGCCGTCAAGAGCACCCTCACTGCACACATGAAGACGCACACAGGCGTCAAGGCCTTCGAGTGCCAGTGCTGCATGAAGTGCTTCTCCACGTCAGGCAGCAGGAAGGTCCACATGCGCCTACATACAGGTGAGGGATTATTATGGTGTTGTTATTATGGTGTGATATTAGCACCAACAGAGATTTGAATTCAACCATTTTGATTGTATTCGTAGATACACGTTTAGTTCCTGTTGGCAGCTATATCGCTCCATGATGGTCATGCATGGGACTGTGTTGTCAGGTTTGCAGGAAGGTTGCTTTTGTACACAATTCTGAATTTGTAATCAAGACTTATTATGATTAACGTTGGTGTCATAATCTGGTTTTGACGAACTTGATTAAGTTCTAGAAAAAAGTCCTATTTTCTTTTATTAATTTGTCCTATTTGTCCTCTTGTTTTTGTTGTGTTTAATTACAGTGCCTTCAGAAAATATTCACACCCCTTGACACAGCCTGAATTTAAAATTGATTATATTGAGATTTTGTTTCACTGGCCTACAAACAATATATCCCATAATATCAAAGTGGAATTATGTTTTTAGAAATGTTTACACATTCATTAAAAGCTGAACTGTCTTCATTCAATAACTATTCAACCCCTTTGTTATGGAAAGCCTAAATAAGTTTAGGAGTAAAAATGTCACATAATAAGTTGCATGGACTCACTCTGTGTGCAATAATAGTGTTTAACATGATTTTTGAATGACCACCTCAATCTCTGTACCCCACACATACAATTATCAGGTCTCTTAGTTAGGGCTGTGGCGGTGATTGTCAAGCAAATAACTGTCGGTCTCACGGTAATTGATCGTTAATTAACATAAAAATAGTTAGCATCTCCTGAGTTCCACACAGCCTACAAGCCACTGATGCAGACCTTTTGAACATCTACATTTTAAAAATCAAATAAATCCATGTAATATAGCCTACACCTTCACAATAAATCCATTATGTATTTTAAACAGGTCTAAAGAAACGTGATATGAAGAAAATGTTGTCTATTTCAAAAGAACAGAACAGCATACTTTGAGTTGTTCTTATGTTAGATCCTGATCTGGCTATGCCATATGGCTGTGGGCTACACTAGTTCATTTAGCAGACAAGATTTGCATTGAATTCCGTGGCATTCATTTATATTATTTTATGGTATGAAGAATGCAATTTAACAAAGCTGAATAAAATAGCTATCCTGTGTTTGGCAGTTAACAAAGATACTGTAGGTACTCCTATATGCTTAATTTAGAGTTATTAATGTAACTTTAGTTGTTCTACAAACGTCGGGCTATATGTGTTCCTTACATTGTAAGGCTGCATGATGTGACTAATGATGTTTTGAAAAAAGTAGCTTGAAAGGAATGAGCTCTGCTTTGCGCAGGCTGTACACACTTCATCAGTCTCTCATTCACAATTTGAGAAGAACTTGATAATGCCTTTGTGTGGCCACAACGCACCTAAAAAAAATCCATGTCTTTTGCGGCCCTTCTCCCTGAGTGCTGCCTACTCCGAAGCACCTCTCACTCACACGGCTCTCCATCACGCGATCGGGTCTTTCTCACAGGCTACAAGTGATGACAGACACATCGGGGACACAACTGTGCACATCCTTTTCCAATTCCGAGGTGCATATTAAAGAGATTGGAAGAACTGTCCACATTTACAGTGCCAGTCAAAAGTTTAGACACATTCAAGGGTTTTTATTTATTTTTACTATTTTCGACATTGTTTAATAATAGTGAAGACATCAAAACTATGATATTACACATATGGAATCATGTAGTAACCAAAAAGGTGTTAAACAAATCAAAATATATTTTATATTTGAGATTCTTCAAAGTAGTCACCCTTTGTTTTGATGACAGCTTTGCACACTCTTGGCATTCTCTCAACCAGCTTCATGAGGAATGCCAACAGTATTGAAGGAGTTCCCACATATGCTGAGCACTTGTTGGCTGCTTTTCCTTCACTCTGCGGTCCAACTCCTCCCAAACCATCTCAATTAGGTTGAGGTCGGGTGATTGTGGAGGCCAGGTCATCTGATGCAGCATTCCATCACTCTCCTTCTTGGTCAAATAGCCCTTACACAGCCTGGAGGTGTGTTGGGTCATTGTCCTGTTGAAAAACAAATGATCGTCCCACTAAGCGCAAACCAGATGGGATGGCATATAGCTGCAGAATGCTGTTGTAGCCACGCTGCTTAAGTGTGCCTTGAATTGTTAATAAATCACTGATAGTGTCACCAGCAAAGCATTCCCACACCACCACCTCCATGCTTCACGGTGGGAACCACACATGCAGAGATCATCCGTTCACCTACTCTGCGTCTCACATCGTCACATGGGTTGGATTTGGACTCATAAGACCAAAGGACAGATTTCCACTCGTCTAATGTCCAATGATTGTGTTTCTTGGCCCAAGCAAGTCTCTTCCTCTTATTGGTGACCTTTAGTAGTGGTTTCTTTGCTGCAATTCGACCATGAAGGCCTGATTCACGCGGTCTTCTCTGAACTGTTGATATTGAGATGTGTCTGTTACTTGAACTCTGAAGCATTTATTTGGGCTGCAATTTCTGTGGCTGGTTACTCTAATGAACGTATCCTCTGCAGCAGAGGTAACTCTGGGTCTTTCTTTCCTGTGGCGGTCCTCATGAGAGCAAGTTTCATCATAGTGCTTTATGGTTTTTGCGACTGCACTTGAAGAAACTTTCAAAGTTCTTTACATTTTCCAGATTGACTGACCTTCATGTCTGAAAGTAATTATGGACTGTCATTTCTCTTTGCTTATTTGAGCTGTTCTTGCAATAATATAGGCTGTATTCTGTATACCACCCCTACCTTGTCACAACACAACTGATCAAACACATTATGAAGGAAAGAAATTCCACAAATTACATTTTTACAAGGCATGAAGCTGGTTGAGAGAATGCCAAGAATGTGAAAATCTGTCAAATTGCATTTTTTAATGGTGAAAATGATCTTCCCCAAACATGAAACTCGTGCTGCTTATGTATGCGAGTTAGGTTCTACACCCCTTGTAAAGCGGATTAACGTGCTTAATTTTAAGAAGTTTTTTGGCCACTTTAGTTGTGATACAAACCTTATCAAAACATAAAGGCCTATGGGCTAGGCTACTTAAGGTGTGCTATTTATGATTAGAAAAAAAGGCATTGTTTCTTGCCTTACACTGGGGCATCATTCACAAGTGATAATATATTAATATATTGTCACCCATCAGACTATTCTTGATTTAATCTTGTAGTCACATATACTAAATAATATGTGTGCAATTTGATTTTAGAATGGAGCATTATCATGCCCCTGTCTCTAAACGGGGGTAGGGGGGGAAAAAATATCTTAAATATTGAATGAAGGATGATTTTCCTGTGGTTCATTTTCATGCAAGCCAGGTAGGCTATACTCCTGTTCTAAAGATAAGCAATGTGCTTAATATTAGGAAAGTTGTGAAATACCTATAGTAGGTCTAGCCTATAGAAAGCTGATGGGATCCTCCTCTATTTAGTAGAGGCCTACTATCACTCTGTTTTCTCCTGTAATAGAAATGTTGTGTAACATGTGCTCATGGGCTCTCATAAAGTGTTTGATTAGATTTTCGATTACATTTGCATTGATGTCAGAGTGATTAGAGGGACAATAGAGTGCTGAGTACCAGGCAGTTAGCAAGTTTGGTAGGCTACTAATGACCAGCAGCAGCATCAGAGCTTGGAGAAGCCTAATTACCGTGACTAAACGGTTATGTGGAATTTGACTGCCTTCATGACTTGTGACCACCGGTGTGGCGGTAATACGGTCACCGCAACAGCCCTACTCTTAGTCGAGCAGTGAATATCAAAAACAGATTCAACTACAAAGACCAGGGAAGTTTTTCAATGCCTTGCAAAGAAGGGCACGTATTGGTCAATGGGTAAAAACAAAAAACATTGATTCTATAACCCTTTGAGCATGGTGAAGTTATTAATTACATGTTGGATGGTGTATCAATACACCCAGTCACTGCAAAGATACAGGGATCAAATCAAACTTTATTTGTCACATGCTCCGAATACAACAAGTGTAGACCTTACCGTGAAATGCTTACTTACAAGCCCTTAACCAATAATGCAGTTTAAGAAAAGTAAAAAATAATAAAAAGTAACACAATTAAATAACAATAACAAGGCTATATACAGGGGGTACCGGTACCGAGTCGGGTTAGTTGAGGTTATTTGTACATGTTGGTAGGGGTGAAGTGACTATACATAGATAATAAACAGCGAGTAGCAGAAGTGTACAAAACAAATGGATGTAAGGTGGGGTGTCAATGTAAATAGTCCGGGTGGCCATTTAATTAATTGTTCAGCAGTCTTATGGCTTAGGGGTAGAAGCTGTTAAGGAGCCTTTTGGTCCTAGACTTACTTGGCGTTCCGTTTGCCGTGCGGTAGCAGAGAAAACAGTCTTTGACTTAGGTGACTGGAGTCTTTGACAATTTTTTGGGCCTTCCTCTGACACCGCCTAGTTTATAGGTCCTGGATGGCAGGAAGCTTGGCCCCAGTGACGTACTGGGCCGTACGCACTACCCTCTGTAGCGCCTTGCGTCAGATGCCGAGCAGTTGCCATACCTGGAGGTGATGCAACCGGTCAGGATGCTCTCGATGGTGCAGCTGTATAACTTTTTGAGGATCTGGGGACCCATGCCAAATTTTTTCAGTCTCCTGAGGGGGAATAGGTTTTGTCATGCCCTCTTCACGACTGTCTTAGTGTGTTTGGACCATGATAGTTTGTTGGTGATGTGGACACCAAGGAACTTGAAACTCTCGACCCGCTCCACTACAGCCCTGTCAATGTTAATGGGGGCCTGTTTGGCCCGCCTTTTCCTGTAATCCATGATCAGCTCCTTTGACTTGCTCACATTGAGGGAGAGGTTGTTGTCCTGGCACCACACTGCCAGTTCTCTGACCTCCTCCCTATAGGCTGTCTTATCGTTGTCGGTGATCAGGCCTACCACTGTTGTCGTCAGGAAACTTAATGATGGTGGTGGAGAGCATTCCAAGACGCGTGAAAGCTGTGATTGAAAATCAGGCTTATTCCACCAAATATTGATTTCTGAACTCTTCCTAAGTTAAAACGTTAGTATTGTGTTGTATAAAAATGGTTATGAACTTATTTTCTTTGCATTATTTGAGGTCTGACAACACGGCATCTTTTTTGTTATTTTGACCAGTTGTCATTTTCTGCAAATAAAAATATTGTCATTTAGAGCATTTATTTGGAATTTGAGAGAAATGTTGTCAGTAGTTTATAGAATAAAACAAACATTTTTATTTTACCCAAACACATAGCTACAGTTGAAGTCGGAAGTTTACATACACCTTAGCCAAATACATTTAAACTCAGTTTTTCACAATTCCTGACATTTAACCCTTGTAAAAATTCCCTGTCTTAGGTCAGTTAGGATCACCACTTTATTTTAAGAATGTGAAATGTCAGAATAATAGTAGAGAGAATGATTTATTTCAGCTTTTATTTCTTTCATCACATTCCCAGTGGGTCAGAAGTTTACATACACTCAATTAGTATTTGGTAGCATTGCCTTTAAATTGTTTAACTTGGGTCAAACGTTTCGGGTAGCCTTCCACAAGCTTCCCACAATAAGTTGGGTGAATGTTGGCCCATTCCTCCTGACAGAGCTGATTTAACGGAGTCAGGTTTGTAGGCCTCCTTGCTTGCACACACTTTTTCAGTTCTGCCGACAACTTTTCTATAGGATGGAGGTCAGGGCTTTGTGATGGCCACTCCAATACCTTGACTTTGTTGTCCTTAAGCCATTTTGCCACAACTTTGTAAGTATGCTTGGGGTCATTGTCCATTTGGAAGACCCATTTGCAACCAAGCTTTAACTTCCTGACTGATGTCTTGAGATGTTGCTTCAATATATCCACATCATTTTCCTCCCTCATGATGCCATCTATTTTGTGAAGTGCACCAGTCCCTCCTGCAGCAAAGCACACCCACAACATGATGCTGCCACCCCCGTGCTTCATGGTTGGGATGGTGTTCTTCGGCTTGCAAGCCTCCCCCTTTTTCCTCCAAACATAACGATGGTCATTATGGCCAAACAGTTCTATTTGTGTTTCATCAGACCAGAGGACATGTCTTCAAAAAGTACAATCTTTGTCCCCATGTGCAGTTGCAAACCGTAGTCTGGCTTTTTTATGGCGGGTTTTGGAGCAGTGGCTTCTTCCTTGCTGAGTGGCCTTTCAGGTTATGTCGTTTTACTGTGGATATAGATACTTTTGTACCTGTTTCCTCCAGCATCTTCACAAGGTCCTTTGCTCTTATTCTGGGATTGATTTGCACTTTTCACACCAAAGTACGTTCATCTCTAGGAGACAGAACACGTCTCCTTCCTGAGCGGTGTGACGGCTGCGTGGTCCCATGGTGTTTATACTTGCGTTCTATTGTTTGTACAGATGAACGTGGTACCTTCAGGCGTTTGGAAATTGCTCCCAAGGATGAACCAGACTTGTGGAGGTCTACAATTTATTTTCTGAGGTCTTGGCTGATTTCTTTTGATTTTCCCATGATGTCAAGCAAAGAGGCACTGAGTTTGAAGGTAGGCCTTGAAATACATCCACAGGTACACCTCCAATTGACTTAAATGATGTCAATTAGCCTATCAGAAGCTTCTAAAGCCATGACATCATTTTCTGGAATTCTAAGCTGTTTAAAAGGCACAGTCAACTTAGTGTATGCACATTTCTGACCCACTGGAATTGTGATACAGTGAAATAATCTGTCTGTAAACAATTGTTGGAAAAATGACTTGTGTCATGCACAAAGTAGATGTTCTAACCAACTTGCCAAAACTATAGTTTAACAAGAAATTTGTGGAGTGGTTGAAGAAACGACCTTTGTGTATGTAAACATCCGACTTCAACTGTATAAATAGTAAAACCAGAGAAACGGGTCATTTTGCAGTGGTCTCTTCATTTTTTCCAGAGCTGTATTATGACAACATTTTGCTCGTTTTGTACTTCGGTGAGGTTTTTTTCAGTTGTTCGGGCAGCTGGAGTCAAGCGAGTCTACGGCCCTTCGTCTGTGATTGGTCAACAGTAGGGATTCATCAATAAAGTATTTGTTGTCATTCGAAGAGAGAAGACTCGTTTTCGTGCAAATAAAAATATTGGAAAACGCTGCACCAAACATTCTAGTTAGATGTAAAATTGAGCGATTAAGATCTCTTCGGCAAAAACGTAAAAATGAATGACAGATTTCTTGAGTTATCTTAGATTAATTCTGAGGAATCGTATACTGGCTATGGTGTCTCAAAATGGACAAACAGTACTATAGCCACTTAAAAAACGAAAAGAAAAAGTGAAGGTCTTTAAAAGGAGTATGCGAGCACACTAGTTTGGTTCGGCTAGCCGAACTGAAGCATGCTGACAACTTTAGGCGTTGGCATTCCACAGGATTCTTTTGATTTTATGTCATCTCTCAGGAGGCATTGGTACGTTAAATCAATTTTGGCCTACTCAATACGATACTGTTTAAGTTTGTATTTTCTCTAGTTTGTCTCTTGATTTAACTGACATCAATACATTTCCATTTCAAAACTGCTGCAGTTTGTTCTCGTTATTGTTATTTCATTCTACGTGCTAATTGAGGTGTATGTTCTTGTTGTCAGGTGTGCGTCCGTTCCCGTGCCCTCACTGTGACAAGATCTTCCGTACGTCGGGCCACAGAAAAACACACATCGCCTCCCACTTCAAGAGCCTGCAGCAGAAGAAGCACAAGTTCCCACGCAAAATCCACAAAACCAAGGTGTCCAAGAGCAACCTACCTCTGCCTGATATCCCCCTGCAAGAGCCCATACTCATCACGGACCTCGGTAACGCATGCATGCTCGCTCGCTCCCTCACATGCACGCATGCACACATGCACTTTGTTCATATTGTCCCCTCCTCCCCAGGCCTCATCCAGTCCCAGAACCCTCGCCTGGCCTTTCAGGCGTACCTGGAGATGGTGGACAATGATCGGCCGTACAAGTGTCCCTGCTGTAACAAGGCCTATAAGAAATCCAGCCACCTCAAGCAGCACGTTAGGTACAGCTATCCTCTATGCGCACACACGTACACATACGTACTGTGTCTCTCACACACACACACGAGCATTTCGCTACATTCGCAATAACATCTGCTAACCATGTGTATGTGACCAATAACATTTGACACACACAGCATATGTTTTACTATCCTTCTGGGGCCTAAAATGGATTTGTCCTCGTCGGAAATGTCCCCACGAGGGAGAAATTTCCTTGTTTTACTATCCTAGTGGGGACTTCTGGGGATTTCCGGTACCCACGAGGATAGTAATACACACACACACACACACACACACACACACACACACACACACACACACACACACACACACATTTAGTTTGTAGTCACATTTATTCCTTTAGAAATATCATCCTCTCTGAAGCAGCCGGCATTGCCGACATATACCAGTGAATGTATTTCTGATACAGTGCATGGATATATAGTAGTGAGAGGAAGTTTATATATTTCGCCTCAATTTAGATCCTCTTGTACCTTGTCACTGGGATAAGCCTGCTGTAGCATGTCAGACAGCTGCTGAGCTGCCGTTATCAGTGGCATTAGAGTCCACCCCTGTGGCTTAGGGGCATTAGCTCCTCATTTGATGCGAGAGGGATGAGCCGGGCTGAGCAGAGCCCGGGGATAGACAAGGAGGCAGGGGGAGGAGGGCTCAGCACATGGCAGAGGGTTTGAACCACTGGCAGACGCATGGGTTCAAGTAGTATTTGTTTTCTTTCAAATACTTTGAGGGTTTTATTGAGCCTGCCTAGAGTGCCAGGCAAACTCGATCCAGCTCAGCTAAAGTACACTATATACACTACCGTTCATATGTTTGGGGTCACTTTCCATGAAAACATACATGAAATGAGTTGCAAAATGAATAGGAAATATAGTCAAGATGTTGACAAGGTTGTAAATAATGATTTTTAATTGAAATAATAAATGTGTCCTTCAAACTTTGTTTTTGTCAAAGAATCCTCCATTTGGAGAAATTACAACCTTGTAGAGCTTTGGCATTCTAGTTGTCAATTTGTTGAGGTAATCTGGAGAGATTTCACCCCATGCTTCCTGAAGCACAACCCACAAATTGGGTTGGCTTGATGGGCACTTCTACGGTCAAGCTGCTCCCACAACAGCTCAATATAGGGTTGAGATCCGGTGACTGTGCAGGCCACTCCATTATAGACAGAATACCAGCTGACTGCTTCTTCCATAAATAGTTCTTGCCTAGTTTGGAGCTGTGCTTTGGTTCATTGCCCTGTTGTAGGAGGAAATTGACTCCAATTAAGCGCCGTCCACAGGGTATGGCATGGCATTGCAAAATGAGGTGATAGCCTTCCTTCTTAAAGATCCCTTTTACCCTGTACAAATCTCCCACTTTACCTCAACCAAAGCACCCTCAGACCATCACATTGCCTCCATCATGCTTGACAGATGGCGTCAAGCACTCCTCCAGAATCTTTTCCTTTTTTTCTGCGTCTCACTAATGTTGTTCTTTGTGATCCGAACACCTCAAACTTAGATTAGTCTGTCCATAACACTTTTTTCCAGTCTTCCTCTGTCCAGTGTCTGTGTTCTTAATCTTTTCTTTTTATTGGCCAGTCTGAGAGATGGCTTTTTCTTTGCAACCCTGCCTAGAACGCCAGCATCCCGGAGTCGCATCATCGCTGTTGATGTTGTTTTGCAGGTACTATTTAATGAAGCTGCCAGTTGAGGACTTGGGGTGTCGGTTTCTCAAACTAGACACCCTAATGTACTTGTCCTCTTGCTCAGTTGTGCACCGGAGTCTCCCTCTCCTCTTTCTATTCTGGTTCGAGCCAGTTTGCTCTTCTGTAAAGGGAGTAGTACTCAGCATTGTACGAGTTTCTTGGCAATTTCTCGCATGGAATAGCCTTCATTTCTCAGAACAAGAATAGACTGACGAGTTTTAGAAGAAAGTTCTTTGTTTCTGGCCACAAATGCTGATGCTCCAGATACTCAACTAGTCTAAAGAAGGCCAGTTTTATTGCTTCTTTAAATCGGCACAACAGTTTTCAGCTGTGCTAACATAATTGCAAAAGGGTTTTCTAATGATCACTTAGCCTTTTTAAAAGGATGAACTTGGATTAGCAAACACAACGTTCCGTTGGAACATGATGGTTGCTGATAATGGGCCTCTGTACACGTGTGTAGATATTCCTTTAAAAAAATCTGCCGTTTCCAGCTACAATAGTCATTTACAACATTAACAATGTCTACACTGTTTTTCTGATCAATTTGATGTTATTTTAATGGACAAAAATGTGCTTTTCTTTCAAAAACAAGGACATTTCTAAGTGACCCCAAACTTTTGAACGGTAGTGTATACAAAAGTACTTGGAAAAGTACTTGGACTCCCCGCGAGCGCGGAGTGCTGAAGCACGTAGCGCATAAAAGATTCTGTCCTCGGTTGCAACACATTTACATTTAAGTCATTTAGCAGACGCTCTTATCCAGAGCGACTTACTCACTACATAGTTTCAAACTGCCTCTAGAAGCAACGTCAGCACAATCATTGTTAGTCGGGAGCTTCATGAAATGGGTTTCCATGGCCGAGCAGTGGTACACAAGCCTAAGATTACTATGCGCAATGCCGAGCATCGGCTGGAGTGGTGTAAAGCTCGCCGCCATTGGACTCTGGAGCAGTGGGAACGCGTTCTCTGGAGTGATGAATCACACTTCACAATCTGGCAGTCCGACGGATGAATCTGGGTTGGCGGACGCCAGGAGAACGCTACCTGCCCCAATGCATAGTGCCAACTGTAAAGTTTGGTGGAGGAGGAATAATGGTCTGGGCTCCTTAGTTCTGTTGAAGGGAAATCTTAACGCTACAGCATACAATTACATTCTAGACGATTCTGTACTTCCAACTTTGTGGCAACAGTTTGGGGAAGGCCCTTTCCTGTTTTTGCATGACAATACCCCTGTGCACACAGCGAGGTCCATACAGATGGTTTGTCGAGATCGGTGTGGAATAACTTGACTGGCCTGCACAGAGCCCTAACCTCAACCCCATCGAACACCTTTAGGATGAATTGGAACGCGGACTGCGAGCCAGGCAAAATCGGCCAACATCAGTACCCAACCTCACTAATGCTCTTGTGGCTGAATGGAAGCAAGTCCCCGCAGCAATGTTCCAACATCTAGTGGAAAGCCTTCCCAGAAGAGTGGAGGCTGTTATAGCAGCAATTATTTTGCAATTAGATGTTAAACTAGCAGGTGTCCACATACTTTTGGTCATGTAGTGTATTTAAAGTATAGAAAACAAATACTATTTGAACCCAGGTATGGCTAATGTCTACTGTCTATGCCCTGTGGGCCTGGTTTATGATAGGACAGGCCAGTTAGAGAGGAAAACATCTACAGAGGGAAAAGATCTGAGGGGATTTAGGGACAGAGAGGGGGAGAGAAATATTCAGATGTAGTGTGGTGCGGCAGGTAGCCTAGTGGATAAGAGCGTTGGGCCAGTAACCATAACAGTAATTGCTCCTGTAAGTCGCTCTGGATAAGAGCGTCTGCTAAATGACTAAAATGTGTGACAGGCCATTTTATTTTGTCTGGTTTAATCTCCAGGTTGTTGTCAGGAATAACGTGTAATGTCACAGTGATGGATAGGTCTTGTTTTTGTTTTCAGTAGCCTAAGTCATTATAGGTCCATTAACTAGCAAATGTATCTGGAAAATGTCACTTCGCCATTTACCACAGGAAAAAATCTCTCTACAATGAGTATTGCATTCAGTTTCAGTGTTTTTTTTTTAGGATGAGAAAAATGGGAGATTGAAGTTTGGGGCTCCAAGGAGTAATTGCCGAGCGATATTCATTGATTCTCTCAAGATGTCGTTTTGACCTTTGGGCTGACACATCGAATCTTCCCCTTTACTAAAATGTTTCTTCGTTTTACCACTGTGGGGAAAAGAAAAGTAACAGCCTATTTAATAAAGGTCACAGTCTCAATAAACAAGGAAACAAAAGTTAACCTTAATAACGACGTTGCCTTCGCTGCTCCGCTCAGCCTATCTGAGATTGATGTTCTGTATTCCCTCGTGTCTGTTTACTTCAGACCAGGACCGAGCCCAAATCAAAACTCTGTCACATTATACTGATAAACGTGTTCCTCAGTCAGAGGGAATTTACTGCATCCACCATGCATAACGTATAACGCTTATTGTTTTTTTAGGATTTGCAAATTCGAGTCCCTTGACATGTATTGAACTATTTATTCTTCCTAATTTGAGCCATTGACTCAGACCATAACACCCAGTCATAACATCACCTGTCATAACATTCTACTATACTCAGGGTTGATATGCAAAGTGTTTGTGATATGACCTGAGGAAGATCCTTGTGGATCGAAACGTTGTCAGTAAAGGTGGTCTTTGGGAGCATATTCAGTGTGCGGGCCTTTCTGTTCTTGTGATGACACCGTGCATTCGGAAAGTATTCAGACCCCTTGACTTTCTCCACATTTTGTTACCTTACAGCCTTATTCTAAACTGGATTTAATTGTTTTTTCCCCCTCATCAATCTACACACAATACCCCATAATGACTAAGCAAAAAAAGGTTGTCAGAAATTTTAGCAAATGTATAAAAGAATGTAGTATCTCACTTACATAAGCATTCAGACCCTTTACTCAGTACTTTGTTGAAGCACCTTTGGCAGCAATTAGCAGAGTCTTCTTGGGTATGACGCTACAAGCTTGGCACACCGGTATTTGGGGAGTTTCTCCAATTCTTCTCTGCAGATCCTCTCAAGCTCTGTCAGGTTGGATGGAGAGCATCACTGCACAGCTATTTTCAGGTGTCTCCAGAGATGTTTGATCGGGTTCAAGTCCGGGCTCTGGCTGGGCCACTCATGTACATTCAGAGACTTGTCCTGAAGCCACTCCTGCGTTGTCTTGGTTGTGTACTTAGGGTCGTTGTCCTGTTGGAAGGTGAACCTTCGCCCCAGTCTGAGGTCCTGAGCGCTCTGAAACAGGTTTTCATCTCTGTACGTTGCTCTGTTTATCTTTCCCTCGGTACTGACTAGTTTCCCAGTCCCTGCCGTTAAAAAACATCCTCACAGCATGATGGTGCCACCACCATGCTTCACTGTAGGTATGGTGCCAGGTTTCCTCCAGACGTGACGCTTGGCATTCATTCCAAAGAGTACAATCTTGGTTTCATCAGACCAGAGAGTCTTGTTTCTCGTGGTCTGAGAGTCCTTAAGGTGCCTTCTACTGAGGAGTGGCTTCCGTTGGGCCACTCTACTATAAAATCCTGATTGGTGGAGTGCTGCAGAGATGGTTGTCCTTCTGGAAGGTTCCCCCATCTCCACAGATGAACTCTGGAGTTCTGTCAGAGTGACCATCAAGTTCTTGGTCACCTCCATGACCAAGGCCCTTCTCAGTTTGGCCGGGCAGCCAGCTCTAGGAAGATCTTAGTGGTTCCAAACTTCTTCCATTTAAGGATGATGGAGGCCACTGTGTTCTTGGGGACCTGTCACGACACAATCCTGTCTCGGAGCTCTACGGACAATTCCTTCAATCTCATTGCTTGGTATTTGCTCTGACATGCACTGTCAACTGTGGGACCTTTATATAGACAGATGTGTTCCTTTCCAAATCATGTTCAATCAATTTAATTTACTGCAGGTGGACTCCAATCAAGTTGTAGAAACATCTTAAGGTTGATCAATGGAAACAGGATGCACCCGAGCTCAATTTGGAGTCACATAGGAAAGGGTCTGAGTACTTATGTAAATACGTTTTTTTCTGTTTTTTATTTGTAATAACTCTGCAAAAATATCTTTAACCTGTCATTAGGGGTATTGTGTGTAGATTGAAGATATATATATAAAAAAAAACAAAAAAACATTTAGAATAAGGCTGTAATGTAAATAAATGTGGAAAAATTCTTGGTCTGAATACTTTCTGAATGCACCGTCTGTCTCATGATATTAACATTGTTAGGTCATCTTCCATCAGGTCTCACACGGGAGAGAGGCCGTACAAGTGTGTCCAGTGCAGTAAGGGCTTTGCCTCCTCGGGGGTGCTGAAGGCCCACATCCGGACCCACTCGGGCCTCAAGGCCTACAAGTGCCTGATTTGTGACACCACATTCACCACTAGCGGCAGCCTGCGCCGCCATATGACCACCCACAGCGACATGCGGCCCTACATGTGCCCTTACTGCCAGAAGACCTTCAAGTCCTCACCCAACTGCAGGAAGCACATGAAGACCCACAGGTTAGTAATGCTCATGTGTTGTCGGGCACGGACTTGTTTCAGGTCATGTGATCTGACCAGGAGGAAAAAGGAAAATCTACAGGCCCTAATTCAGGGCATGTGATCAAGAATGTTGGCTAGCGAGAGCGTCGCTCTCTCAGTTTGGTTATTGTCACATTGCTGAAATTTGTGTGAAATTGAATCTTTCTCAACTCTAAATCTCTAGATGTCAAATCTTTCCATAAAAAATGGCTGATTTCTGTTTGTTTTGTAGGTCAAAGTAGTAAGCAACCTGAATCCACCTCCCCATTTCCCCCTCCCAGGTATGAGTTGGCCCAGCAGCTCCACCAACAGCAGAACCCGGAGCCCTCGCCACTGGACGACCCCATGGACGGCACCACCGTGACCCACGACCTGCAGGTGGAGCTGGAGGACGGCACCCTACAGCAGGAGGCTCCTCCCACGGTGGGCTCGGAGCAGCAGGGCATGCTGGGACTGGGCCAGGCGCAAGTGGTGGATGGCGGCCAACAGGTGTCGCTGGAGACCCAGCTGAGTGACCAGCCCCTGGGACAGGAAGAGGGTAAGAGTGTCAGTGTTTTAGAAGGTATCAGTTTGGACAAGGCACAGACTCACTGGTCTTGAACACGTAAAGCGTAGTTATTAGGGACGCATGCTGATTGCCAGATCAGTGATTCTGTGCAGTCTGACGGCAATCTGATCTCGAACATAGTCTTTTAATGTCGATGACAATCATGCCATAACTTTATAGGCCTGCTGCCACATCTATGGGGTCAATTTCACACCATGTGTATTGAATTCTAAATAAAGTTAATCGTGAACATGAAAAATAAAGTTGAGAATATAAACATATTTTCAAGGACGGGTGAAGTAATGTATGTTGAAATCAAAAACCAAACAATTGAAAGCAAAATTGATAGAATTGTAAACTAAAATAAGACATCAAAATGCAAAATCTTGTAAGCAAATAATTTTAAAGCGAGAGAGCAAAACTCTATGACAAATGATAAAAAATATATATTTGAAAACAAATGCAAAAATCATTTTCGGTTAAACTTTCCCAGCAACCAATCCTATTGAATACATTTGGCCTACGCTCGTGCCTGCATGTACTACCTTTTGGTTACGCTACTCATATCTCTGCTTTTGATGTCTGTTTCTTTGCTTTCACTGCCAGTCTTTTCGATTGCGAGTTTTGGCATTTATTTTTCCATGACGAGCAGGGTTTAGAGGAAGGCGTAGACAATGAGTCTCCATCGGTCTGCTAGTTTTGGAATGACAGTTCGTCTTAACCCAATCAATAATTTGATGTGTCACTGGCTCTGACCCATTGAACTACTTAGGTAAACATACGAATTACCTGTTGCACAACGTTCGGCGCAGGTGTTAGTAACTGGTTCGCCATGTTCAGAACATGCAGGGGGGAAGATTTGGTGTCATCAGACAGTCTACCTAAGTAGGCAATAGAAAAAAAGCCTGTCTCATGTTCAGTGATTAGATTAAGACAAACTGTCACTCCAAAACTAGCGGACCAATGGAGACTCATTGTCTACGCCTCCCTCTAAACCCTGCTCTTCACGGAAAAATTATGCCAAAACTCGCAATCGAAAAGACTGGCAGTGAAAGCAAAGAAACAGACATCAAAAGCAGAGATATGAGTAGCGTAACCAAAAGGTAGTACATGCAGGCACGAGCATAGGCCAAATGTATTCAATAGGATTGATTGCTGGGAAAGTTTAACTGAAAACAATTTTTGCATTTGTTTTCAAATATTTATTTTTTATCATTTGTCATAGAGTTTTGCTCTCGCTTTAAAATCATTTGCTTACAGGTTTTAGGGTTTTGCTTTTGATGTCTTATTTTTGTTTATAATTCTATACATTTTGCTTTCAATTGTTTGGTTTTTGATTTCAACATCCATTATTTCACCTGTCCTCGAAAATATAATGTTTACATTCTCAACTTTATTTTTCATGTTCACGATTAACTTTATTTTGAATTCAAATCATATGGTGTGAAATTGACCCCGTACACATCCCTCTAACTTTCATTGGGGGATCCACGTAGTTCTATGTTGGATGTACAAAGGATGATGTGAACAAATTGATCCACCCCTAGAAGGTGTCTGAACCCTTCCCAACATCAACAGACACGTCTACAGAGATAGTCTTGCTCTCCACCCATCTCTCTTGATCTTAGACTGTATTTTTCATTTGGCCAGTCTACGCGGCAAGGTGTTTAATTTTCAGGGACATGGGTTGGCTACAACTGTGTTAGCAAATAAAGCAAGGAACTGTTGAATATGGAATCTTATTAATATTTTGAATATCAATATCTTTCTAAACGGCACTCCTTTAACATGGCAAAGGGCAGAAATCTAGGTTTCTAAAAGGGCACTCATCTTGTCCACCTATATAACTCCTCCATCTCTATTCCTTCCTCCACTCCAAATAGTGAGTCCATTTATTTCACTTTTTAATCTGTCCCTTACTCAAACGCTATTTCCATCCCAACGCTGGATCTTCAGAAACCTTCTCTTTTCTTATTGATGCCTTTCTTGGAATTGTTATTTCAATGGGTTTTTCAATACCATGAGTTTTTGAATGTGTCTCATTTAGGATTCATGGTGTGTGACTGACGGAACCACGTCCTTGACCTTGTAGCTTTTAATATTTAGAACAGTTCCAACATATACTATATTTAACCTCAGAACAAAGCGAGAAGAGCATAGCACAACCAATGAAACTGGGCCAGAGGTCAAGCTTCAATCCTCATTTAAATTGCTACATTACCCTTTCCACCTCACGAGTTCACGGTGAGTAAAAGAAAAGAGAACTGAAAGAGGGGAAAAAATAAACTTACCCTAGCTTTACCATTGTACGTGATTTAGATTAGTATTTGTCCTCTCAGCCTTCAATCAAGTCCTTTTTAGAGCTATTGCTTAAGACCGTAACGTTTGTAAAAAATGCATGAGCTTAACCCCTGACCCATTCACAGAGAGAACAGATAACCTCTTGATTTGATTCACTGATGCCTATGGAGTCAAAAATAAAAAAAATATATGCACTAACGTTCAAAAGTTTGGGGTCACTCAGAAATTTCCTTGTTTTTGAAAGAAAAGCTAAAAAAATTGACCATGTAAAATAACATCAAAATGATCCGAAATACAGTGTAGGCATTGTTAATGTTGTAAATGACTATTGTAGCTGGAAACGGCTGATTTTTAATGGAATATCTACATAGGCGTACAGAGGCCCATTATCAGCAACCATCACTCCTGTGTTCCAATGGCACGTTGTGTTAGCTAATCCAAGTTTATCATTTTAAAAGGCAAATTGATCATTAGAAAACCCTTTTGCAATTATGTTAGCACAGCTGAAAACTGTTGTCCTGATTTAAAGAAGCAATACGTTTCTGGAGTATCTGGAGCATCAGCATTTGTGGGTTTGATTACAGGCTCAAAATGGCCAGAAACCAATAACTTTCTTCTGAAACTCGTCAGTCTATTCATGTTCTGAGAAGTGAAGGCTATTCCATGCGAGAAATTGCCAAGAAACTGAAGATCTCATACAACGCTGTGTACTACTCCCTTCACAGAACAGCGCAAACGAGGAGTGGGAGGCCCCGGTGCACAACTGAGCAAGAGGACAAGTACATTAGAGTGTCTAGTTTAAGAAACAGACGCCTCACAAGTCCTCAACTGGCAGCTACATTAAATTGTACCCGCGAACACCAGTCTCAACATCAACAGAGAAGAGGCAAGCTGGCAGAGTTGCAAAGAAAAAGCCATATCTCAGACTGGCCAATGAAAAGATTAAGATGGGCAAAAGAACACAGACACTGGACAGAGGAACTCTGCCTAGAGGGCCAGCATCCCGGAGTCGCCTCTTCACTGTTGACGTTGAGACTGGTGTTTTGCGGGTACTATTTCATGAATCTGCCAGTTGAAGACTTGTGAGGCATCTGTTTCTCAAACTAGACACACTATTTTACTTGTCCTCTTGCTCAGTTGTGCACCGGGGCCTCCCACTACTCTTTCGATTCTGGTTAGAGCCAGTTTGCTCTGTTCTGTGAAGGGAATACTGAACAAAAATATAAACGCAACATGTAAAGTGTTGGTTTCATGACCTGAAATAAAATATCCCAGAATTTTTCCATAGGCACAAAAAGCTTATTTCTCTCAAATTTTGTGCACAAATGTATTTACAACCCTGTTAGTAAACATTTCGCCTTTGCCAAGATAATTCATCCACCTGACAGATGTGGCATTTCATGAAGCTGATTAAACAGCATGCTCATTACATGCTCAGCACTTTGTGTTGGGGACAATAAAAGGCTAAAATGTGCCGTGTTGTCACACAATGCCACAGATGTCTCAAGTTTTGATTGAGCGTGCAATTGGCATGCTGACCGCAGGAATGTCCACCAAAGCTGTTGCCAGAGAATTTAATGTTCATTTCTCTACCATAAGCCGCCTCCAATGTTGTTTTCGAGAATTTGGCAGTACGTCCAACTGGCCTCACAACCGGAGACCACGTGTAACCACACCAGCCCAGGACCTCCACATCCGGCTTCTTCACATACAGGGATCGTCTGAGACCAGCCACCCGGACAGCTGATGAAACTGAGGAGTATTTCTGTCTGTAATAAAGCCCTTTTATGCGGAAAAACTCATTCTGATTGGCTGGTCTTGGTCCCAGTGGGTTGGCCTGGCTCCCAAGTGGGTGGGCCTATCCTCTCGCAGGCCCACCCATAGCTGCGCCCCTTCCCAGTCATGTGAAATCTATAGATTATGTGCTAATTTATTTATTTCAAATGACCGATTTCCTTATGAACTGTAACTCAGTAAAATTGTTGCAGTTATATTTTTGTTCAGTATAATATGTACAGGTAATTGCCAAAATAATGGAAACACTTGAGTAAATTAGGTATACAAAGTATATTGAAAGCATGTGCATCCACAGGTGTGGTTCCTGAGTTAATTAAGAAATCAACATCCCATCATGCTCAGGGTCATGTATAAAAATGCCCATTTGCCCATTATTTTGGTTACCATCGCTAGAAGAAGAGATCTCAGTGACTTTCAAGAAGGGGTGTGAAAGGAGCTTTGGGGGTTTAAAGGGTGTGTCAGTCTCCAGATATCATCCCAATTGAACACTTATGGGAGAATCTGAAGTGACGCCTGAGACTGCATCAACAAAACACCAAATTATGGAATTTATTGTGGAAGAATGGTGTCGCATCCCTCCAACAGAGTTCCAGACACTTGTAGAATATAAGCCAAGGTACACTGATGCTTTTTTAGCGGCTTGTGGTTGCCCAACACCCTATTAAGACACTTTTTTTTTGTTGCAGTTACCTGTACAGGGAAACTTTCGAACTACAAAATTGCCTTGTCATATCATGTTTGCCTCGGTTAAACGCCATATAACAGTCAACATAGAGAGGCTGTTTGAGTCTAAAGTCTCTAAAGTATCCCCCCCCCCCCCCCCCCTGTCTCCATCTTGGATAGGGTAGGATAGTATTCTTGGTCTCTGCGGTGCCACATAGGGCTCTTGTCAAAGGTAGTGCACTATATAGGGAATAGGGAGCCACTTGGAATGCAGTCTGAGTATCACAGTGTGACAGTGATTGGGACTGGGGATCTTTAGACGGATCAAAGGTCAGTAAACTGGAATCAGGTTGTTACTCCAGAGGACAGGTCGCCTGCCTGTCTTCAAGAAAGGTCACTGTTGTCAGTGGCAGTCTTTTTACCATTCTAAAAACTAGAGGGCAAACGAAAATGTAGACTTGATTAGTGACCTTTCTCTCTCAACTTTCAAAAAATATGTTCATATGACTTTCATTTTGCCAGGATAGACCATGGATGTTAGAAACCTCTGTTTCGAGGGTAATCCTGATTGCCATCTATAAGGTTTGAATTGAAACACCATGCACGGTAGAACTGGCCGAATAAAACCATCTAAGATCAATAGTCTATAATTCCTCTCAGTACAAAGTACAAAAAAAAACTGGACTTGCTCTACGTGAAGCATCTCTATTTCTCCAGTGCTTTGTGTTTGACATTTAGCCTGGGGTCAAAGACCGACAGCAAATTAAAGATGAACCCCAATTTGACTACTGAACCTTGACTTGCTCTCTTGTTGCTGTCTGTGTGCTGTATTGCTTTAATGGCCTAGAGCAGTCGAAAGCGTGATTTTTCGGTGCTTTATATATATTTCCATGTTGACATCACCATGCGGTAAATTAGTTAATAGACCAATAAGAAAGAGTTCCAAACTTCTCTGCCGATAAGTGCCCATTTTTTGTTTTCCTCTCCCCACTCAAATCACTCCCATACAGTCCTAGCAAAATGTTTTTTGTTTTTTTTTCTTGCTTGAGAAATGTTTCTTTGCTAAGAAGCTACAGTATTTTGGGTTTTGTTTCTTTTTGACCATTTTCATTGAAAAAAATCACAGTAATTATTTGATATTAAGATAAAGGTCCAATGCAGACGTTTTTAAGTGAATCGTAATACTTTGGTCTTTTATTTATACAGTCTACCCAGACTAACCTGCTTTGTTCCTCTGTCCTCTTATCTTTCCCCCTCTGACTCCAGACACCTTTGTGACTACCCAGCATGCTCTGCCTCAGAATATTAGCCAGTTTGAGACACAGACACTCCCGCAGCCTGGCTTTGACCAGCAAGCACTTACTCAAGGTAACTCATGCACGTACACACAAAAACACCCCCTGCATGGTAGTGGCACACAAACCTTTCTCTCGGTACATTTAACAATGTCTGTGAGTTAACCTGGGGTAAATTATGCACTGGCACACACACACACACACACATTGGCAGCCCACGGCTGTCTCAATCCAGTGAAATGGACAAACGCCATGGTTGCCTCTGACCTCTGGCTGAGAAGAGCCCAGTTACAGCGAGGACTGTCAGAAAGCATCTGCTTGGCACATCAGATGTAACATTTTCACAATGGGTAGCCTAACCTTTTGTCTCCGTAACGATTGCATTCAGCCTCTATTGCCCACAGCAATATGCTCTCCCCCTCCTACAGAGGTGCATCAAACACTAGAACACGTTCTCTTTCGAAAGGTTTCCTGCCACATCCAAGGCCTCCTATACTCTCTGTATAGTTTGATAAAGTAAAAAGTTTGATGTCATAAATAAACCCGAGACCGACAGCAGGGAGGATATTGATGTGTGTGTGTCTGTGTCTGCATGCGTGTCTGTGTTTCTCATTAGCATGTGTGTGGCACTCCACCAGATGGACTTCTACGCATTTCCTCTCCTCTCTTGTTCTTTTCAAGAAGGAAAGTAAGGAATTAGAAAAATCCGGGAACTTCTCTCTGCCGTCTGCCAGCATTTTAATGAACCGTGGCCGTTCATTAACTTCTCTAGTGTATGTGGGACGGTAGCGTCCCACCTCGCCAACAGCCAGTGAAATAGCAGAGCGCCAAATTCAAAACAACAAAAATCTCATAATTCTAATTTCTCACACATACAAGTATTATACACCATTTTAAAGATAATCTTCTCATTAATCCAACCACACTGTCCGATTTCAAAAAGGCTTTACGGCGAAAGCATAGCATTAGATTATGTTAGGACAGCACCTAGACAAGAAAAACCACACAGCCATTTTCCAAGCAAGGAGAGGCGTCACAAAAACCAGAAATACAGCTAATATGAATCACTAACCTTTGATGATCTTCATCAGATGGCACTCATAGGACTTCATGTTACACAATACATGTATGTTTTCCTCGATAAAGTTCATATTTATATCCAAAAACCCCATTTTACATTGGCGTGTAATGTTCAAAAATGTTTTGCCTCCCAAAACTTCCGGTGAATGAGCACATCAATTTACAGAAATACTCATCATAAACGTTGATAAAATATACAACTGTTATTCAAAGAATTATAGATACACTTCTCCTTAATGCAACCGCTGTGTCAGATTTCAAAAAAGCTTTACAGCGAAAGCACACTTTGCAATAATCTGAGTACAGCGCTCAGTCACAAAACCAAACCCGCCATTTTGTGGAGTCAACAAAACTCAGAAATAGCATTATAAATATTCACTTACCTTTGATGATCTTCATCGGAATGCACTCCCAGGAATCCCAGTTCTACAATAAATGTTCATTTGTTTCGATAAAGTCCATCCTTTATGTCCAAATACCTCCATTTTGTTCGCTCGTTCAGTCGAGTAACCCAAATCCACTGTGCTGGCGCAGTAAATTCAGACGAGCAGGTTTTTGCCTGCCATATGAGTTCTGTTATACTCACAGACATCATTCAAACAGTTTTAGAAACTTCAGTGTGTTTTCTATCCAAATCTAATAATAATATGCATATCTTAGCTTCTGGGACTGAGTAGCAGGCAGTTTACTCTGTGCACCTTCTTCATCCGGATGTCAAAATACTGCCCTCTACCCAAGAGAGGTTAATATCAGTGAATGGAGCTTTAATGAATGACTGTGTGGTTCAGAGAGTCCCCTAATTTGCACCCAAAGACAATCCGACTGGTGGCACAGGAAGTGTCCTGCACAGTCTTTGTCCACACGCGCGCACAGACTGGCGGCATGGGCTCTGGAAGCATCAGTCTGTTAATGGCGCGTTGTAGGAGGATGAGCCGTTGCGATCCTTAATTTGCTTTTGAGGAACTTTTCCAATCACACTTTTAGCCATATCATGTTTGCAGTAAGTCATTAATTAATGTCCTCCTCCTAATTTGGCAAAGGCTCTAGCTTCTTGCCAGATATCCAGATGTACAGGGTTAACTCATTTCGTGCTGTAGTGCATCTCCTGTTGGGAAGTGTGAGGTTTATCCTTAATAGGCTTTTCAAATCCACTTCTATCTTTGTAATCAATTAATCTATTCTAAGGTTCAAGCTGTGTACCAGTGGAGGCTTGTGGGGTTAGAAATCATAGGACAGGTTCCTGGAATTAAATTGATTGGAACGGTATCAAACACATTCATTCCCTTACAGCCATGACAATGAGCCCGTCCTTTGATTTCAAGCCTACACATGTCTATACAGTGCATTTGGAAAGTATTCAGACCGCTTCACTTTTTCCACATTTTGTTACGTTACTGCCTTATTCTAAAATTGATTAAATATTTGTTTCCCCTCATCAATCTACACACAATACCCCATAATGACAAAGCAAAAACAGGTTTTTAGACATTTTTGCAAATGTATTAACAATAAAAACTGAAATATCACTGTTACATAAGTATTCAGATCCTCTCTAGCTCTGTCAGGTTGGATGGGAAGCGGCATTGTTGCACAGCTATTTTCAGGTTTCTTCAGAGATCGGGTTCAAGTCTGGGCTCTTGCTGGGTCACTCAAGAACATTCAGAGACTTGTCCCGAAGCCACTCCTGCGTTGTCTTGGCTGTGTGCTTAGGGTCGTTGTCCTGTTGGAAGGTAAACCTTCACCCCAGTCTGAGGTCCTGAGCTCTCTGGAGCAGGTTTCTATCAAGGATCTCTCTGTACTTTGCTGAGTTCATCTTTCCCTAGATCCTGACTAGTCTCCCAGTCCCTGCCGCTGAAAAACATCCTCACAGCATGATGCTGCCACCACCATGCTTCACCGTAGGGATGGTGCCAGGTTTCCTTCAGAGGTGATGCTTGGCATTCAGGCCAAAGTGTTCAATCTTGGTTTCATCAGACCAGAGAATCTTGTTTCTCATGGTCTGAGAGTCCTTTAGGAGCCTTTTTGCAAACTCCAAGCAGGCTGTCATGTAACTTTTACTGAGGAGTGGCTTTTGTGTGGCCACTCTATCACAAAGGCCTGATTGGTGGAGTGCTGCAAAGATGGTTGTCCTTCTGGAAGGTTCTCCCATCTCCACAGAGGAACTCTGGAGCTCTGTCAGATTGACCATCGGGTTCTTGGTCACCTCCCTGACCAAGGCCCTTCTGTTCCCTGGGCGCCGAAGACGTGGATGTCGATTAAGACAGCCCCCCCACACCTCTTTGAGGGGTTGGGTTAAATGCGGAAGACACATTTCAGTTGAAGGCATTCAGTTGTACAACTGACTAGGTATCCCCCTTTCTCCTCCGATTGCTCAGTTTTGCCGGGCGGTCAGCTCATATTTTTTTATTTAACCTTTATTTAACTAGGCAAGTCAGTTAAGAACAAATTCTTATTTACAATGACGGCCTACCCCGGCCAAAACCTCCCCTAACCCGGACGAGGCTGGGCCAATTGTGTGGCACCCTATGGGACTCCTGATCACGGTCGGTTGTGATACAGACCCGGGATCGAACCCGGGTCTGTAGTGACGCCTTTAGCACTGCGATGCAGTGCCTTAGACCACTGCGTCACTCGGTTCCCAAAGAAGAGTCTTGGTGCTTCCAAACTTCTTCCATTTAAGAATGATGGAGGCCACTGTGTTCTTGGGAACCTTCAATGCTGCAGAATATTTTGGGTATCGTTCCCCAGATCTATGTCTCGACACTGATGTCTGCGCTCTACGGACAATTCCTTCGACCTCATGGCTTGGTTTTTGCTCTGAAATGCACTGTCAACTGTGGGACCTTATATTGATAGGTCCAGTCAATTGAATTTACCACAGAAGGACTCCAATCAAGTTGTAGAAACATCTCAAGGACGATCAATGCAAACAGGATGCACCGGAGCTCAATTTTGAGTCTCGTAGCAAAGGGTCTGAATACTTAAGTAAATTAGCAAAAATGTCTAAAAACCAGATTCCGCTTTGTCATTATGGGGTATAGTGTGTAGATTGATGAGGACTTTTAATTATTTATTTTTTTTTAATTAATAGGGGCGGCAGGTAGCCTAGTGGTTAGAGCATTGGGCCAGTAACCGAAAGAAAGGTTGCTAGATTGAATCCCCAAGCTGACAAGGTAAAAATATGTCGTTCTGCCCCATGAACAAGGCAGTTACCCTCTGTTTCCCAGTAGGCCATCACTGTAAATAAGAATTTGTTCTTAACCTTTATTTAACTAGGCATGTCAGTTAAGTGAAAAATAAATAATAATAATACATTAGAATAAGGCGTAACAAAATGTGGAAAAAGTCAAGTGGTCTGAATACTTTCTGAATGCACTGTACATCCCCCTTTAGAGTTGCTAGGGTCCCTTAAGTTCTCATACAGGGTTAACCCATTGTATGCTATAGTGCTGACTGTACCCCTTTTGTGTCCTCCTGCAGGTTTCACCATCACCGCAGAGGGCTATGCCCAGGCCCAGTTCTCCACGGTGCAGCAGCTACAGGACTCCAGCACCCTGGAGTCTCAGGCCCTGTCCTCCAGCTACCACCCTCAGAACCTGCTCCATGTGCCCAGCCAAGAGGTGGTGAATCCAGCACCGTCAGCCTCTACCTCCACACCTTCCACATGGGGCTTCCATCTCACCATCATAGCGTGGCATTGGCTCTATGTAGAGTAGGGTTGCAAAATTTCCCCAAAGTTCTCAGTAAACCCTCCCATAGGGATTTCTGAAAAACCCAGGGACTTTGGGAAATGTCAAATGAAATGTTATTTATCACACGTGTCGAATACAGCTGGTGTAGACTTTACAGTGGAATGGTTGCTTACAAACCTTTCCCAACAATGCAGAGTTTTAGAAAATTATAATGAATCAAATATTAACTAACACAAAATAAATAAAATACACAAGAAGGTAGCTATATACAGGGAGTACCAGATCAATGTGCAGAGGTACGAGGTACTTGAGGTAGATATGTACATGAAGGCAGGGTAAAGTGACTAGGCATCCAGATAGATAATAATAATAAGGTACTTGAGGTAGATATGTACATGAAGGCAGGGTAAAGTGACTAGGCATCCAGATAGATAATAATAATAAGGTACTTGAGGTAGATATGTACATGAAGGCAGGGTAAAGTGACTAGGCATCCAGATAGATAATAATAATAAGGTACTTGAGGTAGATATGTACATGAAGGCAGGGTAAAGTGACTAGGCATCCAGATAGATAATAATAAGGTACTTGAGGTAGATGTGTACATGAAGGCAAGGTAAAGTGACTAGGCATCCAGATAGATAATAATAATAAGGTACTTGAGGTAGATATGTACATGAAGGCAGGGTAAAGTGACTAGGCATCCAGATAGATAATAATAATAATAATAAGGTATTTGAGGTAGATATGTACATGAAGGCAGGGTAAAGTGACTAGGCATCCAGATAGATAATAATAAGGTATTTGAGGTAGATATGTACATGAAGGCAGGGTAAAGTGACTAGGCATCCGGATAGATAATAATAAGCGTAAAATAAAGAGCAGAGTAGCAGCAGCAAATGTTGTGTCTTAAAGTCTGTGTTATGTTTGTGCGTGTGTGGTGTTTGAGTGAGCGATTTGTGTGGGAGTGACAGTGTAGTGTGTGATTGTATGTATATGGTGTGTATACAAAGTCTAGTGAGTGTGCGTAGGGTTAGTGCAGATAGTTTGGGTACCATTTAATGAACTATTTAGCAATCTGGCTATTTAGCAGACATATGGCTTGGGGATAGAAGCTGTCTCAGAGCCTGTTTTGCCACCCTAATTTAGCAGGTGTTCTATCAAGCCGAGAAACGGCTGAATTAAATGGATCCCTAAGTAGTCCGTTCAAATGGACTGTAGAGCATATTGTCAAGAAGTTATTTTTTGTATTCGGTGATTTAATCACAATGTAGTTAATTAATGGTTGCGTATATTTCTGTTTAGACGAGTGGCCTGCTCCAGGAGACTAGCCAAGGAGACCTCCATCTGTCTGACCAGACGCAAGACTACCAGGACCCAGAAGACAGCGAGGACAACAGCAAGAGGGCTTACAGGTGTGTGTCTGCATGCGTATGTGTGCGGTGTGGCTCAGTTGGTAGCGCATGGTGATAGCAATAGTTGTGGGTTCGATTCCCACGGGGTCCAGTACAAAAAGAAAATAAAAGGTATGAAAAACGAATGAGCTCACTGAGGTGAGTCGTTTTGGATAAGAGCCTCTGCTAAATGACTCAAATGTAAATGTGTGTGAGCAAGCGAGACCGAGCCCTATAACTTTCGGGAAGTAATAGATACATTTACTTTCTGTCATTGTTTGAGCTTCCCGGCTCGTCTGCAGATAACACTGTTATGCACCTTTATCAACAGTTGTGCTCTAGGGCTGTAAACAGCATTAGCAGTCGACACAGAGGAATGCAAAGCTACGATAACACTATCAGAATTGCACCTCCGTTGTTGTCCTTGTCCCCTGATACCGTGACCATTTTGAGAGCGACACATAAATCATATTTAGGGTCTTTTTAGAATCAAGCTGTTTTTTTTATCTACCACCGCACAACACTCCCGCTCATACAGTCAAGTCTTTGTCTCCTCCTTTCTAAAGCCGTTTGTTAAGTTCCTCGAGGCCCCACTACCGCTAGCTTTCAATTTGTTTATTTAGAATTTGCGCAACTAAATATATGTGTCCCAAATGGCACCCTATTCTCTATGTAGTGCACTACTTTTGACCAGGGCCATTTGGGAAGCAGACAATGAGTTAACTCTGCTAGCTTTCTGTCTGTAAAGGTGACGGTGTCAGCTTGTTGCTACAAGCTTTTTTGTTTTGTGACGAACTTGTGCGTCATATGTCTGTGGAGGTGACGGTGGCAGCTTGTGTTGCTACAAGCTCTTGGTTTTCCCACTAACTTGTGCGTCAGATGTCTGTGGAGGTGACGGTGGCAGCTTGTGTTGCTACAAGCTCTTGATTTTCCTACTAACTTATGCGTCACATGTAGGCGGAGAACACTAGCCACTGACGTTGTTGCGTTGTGGAAGCAGAGAGTGGGACAGCAAGTGGACTGAGTAATGCGTCATGCTTTTATTCAGCTTTGCCTCTGTTGTTCCCCATGGCACTCAGAACGGATGCAACAACAAAAAAAAGAAAGACTTATGAAATCCCTAACACGTCAGCGCACGATGCATTATTAGTGCTGGTCTAGGCTGAAACGACTAGCGGTATAGACAAAACAAGAGAAAGGACAACCTAGATAGATATGGGAAGGGAATGTGTATTTGAGATTGTAAACTACTGAACTTTCTCCTTCAGGTACGACACGGATGTAATGAAGACTAAGGTTATAGCAGTGAGAAAAGAGTATAGTGTCTGGAATGGTGTGACTTCAGTTTGGGTGTAATGCTCTGTATGGACTCCTGTATATGTATCAAAATTAGACTCCACATTCTGTTTAGATAAGTATACACATACACCTCATATCTATGGGGAGATGATCTCTCTGTCTCATTCTAAACGCAGAAAAAGTGGTGGAGCTTCAACACATAACTCACAATTAACCCACACCTTCCAAACAGGAAGCACAAACAGATGCCATAGGGCTGAGTTAGTGACCTTTCCAAATAAAAGTTTGGTTTTCAATTATTCTACTCTTCACAAAAAGTCTGATGTGCTTTTATAAACCTCAACTTGCTTTGTGAATCAGTGGTGGAACTTTGAAATGATTCCTGTTGTCGGTATTGTTAACTGATGATTTGTGACTTTTGATAGGAGCTTTATTGATACACATGTCATTGACAGAAACAGACAGTCTATTATATCATGGTCGTGTTCATTAGGGCACGCAATGGGGAAATGTATTGCAACAGACCAAATTAGTATTTCCTTTTGGTGGTCAGTTAGTCCCTCCCTGTTTTAGCCTGTTTTCTTCAGTTTGATTCCTAATGAACACGACCTGTGTGTTTTGATTCCCCCCCAGGTGCACCATGTGTAATAAACCTTTTAAGAAGTCCAGCCATCTGAAGCAACACGTGCGCTCCCACACCGGGGAGAAACCCTACTGCTGCAACATTTGTGGCCGATGCTTTGTCTCAGCAGGGGTCCTCAAGTCCCACCTCAACACACACACAGGTAAGAACAGTGTACCTCAACACTGCGTGCATAGTTAAAATAGCACGCTATTTATCTCACCGACCCAGACTCACCCCTCTCATAGGACAAGCAAAGTGCTTCATTTGACGAATTCTGTTTGTTCACGTACGACTGTCAAATATCGATTTCAGACTTGTTTCTCTCTCGTGGCTGTGCAGCTGGGTTGTGGAGAGAAATGACGTAATACTATAGCCACAAATGCTTTGGGATACCCAGTGGTGTAAAAATACTTTAAAATACTACTTAATTAGTTTTCTGGGGTATCTGTATTTTAATAAAAAAAATTTTTTACCTCCGATCTTGTCTCATTGCTGCAACACCTCATCAGGCTCGGGAAGCGAAGGTTGAGTCATGCGTCCTCTGAAACATGACCCGCCAAACCGCGCTTCGGATCATACCCCCTTTTTTTTTTCAATTTTCGCCTAAAATGACATACCCAAATCTAACTGCCTGTAGCTCAGGACCTGAAGCGAGGATATGCATATTATTGATATCATTTGAAAGGAAACACTTTGACGTTTGTGGAAATGTGAAATTAATGTAGGAGAATATAACACATTAGATCTGGTAAAAGATAATACAAAGAAAAAAACATGTTATTTTCTATTTCTTTTGTTCCATCTTTGAAATGCAAGAGAAAGGCCATTATCTGACTTAGGACTCTAGGCGAAATTTAGAGTTTAGCCACTAGATGGCAGCAGCAGTGTATGTGCAAAATTGTAGACTGATCCAATGAACCATTGCATTTCTGTTCAACACGTTGTATCAAATATGCCTAATTGGTCAAGTACATAACTGTGCACTCTCCTCAAACAATAGCATGGTATGTTTTTACTGTAATAGCTACTATAAATTGGAGAGTGCAGTTTGATAAAAAATAATTTAAGCTTTCTGCCCATATAAGATATGTCTATGTCCTGGAAAATGTTCTTGTTACTTACAACATCATTCTAATCACATTGGCGCAAGTTAGCTCAACTGTCCCGATGGTTGGACACCGATCCTTATTACCGTTCGCTTAACCTGGAAGCTAGCCGCACCAATGTGTCGGAGGAAACACCATTCAACTGACGACCGAGCCGCCACAAGGAGTCGCTAATTCGCAATGGGCCAGGTAAAGCTCCCCCGGCCAAACCCTCCCCTAACCCGGACGCTGAGATGCAGTGCCTTAGACCGCTGCGCCACTCGGGAGGTGGGGCATCTGTACTTTACTTTACTATTTCAATTTGTAACAACTTTTACTTTTACTCCAATACATTCCTAAAGAAAATAATGTACTTTTTACTCCATACATTTTCCCTGTCACCCAAAAGTACTTGTTACATTTTGAATGCTTAGCAAGACAGGAAAATGGTCCAGTTCACACGCTTATCAAGATATCATCCCTGCTATCCCTACTGCCTTTAATCTGGCAGACTCACTAAACACAAATGCTTTGTTTGTAAATTAGCCCCTTAATAAATGTTTTGTTCGTCTTGTTTGCTTAATATAAGGAATTTGAAATGATTTACTTTAAAACCAAATACTTTTATACTTTTACTCAAGTAGTATTTTACTATGAAGGTATCTTTACTTTTACTCAAGTATGACAATTGGGTACTTTTTCTACTTCTGTGGAAATCAAAACCTTTATTGGTCAACACACTGATGAAACATATAGTTATTTATATTTTCATCTCCTTTGCTCCCGCTCCTAGGAGTGAAGGCCTATAAGTGTAACATGTGTGACACTTCCTTCACCACCAACGGCAGTCTGAACCGCCACATGGTCGTCCACCTGAAGCCCTACAAGTGTCACATGTGTGAGGACAGCTTCCGCAACAGCGTGCTGTATAGGAAGCACTTGAAGAAGGACCACGCCGAAGTGGACAGAGGTACAGACATAGGCTGCGTCCCAATAATATCTCCTTTCTCCTAAAGTGTGCATTCGCTCAGTACTTCCCACAAATCTAAAAGCATTGGATTGGTGGAGGTAAGGAAGGAGAGGTATTTGGGACATTCCCATAGAGATATACACTAGACAAGCATTTCACGACACCCGCAATAGCATCTGCTAAATATGTGTATGTGACCATTACATTTGTATTTAGAGTGGCTAGTGTCATAGATCTGTTTAGCTCTAGATTTGCTGATAATGGCAGCCATATTGGTCAGTGTCCTATTTAATTATATGTGTACAGAGATGCAGTATATACAGAAGTATGTGGACACCCCTTCAAATTAGTGGATTCGTTGCTGACAGGTGTGTAAAATTGAGAACAAATTCATGCAATCTCCATAGACAAACATTAGCAGTAGAATGGCCTTACTGAAGAGTTCAGTGACTTTCAACGTGGCACTGTCATAGGATGCCACCTTTCCAACAAGCGAGTTTGTAAAATTTCTGCCCTGCTAAAGCTGCCCCGGTGAACTGGAAGTGGAAACATCTAGGAGCAACAACAGCTCAGTCGCGAAGTGGTAGGCCACACAAGCTCACAGAACAGAACCGCTGAGTGCTGAAGTCTATAGCGCTTAAAAATACTATGTCCTCGGTTGCAACACTCACTACCGCGTTCCAAACTGCCTCTGGAAGCAACCTTAGCACAAGAACTGTTTGTCGGGAGCTTCATGAAATGGGTTTCCATGGCTGAGCAGCCGCACACAAGCCTAAGATTATCATGTGCAATGCCAAGCGTTGGCTGGAGTGGTGAAAAGCTCGCCGGCATTTGGCTCTTCTGGAGCAGTGGAAATGCATTCTCTGGAGTGATGAATCATGCTTCACCATCTGGCAGTCCTACTGACAAATCTGGGTTTGGCAGATGCCAGGAGAACGCTACCTGCCCCAATGCATAGTGCCAACTGCAAAGTTTGGTGGAGGAGGAATAATGGCCTGGGGCTATTTTCTCATGGTTCTGGCCTAGCCCCTTAGTTCCAGTGAAAGGAAATCTTAACGCTACAGCATACAATTCCAACTTTGTGGAAACAGTTTGGGGAAGGCCCTTTCCTGTTTCAGCATGACAATGCCCCTATGCACAAAGCGAGGTCCATACAGAAATGGTTTGTCGAGATCCGTGTGGAAGAACTTGACTGGCCTGCACAGAGCCCTGACCTCAACTCCATCGAACACCTTTGCGATGAATTGGAACGCGGACTGCGAGCCAGGCCTAATTACCCAACATCAATGCCTGACCTCACTAATGCTCTTGTGGATGACTGAAAGCAAGTCCCCGCAACAATGTTCCAACATCTAGTGGAAAGCCTTCCCAGACGAGTGGAGGCTGTTATATCAGCAAAGGGGGACCAACTCCATATTAATGCCCATCATTTTGTAATGAGATGTTCGACAAGCAGGTGTCCACATACTTTTGGTCATGTAGTGTATACTCTGTAGAGATGTGCTCTTTTTAAAGATGCAGTCTTGCGCATTTTGTCAGAAAAGGGACGATAAAATGAGTATCAGCTTTTGCGAGGTTTTATGTGGATTTTGACACCAAGGCAACATACACCATTTTCATTTTGGCCCTCCAGACCTCTGCAAAGAAAGAATTTGGGAAAGAAAATGAGTTTGACACCTCTGGAAAAAGGCAATCAGCCATGATTACATAACAGTTAAAGCAGACCTTGGTCACATACGCTTTCCAAATATTTGAAATACTTGATTTAGCTGGTCTGCTTCCATATAGAGTGAGCACTTTTAGTAATATTCTATTTGATTCTATTCTGCTTGACAAGCGGCAATTCTTTAGAAATGCAGCTGAAATGGGAGCAGGTCTGAGTCGTGGCCGTGATGTTGAGTGACACTTAAAGAGCATGTGTATCCTTTCCTCCTATAATGTCTCTCCCCTTGCAGGGCTGGAGGATGAGGACGGCGAGGAGGAAGAGGAGGGTGAGCAGACCGTGATGAAGAGGAACCGGGCCAACATCATAACCTTCACGGAGGAGCAGGCGGAGGAGCTGGCCAAGAATGACCCTGGTGACGAGGCGTCGGTGTCGGAGAAGGTGCTGGCCCAGTCGGCGGCGGAGCGCGACCGCATCAGCGAGATCAAGGACAAGGCGGTGGAGCTGGAGACTGAGCCCAAGTTCGCCAACTGCTGTAACTTCTGCCCCAAGAGCTTCAAGAAGCCCAGCGACCTCGTCAGGTGAGCTGAGTGTCGGAGAACTGTCTCCCTCTGTCCCGTACTCTCTTGTATGCTCTTTCTCACTCTCTCTTCATCTACTTTCTGTCTCTCTTTCGTTGTCCTATTCGGGGCTTGAAACTAACTTTTTGTTCCACAGCCACTCTGTGGATTTAAAAATTGACCAGCCACTCAGATTTTTTACTAGCCAAAATCAGATGAGCATGCTTCTAAAACAAGAAATGTATTACTAATAAGAAGTTATGTGGTCTATTGCCCAATGCTATTTCATTTTTTTGTGACCGGAGTCTTTTAATCAAAATATCACAGATGAGACAAAAAAAATTCAGCTGCCCCTTTAAAGGAAAGAGTCACCCATTTTGAGCGATGTTCAATCGATTCCCTTGGTCATTTCATGTTTTTATGTGTATCTGAGCTATTGCTGTTCAAGCAGGCATACATTCGGCTGGTATGAAGCATCTCACTACACTGGAAGTTAATAGGAATATGACTTTGGGATCACAAAAACATCTACAGTATCATACACGTCAGGTTTCAATACTGGCCGATGTCACAATGCGAGAGGTTGTCTTCAAATGAGCCACTGATCATATTTTTGCAATATTCCTACCTGGAGAAATGTGTAATTTAAGAGAGTCTAGCACATTTCTCAGATTTGTCTGCCTCTTCACTCCAGGGTGCGTCGCCTGGTGGCGTTGCAAATGTCAAACTCTGCAGGTTGAACACGGTGAGATTGTAGACTCCTAAGTTGATAGTGCCGTTTGTTTAGGCAATTTTACAGCTAACTAGCTACTTCACATGCTGATGTTAACTTTGGTTTTATTGTGTGTAGCTACGTTTGCTAGCTAGCCAGCCCTTAGAGAGCATTGCATTGTGGGTTTTGTAGTTGACTTGAGCTGCAACAGATTTCCACGTTTCCA
Organism: Salmo salar; assembly: GCF_965601325.2. NCBI lineage: Eukaryota > Metazoa > Chordata > Actinopteri > Salmoniformes > Salmonidae > Salmo > Salmo salar. Next base: position 44,007,497 of record NC_138292.1, read on the forward strand.
CATCAATTTTCACATGTTGGTGCCATCCTTATTATAACGATAAAATAAAACATTTGTTCACAAAATGTACATTTTATGCCTGTGCGCAGCACTTCTTCAGCACAGGCAGTGTTGTTGCACGTGATGGGATATTATAGGATTTGGAGTTCTTTGTGTGATTACCAGCTATGAAACAAAACGACAGAAACACTTTGAAAACAGCTACTGCAGCATTTATTTTGCTATATGTGATCATACTTGGCTTTTAATTCTATTTTTATTGGCGAATGCGAGTGAAATGCTTGCACTGTGGAGCCCTGACCACCCGCCAACGTGGCTGCTGAAATAGACATGGCAGGTGTTCATTTTAGGTCCTGGTCCTATTCCCCCTCATGCTCTGATTCTGAGCGACTCAGACCCTCTCTGTGTCTCTGAATATCTTGCTCTTGGGGTTGGAGTTTCCCCCACCTCTCTGAGCTCTTTGACAGGGGCTCTTCTCTGTAGTCATGTTCAGGTGCAGTCCAGCCCGTGTGCCCACCTCTTCTTTCATCTCCACCTCCCTCTCTTTCTCTCTCCTTCTCATTATTCTGTCATGATTGTTTTTCCCAGCGGTTGAAGAGTTACCTTGTCGTTCCAGCCGCCCCCTCTTCCTGGACCTCTCAAAGAGCAATGCCCAGCTCATTGTCTCCCCACCCACGCCCATCCTATATCCCAGAAGAGCCCTCCACCACAGAGAGCCCAATTACAGGGCCTTGAACAGGCTCCAAACTGCAGCCCTGACCCAACCTCTCTCCCAGAAGAAGAGCCCTCCTGCCAGTCACTACAACAGTTTCCACTGCAGACCTCTGCTCTGAGAGGGGCTCGACAATAGACCTTGTCTGAAGTTATTAACACCGCCCACAGCACTCACAGGCTGGCTGACGGGGTTAGTGTTTAGTTGGGTGCTTATCACCTGCCAATCACACACACACACACACACACACATGTTTACTGGGGTGTTAATTTGTGAGATCACCGCCAAACAAACTGTTAAACAGCCGATTTGATTTTTATCTCCCCTGTATATATGATTGTCCTCGTCAGGCGCTGGAGAAATGAGTTGTTTCCCCTCTTCATTTTCCTCTTGTTTGACACTAGTGTTCCACCAGTGTGTGACAGGCAACATTTTTCTTAAAATGTCAATCTGCAGTAACAATAACACAGCGGTCCCCGTCACTCAGCTGTTTGGGTAAACAGCTGAGTGATGGGGCTGGAGAAATGTAACCACTTTCAAATTCCTAGAAATAGGTATGGATGTAAGGACTGACCATCCGTGATTGCAAATGTATATTTTGAGTCGTGTTTTGAGGCTATACAGTGTTTGTTTACAGCTGCATTGTTTTTCGAACAGTGGAGTTAAACAGTGTTGTATTTTGGGTTCTGATGGGGTACGACAGTTTGAACTAAGCTCACGAGGCATGTTATGTTCTTCAAAAATCAATGGGTATATATCATGGATGTAGCGATCGCAGATCGCCCCTTTGAGGAATGATGCCTCCGTTATACATGAGCGGAGCTGAGTGAGGAGAGGTATGATATAGTTTGACAGCTGGAATTGTCCCATCTTTTTTTTTTCATCTTGGAAGAAGAAATAAAGACTGCTATGAAATGGACAGAGGTGCTATATCAACAGCTAATTTCTTTAGTAGTGTTTCGGGCAGTAACTTTCAGTTAGTCAAATTTCGGTCCGTCATTCATTGCAAGCCGAGCATAAAACGTTCTGCTACCAAGAGAATAGGTTTCACTGAAATGAACTCTGGTTTTATTGGGCCATAAACGTTTGGTTGCAATTAATGGCGAGGAATATTAGATTGGGGTATTAAGATATTAAGTAATGATCATTATTGCATCATCAAACATCCACAAGGCCATATTGAAGTATTTATGGGATAGGCTTAGCTTTTTCATTTCAGAAGTTCTTCAAAAGTAGCCCCATTGGATTATGGAGTCACTAAGCATGCCAAAAACAAGGGGAAATGACACCAACACCCTAGGAATGGCTGCAACAAAGATATATTCACTTTGTTTTCATGGTGCTCTTTTATCAAAAACAATAAAGCTGACATGTTTTTGGCAAAGACGAGTTACCCTGACACGCTACCCATTCTCAAAGAAAACTTTCTGCTTTGTCAGGAAAGATGTAATAATATCAAAATAAACGTACCCCCGCTCAGGGAGACGTAACAAAGTTACCTAGTACACATTACAAACAAAGACCAAAGTTATGAGAGGGAGTAAACTAACAATTTTGCCGAGTCAGTGGCCTTGTGCCTGAAAACCTTGCAGATTCAAGTTCAGAAAGCGAAGACGTCGACATGTTGTTATTTAATTTCATGGGAGCCTTGGTAAGCACAAAGCATGCAAAATGAAAATAGGAAAAATCAGAATGGCCACAGGTGATAAATGCATTGTGTGTTGCACTGTATTTTTTATGAAAACAATGTGAGCCTTCTTTTAATTTAACTTATTTGTAATAAATTCTTCAACTCTGCAAACTTAACCTAAAGCGTTCCCTTGACACTCTCTCCATTCTAACAGGAATGTTCATGAGTAATTTGCTCACTCGCTCTTTCTCTCCCTCCTCTCTCTCTCTCTCTCTCTCTCTCTCTCTCTCTCTAGACATATCCGGATCCACACAGGAGAGCGTCCTTACAAGTGTGACAAGTGTGGGAAGAACTTCACAGTGAAGTCCACCCTGGACTGCCACATAAAGACCCACACAGGTCAGTGTGTAGTGCACAGTGTGTACTTCCACTCCATCTGATCAATAGGAGGGAACATGAGTTAAAATGCCGCTGCTCTGTCCCTGTTAATTTAGTTTAAATGATGTTAGGGTTGTTACTACATTCGTCACAATATGTTCTCAATATGGTCCAACTCTGTGGGTGTAGAGTGCACTTTGATTCCACCATTTAAGAGTTTTATATTACGTAAATCAATCAGTAAATGCAGTGAAAGAGGGCCTGTACTCAAAAACAAGAGTTTATACACTTCTTGGATGCGTAGTCCTATTTTATTATGAACAATATTTAAATCCGCCTCATTTGCATGTCTTATAATCTAACGGCGCCGTGGGGGGTAATTGTGCCCGATGATTTATGGGACGGAGTTGTAGGTTTGATCGCCCGGCGCGAGATGGCAGCAGAAAAGTTTTGTCAGTCGAGGGATATTAGGAGATAATATCTTCTCACACCTTGTTCTCTTTTGGTAATTACTGTGGTTGACACTCTGACCCTGGATCAGACACACTCATTCTCCCTGATTTTAATGAGAAGGCCCAGACATTAGCTAAGTAGGCCTCATACTCCCAAGTTATTGTTGATGAGCTGTGGGTTAGTGTCCTCTTTAGCGACGTCTGAATTAACTTTTGGAACGGCAGTAATCAGAAAAGTGACTCGTTTTATTGGTGCTCTAGGGGAGAAATCGAGGAAAAGGCGTCTGTCAGCCAGTCAGAACGGAGGTGCAATACATTCGTCAATGGAACAATGACGTTCAAACACTCAAGTTTCAAGTTTTTTGAGAATATTTTTTTCTTTGTATTGATTCACGTCAATCTAGAGTCACAATAAAACCTTGGCGGCCCTCACCCGATCCCAGACCTCAGCCACATTATTGCAAAACCTACCACTATGTCAAATAATGAGAATCAGTGGTACACTGTAGGGCTACATACTATAGGGAAAACAAGAAGAAACCTACCGTTAACAATGCTATCATTCTGTTGTTCTCTCCCCTGTAGGTCAGAAGCTGTTCAGCTGTCACATGTGCAACACGTCTTTTTCCACCAAAGGGAGTCTGAAAGTCCACATGCGTCTCCACACGGGCTCCAAGCCCTTCAAATGCCCCTTCTGCGAGCTCCGCTTCCGCACCTCAGGCCACCGCAAGACCCACATCCAGTGTCACTACCGGCCCAGCTCAGAGGGTCGGAAGGCCAAGCGAGCGGCATCATCAAGAAGTAACCAGAACCAGCAGCAGCACCCAGCTCACCCAGAGACCCTGCACCCTGTGGGCCTGCTCCAGGCTACTACCACAGACCATAACATTTACCTCCCAGCCAACCAGGTCCTCACAGGCCAGTTTGACCAGAACCTGGTGCAGCAAGGCCTGGTGGGCCAGGCTATCCTGCCTACCTCCATGTCAGGTAAGGACTCACTCACTCACATCAGGGTTGGGGCTCAATTCCAATTCTGAGACTGAAATTGTTTGCGGTGAAGAGGGGCACGAGGGGTGTTGTACGAAACAAAGTCATCAGCGATTGGATCATCTCTAACCAATCAGAGTACACATTTCCAAACTGTCGCTTTACCCACTTGTGTTCTGTCTCTGGCCCAACCCATCGGTTTCTGGACCAATAAGTCGGCACCAAATGTCTGGGTAGTCTGGGTAGTCAGGCAACGTCTTTCACGCCTGGTTCAAAAGCAAGACCGATGTTCTGCAAATATTGAAAAACACTTTTCCTGTAGTTTTCCTCGTGTGAGCCTCATGTCAACGACAAGTTTCCATCTTATGTAGACTTACGGAAAATAAGTATTTGTTCAATCCAATTCATTAAGACATTCTAGGCTACGACTACAGTATGATGTATCTGTTAATTAGTTATACAGACTGGGATGGAATAAGGAGTCTGAAACAACATTTGTGGAGTCGGAAAAGCATCAACACTTAAGAGTTTAAATGTTTTGACTGAACTCTGGCTCACTTCACCTCTAATCTGTCGTTTGTTCAAACTGGCGGTGAGGAGGAAGCCATCCAAAAAAAAGCAGCCGTGAAATGAATTTCCCTCAGTGCTTGTTCGAGAATCGACGTAGTAGCGCTTCGAAATGGCTTCCACGCACCGTGCTCATTGCTGGCACACAGCTACGCTTGAAGCCCCCTAGTTCCCTTGAGGATCCCCCATTGGATGATAAGTCACTCCGAGCCACTCTCCTCTTATCTGTCCGAGCAGACAGAAGGCACATCGAGCAAACACAGAAAAATCGGAATTATTACAATTCGTTTTTTTATGATGTGAATCTGCATTAAATTAAATGATTGAAGTTATTTTTCAAAGTCCCACACCTTATATTTTGTTTTATGGTGGGTTTAGAGGCTAGACACTTGAACTGGGCACATAATGCATTTATAAGTGACATTTTTCCAGAATAGATGGGTGTTGGTGATTCATTTAAGTGATAGAAAATGGCTGTAAATATCACAGAATGGGAGTCTTGCTTTTTATAACAGCCCGTTTTGTGTTGTGTATAAACTTAATGACATTTTGTGCCTTACTGATGTTGTGAAACTTCAAATAAATATCCAATTATCCAAGCTTGGGACAATATATGTCTTCTGATCTAATCGTGTGGTTTGTGATTGTATTGTAGCGGGTGGTGACCTGACAGTGTCTCTGTCGGAGGGTCTGGCTACTCTGGAGGGCATCCACCTCCAGCTTACCTCTGCCAACCTAGTGTGTCCCAACGTCCAGATCTCTGGCATCGACACCAGCAACATCAACAACATCACACTGCAGGTAATGAGGGGGGTGTGTGTCCGCCAGTGTCACCTACTTCTCGCCCTCTCTCTTTCCTCTCTCTCCTTTGCTCCACCTCTCCTCCCTTGGTTCCCTCGTTTTCACCATCTGTCCTACTCTCCTCTATCACTCTCCCTCTCTTTTTTCACCTCTCTCTTCCTCCCTCTCCCTCTCCCCCTCCCCCCACCCCACTCCTGTGTTGACTCATTGGGATTCTCCCATCCCCTCCAGATTGACCCAGCCATCCTCCAGCAGGGAGGTCTCCTCTCCCACGCCCTGACAGGAGACGGAGGCCTGACTAGCCACCCTGGTTCCCACCTCATGGCCACGGGAGACCACTTGGCTCCCGGCTCCAATGTGGTCCTGCACCCGCTCACCAGCCTGGCCCTGCAGCCCTCCGCCATCGGCCCCGGCCACGTCACCATGGGCAGCCTTGGCGAGCACGACAACACAGGTGCATGGTGGTCCCGTCTGCTCCGGGGAACTTTGCATTTCTGTTCCTATACTAACATGATCACTCAGGAGAATTGAAGGGATAGTTCACCCGGAAAGTTCACTTGTTTTATGTTTATTAGTCAACTGTTACTACGATCCCATAACATTGTGCATGTCAGCAGTCACGTTTTGAAGATGGAGCATTTTCTGTACAAAAGCAAAAACTGTGATGCCTTTTTGATAATTATTTTTTTTTTTTTCTCCTCAACTTACCTGTTCCTTCAACGGATGCATACATTTTCTTTGACAAAACGGGTGCATGGTGCTCCCGTCTTCTCCCCATACCTCTCATATGCGTTCCTATACTAGCATTGCCCACATTTACATGCGCACAGTATTCCTGATAGTAGTTCATAGCCCGCTTAAGGTGTTATCCGGGATAAGCTGTTTACATACACATTTGAAGTCCCGCTCATGAGTATCCCTGTATCCATGAATTAACAGAATATTCCTCATTAAAGGTCATATGGGTGAAATGGAATAGTAACTGAAATCTGGACACTGACTTTGGCCTATAACCTTTCACATGTAACGTAATATAATTTGAACTCCAGCAGAATGATGCATTTCTGGCAGTGAAATTATACAAATGTTCATTTTGTCTCGGGAACAGGAGTGGAGAAATATGGTTTCTTTCTTTCGGCATCTCTTGAGAAAATGTGACTGCGTGTGTAATGTGTTGTCTTTGACACTGTCATGCAAGAAGACAGTATTTCAACCACATAAAATATGCAACCAAGACGAACAGAAGTCTTTCCCGAAACGTGTTTCGTCATTTTCTCAGCTTTTAATTTCCTCAAAACCGGTCAAACTGATGCCATTTGGACATTTTACACAGGACTGTTTTTGGAGTTATTGCGTTTTTCTCCCCGGTCCATAAACGAACCAGACAACTTTACTGGTGTTTACTTGATTACTAATGCATTCATTCTACCGATGTAAGACTTTCTGGTGAGCCCCGTTTTATTTAGTCTTCTGGGGCAACATGTTATGACAGAAGAGAGGCTGCGTGTTTCAAGCTTTAGTTGACAAATGGACTACCAAATGTCGGAAATTATAATATGGCCTAGCAAATGTCTGATTATTATTATTTTTTTATTATAGTAAATTAATTATAGTAAGCAAAATTATTATGGTGGATAGAGCTGCGCAGGTAGCCCACTTTTTGAAGTGATTTTGTTTGACAATCAGATGAAAACATCATCACACAACACCCATGATAAGCAAAACTCAGCCTGCGCAGACCGCAAAAACAACAGTAAACTGATAAGATTTTTACATGCCGCATTATCCCGTCGTCGATCAGCATATCCCAGGCTTATCCGGGTTTCTCATAACCGGGATGCAAGCCTTTATTGTAAACGGGATTTGTTGTTTATATGCATCAACTCAAAAACAGAATTCTTGAGTATTGTGAATAATAACATTATCACTCAGAATAATTCATAAAGTTCTGGATTTTCCTCGAACACACCGAATCCTTTTGCTTCCTTGCAGCCAAACTCAAAATGGGTAGATGTTTCACTGAAGTGTTTTTTTAAAACTAATTTATGCAGCTGACCGTGTCTCTTCCCTTTTACTCATATCCTTTCCTCTCTTTTGGGCCCCACAGCTTTCTGTTGTTTATATGAGTGTCTGTGATGTGTGGCCCCCCGAGAGGAAACTGTCACGATGAGTTTGTTCCACTGCCATGCTTTCACATCAGCTGGACCTACTTTGACGGTATAGGGTGTCAGCTTAAGCCATGGGGGGGGGGGGGGGGGGGGTGGCAGGGAGAGGAGAGAGGAGGGAGGGAGTAAAAGAGGGATAAGGAGAGGAAGGATAAAAAGAGGAGAGGATAGGAGAGAAAAGAAGGAATGGAGGAAGGATAGAAGTGAGGACAGTCAATTAGTTAACGATGACGTCTGTAACTCCCTGTTTTCTCTCTTTCCCCCATTTAGGCTCTCATCAGGACCTGAGCCATGTGATGAGTGCTCCAGGCATGGTGTCCAGTGGGGCTCATGGTGCCCAGGAGATCACCCTGACCATCAACAACTCCAGCCTCACCCAGGCTCTAGCTCAGGCTCAGGCCCAGGCCAATGCTGCTGCTGGGGGCAACACTGCTGCAGGCAACCACCCCCAGGAGATCACACTTACCATATCAGGTAGACACACACAAATGATCTGTCCCTGTTCTCCATCCTTTTCCCAAAGTGTACGCCTGCACGCTCCCCGACATGGATTTATCAATGAAGGAAACTCTCCTGCTAATGCTTTCATCAATCCAATATGCTTTAAAATATGCACTATGCAGACATTTCTCTGCCATTTCCTGGTTGCTTTTAAATTCTAATAGTTGACCTAATTTCAGTTTATGTGACAAAACAAGCAAGTATAGTGTAGCAAATCATAGTATCATCTAAACCGCTGTGAAAAAATATTTTCAGCTGTTTGAAGAGTGTGTGCAAAATCAAAAGTAAAAGACTCAAAAACGAACCTTAAGAAAGGGAAGCATAGAAAAGGCACACATAGAACACATCTACTGCTTCTTAGGACGTGCTTTCAATGAGATTGACAGATCTACCACACACATTTTTATGTGAATTTGGTCGGGTCGCCCAAAAAGTTACATATTGTAGCTTAAAATCTGACACAAGTGCACACTTTGGGAAAACACACACACAGCTACAGACAAACACTCACCACAGGCACTCACTCACTCATGCCCACACACACGTGGCAGCTAAACAAGCTGGCTCACAGGAGCACAATCATCTATTTGTCTCTTCACCTTAATTCAACAAACCAAGTATATAAAAAGGTTTCGAAAATCAAGAACTGTATTTTCTACAGTTGCCCTTGAGAGTAACACATATATTTTCATGAGACTATAATTGGTATACTGTCCAGATGCGTCAACAGCGCTTCAAGAATCGTGAGATACTCAAAATATGTATGAATAATTCACAAATAATTATCCTCTCCTATTCTCATATGTCGTTGAGGCACTCGCATTCCACAAAAATGTCAATTGACATACTGGACACACACACACACACACACACACACACACACACACACACACACAAGTTTGATTCATCCTCTTACATGGAGCCTTCAATACCCCAAACGTAATCCAGAATACCTACATCCAGCTTAGAATCAGTTCCCCTCCACTCTGCCCGGAATTCAATTTCAGTCGTAAAATTTCATTTAAAGTGCATCATCACAGAGAGGCAATTTCACAGTAGCCGAGTGATGCTGAGACTAAAAAAAGTTTTATGCCAAACAAAAACCAAAGCTTTCAAAGTTGCAAAGACGACTTTTAACAATTTCCACAGAAAATATTACAAAAACACATTTACTTGACGAACGGTGCAGATGCAAAGTTTGGTAACAGAATGCTGGCTTGTGCTTCTTGTGCCGTCGTTCTGTTACCAAGCTTTGCATCACTGTAAACAAAAAAAAAAACAAAAAAAACGAGAGATGAAGACTGCAGACATAGGATGAGCAAGAAGGGGCGGGAGGAAGATAATTGAATCACGTCACACTGGGCTGGAGATCAAATGTATTTTCTCTCTTTCTGAAGGTCAAGACCTCCTCCAGCAGCATGGCGCCCCTGGTGGCGGAGAGATGATTGGCGGGATCAGGCTGGCATCCCACCAAACCACAGGTGCCACCCTCACCATGGGAAATGACCACCTCCTACCTCAGAGCAACGCGGGCCTGACTGGTAAGGATTGGCAGCAGCACTGCTGTGTGTGTATGTATGTTTGCGTCTACTCACCCATTGTGCAGCCCGCTGGGAGCACACAGTGAAGCGCCTGTGATGTAAAGTGTGTTGAGTGATTTGTTCAGCGGGAGCGATGGAGAGCTGGGTCAATTAGCAGGCTGATTGCAGTACCTCTCAACGCTCATCACTTGTGGAGTTAAATCAACTTCTCTGAGCCATTGTCATCACTCTCCTCTCAACTCAAGTGGACAATATCCTGTGACAAACAATGAATAGGCATTGAGAGGAGTTGGTCATTTTACAAATGTATTCTTATTTAACAACAGTGAGTCATCTAATCGAGAGACATTATGAAAGAATGAGACGATAGTAAAGCTTTGGGTTAGATGAATGGAGAATTGTGTATTCGTATGCCAAGGCATAGGCTACTCTTCCTGGGGTCCAAACGCATTAAGGCACTTGCGTCACACATAAAACAACAGATAAAACAGTACATCATATGACATTATTACACCACTACATATCTATAAATCAAAACGTATAATGCCACCATACAACAATATTACGATGTACGTGTGTGTAGAGTTTGTGTCTGTTCCTGTGTGTTTGTGTCTCTTCACAGTCCCCGCTGTTCCATAAGGTGTATTTTTATCCGTTTTTTAAAATCTGATTCTACTGCTGTCATCAGTTACCTGATGTGGGATAGAGTTCCATGTAGCCATGGCTCTATGTAGTGCTGTGCACCTCCCATAGTCTGTTCTGGACGTGAGGATTGTGAAGAGACCTATGGTGGCATGTCTTGTGGGGTATGCATGGGTGTCTGAGCTGTGTGCTAGTAGTTTAAACAGACAGCTCGGTGTATTCCGCATGTCAACATTTCTTATGAAAATAAGCAGTGATGAAGTCAATCTCTCCTCTACTTTGAGCCGTGAGAGATTGACATGCATGTCATTAATGTTAGCTCTCCGTGTGCATTTAAGGGCCCGCCGTGCTGCTCTGTTCTGAGCCAATTGGAGCGGCAGGTAGCCTAGTGGTTAGAGTGTTGGGCCAGTAACCAAAAGGTTTTTAGATCGAATCCCCGAGCTGATGACAAGCTGTCGTTCTGCCCCTGAACAACCCACTGTTCCTAGGCCGTCATTGTAAATAAGAATTTGTTCTTAACTGACATGCCTAGTTAAATAAAGGACAAAAAAAAAAAAATAATGGTAATTTTCCGAGGTCCCTCTTTGTGGCACCTGACAACACGACTGAACAGTAGTCAAGGTGCGACAAAACCAGGGCATGTAGGACCTGCCTTGTTGATAGTGCTGTTAAGAAGGTAGAACAGCACTTTTTATTGTGGACAGACTTCTCCCCATCTTAGCTACTGTTGTATCAACATGTTTTAACCATGACAATTTACAATTCAGAGTTACTCCAAGCAGATTAGTCACCTCAACTTGCTCAATTTAGGCCTAGGGGTTCTTGGTCATTCACATTTTTATGCTGTGGAACATAGTTGGCGAGATTCCTTGTAGTGGTGAGTGTGGGCACGCTGCTACGCCTAATTTCTCTTCACACTGTCACGTCACAATTTTAAATGATGTCTGCAGAGAACAAGTCAGTTATCTGGTGACCTCTTATAAAATGTGCTTTTTTTTTTCACGTATTTGCTGTTCATGTGGCGTTTTCAGGCATCTGCCCAATCCACTCCGTCAATTTCCACTGGCTTGCTCTCCTTGCGATTATCACATGCCACAGTGCATCATTCTACCCATTTGAAAATGCATTGCCAGTTCATTTTCAATGGCATGACACCAAAATGGCTTATTGAAATCTTGCAAGTATTTCTGTCAAGCTAAATTCTCACCTACTTCCTGTCTCTCCTGTCAGTCACCAGCCTGCCGTCTAGCACCTCCCTATCGCAGACGGCTGGCTCCCAGAGCCTGGTGATGTCGTCATCGAGCATGGCCAGCGACGGCAGCGTGACTCTCACACTGGAGGACACACAGGGTATCCTGGACGCTCAACCTCAATTCACGCTCAACTTCAACGCACAGGTAACCACTCTGAAACACACACACACACACAATCATGCACGTACACAACAGCACATACACAGGTAACCACTCTGAAACACACACACACACACAATCATGCACGTACACAACAGCACATACACAGGTAACCACTCTGAAACACACACACACACACAATCATGCACGTACACAACAGCACATACACAGGTAACCACTCTGAAAAATACACACGTGGGCGTGCATACACTCACCCACACTCAGATATCTATCTTACTATACTTTTTGGGGACCAACAATTGATTCCCCATTCAAAATCATATTTCCCTAAACCTAACCACTAACCTTAATTCTAACCCTAAATCTAAACCTAACCACTAACCTTAATTCTAACCCTAAATCTAAACCCAACCACTAACCTTAATTCTAACCCTAAATCTAAACCTAACCACTAACCTTAATTCTAACCCTAAATCTCAACCTAACCTTAATTCTAACCCTAAATCTAAACCTAACCCCTAAGCCTAAAATATACTTTTTTACAATTAAGAACCACATCTTTACTATTCTTGTGAGGGCTTCTGGTACTCACAATTATAGTAAAATGTCCCCCCCCCCCACACACACACACACACACACACACACACACACACACTCACACTCACACTCACACAGTAACAGTGAGTATCTTCTCTCCATAGAGTCAGCAGTACCAAACTATGCTCAGTGACCAGGATCTCTCAGGACAACAGGCCGGCTCCACCCAGCAGGTCATACTGGTCAGTCACCACCCCCAGGCCACCGAGGGACAGCCCAACAATATTTACAGGGTCAGTCAGTCACTGTGTGTGTATCTGTACGTGTGTTGTGTTGTTAACAGATATCTAAGAAGGACCGGGCGGTGGGTAGGATAACGTGCGTGTAACGTGTGTGTTGTGTTGAAACCAGCTGTCAGAGGAGGGCCAGGCGGTGGAGAAGGAGGACCAGGGGGAGAACCAGAAGCAGAACCAGTGTTTCTACTGCGATCAGGTGTGTCAGAGCGCCAACACGCTGCGACGCCACTGCAGGCAGGCCCACGGCAAGGAGCGCTGCCACGTCTGCAGAGTGTGTGGCAAGGCCTTCAAAAGAGCTACTCACTTAAAGGTAAGCACGGACAGACACACAGTTGCCCACACACACACACACACACTGGAGACTGGACTATAGCATGGAACACACTGTCAAGTTTGCAGAGTGTGTGGCAGGGCAGCACACACACACACACACACACACACAACAGCATGTTTATATGTTGTATGTATTCCTTCCCTTCCCTGATAGTAGTTGCCCTGTCTTGCCCTCAGAGCAGAGTTCAACTCTGGATAATCGTTTCCTGTGGGACCAGCTCTGAGTACTCTTGGGTGTATTCTGGGTGTATTCTGGGCGGTGGGACGGGGTTAGGAGTGGGTTACAGGAGTCAAACGGCCGAGGGTTTCTCAGCGTTCAGGGGAGTTTAAACACAATCGCCTTAGAGGACTTGAGCACAATGACTAAAACCTTTCTTCTGCTGCTTCAGTTTCTGAAAGAGAAAGCATGTAGGGACTCTCAGGAGAATGATAAATCAACTGTCACTCTTCCCTCTCTCTGTGTCCCAAATGCCTACTGCCTCCTGACAGGGTAATAATAGCCCCGGGAGGAGCGAGTGGTAAAAGTTAACAGCTGAAGTCCAATTTCAGATTGTTTTTGGTCATTTTCTCCAGTGCAGACTTTTTCGCATCTGACAATGCTACTCATGGGGATACGGCTGCCCTAGGAAGAGAGGCTCTCCATTTAATATCTCCACCCCAGCACGTAAACTGTGGGAAGCTCTCAGCAATGAGGAGAGGCAGGAGCTTGACCTAATTTCTAGAGTTATAAGCAGAAGCAAGCCCCCTACAAGTTGCTCTCATCCAGCCTGAGAGCCATGATGCTCTGCAACTCCTCAACGTCCTCCTCTGTCCTTGGCTGTGTAGTGTGTGTGTGTGTACTGTGTGGTGTGTGCGTGTGCGAGCGTATGACCGTCTTTACCTGATATAACACGTGTGATCCCCTGATGGTGTGTCTGCGTCCATGTGTATGAACAAGAGAGAGAGCATATTGGATGTGTGTTTGATTGTGCGTCATTCAGAGAGCGTTCGTGTGTGTTAAGATACTTCTATATCTTCTCTGGCTCATTGACGCCCCCCTCATTCCTTGCTCATCCTGATCCCAGAAGCTTTCCTCATCTCATTTACGGAATTAAACGCTCCTTTGGAAAGGGGGAGCACGGCTGGAACCGTATCAAAGCCTGTTCCGTACTAATCGGCAGCCCCATGTAACCCCAGAGGGGACATTTGGCCCATAGACTTCCCTGAAACTGGCTGATTTTCCATTTAGAGGAGTGGATACTTTGTTAGTACATTAAGCTTATCAAGCATCTGATGCAATTACGCAAACAGATTTTAGTTCTGGGTGTCTGAGATTAGAGAATGTTTAATTCATGTTTTGTTTTATTTCTCCACTTTACAAACTGTTGCTGGGTTCATTAACGTTATGTCATTTAGCGATGGAGAGAGACAAACGGCAACCGTTTCAGCAATAGTTAAGAGGGAAATACCAGTACTTTTATCAATAATGTTTAGGAGATGAGTAGCTTTTATTTAAAGGTCAATACTAGGGCTGCTCAAAGTGGGGCCCGCAGGCCAAACTTCACCCTGGATGACATTTGGCCCGCTAGACCGAAAGTTTGGGCGCATGTTCACACGCGCACATTCACACACACGCGCGCACACACAACCCTCACACACGTTTGTCTGTGTAGTTGGTTTGCTTGCTCAGACTTTTCTATGACTCTGGGGAAGTTATTTTACAAACTTTCAGTTACTGACTTTTCTTGATCTTAAAAGCAATCAGGGGCCTACTATACTATCCTTTTCATTCGTCACACTACCCTATGACGAGACTGGCCGCCTTGTTTCTTTGTTCATGACTAGACAGGAGTTTTCTTCAGTCTTCTTCATTAGACGTTGCAGTCTCTTGAGGATTCGTTATTAGACTGGAGTTTCTTGATGGGTTGTCATTGGACTTTGAGCTTTATTGATGGTTTGTCAGTAGACTTTGGGGTTTCTGGATGGTTCTGCATTAGAATTTTTTTTTTAAATGTTGGGATGGTTCATCATTAGACTTTGGGGTTTCCAATGTTCCCAGATGTTTTTTTTCTTCTAGTTTTAAGTGTACGCTGGCGCAGTTGGCGGGCCAGTTCTCGTGTAAATTGCAGATTTCTTTTAAACATATTTGCTATGTTTCACATTTTCTTCTGAAATATTTTTTGTTCTGTGTCCCCGGACCTTTGACCTCTTTCTCCTACAGGAGCACGAGCGTGTCCACCAGCGAGGACCCTCACTGGGCTCCCAAAGGCCCAAGTTCTTCAAATGCTCCTCCTGTGACAAAGCCTTCGCCAAGCCCAGCCAACTAGAGAGACACAACCGCACGCACACAGGTAATTCCACAAACGCGCGCACAACGTTCACTCGAATAAATCTCAGACTACTATTCTGTTTAGGACTATTGTACATCCCAGCCTTGAAGGAGCAAAATTAAAAATGTACCATATCCGAGTCCTCGACTAGAGTGACCTTCCATCAGGCATTTGGGACACTTCAAAGACCTTAGGAAAAACGATTTAATGTATATCCCTCAATGGCAAAATGACCAAATGATCTTCTTCAGAGCAAATCATGGACTCTCCTAAGATAAATTTAACACAACTCCGACACGACAAAGTAGGATGTGCATTTGCTTCTTTTGAATTGGGACCTTTTTGTTCTGGAGAGGTAAGTATTAATCTGAAGTGCGACTTGAACGTTTTGACTCGTTGGTACCTACTGCCTACTCTTATGGCTACCCACTCAATGGCTGTGTCAGTGGCAGGCCGTGGTGAGATTACTGTAATGTTGTGTGTTGAAGAGCCCACTGTGGCAGCTGAACCGGTAGGGGGGGGGGTCCTGTCTTACCTATTATCGTCCCCAGCAGGAGAGACTGTAAGGGAGCTTGTACACACGATATGTAATGACATAGCCTAGCTTGTTAGCGTTACGTCAGCAAGCGAAAAGCATCACAATCACAACCGTTGCTCTTAGCGCTTCTTTAAGCTAACGGGGGGGGGCCTCTTCGTACTGGAAATTGGTTTTACTCTCCATCTCCACATCAGAGGAGAGGCAGAGCCATTGTCTTCAACAAATTGTGTGGCTGTTTTCTCACAATGCAGTTTTCATGGTTTAGACTGAGGAAGAGGTACTTAATAATGTCCATGGACTTAGTTACAGACATAACAGGTCTCTTCAATTTCAGTTCATTAAGTCAATGTATTTTTGACTGTAATGGTACCAATTATGGCAGGTCATTATGTTCCAAGATCATGCTGAAGGCCTTACTTACACTATACTTTCTAAATGGGAATCTGGAGGGGAGGTGGCACCTGGCGACGCTATTATTCTGAATTGGCACAGTAGGCTACAAGTTATTTTGGTCAATCGGATTTACACTTTGCCGGCGGTTCACATCTTTCAGCAGATAATGTAAGCTGACAAGACCTTTTCATTTTTTTATACATTTTTTATTAAATTGGATGTAAATTGCTACCGCTTGCAGTAATATACTGCAACGCATCAATTACTGTACGGGCTTTCACTTTTTAGAAGTACTTCTGTTCCATATTTTAAACTTATTTTAGTGCGAGACACCTTTTTATTGCCTCCTTCACAAGATTGAATCAGAATGTGTGTTTTGTATTCATCTGGCGAATTGCACCGCCATTTGGACTCCTTTGTAGTCCTTAAAGTCTTGAGAAGGTGTCTCTCTGTTTTTTTTGTGTTTTTTTTACAGGTGAGCGTCCCTTTAAGTGTTCCCAGTGTGACAAGGCCTTCAACCAAAAGAGTGCCCTGCAGGTACACACGGTCAAGCACACAGGGGAGAAGCCCTACAAGTGTGAGATATGCAGCATCAGCTTCACACAGAAGAGCAACATGAAGCTGCACATGAAGAGGTCGCACGGCTACGGTGAGCCACGAACACTCAAAACATGCGCAGTACCCCCCCCCCCCCCACCGCAAGACTATCACACTCGAGACACGGCAAAAATGTCTAAAGCCCGAGCACATCTCAAGTGTTTGTGCGTGTGTGTGGTTGAGATGAGATTTACATTTACATTCCATTTACATTTAAGTCATTTAGCAGACGCTCTTATCCAGAGCGACTTACAAAATGGTGCATTCACCTTATGATATCCAGTGGAACAACCACTTTACAATAGTGCATCTAAATCTTTTAAGGGGGGGGGGGGGGGTTAGAAGGATTACTTTATCCTATCCTAGGTATTCCTTAAAGAGGTGGGGTTTCAGGTGACTCCGGAAGTGGTGATTGACTCCGCTGTCCTGGCGTCGTGAGGGAGCTTGTTCCACCATTGGGGTGCCAGAGCAGCGAACAGTTTTGACTGGGCTGAGCGGGAACTGTGCTTCCTCAGAGGTAGGGGGGCCAGCAGGCCAGTGGTGGATGAACGCAGTGCCCTTGTTTGGGTGTAGGGCCTGATCAGAGCCTGAAGGTATGGAGGTGCCGTTCCCTTCACAGCTCCGTAGGCAATCACCATGGTCTTGTAGCGGATGCGAGCTTCAACTGGAAGCCAGTGGAGAGAGCGGAGGAGCGGGGTGACGTGAGAGAACTTGGGAAGGTTGAACACCAGACGGGCTGCGGCGTTTTGGATGAGTTGTAGGGGTTTAATGGCACAGGCAGGGAGCCCAGCCAACAGCGAGTTGCAGTAATCCAGACGGGAGATGACAAGTGCCTGGATTAGGACCTGCGCCGCTTCCTGTGTGAGGCAGGGTCGTACTCTGCGAATGTTGTAGAGCATGAACCTACAGGATCGGGTCACCGCCTTGATGTTAGTGGAGAACGACAGGGTGTTGTCCAGGATCACGCCAAGGTTCTTAGAACTCTGGGAGGAGGACACAAGGCAGTTGTCAACCGTGATGGCGAGATCATGGAACGGGCAGTCCTTCCCCGGGAGGAAGAGCAGCTCCGTCTTGCCGAGGTTCAGCCTGAGCTGGTGATCCGTCATCCACACTGATATGTCTGACAGACATGCAGAGATGCGATTCGCCGCCTGGTTATCAGAAGGGGGAAAGGAGAAGATTAATTGTGTGTCGTCTGCATAGCAATGATAGGAGAGACCATGTGAGGATATGACAGAGCCAAGTGACTTGGTGTATAGCGAGAATAGGAGAGGGCCTAGAACAGAGCCCTGGGGGACACCAGTGGTGAGAGCGCATGGTGCGGAGACAGATTCTCGCCACGCCACCTGGTAGGAGCGACCTGTCAGGTAGGACGCAATCCAAGCGTGGGCCGCGCCGGAGATGCCCAACTCGGAGAGGGTGGAGAGGAGGATCTGATGGTTCACAGTATCAAAGGCAGCAGATAGGTCTAGAAGGATGAGAGCAGAGGAGAGAGAGTTAGCTTTAGCAGTGCGGAGAGCCTCCGTGACACAGAGAAGAGCAGTCTCAGTTGAATGCCCAGTCTTGAAACCTGACTGATTAGGATCAAGAAGGTCATTCTGAGAGAGATAGCAGGAGAGCTGGCCAAGGACGGCACGTTCAAGAGTTTTGGAGAAAAAAGAAATGAAAGATGAGAGATGAAAGGTGACCTTGTGCGAAATTCACAGCCAGACAAAACCTTGCTTGAGAGTTCCTACATGCTTTCTCTCTGAGGAGGCCAGTCCATTATTGATGGACGCCACAGCCCAGATGACACCCTTTTCTCTAAATTCTCGCGGACTGGGATATGTTCCGAGTAGCCTCTGAGAATAACATTGACGTATACGCGAACACAGTGACTGAGTTCATCAGGAAGTGTATAGGGGATGTTGTTCCCACGCCTAAAATGACATACCCAAATCTAACTGCCTGTAGCTCAGGACCGGAAGCAAGGGTCAAATCAAATGTTATTTGTCACATCCGCCGAATACGACAGGTGTAGACCTTACCGTGAAATGCTTACTTACAAGCCCTTAACCAACAATACAGTTCAAGAAATAGAGTTAAGAAAATATTTACTAAATAAACTAAAGTAAAAAATGTAATGAAAAGAAACGCAATAAAATAACAATAACAAGGCTATATGCAGGGGGTACCAGTACCGAGTCAGTGTGCGGGGGTACAGGTTAGTCAAGGTAATTTATAGGTAGGTGTAAAGTGACTATGCATAGATAATAAACATTGAGTAGCAGCAGTGTGAAAACAAAGGGTGGGGGGGTGTCAATGTAAATAGTCCGGGTGGCTATTTGATACAATTTTCAGCAGTCTTATGGCTTGGGGGTAGAAGCTGTTAAGGAGCCTTTTGGACCTAGACTTGGCGCTCCAGTACCGCTTGCCGTGCAGTAACAGAAAGAACAGTCTATGACTTGGGTGACTGGAGTCTTTGACAATTCTATGGGCCTTCCTCTGACACCGCCTAGTATATAGGTCCTGGATGGCAGGAAGCTTGGCCCCAGTGATGGACTGGGCCGTACACACTACCCTCTGTAAACCTTTACGGTCGGAGGCCGAGCAGTTGCTATACCAGGCGGTGATGCAACCAATCAGGATGCTCTCAATGGTGCAGCTGTAGAACCTTTTGAAGCCAAGAAACATGAGCAATGGACATTAGACCAGTGGAAATCTGTCCTTTGGTCTGATGAGTTTGGTTCCAACCGCCGTGTCTTTGTGAGATGAAGGGTAGGTGAACGGATGATCTCTGCATGTGTGGTTCCCACCGTGAAGCATGGAGGAGGTGGTGTGGGGGTGCTTTGCTGGTGACACTGTCTGGGATTTATTTAGAATTCAAGACACACTTAACCCGCGTGGCTACCACAGCATTCTGCAGCGATATCCCATCTGGTTTGTGCTTAGTGGGACGATCATTTGTTTTTCAACAGGACCATGACCCAACACACCTCCAGGCTGTGTAAGGGCTATTTCACCAAAAAGGAGAGGAATGGAGTGCTGCATCAGATGACCTGGCCTCCGCAATCACCCGACGTCAACCCAATTGAGATTGTTTGGGATGAGTTGGACCGCAGAGTGAAGGAAAAGCAGCCACGTAGTGCTCGATATATGTGGGAACTCCTTCAAGACTGTTGGAAAAGCATTCCTCATGAAGCTCATTGAGAGAAAGCCAAGAGTGTGCAAAGTTGTCATCAAGGCAAAGGGTGGCTACTTTGAAGAATCAAAAAATATATTTATATTTTCTTTTAAACACTTTTTTTGGCTACTACATGATTTCATATGTGTTTATTTCGTAGTTTTGATGTCTTCACTATTATTATATAATGTTTAAAATAGTAAAAAATAAATAAAAACTCTTCAATGGTTAGGTGTGTCCAAACTCTTGACTGGTACTATATATTTTATTCAGCTTTGTTCAATTGTATTTTTCATATTATAAAATAATGCCACAGAATTATAAACAAATCTTGTCTGCAAAATGACTAGCCCACAGCCATTTGGCATAGCCACATCAGAACCTAGCAACTCAGAGTATGCTATTCTGTTCTTCTGAAATAGACTACATATCATGCTTCTTTAGACCAGTCTAAAATTTAAAAAAATGGATTTATTGTGAAGGTGTAGGCTATATTATATGGATTTATTAGACTTTTTAAAATGTATTTATTAAACTTTTTTAAATGGCTTGTAGGCTATGTGTGGAAGCCAGGAGATGGTAATTGTTAATTAACAGTCAATTACCGTTAGACGGACAGTTAGTGCTTGTGACAATCACCGGCAGACGAAATATCGTAACCGCCACAGCCCTAGGCGCAACAACGCCTCTTCAACCTCATGAGGCTGAAGAAATTCGGCTTGACCCCTAAGACCCTCACAAACTTGTACAGATGCACAATTGAGAGCATCCTGTCGGGCTGTATCACCGCCTGGTACGGCAACTGCACCGCCCGCAACTGCAGGGTTCTCCAGAGGGTGGTACGGTCTGCCCAACGCATCACCGTTAAATAGCCATCACTAGCCGGCTACCACCCGGGTTACTCAACCCTGCAAGGTGCAGAGGCTGCTGCCCTATATACATAGACATGGTACCGCTGCCCACTTTAACAATGGAACACTAGTCACTTTAATAATGTTTACCTACTGTTTTACTCATCTCATATGTACAGTTGAAGTCGGAAGTTTACATACACCTTAGCTAAATACATTTAAACTCAGTTTGTCAATATTCCTGACATTTAACCCTAGTAAAAAAACCCTGTCTAGGATCACCACTTTATTTTAAGAATGTGAAATGTCAGGATAATAGTAGAGAGATTGATTTATTTCAGCTTTTATTTCTTTCATCACATTCTCAGTGGGTCAGAAATTTACATACACTCAATTAGTATTTGATAGCATTGACTTTAAATTGTTTAACTTGGGTCAAACGTTTCGGGTAGCCTTCCACAAGCTTCCCACAATAAATTGGGGGAATTATGGCCCATTCCTCCTGACAGAGCTGGTGTAACTGAGTCAGGTTTATAGGCCTCCTTGCTTGCACACGCTTTTTCAGTTCTGCCCACACATTTTCTATGGGATTGAGGTCAGGGCTTTGTGATGGCCACTCCAATACCTTGACTTTGTTGTCCTTAAGCCATTTTGACACAACTTGGAAGTATGATTTGGGTCGTTGTCCATTTGGAAGACCGATTTGCGACCAAGCTTTAACTTCCTGTCTGATGTCTTGAGATGTTGCTTCAATATATCGTCATCATTTTCCATCCTCATGATGCCATCTATTTTGTGAAGTGCACCAGTCCCTCCTGCAGCAAAGCACACCCACAACATGATGCTGCCACCCCCGTGCTTTACGGTTGGGATGGTGTTCTTCGGTTTGCAAGCCTTCCGCCTTTTTCCTCCAAACATAACGATGGTCATTATGGCCAAACAGTTCTATTTTTGCTTCATCAGAACAGAGGACATTTCCAAAGAGTACGATCTTTGTCCCCATGTGCAGTTGCAAACCGTAGTCTGCCTTTTTTATGGCGGTTTTGGAGCGAGTGTCTTCTTCCTTGCTGAGCGGCATTTCAGGTTATGTCGATATAGGACTTTTGTACCTGTTTCCTCCAGCATCTTCACAAGATACTTTGCTGTTGTTCTGGGATTGATTTGCATTTTTCACATCAAAGTACGTAGAGATGTAGAGATGACTAGGAGACGGAACGCGTCTCCATCCTGAGCGGTATGACGGCTGCATGGTCCCATGGTGTTTATTCTTGCGTACTATTGTTTGTACAGATGAATGTGCTACCTTCAAGCGTTTGGAAATTGCTCCCAAGGATGAACCAGACTTGTGGAGGTCTACATTTTATTTTTCTGAGATCTTGGCTGATTTCTTTTGATTTTCCCATGATGTCAAGCAAAGAGGCACTGAGTTTGATGGTAGGCCTTGAAATACATCCACAGGTACACCTCCAATTGACTCAAATGATGTCGATTAGCCTATCAGAAGCTCCTAAAGCCATGACATAATTTTCTGACATTTTCCAAGCTGTTTAAAGGCACAGTCAACTTAGTGTGTGTAAACTTCTGACCCACTGGAATTGTGATACAGTGAATTATAAGTGAAATAATCTGTCTGTAAACAATTGTTCGAAAAATGACTTGTGCCATGCACAAAGTAGATGTCATCACTGACTTGCCAAAACTATAGTTATGCTAACAAGAAATTTGTGGAGTGGTTGAAAAACGAGTTTAATTACTCCAACCTAAGTGTATGTAAACTTCCCACTTCAACTGTATATACTGTATTCTATTCTACTGTATTTTAGTCAATGACACTTCGACATTGCTCGTCATATTACTTATGTATTTCTTAATTCCATTCTTTTACTTTTAGATGTGTGTGTATTGTTGAGAATTGTTAGATACTACTGCACTGTTGGAGCTAGGGGCACAAGCATTTCACTACATCCACAATAACATCTGCTAAATATGTGTATGTGACCAATAAAATGTGATTTGATTTGTGGACTACTTTTGACCAGGGCGCATGGGGATAAAGCGCACAGATCAGGCTGATACTCCATCTCTCAATTCTGCTGCATTTCCCTGCCTGAAAGGCCTTTTGACAGAGAAGGCTGCCAGACTTGTGATGACAGAACCTGTCCTTTTTATTCTCATTTGGAAGCTCATACGGAAGCTTCGGGCCTTAATATTTCAACAGCCACCGAGCTGATTGACTGGAGCTGTAAGTCAGCGCTCTGCTTCTCACTTGAAACGGGGAGTCACTAACTGTTTGTGACAAAATGCTTATGACGGTGGCAAGTGTTTGAACAGGATTTAGCATTTTCAATGGATTGTTGTGTTGGATGTTGGCTTTAGGACTGTCTGGAATATGCAACTCTGGCACTAACTTTTTGTGCTATATAGCGCTTCTAATACCATGGTAAATATGTGAATAGGGATTATTGTGCATTTTGTGACATTCTAATTGATTAATCCTCATTATAAACTGGGTGGTTCGAGCCCTGAATGCTAATTGACTGACAGCCTTGGTATACCAATCCGTGTACCACGGGTATGACAAAACACTTATTTTTACTGCTCTAATGACGTTGGTAACCAGTTTATAATAGCAATAAGGCACCTTGGGGGTTTGTGGTATATGGCCAATATACCACGGCTAAGGCCTGTATCCAGGTACTGTGTGTGTGTGGGGGGGTGAGTGCGAGCATCTGTCCTTGCGCGCTTATAGGCGAAGGCTAGCAACAACAAAAAATTCAAAGCGATTTCTAACACACATTCACCTGGATGATTCACAATAGCTCTTTTATTGAGAGCGTCTGTAAGAGACAGTCCCATTTAAGTGAGTTCATTCAATAGATAGATGGGTTTAATTATGGAACCTTGCTGTGACGCACTCTCCCGTTAGTGCCTGTTTGGTTCTGTAAGACCTCCATTTAAACATTTGATGGTTCGTACAACGGAAATGTCCTCTGCTGAAGTGACTCTCGTGTTTATTGATGTATCCCAGACACGAAGGCTCTGTCTCGACTGCTTACAACATTTGTCCTCACCACCTCTTCATCTGCACTGATTGGAAAAACAATATGGCTGAAGGCAACTCGTCCTCCTCAGGCTGACTCATCGTCACCTTGCCAATTCTTCCAGATCAATGCATCGAAGGAGAGGAGGCGAGGAGAGGATTTTTTTTAAAAACAAATTTCACCTGCCACTCACCCCTTCCTCTAACTTACCTCACAGGTGATAAATGCATTGTGTGTTGCACTGTATTTTTTTCATTCTTAAACTCCGAAACTTAACCTAAAGAGTTCCCTTGACACTCTCTCTCTCCGTTCTAACAGGAACGTTCATGAGTAACTTTGTCCCTCTCACTCTGTCCTTTCTCTCGCTTTCATTCTCTTCTCTCCCCCTTTCTCCCTCTCTCTGTGTCTTTATCTCTCTCTCTGTCTTTCTTTTTCTTGGACACAGGTCCCGATCGGACCCAGGAGGTGACGTTGGAGCAGGGGACAGAGACGGAAGTGGATGTCCCTCCCGAGCTGAATGACATGGAAGAGGTTGTCCAGGAGTCTTCTGGAGACTGGCACTGTGGTATTCCCAACGTTTTCCCTTAGCTCCCAACTCAGAATTGAATTGACCATCCCAGTTTATCCCAGCATAGACTCTTTACTAGGCGTCTGTGCACTGATGATACAAAGCACTGATTTTACCACTAAGTAGGTGTGGAAAAACCTACCCCTCAGATCAACCCCCTCCTTTCCTCACCTCTTTTTAATTGAGTTGGACATTTCTGCACTTTTTCTAAAGCATATCCAAGGTGATGTTGCCACGCACATGCTGAAAACTGAAAGTGTGTGCGGCCATACCTACACGCATTAGGTCTTAGCAGCAGCTATTTCTGCCTGTTTCTCTTGTCCTCAGATATGCATTAAAGGGACAATCTGTGATTGCTACATCAATGTTTTTTTTTTTACTTTTAAATTCATGATATATACCCATCGATTATTGAAGAGTATAACTTAAAAAATGCCCCATGAGCTTAGTTCAGCTTGTTCCTCTTTTTTTGTAAAAAAAAAAAAGCAATTGTAAACAAACATTTTATCGCCTCAAACATGGTTAAATCTATCCTTTTGATATCATGGATATCATAGGTCGGTCTTATGAATTTGGTTACATTTCTCCAGCCCCATCCCTCAGCTATTTACCAAATCAGTGGCGGGTTGCCCACTTTTATTATTGTTTGAACTGCAGATTGTCCCTTTAAAGGCAGAGAACTGGTTCCTCCATTGACTAAATTGCTGAATCAACCTGCGCTCTGATTCTCATTAGTATGAGTCCCTTACGAGACGTTTTAGGCAATAAGCTGTTTAGTAACCAGACGCTGACCTCCCAGTACAGTTCACCAGTCGGGGCTGTAGCTAGCTGAGGTAGGCTACCGGCGGTTGGTTCCTCGACTGTACTCTGTTTGCCAATAAGAGGGGCGAACACTATAGATCTGCATGGCTGCACTGTCAATCCTGCGGTACTGGTTCACATCACCCTGTAGAGTAGAATAACCACTCACCTGCCCCATCCAGAAACAGCACCCCTGTAGATCCGCGGTCCATAAGTCAGCAGTAGTCAGTCACAAACTGCTCCGTATGACCTATTACGGACTGGACTAGGTATAAGCAATAGTGTAAGAACTCCACCTTGCCCTCTGAAAGTCTGGATGAAAGGTTTGCCTTATTGCTTATTCCTATCCAATCATTTCAGATCTACACAAGTGTATAACGGGCTGGGGCAGGGTCTAGGCGTTGTTTCTAGACGGGGAAGTCAATCTCTCCCGTGCTCCCGGGGCTGCTCCACACACTGCGAACAGGCCCACTCTTAACTGTTTGACAACTTGAGCTGTGCTTTAACAGGCATTTAACACATTGGAGTGATCTATGTGCAGTTTACCAGAAAAGTACTTTTCTTTTTAAAGTCACATATTTTTGCATATTTATGCTATACACTTTTCTAAAAGGCAAGCTAAACATTTTGTTTTTGATTAATTAGTTGTAAAAAATATACATATATTTTTGCCATAAAGTTGAAGGTAGCCTTGAATGGTGAGACTATAAAGTGCTAAGATATGGTCATATGGTTCAGACCTGGGTTCAAATACGCTACTATTTGAAATCATTCACTTTAGTCTCCCTAGAGTTCCAGATGGGTGGGTTTGCAGATGACTACTCTATAGGTTTCATTGTGCCAGGCAAGCTCGATCAAGCCCAGATCAAGTATAATGATTTCGAAGAGTATTTGAACCTTGGTCTGGTGAGGATTTGATCCCTCTCTTCTGAAACGTTATGCCTGTACATTTGACGATGATGACGATGGCCTGTGATACCACTGTTATTGGCTGCTGTATAAGGGCTTCAGGGGTTGACTCTACGTTCACAAGGTGTTGCATGAAATTGTAATTTAGTTGTAAGCTTATGCACAGCCATTTTGTAATCTGATATTTAATTTTGCAATGTAAATAGTGTATGATTGCATATATTTTTGGATTCCTTATCAAATTGGCTGTGAACAAGAGTTCATTTTTTTTTGTCAATTGCTGAACCAGTTTAGACTATAAGCTGTTAAGTGTTTTTTTTTTTGTTTTTTTTGGCAGGAATGTATTTTGTAATGTTGAAAAGTATTTAATTAATAAAACCAGTCATTTTTTACAGATTTAATGTGTGACAATTGTTTTAGAAATCATGTGTGAAGTTGATTGCATTTTGTCTGTTTTTGATTTTCTGTGATACCTGAAGATCTCGGTATGTCTCTGCATCAAAACCTTGTATCTAGAAAAGGCAAGTGTTTAGTGATTGAAAAATCCATTGCCACATAGTCAAAATCCATTTTTGTCCCTCTATCTTTC
The DNA here is from genome assembly GCF_965601325.2 of Salmo salar. Taxonomy (NCBI): domain Eukaryota; kingdom Metazoa; phylum Chordata; class Actinopteri; order Salmoniformes; family Salmonidae; genus Salmo; species Salmo salar. Next base: position 44,034,171 of record NC_138292.1, read on the forward strand.
ATTAGTCCCAGAGTTAAACTTTCGCAGCATATGGAAAAAGCTTGACCACTTTCAACTTCTATAAAAACAAATGTCTCTTCCCCCACATTGAGGCATTATTAAATTCCTCTCCTTGATTATGCAATTATTGAGCAAACACAATTACTATTGGAACCAGGAATGAGATGCGGCTCTGGCATGAGTCTGCTTCAAACGACACAATGACCTGACCGAAACAAAGATGGATTCCGCAACAGAGTTGAATATTTCATCACTTCTTGTACCCTACACCTGCAAGTTACTGCATGTGTGTACACTACTTTTTAAACTTCTATCAAACAACACAACCAGAGACCCATAACGATTTAATGATTTTTAATTCCTTTATTTATTTTTTTCCAAGTTAAGTGGCTGGTCGTACATCTTTTTTATTACCGATACAACAATGAGAGTCTCAAGAGTTTCATTTACATTCATTCACAGGACCCATACAAAAACGAGCGCGCACATTTAGACATGGGGGAGGGGTGACGGGGGGGCAGGCAGAGTATACTACAGATTACACACGTTTTGTTTTTAAACAAATGGAGGAAAGACTGGTGTGAGGATATTGGACAGTACAGTGGCAGTAATAAGCAGTTTATGCAACTCATCGCTCGTACCTTGGTCACCAAACTCCACGCCCTCTATATCCATCTTCATCTTTTTTTAATAACATTTATGCTTTTACACAGTTAAGTAAGGAGCACCTTTATGACAGTGTTGGTATTTTAATATCCACATAGAGTAAACACGGCACATTGTTTTTGGCAGTCAGAAATGGTATTGCTTAGCTAGCTGTTTTGTGTTCATATTTTGTGCAGTGCTTCGATAGATATATAAAGCAAGAGATACTTGAGACAGAAAAGACTACACTAATGGGGGAAAGGGTCTGAATCTGTCCTGGAAATGCCATGCTTGTAGCAGGTCCAGTGTGAGCTTGGTTTCAGAGCAGTCTGTCTGCTTTTCAACGGTCAAAACAGTGCACTTTAGACAAATCTCCGTTATATCTGGATGGGGAAACTCCCAATACCATACATATTAGTGTCTTAATCAATCTACATGGACTGAAAATCAAATGAAAATAACATTAGAAATGATAACATCATCCATTGATTTCTACAATTCAGTGGATACTACAGACAGACTTTTAGTAGGTTAACAACTTTCAGTAGCTCGATGTCATTTTACCACCGAAGATCCCTGCCAGCCATAGACCCTAACGTAAAAACATGGAAAGACAGCAACACTTAAGACAGGACACTTACACTGAGGATACAGGAGGGTAGACATACAAACACATGACCAACTGGCCATCACAACAACCCATGCAAGCTGAGTAAGACAATGCTTAGCTATGAATTCATGTCAGGTTGTACAGAAATGGGAGAGTGTGTGGGGTTTGGGGGGAAATGACAAAGACAAGCATGACAAGACAGATAATCACTTGTTTCTGAACCAGAACCAGACCTGGTCACACCTTCACAAGCGGTCAGGGCCAGGTCAGTTGGACCTAAGCTACTTCAGCCAGGTCTGGTCCAGTTAACCAGCCTTGTTAGACGACTCTATACAGACAGACAGACAGACAGAGAAATAGAAATGAAGACACAGGTACTGTAGAGCTACGACGGGGGTCCTTTAGGCTGTAAAAGGGGGTCCGGATGACTTCAGCAACAGTTCACATCCAAGATGGTTGCACAGGAGAGGTGGGGGGGGGGGGGGGGGGGAGCAGGGGTGGGGGGCACAGATTGTGTCGCTATATCTACCAGCCGGTGGCGGAGGCATTTGAGTTATAAAATGAAAGTGTTAGAAAAGCAGGGAGAGGTGTGTGTGTGTGAGTCGACAAAGATCCGTTCTTTTATCTTCTTTGTTTTCCCCCACTTGTGTCCCTTTTCTTGACGTCTGCCTTTGTGCTCTTGAAAGGGGACCTCATTTTTTGGGTAGAGACCCGGTCCGGCTTGCGCCCTGCAAGAGAGCGAGAGACGAAACATAATCAGGAAATGGACAGTTTTTGTCATTCGCTAACCATGCTCACTAAAGGGACCTGCTAATTAGGACACAAATGTCCAGCTGTATATTGACGTACAGTCTATGTGGCCTTGGGCATTGTGTACTATTGTTTTGTTAGAATAGGTGGGTGAGTTCTAGGCCTAGAGTATGATCGTAATTGTTTATTTTGTGAATTCTCGGCTATGCCCTAAAAAGAAACATCTCCCAGTTCTAATTTGCATGTTGTTGCCAAAACTGATCAGTGATGTGTTGTACTGTGTTCACCAAGCTCAATCCCTAAGAATAGATTGTGCATTTTCTCGTGGGGATATAAAAGTAGGAGAAAGAGGGGAGGATTGGTACGGAACAAAGATTATACAAATGAGACAATTCTTTAGGAGAACTATTGGAATGAATATAATCCATAACATACAAAGCCTTTAAATCTCCTGAAACATAAGGAGATCAGAGGAAAATGGGCCAAGCTCTGAGCCATTCCTACAGCAATTTGAGTTTAAAATCATTATCGATTCAAAAAACAAACTAATTAGAATGCGGTAACAGAACGGGAGAATGGAAAACAAATGAAAAGAAAACGTGAAATAAAAGTCCGTCCCCAGATAACGATTAAACAAAACGGTAATCAGAAGCGCTAGAGATGGTGGCTTTAGCTTAACGCCAATTAGGCAGAGAGATTGTGGGGAAACAAGCTATCAGCAAGAGAAGAATGGTGTACTATTTACCCACACGTTTGTAAATTTGATCGTCTTCATCTTTTAGTTTCATAATGCCACATAGTCCAGTTTAGCAAAGACACCTATGCAGGGAGCATATGTATATATACAGACTCTCTAAACATGTTTAAAAGTAGGCCCCTGTATGGTATGAGGGAGATGACTGTGCTTGGTTGCCTTGCTAATCACTGTGAGTGCACTGACTGTACCTACGGGAACATAAGCTCCCAGTGCCTATTCTGCCTAATTAAATAACTGTATCTGAAGCTTGGGCCAGACTGGATAATTAAAGCTGCCAGAGACCTCCAGAGCATGTCCTAGAGATTAGCATTCACCATGCCATGGATGACGCAAGGAGAGACAAACAAACAAACAACAGCCTCAGAATGCAGGAGCTCTCCGAGTCACTACTCAGAGGAGAAAGTGAGTCTACGGGCAGAGTGAGAGGTGAGGAAAGATAAGCGGAGAGCGTAAGAGAAGGAGGGAGACAGACAGGGTTGGAGACCAAAAGAGAGAGGTAGAGAAAGATACAGTAGAGACTGTAGTAAAAAATATCTATAAATGGTATACTCTCTGTTCAAACACCTCAGTCATCTGTTTGCGATGAACACACCGGGGTATTATGCTGCTCCTCTAAAAGTCATTAAGTATTCACTCAAGTGTATATAAGTGTGTCTGCCTTACCTTTATGCGTGGCCTACTGTGTCGGAGAAAGACCTCTTGAATAAGTCTGTCTGTGTAGTAATACATCCCGGTATCATGTATAGTGTGCTTGGTACACACATGCAGGAACCAGATGGTCAATCTAATTAAAAGCGCAATGTCCTAGCTGTAGAAAGAATGAAAGGCACTGCTTCCATAACAGCTTGGCTTACCTGACGGTGTGTTTGCAGCCGCGTAAGCCATCGGCAAAGTGAGCAAAGCTACCACACGCCACAATTGTAATTACTAAGCATGTCCCATTGCAGTTAGCACAGGGCTTAGAACAGCCATTAAGAGTAAGCAAGACTACTATCCCTAAAGCTGGTTTCGAAGCCCTTTATTTCACAGCCAGATGTAGGCCCACAGGTGCAAGATCACTGCCTGCAAGTAAGCTGCCAATTATGTTAGGTGCTGCATGTCCATATCAAGCCAAAAATAGCATTACCTTTGACATCAAACTGCACTCTTTAATGCATGAAGCCTGTAGCATCAGCCAGACACTGTAATTATCACTGTCTAGAGGCTGTCTCGAGGTGCAGTTATTCTGCTGGTGGTATGATAGGCAATGGAAGGTGTCACCTTAGCCTATCAACGTTGAATAAATTCCTAGCAAGTAAGAGTAAATGTATATTGCCGCCCATGACTCATTAGCTACTCACTGAATGGTGGGTATCGTCACTGAGGTGAAAGAAGAAGAGAGAGACAGAAGGGAGGAATAAAAGAGAGAGAAAGATCCCATCTGTTTAATCGAGTGCACATTCGGGAATAGGTTTCAATAACATACAAAGGGAATTATATAATTGGATATTCCCTTTTTATGTTAATGTCAAAGACAGAACAGTGTTTTTGTCCTGTTAAAAATGGGTTTCGTTTCCGTTTACCATTTTGAAGATCTTGGACAGGGTTCCGCTGTCTCCTGCACCGGCCTTCTTCGCCTTAGCGGATCCTGTTGACTTCTGAGTCCCCTGGAAGAGAGCAGGGGTGAGGTAAGACACCGGGAGACGTTGTTGTTGTCACCTAGCATGGTGGCCCAGTCAGTGTGTGCTTTTGCCAGCTCATCTCTGTGTTTGTTCATCTAAATTATTTACTAATGGCTAAAAAAGCGGCATCATGCGTACATATCTGACGTGAGTATTGCATGGTTGTTTAGTACAAAACAATGTTTTCTGATAATATCATGTTGCATGAAAACAATAGAAGTGATAGTGTCGTCTCCAGGCTCAACTGAAAGCGGGGTTATAGTAGAGATGGCTATCTAGTCAGTGACTCTTATCACAGAGTGAAATTTTACATACAGTATTGAACCAGACTAGATCAAAAAAGTGGCGCATTCGTGGTGGCAATCTGAGTCAAAGTGGAAGTGCTTCACTTAAGCATTTCCAAATCAAACATTTGAAATTCAATCTCAGTAACAGCTGAGCTGTGGCTGCTCCGACTCTCACAGGGGGGATTTAGACTGGGAACCGTTCACGCAAAACTCCAATAAACATGCATGAGGATGAATGAAATGTTGGGGAGGAACACCTCAAAGTGTTATCTAAAGACCTCAGAGAAGTGCTTTAAAGGTCTCATCCCTTATCACTCTCTTATTATACCCCCCACACAATGTTAGCTGTTATGTGTGACTCATAACATCCACACACACACACACACACACACATCCACACACACACACACACACACCAGTGGAGGCTTCTGAGAGGAGGACGGCTCATAATAATGGCTGTAAGGGAGTCAACGGAATGGCATCAAGCACATGGTTTCCATGTACAATTCCAGTGAATCCATTCCAGGCATTACTATGAGCCGTCCTCCCCTCAGCAGCCACCACTGACACATACACACACAGAGACATACAGAGACACACACAAAGACACAAACGCATGTGCACACACACACGTGCATGCACGCTCGCACAAGGGCCAACAGGGGCCAAGAGAAGAGGACGAGACTTCAAATTCAGCAGGGCGAATAAGAAAAAGCAGGATTAATGCTGGTTATCATACCGAAAGGGAAAAAACGACTTCAACAAATAAAGAACTGGATATTCAGTTGAGCCGGAGGCGGAGAGCTTGCCAAACAAAACCTCTCAAAACATGTAAATGTACATGTAAAACATGATTTAATAAAATAGAAAAACTGATGCGGGCGTTTGTGACGTAGAAGTCCGTCACTGGCCGCGGGCAGCATTTGGTACTTTAACGCACGCACACATTCATCACTCCTCCCTGCTCCGTTATCAGATAAGTTAACAATGTGGGTCGACACACAAGTTAACTTCTCTATCTTAGTACATACATTTCACACTTACGTCAGTAACCGGTTAGGGTATAAAGAAATAAACAGACAAGTGTTCATATTTAATATAAGCAATATTTATTATACTTAGATGTTATGGATGAGCGCGTTGTTTGTTCTGTTCCTCTATCTCTCCATCTCTGTAGCTTCCGGGTATGCTGGATAAGGACCCGAGCTAAGGGAATTGGGCTGACTTGGTAGTGCCTGTTCCGGATTGGCTCATTAATGTTAATTGGATATATTGGAAGACACTGTCAGTAGTGATGTAATTGTGTAAATGTTATATTGTGATGTTGTTTCATAAACGTGTTGCAATGTATATATTTTGGTATGTTTAGATAAATGGAAACTCTAGGTTGAATAGGTAATTGCGTAATTAATTAGTGTTAATTGTTCTGAGGGGAGGGGCTACCCCTACAAAAGGAGCCTCTCTTTCAGTTCATGGAGAGGCATTTTGGATTGAGCTGTGGGCGGGGCAGCATTGTTTTTAAGCTGTCCCATAAGGTGTACGTTTGATGGCAGTACTGTTGTTTTTGTTCCGGAATCACTATGTAAATAAACACCTTTGCACAGAACAACTTTTGCGGCTCCGCCATCTTTTAATTTTTTATAGAGGTTAGGTTTTCCAGTTTAGCCTACTCTACGTGACAGCGTTATGCATGTATCCTTGGATTACAACAAGCTCTCAAGTCTCAAAATGGCTACAGAATATACTGTTTTAAAGAACGGCCGGGGATTTTTCTCTTCGTTTTCTTTAGCTGTAGCGTTTAACCACGTACCTGGCCTAGTTTTGCAGTCATTGCCGTCCACTGGACAAGGACACGTAAGAGACAGAGACAGGGAATAGACAGGGGTGAGACACAGGGGTGAGGGGAGGAAAGGCAGTGCAGCAAAGAAGAGATGAGTACACATCCAGGGTAGAGCATAGCAGAGTAAGGCAGACGCTCGCGTCACCAGAGAGAGCACAGACTCAGTGACATACGTTCAGTGACATCACATGTTAACAAAGCCAAATACACAATCCCATCCAAAGACTAAAACAACCTTCAACTCCTCAATTGGACAATATTGACAAAGAGTAAGGTAAATGGGGCTCACCCTAGACTTAGGAGGGGCAGGGGACACCTGAGGGGAGAGAGTGACACAGACCTTTAGAAATACAATAGATGAGGGTATTTCTCATTACATTTTAGTCCTTTAGCAGACACTCTTATCCAGAGCGACTTACAGGATCCATTAGGGTTAAGTACCTTGCTCAAGGGCACATCAACTGATTTTTCACCTAGTTGGCTCAGGGATTCGAACCAGTGACCTTTCGTTTACTGGCTTAAGTTATTTCTACTGCTAGGCTACCTGCTCTTAACCGCTAGGCTACCTGCTCTTAACTGGTAGACTACCTGCCACCCTCATATCAACAAGTCAAACATCAACAGTAGTAGGCAAACTATGCAAATGATGTGACTCACGATCGTTCTGAAGAGGCGCACAACAGCGTTCTCCCCACCCTTAGGGGCTGCCTTGGCAGGTCTGACAGGAGAGGACAGGCCACGGAAAGAACCCTGGAGGAAATGGAGGGAGGGATGGAAGAAGGAACGGAGGGAGGGAGGGATGGAAGAAGGAACGGAGGGAGGGAGGGAGGGATGGAAGAAGGAACGGAGGGAGGGATGGAAGAAGGAACGGAGGGAGGGATGGAAGAAGGAACGGAGGGAGGGATGGAAGAAGGAAAGGAGGGAGGGATGGAAGAAGGAAAGGAGGGAGGGATGGAAGAAGGAACGGAGGGAGAGATGGAAGAAGGAACGGAGGGAGGGAGGGATGGAAGAAGGAACGGAGGGAGAGATGGAAGAAGGAACGGAGGGAGGGATGGATGGAAGAAGGAACAGAGGGAGGGATGGAAGAACATTATAAAGGCACAGCGGGAATACATATAGCCCAACACAACCTAACAATAAAGTGTGCTCCCTGAACCAGACCAGGTTCTACTCTGGCTCCACTCTCCAGCTCCTGAAAGGTGTTACCATTGGAAACAGCTGGTGGCATATTGCCAAACACCAGGGATGCTGGAGCACATTTTCTGGGTCTGTAGAACGGCTTCTTCTTCAGCTGGATGGACTACCTGGGGAGCTCTTACATCACAGAGGACCTGCGATAAGCTCTCTGAGTCATTCACAGCAGACTCACGTAGGCGTACACAGATAACGCCCATCCAAAACTCATTCAAACTGAAAATAAGTGATTAAAAACTAACTGGATGAAGGAATTATAAATAAATGAATAAAGTCAGTAAGAAAAAGTTTGGGGTCTTTTGCAAAAGTGTGGTAAATATTAACACTAAATGCTGTTGAAGGGGAAGTTAAGTAGAGATCAATACAATTAAGTTGTACTTCAGACAGATACATCTTCAGAGGATTGGATAGGGATGAATGCAAAATTAGCTCTATGTCTCATTCTCTTGAACTTGAATAAATAGCATCCCCCCTTTTTCTCACAATAGGCTTCAACGTGTACTTTCCAGACGCACACAACTGGGACCTTAATTAAAATGGTGTGATTCTGAAAAGATTCATTGTCATTTTCTCAATAATAACCCTGATTATTCCCGGTCGGCTATTTAGGGATATGTTTGTGAATAACATCCTTTGATATAGCGAAACCCATTTCTTCCTAATGAGTGCCTCTCTCTCTCTGTGGTATTTTGTGGAGTGAGAGCAAGGGGACCTTTATGCCCCCATTAATGTCAGTAAGTGAAGAGACTGGAGAGGCTGAGGCTCTCACTGAATCCCTGTGATTATCCCTATGAGAGAACTTTACCAAAATGAGAGGGCAAACTTTCACCCCTGTACATCATTCACAATATAATACTCTCATTAGTGGTTCCAATTGAATCTCATTCACTGTCTTTTCTGCCCATAAATGGATGGATGGTTGGATGGATGGATGCAGCCCATGCAGACAATGACCTCTGGAAGGAAACACATTGTTATAGAAAATGTGTTTGTTCTTTTGAGCATTATCCTCTCCAATAAATAGGTATCTAACCCGGAGGACCAGAGGTCCTTTAGAATCTATCAAACTAAGAGGCGCATTCTATTGGAAAGTGGATGATAATATCCAACACATTTCTGAATGCAGATGACGCTCAGTAGACTAGCCAGGTAGCATGGTTGTTGGTTGGTCAGTTCGTTCCCTACGAGCAAAATATGTCCAAAACAAGTGGAAATAAGTTATTTTCAACCAGAAAGTGCTCGCTGGGTTTGTGCTGGAGCTGGTACAGGTGAACTAATTTCACCGCTTGTGGTTGTTGTGAAGAACTGATCTGTCTCACAGCTGCAACTGGATGACTCAACGGTTATTCTTTCTGTGTCCCAGCAGCTCTGTCACCAAGATGGAGACAACGGGGGTGCGCACCAAATGGCACCCTATTCCCTATATAGTGCACTACTTTTGACCAGGGCCCATCAAAAGTAGTGTAATAAATAGGGAATAGGGTGTCATTTGGGATGCAGACCTAGGGGTTCATTATTGATTGCCATTGCAGAACCCTGTCCACAGTTGATTAGGAATTATATCAAAGTTAGGTACTGCACACATCAGAAGTTCCAGTTATGTTCCCACTAAATACAGTTCCAGAGATTGAGCAGCCTGAGAGAAAGAGTTAGGAAGAGAAATTCAGAAAGTGGAGGGAGAGAAGTAGAGCGAGAGAGACATTGAAAGACAGGGGTAAGACAGGCAAGGCGTTAGTAAAAGAGGAATAGATGTGAAGAAAGAGAGGTGCTCAGTGGTGATTTCAGTGTTGCCTCGGGTTTGTCTGTACCTTCAAACCCATGCTTTGTCTTCAGATAATGTAACTAGACCAACAATTATACAGTATTGTATGTTGCATCATGTTGGCAGCTTGAGAAAACGTTCTACATTTTTTTAAAGTATTGTTCTGTGGAATTTTTATGACTCTAGGAGTCACAGGAGGTTGGTGGCACTTTAATTGGGGAGGACGGGCTGGTGGTAACGACTGGAGTGGAATCAGTGGAATGGTATCAAATACATCAAACACATGGCTTCCAGGTGTTTGATGCCATTCCATTTGCTCTGTTCCGGCCATTATGATGAGCCGTCCTCCCCTCAGCAGCCTCCTGTGCCAGGAGTAAAAGGTTATTCAAAATGCATCAGTGATTCAGGCAATAGTTCTGAAAATAAGTTTTGTAATCCTAAATTCTGAATTTAGAATCCGTTTTGATTTATTTGTAAAGAAGGATCACAATATTCAGTTATGAACTTCACATGTCCTTTACGGAAACATGTTGCATTGAACGTTGTCAATATAGTATAGTATTTTCTAACACGAGAAGAGTGTTCAAAGGACAACGCAATTCTGACGCAAGGAGGGTCCTTTCAGGATAGAGCAGAGTGGGGGATTAATGCGTAGGGAGGGAGGAAGGGAGGGAGGGAATGTTCTCCTCTCTCTGTTTGATGTTTGAAGAGTAAGAGAGGTAAGTGTGTGTTCCTGGCATGAAGCGCATTGTTATTCGGCCACAATTCAGACTTCACAAAGTAGCTGTGCTCGTTCCACAGCGGAAAAGAAAAACAATAAAATTGCATCACACTGCCATCCAACTTTCAGAAAACTGCAAATATCCCGTTTCATCCTCAACGTGCATGATTGTATATACATAACAATGGACGTCCATTTATCATTTCTAAACTCAGCGAGCTGCTCTCATGGCAGCCCAGCTGTCGTAGAGAAAGTTCGGTGACACTTCACTATCCAATTAACACGTCAGTGTTGTTTCACCTCTGACATAGAGGCTGTACATAGAGGTCAGTACAGTCGTAATGCAAAATGTCACCTCGATCATGACAACAGTCATAAGTTAGAACTGCAGTCACGAATGGATTTGACACCAGATTACACCGTCATGTTAATGTCATAGCGAACCAAAAGTTTCCTGCAGTGAAGAACAAGGTCACCTAGCCCGAGGTAGAGAGAGTATTCAGGACACATAGGACACCTCCTCCCTGAGGATTTAATTACTGTCAAACCTCTCTCCTCGGAGGTGCTGGAGGTCAAACCTGGACGCCGACTCCTTCAGAAATGGATCACGGTCAATCATTTATTCTGGATTAAATGAATTGTAATAATGTATTATTTCCTAAAGAGCAGGAGGATATGTGGGCCACATAGTTATCACTACATCCTATCCTATTGAGACAGTGTGTAAGTTATTGTGGACACACACAAATCACAACTGCCCACTGTCAAATAAACAGATCTTACCCATGCACCATACATTAAAATGATGTACAGTTGAAGTCGGAAGTTTACATACACTTAGGTTGGAGTCATTAAAACTCCTTTTTCAACCTCTCCACAAATTTCTTGTAAACAACTATAGTTTTGGAAAGTCGGTTAGGACATCTACTTTGTGCATGACACAAGTAATTTTTACAACAATTGTTTACAGACAGATTATTTCACTGTATCACAATTCCAGTGGGTCAGAAGTTTACATACACTAAGTTGACTGTGCCTTTAAACAGCTTGGAAAATTCCAGAAAATTATGTCATGGCTTAAGAAGGTTCTGTTAGGCTAATTGACATCATTAGAGTCAATTGGAGGTGTACCTGTGGATGTATTTCAAGGCCTACCTCCAAACTCAGTGCCTCTTTGCTTGACATCATGGGAAAATCAAAAGAAATTAGTCAGACCTCAGAAAAAAAGTGTAGACCTCCCCAAGTCTGGTTCATCCTTGGGAGCAATTTCCAAATGCCTGAAGGTACCACGTTCATCTGTACAAACAATAATACGCAAGTATATACACCATGGGACCACGCAGCCATCATACCGCTCAGGAAGGAGACGTGTTCCGTCTCCTAGTCATCTCTACATCTCTGATGTAGAAAATGCAAATCAATCCCAGAACAACAGCAAAGTATCTTGTGAAGATGCTGGAGGAAACAGGTACAAAAGTCCTATATGAAAGGCCGCTCAGCAAGGAAGAAGACACTGCTCCAAAACCGCCATAAAGAAAGCCAGACTACGGTTTGCAACTGCACGTGGGGACAAAGATTGTACTTTTTGGAGAAATGTCTTCTTGTCTGATGAAACAAAAATAGAACTGTTTGGCCATAACGACCATTCTTATGTTTGGTGGGAAAAGGGGGAGGCTTGCAAGCTGAACAACACCATCCCGATCGTGAAGCACGGGGGTGGCAGCATCATGTTGTGGGTGTGCTTTGCTGCAGGAGGGACTGGTGCACTTCACAAAATAGATGGCATCATGAGGATGGAAAATTATGTGTATACAGTATAATGAAGCAACATCTCAAGACATCAGTCAGGAAGTTAAAGCTTGGTCGCAAATGGGTCTTCCAAATGGACAATGACCCCAAGCATACTTATAAAGTTGTGGCAAAATGGCTTAAGGACAACAAAGTCAAGGTATTGGAGTGGCCATCACAAAGCCCTGACCTCAATCCTATAGACAATTTCTGGGCAGAACTGAAAAAGTGTGTGTGAGCAAGGAGGCCTACAAACCTGACTCAATTACACCAGTTCTGTCAGGTGGAATGGGCCAAAATTCACCCAAATTATTGTGGGAAGCTTGTGGAAGGCTACCCAAAACGTTTGACCCAAGTTATAATTTAAAGTCAATGCTACCAAATATTAATTGAGTGTATGTACATTTCTGACCCACTGGGAATGTGATGAAAGAAATAAAAGCTGAAATAAATCATTCTCTCTACTATTATTCTGACATTTGACATTCTTAAAATAAAGTGGTGATGCTAACTGACCTAAGACATGGAATTTTTTACCAGGATTAAATGTCAGGAATTGTGAAAAACTGAGTTTAAATGTATTTGGCTAAGGTGTATGTAAACTTCCGACTTCAACTGTATATATGGTGCATGCTCCTCAATCCAGCACAGCTTTACATTTGACTTTGTTTTGATTGATCACAAAGAACAATGTCCGTCAGTGTCATAACTGACAACTTGGCGATTGACCAATAAGACTGACCGGCTGCAGATCCACTAGCCACTGACTGACTCCTTTGAAGTGAAATCTACTGTAACAGTTCGTAGTCTCAGGAGGACAGACTTTTTGAAGTACTTCTACTGCCAGATGACCTCTTCAGTTGTCTCTTTGCTGCAACTTCTCCAACTATTTAAGAGAACCTAGCAGGAATTAGACAACTACCTCAGGGGGTTGACAGTTTACAACAAAGTGTCATATTAGAAAGCAGTGGAGCTCTCGGTCATTCCCTAACACTGACAACAATAACAAGACAAAGTTGGGGACTACAATCTAATAAACCATAATTGAACTGGTTCTTTACCATCCAATACCAGGGTACTGGACCGGACATCTAGTGAGACCTAGCTCTTGACATTTGACAGGGCTTGTCTGACAGTGCCAGGTGAAAGTAGGGTAATAGTAGGAATGCTCTACACTCCTCAGCCCTTTGCTAACCTGAATACAAAATGAAAACAAGAAGTAAACACTGTTGTTTTATCCTGATTTACTATATCTTGATAAGCTTTCCAAGATGTTAAATTAAAAAGCAATTCAAAAAATACTTTCAATTAAAAAAGCATAAAATACAAATGTGACTGAAATATAATTTTCAGTTGAAACAAAGTCATAAGGCAGACAGTACTAAGATGCATTTCCAAAAGAAAGAATTCAGCATATTAACCTGGTCCCAGATCTGTTAATGCTGTCTTGCCAAATCCTATGGTCATTGTCATGCCGAACATGATTAACTTCTCACTGTGCCCATCAATGACAGCATGATCAGATATGGAGATTGAGGTGAGGCCAGACTGTTTGGCATGAATGACAACAATTATAGGAGTTGGCTAAGAAAGCGCAAACAGATCTGGTACCAGGTATCAGTCAATGTCGGTGTACTTTCTAGTTCTTTCATCCAAGGAACAAGACATTAGCCTACATTTTACATGGCCTTAAGCTACTTAATAAAAGCTGAGCTAAGAGTAAGCCTCATATTTCCATTAGGGTCTACACCACACTTCTCCCAGCCTCGTCTAGACAAGTATGCACTTACTGCAGAGCGTGGTCTTATCCACTTAAGTGAAAAGACAAAACAAATGGGAATAGTTTGATGATGTACATTCCATTCCCTCTTCAACTAGGCCAGCTTCTCCATTGGCTATTCCTAGCATTGACCACCTCAGCCCAGCATGAGAGGTTACTTCTCAAGCTAGACTGGATCGAAACTGAATTGTCAGAAGGACATTCACCGTAGTGTTGCATCAGAGGAGGGTTATTAAGTGTCATGACTGTCCTTTGAGGATCAGAATGGGCAGATCAGACTGGTGGGGGGTGGGGGGGTGACAGAAACCAGGCCTCTCTCTCTCTCCCACAGAGATGAGAGGGGGAGCTGATGGATGGTCACCTTCACACCCTGCTGCAAATCTCTGGAGGTGGGAACTTTCTCTCTCTACTCTTTAGTATTGGGATTGGAATGTCTTTTGTCTAGAGACTTTTACAAGCCAAAAACTCTAACATTCAAACATCCCTCTCCATATGTGTAACAAGCCGTCATATCTGGTCAGTCTACTAGGGACTTTGGTCTCATGTAATTGTGTATTCTGTGTTATTATTTAGTTAGTAAATAAATTATTAAACCAATTTGTGTAGTACTGAATAATCAACAACGGTTGGGGTTCTTGCGGATCCAAGAAGGTCACGACTGTTCAGAATGAGAACTGATGAGGTAATGATTAATAAGTGACTGTTATGGATATATATATATATATATATATATATCTCTTCTTGAGTTTAATTCGAGAGATGGTAACTTGTTAAACAACTTCCTCCGTTGTGCCCCAAATTCCTAATGAGGTAGTTGTTACATGATTAATTTAAATCTGGTAACAAGTAAACATAGTTAGGGGATTGAATAAATAACAGTCATCAGATTAATGAAATTCACATCACAACAAAAGTGACATTACATAATAAAAACAACAACAATACAAAAGCATAACAAAACACTGCTCAGGGTGGGTGTTGTTAAGAGAGTTTAATCAAGCCATTTATCCAAAAGCTCAGAACAGGATCAGGTTAGGAACAGATGTTGGTCATTACAATTCACAGGAAATACAAACAAAATTACAAGCATCAGTTGGATATCTCAAAGCATTACAAAAGGGATCAACGAATAGGATCCATGGATCCACCCTGGGATCAAACAGACTCCCACACACACAAACACAGTTCCTGACAGGGTAAAGGAAGACCTGGGTTCAAATACTATTTGAACTCCTTAAAATACTTAAAAGCCCACCTGAAGCATTTGAAATGATTTGAAATAGTATTTGATCCAGGTCTGGGTAAAAGACACCAGTGAACCTGAGCGGTGCTCCATCTAGCTGGCGGGAGGAGTTCAGCTCTTGGAAGCTTTTGGCCAAGACTCTGGGGTTGAGTTAGCTCAGGTATCAGTCTGCTTCTGCTATCATGCCACTCCTTGTCACGCAAACATTTTTTTGACATGTTTGGCATGATGGCACAAACAGACTGGTACTCAGGCCAGGGATGAGTGCAAAAAATGTTGGGTTCTGAATCATAAACTGTTGTACTGTACTTTTAACATTCTTCAGGGTATCGGGTCCTAGTTCTGACAAAGTTACCCAATAGACCCCATATTTAAAATGGACTTATTTTGCTGTCATGGAGTTCAGTTTCATGGTGACTGCACATAGACACTCATTTATCCATCAAATTAGTCTAATAAGGTCTTCCCCTTTTTGAATAATACGGATTACCAATCAGCTTAGACAGGTCACAAATTGGCTTTAGTTCCTGCGGTTAAACCATTTTTTTTCTTCGCTTTTGGTGATATCGTTCTAATTTCTTAAAATAAATGACATCACCATGCAGATTCCCATGAACTAGTTTCAAACCAGAATCAACTAATTAAAAGACAAAACAAAATACAGGTGAAACCAAGACAAGAATGTACAACAGAAAGAGCTAATTCCAGGTTGTAAAAGGATCCATGTCTCAACAGTGAACGTTCATATCTGTCAATAACAGTAGCCCTTTCCTGCAGTCACATTACCTAGTGGCCTCATGGGTGAAATGTGATTCATAAATGAAGCTGCAAATCTGGTGTTTCTATGTCAAACGGTTTTGTTATATTTCAGTCTTCTGTGATGTATATAAAGTGTAATATTGGGATGCAAACTCAAAATTGAATACATTTCAACTCTATATCTGACATAGTACAGGTGTCTTCTTTTCTTTAAGCCCATAACCATGTGTGTGAGGTGTATACTTTTGTTTCAAAATAGATTTGTTTAAGACTACCAAGAAACACTGACCCTGATTTAGCCCACTGCAGTAAAAGGTTAAAGAAGGATTTTTAAGCCTCGAGACTATTGAGATATGGATTATGTATGTGTGCCATTCAGAGGGTGAATGGGCAAGACAAAAGATTTAAGTGCCTTTGAACAGGGTATGGTAGTAGGTGCCAGGCACACTGGTTTGAGTGTGTCAAGAACTGCAATGCTGTTGGGTTTTTCTTGCTCAACAGCTTCCCGTGTGCATCAAGAATAGTCCACCCTCCAAAGGACGTGTTCCTAATGTTTTGTACACTCAGTGTATATTTCCACACTATGAGGTTGGAATAATACTGTGAAATTGTGAAAATTATGACAATTCCCTTTTAGTGTAAGAGGTGTTTGAAAATAAAAAAGAATTTAAGCCTGTTTTGGTGGGATTACCAGGCAGTCAATTAGTTAATAGACCAATAAGAAAGAGATCCAAACCTCTCTGCCAATAACAGCTAGTTTTCCCCTCCCCACTCAGACCACTCCCCCATAGTCCTAGCTAAATTCTTGCTTGAGAAATTACTCTTTGCTAAGAAGCAATTTGTTTCTTTTGACCATTTTAATTGAAAACAATCACAGTTAAGTACTTGATTGTTACCCGGAAATGATTTGATATTAGATTTTTTAAAACGGCTACATTGGATCTTTAAGATTTTTTTTTTTTTTTACCTGTTTATCCTTTTTGAAACTTTGATCAGTGCAGAAAAAAACCCAATTATGCTCGATGCAACAGAGAGTTAGGGATCATATATTTGAAATCCAAACACTTATCACACATCTGAAGGCAACTCCACTACTCTGATGTAGAAAACACACC
Source organism: Salmo salar (assembly GCF_965601325.2). NCBI lineage: Eukaryota > Metazoa > Chordata > Actinopteri > Salmoniformes > Salmonidae > Salmo > Salmo salar. The sequence goes on from NC_138292.1 coordinate 44,051,083, forward strand.
ATTTCCTGAAAGAACAGAAAGAGGTGACAATGAAATTCAAACAAATAGATCAAATAGATAAAAACAAAAAGCTAATACTGCCTCTTTTCACAATAATTTTGTTCATTCAATTTTGACAGGCAAAACACTGAAATCTTCACTCATGGCAGATGTGTTTTAGCAGTACATTTCAATTACGTTTAAAATGTGAAAGACTGATCTACAATGCACGCAACCAAATAATTCCGAAACGAGAAAAAAAAAAATGCTAAAATTACTTTGATCTGGGATTTAATTTAAATATGTAAAAGTCAAAAGATTTTTGTCCTCTCTGAAGTTGTTGTAAGGCTTGGGAGAACACATATTGTTGAGACTGTTCAGACCACATTCTGCAACCTACTGGATCATCATCTCAAACTACCATTCTCCTCTCTGAACCAATGAGGAACTCATTCCCCATCCCCAGAGTGAAACAGAGCTAGACAACATAACAGAGTTGGACTTGAACTCTCTCTTCAATACACTGTACCAACTTCAACACATAACTGTTGAAATATACAGTACCTTTTGTTTTAGACTTTCCTCTGCTTCCAAAGGTGACAACTGATACACAAACAGTGCCAAGCTGACTGAACTGTGCACTGCACTGCGTTGCCATATCGATTTATCTACATCCCTTGTCACCAGCTCAAAGGAGAGGCTTTGGGATTTAGCATTAGCACATCACAGAGAGATCGAGAGAGAGCGAGACAAACAAGGCAATGTGGGCTCAACTATTCTCACCGTACCGCAACAGTTATCCACACACACGTCTGAGTCCAGGTGGCGCTTGCTACGCCAGGATAGTGGGTTCAATTCCCGGGACCACCCATACTTGAAATGTATGCACGCATGACTGTAAATCGCTTTGGATGAAAGCGTCCGCTAAATGACATATATTATCTGAACTCCGACTACACAACGCATCATCTTGAATTCTACATAAACCCATATAGGATAAGGATTAGCCGAGATAAATGGGTTTTCCTACTCTATAGTATATTATATTATTTATGTTGGATTATGTACAATATTATGGGCTAGAGCGGTCTTTGTAAAGAAGGAGTGAGAGAATCCTAGTCGAAGACACTCTCTGCACCCGATGGAGGTCCATGCAAGGCATTTAGGTTATAGTTCCCCACCATGGACGATCCACAGTTAAAATGGCTAACAACTAAAGACTCAGAAATCAGGAAAATTGAAAGCCTAACAATCATAACAGTCTCTCCCAAAATACAACCAAGTAAGGGTGCTGACATATATGACATTTATTCCAATTTCCTCATGAAATCTCCCGAATCATTACTCTCTCTTACAAATACCTGATACACAACTTTAAAATGGCTCCAGTTTTAGATATATTTATGAGTTAAGCATACAGTATATTTGGAATGAAAGCGCACACACATGTGAATGGATCAATTCAATCATTCACTTGTACTGTACCACAACTATGACCATATAAGTAGCACAGATGCTTTGAAGCTCTAACTGAAATAAAATGTAAAATATACCATTTTAATGACATTTTATTGTGGTACTAACAATCACAAAACAATTATTCCAATGACTAAGTCAAAGCCTCTTTGCACTACACCAATCTCAAACCACACCCAAATCAGTTATCCAGTGTCTAAATGTAGCTTTCAATGCCATTCATTCGCAAATAAGCACATTTCAGGAGAATGTCATAAACTTTGGTACATCACAAGAAAAAAGAAAAATGACATCAAATCTAAGCAAATTGAAACAAAAACTTGTGACAAATTCTTGCAGATCACAATCTGCCAAAACCATAAGTCAGACAATTGTCCCTCAAATTAAGACTGAACACAAAAATAAACCATAGTACTTTAGAGGTGTATCTTTGAAACAAATCAAACTCTCTCCTTTCCTCACCTTGCTCTTCCTCTTCTTGTCCCCTCCAAAGAAGTTCCCAATTTGATCCATAAGGCCAGGGGCCTTCTTTTTCCTTCCCAGGCTAGACAGTCCAGAGGAGCTTGCAGTTGCCATGTTGGTGGTTAGGGTTGGGTAATGCTGCTAGTATCTCTGTAAGTGGGGTTCGGTCTCTCAGGTAAGAGCGAAGGGGGTATTAAGAGTGAGAAAGGAGGACAAAGAAACAAACTTAGTCTAGATCCTGATCCTCTGAACCGCACTCTGATCCTGCTCCGCTGTGCTCTTGGATGGTCTGTAGCTCATCCGATTCAGAAGGACGGTCTTTGAAGGTGTTGTCCTCGCGGCCCGGGGCATCTCGGGAGAAGAGGCGGACCAAGTGGGGGCGTGGCACGGCGCTATCGTCAGCATCAGCTGTGCTGGCCTCGTTCCAGGAGCTGCTGGGCCCCTCAGCGCCCGTGGAGTCAGTCACCGCCGCCGCCTTCTCAGAGGGGCAGCCATTGTTCGGGTTCACATCTGCCTCACCCAGGCCTGCGCAGAAACAACAAGGGTTATCTATTGGACTATGGGCCTGCATGGCGCACAATGAGTCCCTTTGACAAGACCCTGCCCTTTCTGCCAGAGAAACTCAACAGAGAAGGGATCCTGAGTGACATACCCTGTAATAGATCTAGAACACAGATCAAATACATAGCTCGGAGATTATTGCACCTGGGAAAACCATACATTGTTAGCAAGGGACATTACCTACGGTACTATCAAAACGGTTTCAGTGTCTCCTCCCTCAGTCCATGCCAAAAGCCCTTTACAGTTATAACACTGTATTAAAGTAACATAGCACACACATATCCTTCCCCAAACCCCCACCACAAGCCCAATAACTCTCTTGGAATGATAATGGCATGCTTTCCACATTCCTGGACAGGAATCATTTCACCAGGTAAGTTGACTGAGAAGACATTCTCATTTACAACAATGACCTGGAGAATAGTTACAGGGGAGAGAAAGGGGGATGAATGAGCCAATTGGAGGCTGGGGATGATTAGGTGGCCATGATGGTATGAGGGCCAGATTGGGAATTTAGTCAGTACACCGGGGTTAACAACCCTACTCTTAAGATAAGTGTCATGGGATCTTTAGTGACCACAGAGTCAGAACACCTGTTTAATGTCACATCCGAAAGAAGGCACCCTACACAGGGAAATGTCCCCAATCACTGCCCTGGGGCATTGGGAAATATACTTTTTTTAGACCATAAGGAAAGAGTGCCTCCTACTGGCACTCAACACCAGATCCAGCAGCATCTGGTCCCCCATCCAGGAACAACCCTGCTTAGCTTCAGAGCCAGGCCAGCAGATGGATGCAGGGTGGTACTCATATCCCTAGGTCAGTCATTTGTCATCGAATGTCCAACGCTGACACGCTAATTCACACGTTTCTCCATTTGTTTTCCACGTGTGCGAATGGACACTATGGCCATCAGTGTGACGCTGAGATCTACGGCATTAACTGTAACTTATCCCTTCTGACAGAAGCCACCATGCTAGCTAGCTCCCGGAGCACAGGGCATGCAATGCAGCGCTCCCTGAAGAACAATGTAGACACTATACTGGACGAAATGGTGTAGGAAAAAACAACAGTGGAATCCGCATGCTAATATTTCCTCAACAGTGGTCTATTGTCAGAGCCGCATAGTTATTTATGTGGGACAAGGAGGCCAGTGTCACTAAAATAACTCCTATAAGTATGGATTTTCAACCCGATGCACAGTGACACTTATCTGACTCCTGAGCAACTGCAAGGCAGGCGTTGGTTTGAGCCGGTTTGAGCAGATCATTGGGTTCGAGAAAGACCTCAACAGTAACTCAAAATGGATCAACAAGGCGTTCAGATGGAAGGATATCACAGCATTTAGAATAAAACATAATTTTAAAAAAATATGCAATTTGGAGAACCAAACCAAACTTCCAGATCTGGATCTACTGACAAATGTTCCGATTCTATGATCAAAGAGACGCATTACATTCCTGATCAGCTATCTTCCAAAGGGCTATGATGGATCCGAGTACAACTAAAGCACGGACGCTGAGACTGTTAGGGTTGTGTGAATGATGTACATGGAGGTAGAGCCATACTGCTCGAGTCAGCCACAACGACAAATCACAGGCACTTGAACTGGCACACTGAAATGAAATATCTACCATGAAAGCAGGTTTACTGTAGCGGAAGCCATTTACTTACTAAAACAAATTGCTCTTAGATATGATTGTGTAAGGATGAAAGGATGGCTGGTCTCAACCAAAGCTCAAAGCCCATTCGGGAACCAGGATGCCACCAGCACATCTTTTCTTATTTCTCTAGGAGTCAGTAAGACCTTGATACTTTCCCAGTGAACAAATCACAGAACCAAACATCCCTTGTCACCTTGGTGAAAGGCAACTGTAATTGCGATCCTACACCTCACAACATGGAATATGTGAGACTAGAAGACCAGGAAAGAAAAAAGAAAGATCAGGAGAAAGAGAGAGAGAGAAACAGAGAGAGTATGGAGAAAGAGATTCATTGATATAGTATGAAAAGGAAAGAGAGAGAATGAGAGAGAGGATGAGAGAGAGATTTCCCCAGTAGATGTGGTTGAGGTTTGTGCTGCTGTGACAATGCTGTAAAGACATTGTGATTTGATGTTATAAAATGATGATGAAAGCAGTGCCTGTGCTCCGGTGCTCCAGCAGATTCCCAATATGAGCAAACTGTTCAGACTTATTTCCTCCAGGCAGTGGCCCTGTTATGTTACAGAGTCATCTCACTCCACCACCTCCATCATCAATTACCATCAAACCCACTACCTCAGCAAAACAAAACTACTAGCGTTGCTCTGATAAGCCTTTCCACTGCACTTACAATATGACGACAAGTCACCTTGCATCTTGTATGCTTGGCAAAGACAAAAAAAAAACGCTGAATAATCTGTCTAACCCCCATTCCTTCTCCCTCGCTCTGTGACTCTGGGAAAGGAACTCCATAGATGTGGTTATCTATGTATGTGTCACATGCTTTGGCAATGAAACACCTCTGCAGATTAAAACTCCAACAAACGTAAAATGTTATAGTTTTGCATTGCCCATCTACTCTACATGTGCGTACTGTTAGAAAATCATACAGTTATGAATAAAGTTTATAAAGATAAATGGTCATCTTGACATCAGATTGCTTTTAAAAAGGACTAAACACATCTGACTGACTTTGATTTTGAGGTGGAATACCCCTTTAATACTTTGTCTTTGGTTCCCTGACAGCAATACTGCGACAGAGACCTGAACAGGACTCTCGATCTCCATTAGGCTCGGCCACTGTTTCCAGGTGCACTCAGAATATGTCTGCACCGGGCCACCGTCTCCACTTTATCCTAATAACACATATCGTCAGTCATTCAATCAACAGGGCTGAATGCTGATTAAATAGTCTCTCTTACACACTCTCCCTACCAAATAAGTTAAGAGCACTGTTCCCTCCACAGATAACGGAGCTTAATCTAACTCAATGTTCTATTAGGAAATGCTGTGAGTCATGCTCAGAGAAGTGTGGCGCACCACGACGACGCCTTTAAAGATTGTGGACGATTACATTTCATTAACGCTCCCTACATTGCTGTGAGACACTGAGTTGGGTCACAAACGTCGGCCCCACTTTATACGTAATATACTGTATATTTTAAGCCCTAATGAAGTGGCACTGGAATGTCGAAGCAGGCCCAAAGCAAAACCCTAAAAATAAACATTTGCTTCATCTTTTGGAAAACAAGACTCAAAAGAGCCTAAAAAAAGCGAGATGAAAAGTGAGATGCAGTAGCAGAGATAGCGGGGGTGATAAAACACTGGTGCTTGTCAACAACATGAAAGGGAAATGAATGGGCAGGCTGACGCTTAACACTGAGGAGAAGGGGGGTGGGAGGTAGAAAGGTCTTTACAGAGCTGCTCGGGGGTTTCGCAATGTAACACGCTGTTGCTCACTTTTCTTGATCTATTGCTCTTCCGATGAGAACATTTAATGAGGCTCTCATGGTCTCTCCGTCACAGGGCAGGCTGAAGCAGGCACAGGGCCTGGCCGGAGACAGATGATAGGCCTTGGTTGAATGGTTGAAAAGCACACAGCCACTCATCGTGACACAGTACATATTCTCTTGGGAGACGGACCACTTCAAAATCAGGCCTGTTATTGATCTACACTCTTTGAAAAAAAAGGTGCTATCTAAAACCAAAAAGGGTTCTTTGGCTGTCTATATACCCTTTAAAGTCGGAGAAGCCTTTAAAGAATCCCATAAGAGTGTACTTTAAATATGTGCTTATTCACCAAGCCGTGACCGTTCCATAACAAGAAGCTCTGTAGTGCCGAGTGAGAGGAGAAGAAGGAGAAGCGACAACCCACAGTAACAAACAGACAAGAGAGGAGAGGAGAAATGCAGCGAGTGGGCCTTGGCTCTCAAGCTCTCTCCTCATGGCCCCTGTAGTGCAGAGGACGTTTAGCCTTCTGGTGGACCAGCTTCTGGAACAACAACAAGGAGCAAGCTAGGATCCACCCATAGTGGTGGGACCCAGGCACGGGAAGTATTCCTCTAAGAAGCAGCGCAGCTATGTGGCCCTTGACCAGACCTCCCACCCAGGAGTAAATAACTGCCACCACCCACTCTGCCACAGCATTCATCATGGATCCCGGACCTCCACCCACAGGCCCCGGGGAGAATGACCCTCTGTCTTCAGACTCATCAGGCATTCATGGTCAGGCTGTCCTCCGGAGATTTTTCAGCGGTAGATAGAGGAGATGCTACAGATGCTACAGCTAAACCCCTTATTTTTCGCCTCGGTCCTTGAACCCCCCAAGCCCCTTGCATGACTTTTGTGACCTTCACTTCCTACAACTGCTCAATCCAAATGGGGAATCATGTGTACGTCAGAAATAACAGCTCAACCAAACCTGTGTACGCACTTAGAAAAAAGGAGAACCCTTTAAAGAACCCTTTCCGGTTCGAGGTACAACCCTTTCGGGTTCCATGTAGAACCTTTTCCACAGAGGGTTCTACATGGAACCAAAAAGGGTTCTCCTATGGGGACAATGAAAGCGTGTATGTGATATCAGCTTTTACCCAGGACAAAATCGATGATAAAAATGAGTCAGTGGTAGTGCCAATCTTCATTATTCCAGCATGCACCTCAACTCTTCTGTCAACACCGGCCAATACTTTTCGCACTGATCTGTTTACTGGCAAAGAGCTCTCTCTCTCTCTCTCTCAAGAAGTGTTAGGTAACAACAGCACAGAGCAGGCAGATACAGCATCAACAGGTTGCTAATGATCAGTGTGTGTGTGCGTATGTACAGGGACCTTGCCTTGCCATCTCCTAGACAAGACAGCTGTTAGCTGTGTGGATGTGGGCTAACGTAGCCTCCATTTACAGTATGCCCATAGAATACACTAGTTAGTTTCCTCTCCCACCACCATTGTCCTGGCAAACTTAAACGGAAAAGGAGTAAATCCAGTCGGTGACAATGGATTTTGTTACGCCCCGAGCACAATCCACCATTATCCTGCTTTAGATGAACATATAAAGTGGGCTTTCGTCTAATTGCTTAATTTCTTCTTGCTTCATCCCATTTCCTCTTTACGTTAGGTTTCATTCTTTAAAGTCTAAGACGTTGGGGGAGGAGGGGTGCTAAGCTGACATATGGAGTTGTTTTAAGACGGCCAAATTACATTTTCAATTTAAGGACCTCTTTAGGTATTAAAAAAATTATAAAAGAATGATTTGATAAAAATATAGATGTTGTCCTTCATTACCAAAGCCCATAGAAAAGCATTGAATAACATATTCATAAAAAAGGAAAGTCAAAAAATGAATCATAACAAACAAGGTTTTTGAAGTGTCTATCCAAAATCTGTCAAGGCAGCTTTAACACTTTTTTCGTTACAACACGATTCCATATGTGTTATTTCATAGTTTTGATGTCTTCACTATTATTCTACAACACAGAAAATAGTAAAAATAAAGAAAAACCCTGTTCTGAGCAGGTGTGTCCAAACTTTTGACTGATATACAGTTGAAGTCGGATGTTTACATACACCTTAGCCAAATACATTTAAACTCAGTTTGTCACTATTCCTGACATTTAATCCTAGTAAAAAATCCCTGCCTTAGGTCAGTTAGGATCACCACTTTACTTTAAGAATGTGAAATGTCAGAATAATAGTAGAGAGAATTATTTATTTCAGCTTTTATATCTTTCTTCACATTCCCAGTGGGTCAGACATTTACATACACTCAATTACAATTTGGTAGCATTGCCTTTAAATTGTTTAACTTGGGTCAAACGTTTCGGGTAGCCTTCCACAAGCTTCCCACAATAAGTTGGGTGAATTTTGGCCAATTCCTCCTGACAGAGCTGGTGTGACTGAGTCAGGTTTGTAGGCCTCCTTGCTCGCACATGCTTTTTCAGTTCTGCTCACAAATTGTCTATGGGATTGAGATCAGGGCTTTATGATGGCCACTCCAATACCTTGACTTGTTGTCCTTAAGCCATTTTGCCACAACTTTGGAAGTATGCTTGGGGTCATTGTCCATTTGAAAGACCCATTTGCGACCAAGTTTGAACTTCCTTAGTGATGTCTTGAGATGTTGCTTCAATATATCCACATAATTTTCCATCCACATGATGCCATCTATTTTGTGAAGTGCACCAGTCCCTCCTGCAGCAAAGCACCCCCACAACATGATGCTGCCACCCCCGTGCTTCACGGTTGGGAGGGTGTTCTTTGGCTTGCAAGCCTCCCCCTTTTTCCTCCAAACATAAGAATGGTCATTATGGCCAAACAGTTCTATTTTTGTTTCATCAGACCAGAGGACATTTCTACAAAAGTACAATTTTTGTCCCCACGTGCAGCTGCAAACCGTAGTCTGGCATTTTATGGCGGGTTTGGAGCAGTGGCTTCTTCCTTACTGAGCGTCCTTTCAGGTTATGTTGATATAGGACTCGTTTTACTGTGGGTATAAATACTTTTGTACCTGTTTCCTAAAGCATCTTCACAAGGTCCTTTGCTGTTGCTCTGGGATTGATCTGCACTTTTCGCACCAAAGTACATTCATCTCTAGGAGACAGAACGCGTCTCCTTCCTGAGTGGTATGACGGCTGCGTGGTCCTATGGTGTTTATACTTGCGTATTATTGTTTGCACAGATGAACGTGGTACCTTCAGGCATTTGGAAATTGCTCCCAAGGATGAACCAGACTTGTGGAGGTCTACAATTTTTTCTGAGATCTTGGCTGATTTCTTTTGATTTTCCCATGATGTCAAGCAAAGAGGCACTGAGTTTGAAGGTAGGCCTTGAAATACATCCACAGGTATACCTCCAATTGACTCAAATGATGTCAATTAGCCAATCAGAAGCTTCTAAAGCCATGACGTCATTTTCTGGAATATTCCAAGCTGTTTAAAGGCACAGTCAACTTACTGTATGTAAACTTCTGACCCACTGGAATTGTGATACAGTGAATTAAAATAATCTGTCTGTAAACAATTGTTGGAAAAATTACTTGTGTCACTTATAAAGTAGGTGTCCTAACCGACTTGCCAAAACTATAGTTTGTTAACAAGACATTTGTGGAGTGGTTTAAAAATGAGTTTTAATGACTCCAACCTAAGTATACACTACCGGTCAAAAGTTTTAGAACACTTACTCATTCAAGGGTTTTTCTTTATTTTTGTATTATTTTCTACATTGTAGAATAACAGTGAAGACATCAAAACTATGAAATAACTACATGGAATCATGTAGTAACCAAAAAAGTGTTAAACAAATCAAAATATACTTTATATTTGAGATTCTTCAAAAAGCCTCCCTTTGCCTTGATGACAGCTTTGCACACTCTTGGCATTCTCTCAACCAGCTTGAGGTGAAATGCATTTCAATTAACAGGTGTGCCTTCTCTTAAAAGTTAATTTGCGGAATTTCTTTCCTTCTTAATGCGTTTGAGCCAATCAGTTGTGTTGTGTCAAGGTAGGGGTGGTATACAGAAGATAGCCCTATTTGGTAAAAGACCAAGTCCATATTATGGCAAGAACAGCTCAAATAAGCAAAGATAAACGACAGTCCATCAGTACTCTAAGACATGAAGGTCAGTCAATCTGGAAAATGTCAAGAACTTTGAAAGTTTCTTCAAGTGCAGTTACAAAAACCAAGTGCTATGATGAAACTGGCTTTCATGAGGACCACCACAGGAAAGGAAGACCCAGAGTTACCTCTGCTGCAGAGGATACATTTATTAGAGTTAATAACCTCAGAAAGTGCAGCCCAAATAAATGCCTCACAGAGTTCAAGTAACAGACACATCTCAACATCAACTGTTCAAAGGAGAGAGTGTGAATCAGGGCTTCATGGTTGAATTGCTGCAAAGAAACCACTACTAAAGGACACCAATAAGAAGAAGAGACTTTCTTCGGCCAAGAAACACGAGCAATGGACATTAGACCGGTGGAAATTTGTCCTGTGGTCTGGAGTCCAAGGCACACTTAACCAGCATGGCTACCACAGCATTCTGTAGCGATACGCCACACCATCCCATCTGGTTCGGGCTTAGTGGGACTATCATCTGTTTTTTAACAGGACAATGACCCAAAGCACACCTCCAGGCTGTGTAAGGGCTATTTTACCAAGAAGGAGAGAGTTAATTGGATTCCTGCATTGATTTCGCTAACAGGTTTTACAGATGGGGGTGTTACCAAGTGAGTGTTTTGCTCAAACATACCTTGGGAATATCTTATACTGCAACTTGTCCATGCTAATTCACAAAATGGTGCAAAAAAAAATTCTCTTAAGCTTTTTGTCCATATATCAAATATGGCTTGATATGACTCTTGTTGTAGATAGTCTTTTTTAACTCAACTGGCATTACAAAAAATACATTCCATTGTATGAGCCACATCAGTTAACATCATTTGAATTCATATTCTACACGACCATGGAAATTGTTGCATCACCGTACCAGGTAGCCATTACGCATGTACCCATGAATTTACCCATGAATTTACTAGTCAAATTGCAACGAAGCTTCATCACGTTGTTCAATACGCTTATCTGACCACTGGCATAATTAACTCATCATCCTGAGTGCTTGTATCAACTGGAGAGTCAGAAAACACCATAAAAACAGACCATCTATACACATCTATATTTACCATCTGCACGAGTATCGACAGGACAGCGAAACTGCTCACTCAATTTCCTGAAGACGCCTTATCGTATCACACAGGTTCACAGAAAGTTCAGAAAGCAATCGTAAAAAGCTGTGTGACTCGCGCTGGCAAGTTTGTTAGGAAAGAAGCATCAGGAAACTGGGGTATTTACAGCTCTATTTGTATGTAAAGCATTTGAATGATCATTTTGGGAATGGGGAAGCAGTGAGCTACACTAGGTCCAAATGCTTTCCCAGAGTGATGTGTGACGGATGTCCAGTCCTTCCTCTACTCTACAATAGCCATCATCCATCCATCACCAGCTGTTCACACACTTCCTAATTGTCCAGCCAGATGGTCAAGGCTAGTTGACATGGACCCTGGACCCACTGATTCACACACGACACACACAATGCATGTAGCCCCATCACTGAATGAATGACTCCACAAGACATTGCCGACCATTCTCAGTTATATGTTATATATTCTCTCTCTCTCTCTCTCTCTCTCTCTCTCTCTCTCTCTCTCTCTCTCTCTCTCTCTCTCTCTCTCTCTCTCTCTCTCTCTCTCTCTCTCTCTCTCTCTCTCTCTCTCTCTCTCTCTCTCTCTCTCTCTCTCTCTCTCTCTCTCTCTCTCTCTCTCTCTCTCTCTCTCTCTCTCTCTCTCTCTCTCTCTCTCTCTCTCTCTCTCTATATATATATATATATATATATATATATATATATATATATATATATTTATGTGGACCCAGGTCCTCCTATACTGTGCCTGTTGACCAGTCCCTCCAATGAAGCACACGCTTGGTCAGATGGATATCAACCAAGTATGTGTCCAAAATGGCACTCTATTGCCTGATAGGAGTCTCTGGCCAGAAGTAGTGCACCAACTTTATGGGTTAGCAATTTCACTGTCAAACTGCTTCTCACATTTGCTTTAGCTTTTCTCACACGCACACAGAGAGAGTGAGAATGAGAATGAGAGGGACAGAGAGTGAGAATGAGAGGGACAGAGAGTGAGAATGAGAGGGACAGAGAGTGAGAATGAGAATGAGAGGGACAGAGAGTGAGAATGAGAGGGACAGACAGACAGACAGACAGACAGACAGACAGACAGACAGACAGACAGACAGACAGACAGACAGACAGACAGACAGACAGACAGACAGACAGACAGACAGACAGGAGAAAAAAGAAAGAAAGAAAGAAAAAAAAAAGAAAGAAAGAAAGAAAGAAAGAAAGAGAAAAAAGAAGGAAAGAGAAAAGAAAGAAAGAAGGAAAGAGAAAAAAGAAAGAAAAAAAGAGAGAAAAAAGAAGGAAAGAGAAAAAAGAAAGAGAAAAAAGAAGGAAAGAGAAAAAAGAAAGAGAAAAAAGAAAGAAAGAAAGAAAAGAGAAAAAAGAGAAGAGAAAATACAGAAAGAAAGACAGAGAGATAAAGACAGAGACAGTGAGAGAATCTGAACAATGGTGTCAAAGCAGAGAACACTGGCCTAGTGATGAATAGTGGCTCTCAACAATCAACCCTTTTGAGTGGCGAGGAGCTCTGCTGTGGCAGTGCCAGGGTCTAGTGCCCGCTGTACCAGCGAGTGGTAGCCCCAGCCACCGAGACAAATGCCTGAGCCATCAGCCTCTTTTATATATGGCCTGACATAAGGCACAGCAAAAGACTGTAGCTAAATAATGGCCAACCCAGCATTTCTAAACATGACCCTAAGCATGATGGAATGTTAATTGATTAATTCCCTCAGGAACCGCACCTGTGTGGAAGCACCTGCTTTCAATATACTGTACTTTGTATCCCTCGTGTATTCAAGTGTTTCCATTATTTTGTCAGTTACCTGTAGATATAAAGAGAGAGCGAGAGAGACAAAACAGAGGAATTCTCTCCCAGTCTATGTTGTTAAAGTGCAAGCAATAAACGAATAAAGTACACAGAGCAGGCCCTGTTTTATGTGGCTCAGGTGTCCAACATCCCTCGCAGTCTTGTCTGATAGACAAGAAAACTTTTAACAGGCCCAGAAGAAAATCTAATTCCCCGGCATGTTGTGGTTCACTTTTCATTTTACATCCTGACCCTTGGAGCTTTTCAATGGAGTTAGTAACGAACAGACCAACGAGCGATCGACGGATGGAGCGATGGAGGGAAGGGAGCCAGGTTGAAAAACAGCAGCACCCACTCATATCCTCTTCTCCTTCAGCCAGAACAGAAGAGCATAGAGCTCTTAACCCAATCAGCCCTGGGACAGACTAATGTAGTCTGCTGCAGCATAGGCAAGGCAGCAGCAGGCCCGTTAGAAAGGCAGAGGACGGGCCAGGTCCCAAATGCAATCAGAACCAAGACGCAAACATGAAATAAGTAATATTTGACTTATGGTGAAATCATTCAATTTTCTTGAAAGAGGCAAGACGGTGGAGATCTTGAACGGAATTGCTCTTTCATAAAAGGTCGAAGACCAATGTCTATTCCTCTATTTTTTTCCCTTCTTTTATATCCAAGACCTTCAGCAATTCATTCCAGTTGCTTTTGAATTCAATTCAATATCTGAATCGAGCTATTTTGACTTTCCCGGGTTTCAAGGTTGACTACTTGAGCACACAGTTTTGGTTTCATAATGTCGGCCCAACAGACTTTAGCCACACTTTCCTTGAGCTTTAAAGAGCAAACGCAGTTCAAGTGGATCGAAAAATATACCCACGTGGTCTGAAACCTTCTCCAGCATGAGAAAACATTCACCTGCAATGGGATTATGCTCAGAGAGCCTCTCACATCCCTATGGCGACCCCTAGGCCTAGACCACCCTGTCCATAGTGAAAGAGAACCACAGCGCCAGCGCCACGAGAGATCTTGATTAGAATCTCCCAGCTACTGTTTGTTTAATTCTATTCCGAGGAGAGGGGACGGGGGGACGGGGGGGGGACGGGGGACGGGGGGGGTAGAGTGACAGACTGACAGGCAGGGAAGAGGGTCAGCTAAGGAAACCCAGACAGGTCAGGAGGATCTGGAGCCAGGGCGGACCCAGACAGACCTGGACTGTGGCTGCAGCCTGAGTGTAGGCCCCGGAGCAGACCTAGGTAACGGAGCCATAATGGCCTTTTAACAGCACACAATGCTGACTGGGGTATGTTTGCTCAGGACTGGAAAACGAGTGCAAAGTCTGTTAACAGAAAGTGTGGCGTGGATACGTTAGAGACCTTAACGCTTGAAAGGCCTCGGCGACCAGAGAGGTTTTCTGATGACAACTCAAAACAGAACAGACCACTAAGCTGGCTCTCACAAACCACTTTAACCATGGCAATTTGGTGGGAAATTCCATATTTTTTACTCTCTGTACCAAGCCGTCAAATTGTTTCGGTCAATGTGCTTGAGAGCAATAATGAATGTTCTTTCCTCTCTCGAAGTTGATGAGAGTTCTAGAAAGAGGCATTTTACAAAATAACAGTGTGCTAACAGCCTGTTAAGAACGGTTTGATATTAACAACACCTGATGAAAATAGCATACCATAAAAGAGCCTGGACTTCAGACTGACACGAGATCAGGATCCACCAAACCTGAACGTTACATACCTGTTGTGTCAGTGCCCTAACAAAGCCCACACTTCTAATATAATAATAACAACAACAATAATAGTAATAATATTGGATAATTTGTCTCATTGACATAAAATCTGTTTTGCAAGAGAGAGCTGTCAATTCAACAATGAAAAGATCAAGCCTCAAAAGCTCGCTCTCTGTCCTTTGGCCGGTGTTGCTTATCTTAATGAATCAAAAAGCCAATCCAGTGATTTTCTCTATATAGGTTGCCACCAGGTGAGTTGCATAAGAACAGCTTTGAAGCACATCCCTATAAAAATTTGATGAGGGCTGCAGGGATAATAATTGCATTCGATGTGTCAGAGTAAGTGTCTCCTTTCTTAATGAGATCAACGACTTTCACCTGCATCGGAACTCTCTCAAATCCCTTAAGACTTTATAGCAGAACCTGAGCCGGGCTAACGTTCCAGTTAAAGGAAGAGTTTCCCCATTTTCAACTTTGTACGGTATAAACAAAAGGGTATCATCCCTCGCCTAATCCCTTCCGCCACCTTCATAAAATCATAATTTGTCACTCGCTGAACGTCACTGGTGGGTGACCATTTTGTGCTTTCCAAAATATGTTTTCCCTCCATCTCAGAATCAGCAAGGTACACCGACAGACAAACGTTTATGTTTAATAATTGACAAGTTGTGTATAGGTTGTTTGTATGTTATTCTAGGATCAGGTGATACTATATCTTACCTCCCCAGGTTAAAACAGGGTTTCCATTAGGTGGGGGGGTTTGAAACAACCGATTTTCGATTGGAGAGCCTAGGCCTACACAGCATTGACCAATGACAAGTGTTTAACTCATGGGACATGAATTGGCTGCAGGTGGATCTCTAGCTATGGATCCATCTAAATGCTGTGCACTGTAACATCCCCAGCTGATAACAAGGTGCATTATTGAGGATGAAAGGATACCTGCCCATAACAGAACATCTCACTGTCAGGTACATGAATACAGACTCACCCGCATCCACACGCACAAATGTGCACAGGGGCGAATGTAAGTAAGAATGTGCAAGCGCCAACCCGCACACACAAACACGCAAACAAACACACTAGATCAGTCAATAATCCCAGTTACATGCCACATCTCATGCTTCTTGACCTGTAGTTAACCTTGTTCCCCAACCCTGAATCCCTCCCTCCGCCCATCTCCTCTCCTCCACACACACACCCCAACCAGATCACTCCATCGCACAAACAGGCTGCGAGAGACACAGAGAAAATGGCTTTTCTATTGATCTGGTGCTCATTGTAACCAAGGCACACTGAGCTTTCATCTCTTGTTCTGCTACTTGGGGGCACTCTCTACCTTCCCTCTCTCTCCCCCTGCTCTCTCTCTCTCTCTGTTTCTCTCCTCCCTCAGTCTCCCCGCTTTCTCTCACTTCCTTCGCTTCCCTCATTCCTGGCCTCTTTCTCTCTCTCGGTCTCCCTGCCCAATCTCCCTTCCCGCTCTAACGTACAGCTCTCTCTTACCTGGTTCTCTTTGTGTTCTCTACCTTCTCTCCCTCTTCCCCCTCTGTCTTCCCTCCCTCCCTTACTCATCTTCTCCTCCCTCTCTCAATGGAGACGTGACGAAAGCCGTAAGACCTTCCTTTGCACTGTGCCACATGACAAGCACTAGGGTCATCATTACCCTTACAGAATAACCGGCAGGGGCCTTCTCTGCCCCCTGCCTACCTCACACCTCTCCCCATTAATTAGTGTTGTCTTTGTGTCTCCATGTCTATAGTGATCAGAGGCAGTGGTGCGCCACAGGGGTCAGCTTTGAGCTGCTTGTTTGTTGTTCGGCTCCCAGTCGATACGGTGTTCCAGGGGTGTGCTCATGTGCAGGAACACAAAGAACATTTCTCCAACGCCACGGGTGCAACAGCCAGACCTCAGCTCTTTTAATCAGAACTGATAAAAGGTGAAAAAGGGGGAGAGAATGACCGTTTGCTGTTCAAATCACAGAGTGTCTGGTGTGTTGTGACTGAGACTTTTGATTCAGGATTTATGAGAGGATCAATTAGATGTTGATATTCTAATCGGATTGTGTCTGGTTAAACTGAAATATGTTGACGCTACCTTAAATTCGCATTTTTCAATTGATCGATAGGTGCAGCCATTGTACGAGGGATAAAGAAGGGGTTTCTCAAAACATATTGTTTTATCTTGAGATGAATATGTACAGTTGAAGTCGGAAGTTTACATCTTAGCCAAATACATTTAAACTCAGTTTTTCACAATTCCTGACATTTAATCCTAGTAAAAATTCCCTGTCTTAGGTCAGTTAGGATCACCACTTTATTTTAAGAATGTGAAATATCAGAAAAATAGTAGAGAGAATGATTTATTTTCGCTTTTATTTCTTTCATCACATTCCCAGTGGGTCAGAAGTTTGCATACAATCAATTAGTATTTGGTAGCATTGCCTTTAAATTGCTTAACTTGGGTCAAACGTTTCAGGTAGCCTTCCACAAGCTTCCCACAATAAGTTGGGTGAATTTTGGTCCATTCCTCCTGACATAGCTGGTGTAACTGAGTCAGGTTCATAGGCCTCCTTGCTCGCACACGCTTTTTCAGTTCTGCACACAATTTTTCTATGGGATTGAGGTCAGGGCTTTGTGATGGCCACTTCAATACCTTGACTGTGTTGTCCTTAAGCCATTTTGCCACAACTTTGGAAGTATGCTTGGGGTCATTGGACATTTCTCCAAAAAGTACAATCTTTGTCCCCATGTGCAGTTGCAAACCGTTGTCTGGCTTTTTTATGGCGGGTTTGGAGCAGTGGCTTCTTCCTTACTGAGCGTCCTTTCAGGTTATGTCGATATAGGACTCGTTTTACTGTGGATGTAGATACTTTTGTACCGGTTTCCTCCAGCATCTTCACAAGGCCCTTTGCTGTTTTTCTGGGATTGATTTGCCCTTTTCGCACCAAAATACGTTCATCTCTAGGAGACAGAATGAGTCTCCTTCCTGTGCGGTATGACGGCGGCGCGGTCCCATGGTGTTTATACTTGCGTACTATTGTTTGTGCAAATTAACGTGCTACCTTCAGGCGTTTGAAAATTGCTCCCAAGGATGAACCAGACTTGTGGAGGTCTACAATTATTTTTCAGAGGTCTTGGCTGATTTCTTTTGATTTTCCCATGATGTCAAGCAAAGAGGCACTGAGTTTGAAGGTAGGCCTTGAAATACATCCACAGGTACACCTCCAATTGACTCAAATGATGTCAATTAGCCTATCAGAAACTCCTAAAGCCATGACATAATTTTCGGGAATTTTCCAAGCTGTTTAAAAGTCACAATCAACTTAGTGTATGTAAACTTCTGACCCACTGGAATTGTGATACAGTGAATTATAAGTGAAATAATCTGTCTGTAAACAATTGTTGGAAAAATGACTTGTGTCATGCACAAAGTAGATGTTCTAACTGACTTGCCTAAACTATAGGTTTGTTAACAAGAAATGTATGGAGTGGTTGAAAAACGAGTTTTAATGATTCCAACCTAAGTGTATGTAAAACTTCTCACTTCAACTGTATGAGTGAGTGAAGCAGACTTAGATTTTCTACATTGAAAGATACACTACATCACAAAAAGTATGTGGACACCCCTTCAAATTAGTGGATTTGGCTATTTCAGCCATGCCCGTTGCTGATAGGTGTATAAAATTGAGCACACAGCCATGCAATCTCCATAGACACACATTGGCAGTAGAATGGCCCGTACTGAAGAGCTCAGTGACTTTTAACGTGGCACGTTTCCAACAAGTCAATTTGTAACATTTCTGCCCTGCTAGAGCTCCCCGGTCAACTGCAAGTGTAAGTAAGTGTAAGTAAGTGTAACTGTAAGTGCTGTTATTGTGAAGTGGAAACGTCTAGGAGCAACAACGGCTGAACTGTGAAGTGGTAGGCCACACAAGCTCACAGAACGGGACCACCGAGTGCTGAAGCGGGTAGCGTGTGAAAAATCATGTGTCCTTGGTTGCAACACTCCCTAAAGAGTTCCAAACTGCCTCTGGAAGCAAAGTCAGCACAAGTACTGTTCGTTGGGAGCTTCATGAAATGCGTTTCCATGGCCGAGCAGCCGCACACAAGCCTAAGATCACCATGCGCAATGCCAAGTGTCAGTTGGAGTGGTGTAAAGCTCGCTGCCATTGGACTCTGGAGCAGTGGAAATGCGTTCTCTGGAGTGATGAATCTGGGTTTGGCAGATGCCAGGAGAACGCTACCTGCCCCAATGCATAGTGCCAACTGTATATTTTGGTGGAGGAGGAATAATGGTCTGGGGCTGGTTTCATGGTTCGGGCTAGGCCCCTTAGTTCCAGTGAAGGGAAATATTAACGCTAAAGCATACAATGACATTCTAGACAATTTTGTGCTTCCAACTTTGTGGCAACAGTTTGGGTAAGGCACTTTCCTGTTTCAGCATGACAATGCACCTGTGCACAAAGGTCCATACAGAAATGGTTTGTTAAGATCGGTGTGGAAGAGCTTGACTGGCCTGCACAGAGCACTGACCTCAAGCCCATTGATCACCTTTGGAATTGGAACGCCGACTGCAAGTCAGGCCTAATCGCCCAACATCAATGCCGACCTCACTAATGCTCTTGAAGCTGAATGGAAGCGACGTTACAATATCTAGTGGAAAGCCTTCCCAGAAGAGTGGAGGCTGTTATAGCAGAAAAGGGGGGACCAACCCCATATTAATGCCCATGATTTTGGAACGAGATGTTCGACAAGCAGGTCTTTGGCCATGTAGTGTAGGTTGAACAAAAAGATTGGACAAACCTACACATTCCAGGGTTTTTCTTTATTTCAATTAACAGGTGTGCCTTGTTAAAAGTTAATTTGTGGAATTTACTTCCTTCTTTAATGTGTTTGAGCCAATCAGTTTTGACAAGGTAGGGATGGTATACAGAAGATAGCCCTATTTGGTAAAAGACCAAGTCCATATTATGGCAAGAACAGCTCAAAAAAGCGAACATAAACGACAGTCCATCATTACTTGAAGACATGAAAGTCACTCAATCCGGAAAATTTCAAGAACTTTGAATGTTTTTCAAGTGCAATCGCAAAAACCATCAAGTGCTATGATGAAATTGGCTCTCATGAGGACCGCCACAGGAAAGGAAGGCCCAGAGTTACCTCTGCTGCAGAGGATACATTTTTTAAAATGTTAAATTTAACCTTTAACTAGGCAAGTCAGTGAAGAACACATTCTTATTTACAATGACGGCCTACAATGGCAAAACCCGGACGACGCTGGGCCAATTGTGCGCCGCCCTATGGGACTCCCAATCACAGTCAGTTGTGATACAGCCTGGAATCAAACCAGGGAGTCTCTAGTGACACTTCTAGCACTGAGATGAAGTGCCTTAGTTGGGCTCCCGAGTGTTGCAGCGGTCTAAGGTTAAGTTCATTAGGGTTACCAGCCTCAGAAATTGCAGCCCAAATAAAAATAAGTTCAAGAAACAGACACATCTCAACATCAACTTTTCAGAGGAGACAGTGTGAATCAGGCCTTCATGGTCGAATTGCTGCAAAGACACCAATAAGAAGAAGAGACTTGCTTGGACCATTAAACACGATCAATAGACATTAGACTGGTGGAAATCTGTCCTTTGGTCTGATGAGTCCAAATGTGAGATTTTTGGTTCTGTGTCTTTGTGAGACGCAGAGTAGGTGAACGGATGATCTCTGCATGTGTTGTTCCCACCGTGAAGCATGGAGGAGGAGGTATGATGGTGCATTGCTGGTGACACTGTCTGTGATTTATTTAGAATTCAAGGCACACTTAACCAGCATGGCTACCACATTATTCTGCAGCGATACGCCATCCCATCTGGTTTGCACTTAGTGGGACTAGCATTTGTTTTTCAACAGGACAATGACCCAACACACCTTCGGGCTGTGTAAGGGTTATTTGACCAAGAAGGAGAGTGATAGAATGCTGCATCAGATGACCTGGCTTCCACAATCATCCGACCTCAACAGAATTGAGATGGTTTGGGATGAGTTGGACCGCAGAGTGAAGGAAAAGCAGCCAACAAGTGCTCAGCATATATGGGAACTCCTTCAAGACTGTTGGAAAAGCATTCCTCGTGAAGCTGGTTGAGAGAATACCAAACGTGTGTAAAGCTGTCATCAAGGCAAAGGGTGGCTACTTTGAAGAATCTAAAATCCAAAATATATTTTAATTTGTTTAAAAATGTACTACATTCCATATGTGTTATTTCATAGTTTTGATGTCTTCACTACTTTTCTACAATGTAGAAAATAGTAAAAATAAAGAAAAACCCTTGAATAAATAGGTGTGTCCAAACTTTTGACTGGTACTGTATGTCCAAACAATTTGATATAGAACACTTCATGGGAAACCTCATCTGCATGTATAATGTAAATGAACTCACATCAGCATTTCTAAAGTGCACGGTTTGCCTCATTACTGGCATATGACATGGTACTGTAATGATTATTGAATGGTAATGATCAGTTGGTAGATCATGGCACTTGCAATGCCAGGGTTGTGGGTTCGATTCCCACGGGACCAGTATGAAAAAAGTATGAAAATGTATGCAGTCACTACTGTAAGTCGCTCTGGATAAGAGCGTCTGCTAAATGACTAAAATGTAAATGTAAATGTAAATGGTAGCCATCTCCATCACTGTAGAGAAATCACAGAGTAGCCAAACAGCTAGGACTCTCAGCCAGCTTTCTGTGGCTCTGCTATAACACAATGGATTCTGCCCTCACCTGTTAGGTTAGAGTACTACGTTTAGGGCACAATCATCTTTTTATAAATTTCTTGTATTTCTACACTTCTTATTTGTCTAGTCAAACCCTGGGATGCATCCGCAATGTACACAAAATGTGCAAAGCTCTCAATTCACTGTTAGAGCAGACAATCAAAGTAGCCTAGAGGAGTAGAGAATGAAAAACAACCTTCATTTACAGGTTGACAGAGTGTGGAGGGAGGGAACAGGGGATGTAGCACTCTTTCCATTACCAGGTTGGGTCACACCCATCACCATTAGCAATGAATCCCTGGGCCACGGATACCTTGTCATCACCCGGGTTCCTTCACTGAAAGATACTCTGCATTGAGAGATGGGCTGCATGTGTGTTGTGCTGTTAAGAAGCACTGCTTTTTTTCTGCAGCTGAAAAGGTTCAGCTTTTTCTGCAGCTGAAAAACTCTGTCTAAATCATTTAAGAGCATTGCTTGAAGTGGACCAGTGCTGACTGGTATAGAGTACCAGCAATTCAAATTGTCTGCTTTAGTACCAGAACCCCTTGCAAAATATTGGCACCCAAGAGTACCGGCACCCAAAATGAGTACCGTCACCTATTTTTATTCCACTTGAAGCAATGTTTAAAAGAGCTTTCGGGTGAGGGGCTCTCAGATAAGGCATTTAGGGAACCCTTTTTACTACAACCTTTAATCATTATGAAGCAACAGCAGTGTAGCATAATCACGACAACCCTTTCCATCTTTTGTAACTGTATGTATTATGGCTGAATTTGCTTTGTGTCTGCGTGTTCTTTACCAAAAATTACTAAAACTAAAACGGCTGAAATAAATGTTAAAAAACTCCTTACCAAAGACCTCGTCTTGTGATTCGGGTTCTGCCATGGTCTCACCAATGGGTGCGGGTTCTATGGTCTGTTCTGCTTCTGGTGACGAAGGCTTTTAAAAGAGAGAGAGCACAAACAGAAAGAGGTGAGCTGAGATACCATGGCAACAGAGCAGAGAGGCTTTTCATTATCAGCCACATGGAGCCGAATCTGATATTTGTTTAGAAGCTTACCTGAATTATCGCAGCACACAAAAGTCAGGCACATTTGCAGTATTTTGGGGACGTGCATATTATCATAAAAGCATTGCTAAATGCATTAACCCCCCTCTCCTCTAGACACTTACACACCCACACACCTACGCCATCACGTGCATGTACACAGTGTACAAAACATTAAGAACACCTTCCTAATATTGTTTTGCACCACCCCCTTTTGCCCTCAGAACAGCCTCAATTCGTTGGGGCATGGACTCTACAAGGTGTCGAAAGCCTTCCACAGGGATGCTGGCCCATGTTGACTCCAATGCTTCCCACAGTTGTGCCAAGTTGGCTGGATATCCTTCGGGTAGTGAACCACTCTTGATACACACAGGAAACTGTTGAGCGTGAAAAAGCCAGCAGCATTGCAGTTCTTGACACACTCAAACCGGTGTGCCTGGCACCTACTACCATACCCCGTTCAAAGGCACTTAAATATTTTTTCTTGCCCATTCACCCTCTGAATGGCACACATACACAATCAATGTCTCAATTGTCTCAAAGCATAAAAATCCTTATTTAACCGGTCTCCTCCCCTTCATCTACACTGATTGAAGTGGATTTAACAAGTGGCATAAATAAGGGATCATACATAGCTTTCACCTGGATTCACCTGTTAAGTCTATGTCATGGAAAGAGCAGGTGTCCTTAATGTTTTGTACACTCAGTGTAAATGCACACACAAACACAAAAACGCACGTGCAAACACACACATACGCACACATGCACGCACACACACGTCAACAAAAAAATATTAGAAATATAGAAAATTGTCCCTCTGAGAAAAGCTTATGGTGTGTTCAGAATATTATGGTGACTCAGCTGGACTGAGATTGTGTTCTTTTTCAAGCATACCTTGAAGTTAATAGCGTCTTACGTATCCCGTTCCATGAATTCCAATTAAAACGTACCATTATCTGAGCACTGGTGGTACATTAACTTTACTTTGAATCTTACAATATACTGTATTATTTCCCATTATTCACCATTCGAAACATTTTGAAATCCCCTTTCCAGTCACATTTCCCATCTCCTTCCAAAAAGATAATACACCTCCTCTCTTCTCTGACTGCTTTTTTTATCACAAACCATGGGGGACTTTAAAAACGTGGCTACTTCTACAAAGTGGGCCATGCAGCCACGAGTGGCAGCCTGCTTGTCACCGTCCGCAGGTAGGAGCTGACGACGTGACTTTGCACCTGCTTATCATAATAGAGGGATGATATTTCCATCTTGTTGAGAAGAGCATCCCAGAGGGAAAGGACAGACGGAGGGACGGAGGGAAGCAGCACAGCTACACAGAACGAGATAAGACCAGCCACTCGCACCACAATGAAGGGGGAATCAAATTCAACTTTGCGAGGAGGGCCGAGGCGGAGGTTAATGCTAAATCAAGCAGCATAATAGCTACTCTTGCTGCAGAAACAGGTAAGACTGGGAGAATATGCAATCTCAACCAGAATCTGTCTGTTCTCTATAGCCAATGGGGTTCTTCATATAAAGCATGCCTATCTGTTTCTCCAAGGTTAGGCCTATCGGTCCTATAATTCTTGAAATGCTACCTTTTGAAAATGTCTGTATCTGATTTCAATTGGATGGGCTTTCGAATGGATGTATATAAAAAGATGAGCTGGTTCTCCTTTTTTCCATTTGTAGTGTCCAAAAGCTTTCTAAGCTCTTATAGTCTGGGGGGATTTGGAGTGTAGTGATTGAAGTAGGGTTACAAAGGTTCGGAAACTTTCCGGAAATTTGCCATGGGAAGTTAAGCCCGAGAATTTTGCTTAAATTCATCAAAAAATGTTAGCTTATAACAGTGAACCTTTTTTTGTGGGATTCACATAAGGCAATTCTAGGTCTTGTGACATATTCTGGTTAAACTATCCCCAATTCAATGGAATTGCAACTCTCTGCATGCACAGTGAATTCTTCCATCACATGTACAGCTGATTCTCAAGATCTTGCACACTAATGAGATGCTATTGAGCCCACACTACTACACTGTCTGAGCAAGGACTACGTGCTTTCTGGTAAGTTTTGATTACAATACTGGGTGGGGTGAATGTATTTTATATGACATACAGGATGTTTTGTTAACTAGTAAATAGTAGCTTACAGCCAAGTGTGTTTAAATCATTTCTAACTTGTTTAACAATTTCTGCTAGTTAGTTTTTGCTACCATGTGGGTTTTAGCTTGCTTGAGCCTGCTAACTGAGGAGGGTTAATTCACCTGTTCCCATACAGGTTTCATTTTAAAACATGGATCTTACAAAGAAGTTGTTTAAAGGAGTTGTTTAATCTAACTGCTGTGTACATTTGCAAATACTGTGCCAAATCATTTGTGAAGAATGCAACAAAGAAGCAGAATCATCTGGCCAAGTGCATAAAGTTCCCTCAGCGCTCACAACAAGTAACCTCTGACAAAAGTCCCTGTACTTCTATTCAAGGGGAAAATGATGAATCAGACACCTTATCGATATCAACAGCTCATGGTCCTCCTGGAATCAGAAGTTTTTTTTGACTCAATGGAGGAACGTAGTCAGAGAAATGCTGATGAATGGCTTGATCGAGCCGTGTATGCAACTGGTTCACCTCTGATGCTCACAGGCAATGTTTATTGGAAGAGATTTCTGAATGTTCTTCAGCCAGCATACACCCCTCCAACCAGACATGCTTTATCTATTCATTTGCTGGATGCAGAGTTCAACAAAGTTCAAGTGAAGGTCCAGCAAATCATAGAGAAAGCAGACTGTATTGCAATCATCTCTGATGGGTGGTCGAATGTTCGTGGACAAGGAATAATTAACTACATCATCTCCACCCCTCAACCAGTATTCTACAAGAGCACAGACACAAGGGACAACAGACACACCGGTCTCTACATTGCAGATGAGCTGAAGACAGTCTTCAATGACCTTGGACTACAGAAGGTATTTGCACTGGTGACAGACAATGCTGCGAACATGAAGGCTGCTTGGTCTAAAGTGGAGGAGTCCTACTCTCACATCACACCCATTGGTTGTGCTGCTCATGCATTGAATCTGCTCCTCAAGGACATCATGGCACTGAAAACAATGGATACACTCTACAAGAGAGCCAATGAAAAGGTTAGGTATGTTAAGGGTCATCAAGTTATAGCAGCAATCAATCTCACCAAGCAAAGTGAGAAGAATAAGAGCACCACATTGAAGCTGCCCAGCAACACTCATCGGGGTGGTGTTGTCATGTTTGACAGTCTCCTGGAGGGGAAGGAGTCTCTCCAGAAAATGGCCATATCACAGTCTGCCGATATGGACAGTCCCATCAAGAGGATCCTCCTGGATTATGTATTTTGGAATAGAGTGGTAAGCAGCCTGAAACCTACAGCAGTAGCAATTGCACAGATTGAGGGAGACAATGCCATCCTGTCTGATGTTCAGACTCTGCTTGCAGATGTAAGAGAAGAAATCCGTACTGCCCTGCCCACTTCACTGTTGCTCCAAGCAGAGGAAACTGCAGTTCTGAAATACATCAAAAAGCGTGAAGACTTCTGCCTGAAGCCCATACACACCGCAGCGTACATGTTGGACCCCAAGTATGCTGGCAAGAGCATCCTGTCTGGTGCAGAGATCAACAAGGCCTATGGTGTCATCACTACCGTGTCTCGCCACCTTGGCCTGGATGAGGGCAAGGTTCTTGGCAGTCTGGCGAAGTACACTTCCAAGCAAGGGCCAACATATCTCTTCATCCACATAGTGGAAGGGACTTTGTTGATCTGAGGCTCTTTCCCCTGTTGCCTCCATCCTCCAAATCCCACCAACATCGGCCACCTCAGAGCACAACTGGTCCTTGTTTGGGAACACACACACCAAAGATGCAACAGGCTGACCAATACAAGGGTTGAACAATTGGTGGCCATCTAGGCAAATTTGAGGTTTTTTCAGCCTGACAATGAGCCATCCTCAACAAGGTTGGAACGTGACAGTGAAGATGAGGCCTCAGAGTCTGATGTTCAAGAGGTGGACATTGAGGAGGTCCAGGGAGAAGATATGGAAGCCTGAGAGGAAGACAACCAAAGCTTCAGTTTCTAGACTATCATTTTACAGATGTTGAATTTTTTGGGGGAAATGCGATGGATCATTGGGGATCATTCAATATTCCCTTCCTTTTGTTGTTCAGTGAAATCATCCCATGTGAAGAGTCAACTCATTTAATTAAAGTTCAATTCGTAACTACATTCTTATAATTTCTTTCTATTGGAAGGATTTCATCATTTGCAATTATGTCTACTTATGATAAGGTAAAATGTTTATGTTTCTGTCACCATATGATATGGTAAATATATCCAATGCAAAAAACATCTACATTTAAATGGCATTAATATTAATTCCCATATATTCCCGTTAATTCCCACACAAAGTTTCCACCTCTGAATATTCACCAAAATGTGCAACCCTAATTGGAACCTCTCATAACTTGGAGGAATTTCTTAGAGAGAGTCAAAGGTCATGGTCTTATCAGTTTCCTCTCTGATAGGTGTGCCCTTAAGCATGTGTTCATCCCCAAGAGGAATGGTGAATGGGGACTTGGAGACTCCATCCCACAGATTTCTTCTCAAACAGCAGGATGTGCTCACACTGCAAATGTTCACAATATCTCACAGACCTGCTCACATGAAGTATGATTGCTCACAAGTCCCCCCCCCTCAGGCTCCTCAAAGCCTCTAACTTGAAAAAGATACTTTTTCAAACCACCCGCAAAAACAAACTAGGGTATAGGGTAATTAGCCAAAAGGTCTTAAGCAACCATGACTTGGCAAATAATGTGGCCACCTAGCAATTTGACATTGCTCTTAGAACAAGAAAACAATATTATATTCCCAAGGGATACGTAGAGCCTATAGCTCATCATTACCAAACAGAAAGCCTGGCCTTAACAAAAAGGATGTAATCATACTGAGGGATTGTACAATTTCTAATCCACATCCTAAGGAATACATTTCAAACAGAGAGTGAAGCAATATTGCTGGCCACAGATATAAAATCAGTGTCAGGAAATAGACAAAGAAGGATCCCATTGAACTTAAACTGTAAGGACGTTTTTATCAGAGTACCAACATACAATTACTTGAGCTAAGTGAAAATCATAGCCCTCAGGGAATTGTATAATTTTTGTCATTGTAATATTAAATTGTCAAAGAGCTGGTAATTTAACAGCATGTATCCCACTTTAATTATGAGTAAAACAAATTAGTGTGCAACAGGATAAATGTCAGTGGTGCTGTGACATTAATGGTGAAAACAAGCATCAGCATCAAACAATGCTCATCTGTACAACTGCAAGCCACACTAGTCACATGAATATTACCTAGTTAAAGTCTTTCTGCTGTGCTTGTCTGCTGTGTTCGACAGGTCGTCATTGCAAATAAGAAAGTTATTCTCCGCAAAAATAAAGGTTAAATACAAAATAAATATATCTGCTGTATTTGTCCCTGCGTAGGTCTCCAAATGTGGAATGTATTTGCGTTCTAACAGTAATATCCAGAGGTACTCTCTTTACCTTAAAGGAATGTTGTGGGGAGCTTTACTTCTCTGTTTTGGAGAGCAGTGAACATTAATGTTACTATGGGGCATGATTGCGCAACATGGGGGAGAGCAAGAACAGGAAGGGAGCGCTTCTGCTGCTACCCAAGCATGAACAGGTTTGGAACAAATGAGAAGGAGCTATTTACGACCCCCTTAGCTTTAGGGAGAGATACTGAACAAACCTGGGTTCAATACTATTTGAAACTGCAAACCCCGCCCATTTGGCACTCCCAGGCAGACTAAAGCAAACACTCAAAGTATTTGAAACATTTCAAATAGTATTTCAACCCATATCTGCTACTGAAAACAATTCCAGTCAGGCAGAAACCGGAGCCAGCATGCTGAGCTGAACATGGGAGTCTGTAAGTTACAGTTCAACACAAAAAGAAACTCATCTCGGGGCAGGAAAGTGTGGACAATAGCCTAACTTCAGGACCACTAACTGGGCCTCAGGCTCCCTCCACTGGAGACTGGATTTACACGCTGCCTCTCGTCTTAATATGCAATGAATTCACACAATACAACATGACTCTCTTGAAACTGAGAAAAAGCCAATAAGGCGGCGTTCAAAATGGCAGAACATGATCAACAGCTGTGGAAGTTGGACATGGATTAGAGTCTCCACAACAGTTCACAATGCAGGCTTATCAGACAGGAGATTGGATTCTACCACAGGCCTGATAATGCATGAATTCTCCTCAGACACAACCACGTCTCCCAAATCTGCTTTGTGAGGGTGGATAAATAGTCCTATCCCCGATGTACATGTGTCTCAGTGTATGCATAAGGCCTTATAGCCAGCACCATAATGGTTGCTTGGAATCAATGTTGTGACACTCTTTAAACTGTAAAATGTTTTGTGTGTTTGTGTGTGTGGGAGGGGGGAGATATATCAGCTATCAGCTATGATACAAGCAGGCAGATTAGTATATGAAATAACATTACTTGCATCATTTCTGATCCCCTTTCTTTTTTCCCTACCACTCCCTCCCCTGGTTGGATCACCAGGTGAAAAATATTACAATTCAATATACACTGCCTCAACACTGTGAGTCTGCCTGGGCTCTCCTGTTTTTCATGGTACCCCAGCAGGCTGGCTGAGTCTGACAGAGCCCCATAGATTCTCATCAACCCTGGGGCAGGTGGCCAGGACAGGCAGGCCCAGCCCCAGCCCGGGTTTCACTGTCACTGTCCTGTTGTCTAGGTAAGTCCATGCCAGGAATATTAAGGCCTCGTTATTCTGTGCTTCTGACACCATTCAAAAAGGCTGTCTTCCCTTTCTCTCTCTTTTTTTTCCTCCCTCTGTCTTTTCTAATTCCATTATGCAGTGGAAGAGGAGAAGGGTGGGGCAAAGTTGATTGCGGCCACAGCTGAATTTTAATGGCGCGCCTATTTTCTCTGCTGTAATTTGAAAATCGGTGACAAATTGACTTCGGCAAGGCGGAGGTTAATTACCTGATGTCGTTAAAGTACATTACTCGCCATTTAAAGCCCCCTCTTTCCTCCCCACCCACGCCGTAACAGACAGGAACAATAGGTGGGGTGCAATTTCGGGATTCAGAGAGCGAGACACAGAGAGAAAACAACTCACCTCTTAATCATCTTTGTTCTGTTCAATTATGGGCGGCATCGCGTTCTGCTTTTTTCAGTAAAGTTGCTGCTCTCAGACCCAACCTGACTGAACACAGTGGTGTGTTAAATAAGCCTCTACTTGTCCTTATCGGTGGACCACACAGCATTAAGGCAGCTACTGTATATGCAAAACATATACTGTAGATCAGGTAAGAGTTCAACTAAAACCATGGATACACCACGCATACGTCTCCCCATGGGGGATAGATCCAGCATCACCTCAGTGCAGCCCATCTAAATTAGCCTACATTTATTTATATGTGTATTCAACACTATGTTGGGGTACAAGTCAAAGTATAAGGCTTGTTTGGATGTCAACCTCAATGTATGTTAATTTCATATTCACCAATTAACTGCATTACAGTAAAACATTACGTCAACTTCCACCACCAATTTCTTTTTGGCTAGCTATGCTACCACCTTATCCAAACAGGAGTTAACCATTAGCAAAAAAAATAAATAAAACATCTTTGCCAAGAGTGTGCAAAGCTGTCATCAAGGCAAAGGGTTGCTATTTGAAGAATCTCAAATATAAAATATATTTTGATTTGTTTAACACTTTTTTGGTTACTACATAATTCCATAATGTGTAATTTCATAGCTTTGATGTCTTCACTATTATTCTACAATGTATAAAATAGTACAAATAAAGAAAAACCCTTGAATGAGTAGGTGTTCAAAAACTATTGACCGGTAGTGTACAGTATATGCTAATCGGATTTTAGTAACCACATTGTGGGCCTGTTAGGACACACAAATAGCAACGGATTTCACAAATATCCACTTTGTTAGATCCAGGTTTTTTTTTTATGGCGCCAATGACGGTGTCCTTGTGCTATCCCCCTTGATCTCTTACCGTATGTATAGAGCACATGGAATAACAGCAGATGAAACCTCCTCAGAAAACTGTTTCATGTATAGGTCTACTATATATAAAAAGATAAAAGATTTTGTTTTGAGCATGGACATCTACACTATAAATGTAGACCTTTAAGTTAGGTCATATTGACAATTCTTGAGATATTTACATGGAACACAAATGAATCATACAAAAGGTGAGAATGTTGTTTTTAATCATACATGTTGCATACACTACCTACAGTAACAGAGCCACCCAAGGACTTACAGACATCAAGCCATGGAAATAGAAGAATAGCTATTCTCTATGAGTCAAGCAACCCCACAGCCAAAGGTTTTATCTTATCTGTGCCAGTCCTCTTCTGCACAAAGGCATTCTAAGGCTTTGGCTTAATCCAGTTTATTCTACTGAGTGGACAGAACAAACCACAGAGGGCTAACCAGCTTCAGAACGAGCACCCAAACACTAAGGCTGGGAATTGCCAGGACCTCACAACACGATATTATCACGTTACTTAGGTGTCTATATGATACAGTATGTATTGCCATTCTATATGTATCACGATTCTATATGTATTGCGATTCGATACTGCAATTTTATTGCGATTCAATGTCCCAAACATATTTTTTGCGCAGGAACAGCTGACTAGCAGTAGCTTAATTTAACTTCCTTCTTTTAGAGAATAGATAGTTGACGTCAGAGTCTATATAAAATCGTGACACTCAACTGTATCGATTTAATCGCCCTCCCCCCCATCACTACCAAACACCCCCATTGACTGATGATACTTGACTTTTAAAAGCATTTTAATTTAATAATTTATGTAGGCTAGTTCAACAGAAAAGAATAACAAATTAACTAATGATAGAACTGACAAATCTTCCCCAAAAGGGTAAAAGCATCAGTGTTTGAGACATGATATAAAACATGACATCACTCAATGTGTAGGATGGTTGAGATGAGCTCAATGTTACTGGACAGCTGGGCTCTTTGGGTGGGAGTGCTGAATGGGCTCTTGTGGACCATTGGCCCTGAGCTAATGATAGTATGAAATTGACAATAAGCTGATTCGTACAAAAAAGAAGAAAAAAAATGTCTCTGGATAAGAGCATCTGCTAAATGACTAAAAGGTCAAATGTAATTCATAATAATCTTCCAAATGGTCCATTCATCCTTACAGAAGGAAAAGGGACACTGACGCTGCTTTCGTCTCTGTATTGTGTGAGGTGGGTGGCTGGATGGATGTCGGTGACGCGGCGATGAAATGAGCCATTGAATGGCCTAACATAACGCATCGGATATCGCCATGGCAACATATATGCCCGCCAAGACTGAGAATTTCATTGGTGGGATGTCTAAACGACCATCTGTCAATAAATGCATCGTGCCACGGAGATACTGCTTTCTCCTTCACATTTTGATGAAAAAAAAACACACCAACGCCTCTTCTTGAGTAAGTAACAACACTGTACCCTCCACAGCTATAGTCATTACAGTTGAAAGATCTATTTCATCATTATGAGCGAGCAGTTTAGCTTTGCATAGGAGTCCCAACCCATAGCAATGACAAGCAAGGAAATGTCATCTTTCTGAGGTGTAACAGGGTGATATTCTAAATGAATGCGAGTTGGGAATCAGTCCATCACCAAAAGTGTTCTAATATTCGTCAGTTTGTCATTTGAAAAACCTCGTTCTGATTCTGTGACCCCGAACAAGACAGGGCTACGACTCTGCTGAAAATTATGAATCGAAAGATGCTGTACATCACATCCAACATTAACCTGAAACGGCCTAGTTATATAACCAGGCTAGCTCCTGAGACCTGACCTGACATAACCTTTCCTCCTCTAGCAGGCAAACTTTGTCATCACTTACTGAAATCCTAGTGTCCTGACCACCCAGGCACACTCTGATACTAGCTAATTAACCACTGCCTGGCAACACCGCCAGTCCGCCACTCTAAGATCTGGCAAGTCGATAAGAAGACTCAGCGGCTCCGAGTCGCAACACTCCCACTGATAAAAAACCCACCTCTCTCAGGACTGGACTGCCCATAAAGAAAATCATCTCCCCAGAAGCATGGAGAGAGAGAAGGAGTGGCAGAAAAGAGAAGGAGTGATCAAAAAATATTGAGGGTGTCAAGCTCATTTTGCCCTGAGCGCCGCATTCGGACTTCACCAAGGTCTGGAGGTCCGCACTTACAATTTATTATATTTCCTCGCCGTCAAAAGCTATTTAAAAAAAAAATTTCGATGCTCCCTGAATGTCTAGGTTAAGTTTCGATGACCTTTAGCAAGCTTGACAGAGGAGAAAGTTTATAAATGTAGGTCCATTATTATTTCCAATAAAATATTATGAAAATGCTCTCAGTGTAAACAGTTTGGGCCCTGGTCAAAAGTAGTGCACCACATAAGGGAAAAGGGTGCCACTTGGAATGCAACCTTTGTCTGGCGTTCATTTGAGTGTTATATTATTCAAGTGCCGCGCCAGACTCTTTTTGAAGCCATTTGTATTTTTCTGAGTGCTTCAGATATGATTGAGAGCTTTTTTTTTTTTTTTTAAACGGTCATAACTCCATTGTTCTGACGGACGACTGCATGACTAAACTGTAGCAGGGTCCAAAGTTCTGCCTCACCTCCCTGATAAAGGCTTAAGCTGTGAATGACATGAGAGGCTCTACAGTCTACAATCACTTTGAACTTTACCATTGTCAGTATTACTCCCATAAAAAAACAAAAGGATCAAATGTATCTTACACACAATGCACATCTATGTGCACTAAAAGCGTATACTGTGTATGTCCTGTAGTGCTGAGCGATTAGTGCTTTTTTTTACATTTTCAATATTTTTTGAAACAATAAATGCATTATGTGGGTTCACTGCTGTAACAACACAGAATAAAATAATTGATTGGTAGTGACTGCCCATTACTATCACTTATCAGGCTCTAACCATCATTTATTCACATAAATGTTACACATTTGTTTTTAGTATGATGATGATGATGATGATATTATTTCATTAACACAACCCCAATGACTGCCCATTTCTGCATATCACCTATTAATAAACCATCCTTAATTCACATTACTTTAATAAAATATTTCAGTTGTTGTGTACATATAAAAAAAAAAAATCTCTATATATTTGATGATTTATTATTTTATTTCAAGTCGTTATCTAATCTCTGCTCAGGCAGTAGCCAGCCAGCCATCTACCTCTGTTCCCCAAAGAGTCATCCCTCAGGCTAGTTGGCTAGCCTAGCTGGCTAACTGCCGGCTGTCTGACAAAAATCACTGTTTCAGCAGTTCTTCAAAATAGATTTTAAGACTGCTAAATAACACCTATGAATCTATTAGATGCATTGTCAGGTAGAGACACCTAAGCAAATGCTCTCTATCCCTCTCGTGTCTCTCTATCGCGCTTCCCCTCAGTGTCTGTCTGCTGGCCCCACAGGCAGGCTTGAACCAATATAGGCGTAATGGATTCTGGTCATTGTAGTTAATTACCACATTTACTTCATTTAACTATGATGAGTTGGACAACATGTCCCAGAGAGTAATCTCTCTAGAGAAACGGCACAAACGGCGCGTTGAGCGCACAGAAAACAAATAATTTAACTAATGTAGGTAAATTACTTATTTTAAAAAACAAAAATAAACCAAGATTTCGGTTAATCGCTGAGCACTAATATCCTGTATACTTGCACAAAATCATGCATACATACACTTCCAACTGAGATGCTTACCTTGCTCTGTGGCTGTGGCTCGCGTTTTCCTAGATGCTGTCCCATGTTGTCAACAGAGACTGTGGAGAAAAGAGAAGAATGGTATCAGACCCATCCGGAAATACAACACTCCTTTAAATCAGAGACTCTCTGCTGCCACTGAAACTGACATTAAAGAAGAGAAACAATACTTCATAAAATCACATAAATCCCTCTTCCTCCATTCTCCAACCCACACCACCATCCCCCAATGCACCAACAACAAACAAAATTAACAAATGAGGAAAAAAAGAGAAAAACAAAAGGAAAACCAAAACAGGTCACGCAAAATAAAAACACATCAAGGAAAACAAAAATCTAAACAGCAAGGCCAACTGTATACGTTTCAGTGCATGTGTGGCACTGTTTACCTGTGTGTATGCGTGCGTGTATGTGTGTGCGTGCGTATGTGTGTGTGTGTGTGTGTGTGTGTGTGTGTGTGTGTGTGTGTGTGTGTGTGTGTGTGTGTGTGTGTGTGTCACATGTGTGCGTTTGAATGCGGGTTTGTGTATATGCATGTGTACATGCGTACAAGCACCTGTGCAGCATCGGTCTCAGGCAAACAGGCATAGTGTCATTCAAAACCTATTATTATTATTATTTTATTTTTTTACTTTATTTTACACTTTTATCTTTGACCGTCATTCTATCCCCGGCCCAGCAACTCCACCCCCACTTGTCTGCAGTTTCACATCCCAACCCTCAGTTTCCTTCAGTCTATCCCACCTATCTCTGCTGACCACCCTCTTTGGATTTCTTCGTGCCATATATATATATATACTGCTCAAAAAAATAAAGGGAACACTTAAACAACACATCCTAGATCTGAATGAAAGAAATAATTTTATGAAATACTTTTTTCTTTACATAGTTGAATGTGCTGACAACAAAATCACACAAAAATAATCAATGGAAATCCAATTTATCAACCCATGGA
Organism: Salmo salar; assembly: GCF_965601325.2. Taxonomy (NCBI): domain Eukaryota; kingdom Metazoa; phylum Chordata; class Actinopteri; order Salmoniformes; family Salmonidae; genus Salmo; species Salmo salar. The sequence goes on from NC_138292.1 coordinate 44,086,368, forward strand.
GGTCTGGATTTGGAGTCACACTCAGAATTAAAGTGGAAAACCACACTACAGGCTGATCCAACTTTGATGTAATGTCCTTAAAACAAGTCAAAATGAGGCTCAGTAGTGTGTGTGGCCTCCACGTGCCTGTATGACTTCCCTACAACGCCTGGGCATGCTCCTGATGAGGTGGCGGATGGTCTCCTGAGGGATCTCCTCCCAGACCTGGACTAAAGCATCCGCCAACTCCTGGACAGTCTGTGGTGCAATGTGGCGTTGGTGGATGGAGCGAGACATGATGTCCCAGATGTGTTCAATTGGATTCAGGTCTGGGGAACGGGCGGGCCAGTCCATAGCATCAATGCCTTCCTCTTGCAGGAACTGCTGACACACTCCAGCCACATGAGGTCTAGCATTGTCTTGCATTAGGAGGAATCCAGGGCCAACCGCACCAGCATATGGTCTCACAAGGGGTCTGAGGATCTCATCTCGGTACCTAATGGCAGTCAGGCTACCTCTGGCGAGCACATGGAGGGCTGTGCAGCCCCCCAAAGAAATGCCACCCCACACCATGACTGACCCACCGCCAAACCGGTCATGCTGGAGGATGTTGCAGGCAGCAGAACGTTCTCCATGGCGTCTCCAGACTCTGTCACATCTGTCACGTGCTCAGTGTGAACCTGCTTTCATCTGTGAAGAGCACAGGGCGCCATTGGCGAATTTGCCAATCTTGGTGTTCTCTGGCAAATGCCAAACGTCCTGCACGGTGTTGGGCTGTAAGCACAACCCCCACCTGTGGACGTCGGGCCCTCATACCACCCTCATGGAGTCTGTTTCTGACCGTTTGAGCAGACACATGCACATTTGTGGCCTGCCGGAGGTCATTTTGCAGGGCTCTGGCAGTGCTTCTCCTGCTCCTCCTTGCACAAAGGCGGAGGTAGCGGTCCTGCTGCTGGGTTGTTGCCCTCCTACGGCCTCCTCCATGTCTCCTGATGTACTGGCCTGTCTCCTGGTAGCGCCTCCATGCTCTGGACACTACGCTGACAGACACAGCAAACTTTCTTGCCACAGCTCGCATTGATGTGCCATCCTGGATGAGCTGCACTACCTGAGCCACTTGTGTGGGTTGTAGACTCCGTCTCATGCTACCACTAGAGTGAAAGCACCGCCAGCATTCAAAAGTGACCAAAACATCAGCCAGGAAGCATAGGAACTGAGAAGTGGTCTGTGGTCCCCACCTGCAGAACCACTCCTTTATTGGGGGTGCCTTGCTAATTGCCTATAATTTCCACCTGTTGTCTATTCCATTTGCACAACAGCATGTGAAATTTATTGTCAATCAGTGTTGCTTCCTAACTGGACAGTTTGATTTCACAGAAGTGTGATTGACTTGGAGTTACATTGTGTTGTTTAAGTGTTCCCTTTATTTTTTTGAGCAGTGTATATATATATATATATATCTTTCAACTATGCTGTGATGTTTAACATACAATTTGAATCTAATCGAATAGAATCCACAGATTGCGAGTTGAAGATAAATACTTTCACTAAGAGTATTTGTATATCAGTAACTGACTGACCAAGTCTCTCCAGATACTTCTAGGGTAAATTTTAGATCAATGTTATGCATTTTCAGCCATTCCTGAACCTGAGACCAGAAACAAGCTACCTGAGGGCAATACCAAAATAAATGGTCTATTGATTCTGTATCATCACATCAAAATCTCCTGAGCTGTGTTGATTGTATGCCACAAATATTGAACATTTTGTTGGTGGCAAGAATTCTGTACAATCATTTTAGCTGAAAGGCAGTAAGTCTTGAATCTTGCGTCGTTTTATATATCAACTCATACACCCTGTACCATGGAATTAGTACATCAATAATCACTTCCCAGCTATTTTGAAATCTGTATGGCACAGCTGTCAACATCCTGGTCCTCAAATGAAACTGGTATGCTTTCCTATTTATTCTATTTTTGTTCCTCCACCAGTTTTGATCCTTTACATTGGGCAGACAGACCAGTTCCCTACCTCCTCCTGCTGCTCTCGCAACCGCACTGCCCTAACCCATATGGACAAGAGGAATACCTATGTAAGAATGCTGTTCATCGATTACAGCTCAACATTTAACACCATAGTGCCCTCCAAACTCGTCATTAAGCTCGAGACCCTGGGTCTCGACCCCGCCCTGTGCAACTGGGTCCTGGACTTTGATGGGCCGCCCCCAGGTGGTGAGAGGAGGAAACAACATCTCCACCCCGCTGATCCTCAACACTGTGGCCCCACAAGGGTGTGTTCTCAGCCCTCTCCTGTACTCCCTGTTCACCCATGACTGCGTGGCCATGCATGCCTCCAACTCAATCATCAAGTTTGCAGGCGACACTACAGTGGTAGGCTTGATTACCAACAACGACGAGACAGCCTACAGGGAGGAGGTGAGGGCCCTCGGAGTGTGGTGTCAGGAAAATAACCTCACACTCAATGTCAACAAAACAAAGGAGATGATCGTGGACTTCAGGAAACAGCAGAGGGAGCACATCGGCGGGACAGTAGTGGAAAAGGTGGAAAGTTTTAAGTTCCTCGGCGTACACATCACGGACAAACTGAAATGGTCCACCCACACAGACAGCATGGTGAAGAAGGCGCAACAGTGCCTCTTCAACCTCAGGAGGCTGAAGAAATTTGGCTCGTTACCAAAAACACTCACAAACTTTTACAGATGCACAATCGAGAGCATCCTGTTGGGCCGTATCACCGCCTGGTACGGCAACTGCTCCGCCCACAACCATAAGGCTCTCCAGAGGGTAGTGAGGTCTGCACAACGCATCACCAGGGGCAAACTACCTGCCCTCCAGGACACCTACACCACCCGATGTCACAGGAAGGCCAAAAAGATCATCAAGGACAACAACCACCCGAGCCACTGCCTGTTCACCCCGCTATCATCCAGAAGGCGAGGTCAGTACAGGTGCATCAAAGCTGGGACCGAGAGACTGAAAAACATCTTCTTATCTCAAGGCCATCAGACTGTTAAACAGTCATCACTAACATTGAGTGGCTGCTGCCAACATACAGACTCAATCTCTAGCCACTTTTATAATTTTATAATTAACATTTGGATGTAATAAATGTATCACTAGTCACTTAAACAATGGCACTTTATATAATGTTTACATACCCTACATTACTCATCTCAAATGTGTATACTGTACTCTATACCATCTACTGCATCTTGCCTGTGCCGTTCGGCCATCGCTCATCCATATATTTATATGTACATATTCTTATTTATTCCTTTACACCAGCGTGCATAACGTAGTTGTTGTGAAATTGTTAGATTACTTGTTAGATATTACTGCACGGTCGGAACTAGAAGCACAAGCATTTCGCTACACTCGCATTAACATCTGCTAACCATGTGTATGTGACCAATACAATTTGATTTGATTGGATTTGCCACCTGCCTCCTCCATTTTTGGGGTAATGCTTTAATCAGTTGGTTGTAATCAGTTGGTTGTAATGTTTGGATTGAGCAGACCTTCCTATACATTTCCGATAACTCCATAAAAGACAGAACTCTACCATTCCAATTTACAATATCATTTAAAAACAAAATACCCAATTATCTTTTCCATAAATACAGGTCTTATTATCCAGCAAATTTGAGTTCAACCGTAACATTTGTTCTATCTTTTTGGGGGGACGAAATTGAAATTGTAACCAGCTCTGCAATGCTAGTTTGAAAAATATTAATTAATCGAAAATCAAAACATGGCAATTTGCACAAAGGCAATTTTTAAACAATGGATGAGCTTTTCTTAGTAATCTACTTGAGAACCATTTTGGGTTCAAGTTAAACTTTTGTATAAGTGAAGCTTTTAGAGAGAGGTTTAGTGCTTTTATATTTAATAATCTCAACCCACCTAGTTCGTATTCATTTCAGAAATAGGCACGCTTTATCTTGTCATAATTAGGTTTTAGTCCAGAAGCCAGAAAATAATGAAGAATTAAATCAATTGGAAATGTCTCCTGTAATAACATTGATCCAATTGACAAGGTAATGAAGAATAAATCCTGTATCAATGCTCCAATCTCATCTTTACCTTAACAAAAAGGTAAAAATCTTAAAGCCCTCATGCCCGAAACAAATTACCACATGAAACATTGAGCAGAACAGTCTGGAATTAGAGACAAAGCCACGGACTGTGCGGCTGATGAAACTTTTCTCATTGTTCCGGCAGCAGGGGAGCACTGCTCACCGCACATTTCAAATTCCGATAATAAACTTCCGGTGTCTCAGAGAGCAAGATCGTGATTAAAAACACACTGAGGGTGGGTGCCCACACTATGCTTGATATAGCATTTGAATATGTCCCAAATCTCGGGGCCTGTACGCAAGGGGGTTGGCACAGCACTACGCACTGTTGATCCTAACAACTGAGTGATGCTTTTGGACAACTAAATCATGAGAAATAATGAGCGTGCTGAAACACTTAATTTACTTGTAATGGCATTGAGTGAATCCGGGATGTGACCCGTGTGTGCTGGGAGCTATGATGCATTTTTGTTACATTGTCTTTTGTTTGGACTGAATGCAGCCCTACTTATGTGTGACAGTAGGCTACACAGCATGAGAGATGAGATGGTTGTTTTCTGTCACGTGGGGTTTCAAATGGGTTCTGATATCATGCTGTAATAGGGAGCCGTTTCCATTGGCTTTAGCATTCACAGTAGGGGAGGGGGACAGGCTTTATTTTACCTCTGCATTAATGCACTGATCTGCACTAGAAATAGGCCTACCTAAGGGGCAATCTGTTATTGCTACATTAATTTGGGGACTTTTAAATGAATTATATATAGTATACTCATTGATTATTGAAGAATATAGCTTGTAAAAATCTCATGAGATTAGTTCAACTGTCATACCCCATCGGAACGCAAAATACAAGCTTGTTTCACTCCAATGTTTGTTAACAATGTACAGTTGAAGTCAGATGTTTACATACACCTTAGCCAAATACATTTAAACTCTTTTTTTCACAATCCCTGACATTTAATCCTAGTAAAAATTCCCTGATTTAGGCCAGTTAGGATCACTTTATGATAAGAATGTGAAATGTCAGAATAATAGTAGAGAGAATGATTTATTTCAAGTTTTATTTCTTTCATCAAATTGCCAATTGGGTAAGAAGTTTACATACACTCAATTAGTATTTAGTAGCATTGCCTTTAAATTGTTTAGTTTGGGTCAAATGTTTCGGGTAGCCTTCCACAAGCTTCCCACAATAAGTTGGGTGAATTTTGGCCCATTCCTCGTGACAGAGCTGGTGTAACTGAGTCAGGTTTGTAGGCCTCTGTGCTCGCACACGCTTTTTCAGTTCTGCCCACAATTTCTATAGGATTGAGGTCAGGGCTTTGTGATGGCCACTCCAATACCTTGACTTGTTGTCCTTAAGCCATTTTTGCCACAACTTTGGAAGTATGCTTGGGGTCATTTTCCATTTGGAAGTCCCATTTGCGACCAAGCTTTAAATTCCTGACTGATGTCTTGAGATGTTGCTTCAATATATCCACATAATTTTCCTGCCTCATGATGCCATCTATTTTGTGAAGTGCACCAGTCCCTACTGCAGCAAAGCACCCCCAAAACATGATGCTGCTACCCCCGTGCTTCACGGTTGGGATGGTGTTCTTCGGCTTGCAAGCCTCTCCCTTGGCTGATTTCTTTTGATTTTCCCATGATGTCAAGAAAAAGGCACTGAGTTTGATGGTAGGCCTTGAAATACATCCACAGGTACATCTCCAATTGACTCAAATTATGTCAATTAGCCTATCAGAAGCTTCTAAAGCCATGACTTCTGGCTTCTAAAGCCATTTTCTGGAGTTTTCCAAGCTGTTTAAAGGCACAGTCAACTTAGTGTATGTAAACTTCTGACAAACTGGAATTGTGATACACTGAATTATAAGTGAAATAATCTGTCTGTAAACAATTGTTGGAAAAATGACTTGTGTCATGCAAAGTAGATGTCTGAACCGACTTGCCAAAACTATAGTTTGTTAACAAGAAATTTGTGGAGTGGTTGAAAAACGAGTTTTAATGACTCCAACCTAAGTGTATGTAAACTTCCGACTTCAACTGTAAATGTAAAGAAACACTGTATGGCCTCAAAACATGGTAAAACTATATATTTTTTATTAAATGGATGGTCGGTCCTTGAATCCAGAGCTCTGTCTATGAATTTGAGAGTGGTTACTTTTCTCCAGCCCCATCCCTCAGCTTTTTCCCAAAACAGTGGTGGAAATGCCTTACTATTATTATTATTATTATTATTATTATTATTATTATTATTATTATTGGAACTGCAGATTGACCCTTTAATAATCACAATATTGCAGCAGCAACAATCTCATAACATTTCTTTTATGATTACCGTGTAGCGGTTGTGATTATAAATGTGAGTTTAAAGTAAATGTGCGGGAACAACCTTTTCTCATGGACATCATAAAAGAAAGTTACAAGATGATTAACTCTGCAATATAGTGAGTATTACCTACGACATGTACAGTTACAGGATGATTACCTCTGCAATATAGTGAGTATTACCTACAGCATATACAGTATAGAGAGCAGATTAGAGCATTTTTCAGAGGCCAAATGTAGCCCTTGATGTCTCATACAGTATACTACTGCATATGGCTTAAGATTAGAAACAGAGTACAAAGCAGCATCTTGATAGCCATTAAAATTAAAATTAACCTGTTGGGGCTAGGGGGCAGTATTTGCACGGCTGGATAAATTTTTTTACCCGATTTAATCTGGTTACTAATCCTACCCAGTAACTAGAATATGCATATACTTATTATATATGGATAGAAAACACCCTACAGTTTCTAAAACTGTTTGAATGGTGTCTGTGAGTATAACAGAACTCATTTGGCAGGCAAAACCCTGAGACATTTTCTGACAGGAAGTGGATACCTGATGTGTTGTATTACCTTTAAACCTATGCCATTGAAAAACACAGGGGCTGAGGAATATTTTGGCACTTCCTATTGCTTCCACTAGATGTCACCAGCCTTTACAAAGTGTTTTGAGTCTTCTGGAGGGAGATCTGACCGAACAAGAGCCATGGAACGATGATGGCCCATTAGACACCTGGCGCGCGAGTTCATGTTGGGTACCCTCGTTCCAATACGTTATAAAAGAGAATGCATTCGTCCACCTTGAATATTATTCATGTTCTGGTTAAAAAAGGCCCTAATGATTTATGCTATACAACGTTTGACATGTTTGAACGAACGTAAATATATTTTTTCCCCTCGTTCATGAAGTGAAGTCCGGCGGGCTTAGATCATGTGCTAACAAGACGGAGATTTTTGGACATAAATGATGAGCTTTTTTGAACAAAACTACATTCGTTATGAACCTGTGATACCTGGAAGTGACATCTGATGAAGAGAATCAAAGGTAATGGATTATTTACATAGTATTTTCGATTTTAGATCTCCCCAACATGGCGGCTAGTCTGTATCGCAACACGTATTTTTCTGGGCGCAGTGCTCAGATTATTGCAAAGTGTGATTTCCCAGTAAGGTTATTTTTAAATCTGGCAAGTTGATTGCGTTCAAGAGATGTAAATCTATAATTCTTTAAATGACAATATAATATTTTACCAATGTTTTCTAATTTTTATTATTTAATTTGTGGTGCTGACTTGAATGCCGGTTATTGGAGGGAAACGATTTCCTGAACATCAACGCCACAGTAAAACGCTGTTTTTGGATATAAATATGAACTTGATAGAACTAAAAATGCATGCATTGTCTAACACAATGTCCTAGGAGTGTCATCTGTTGGAGATTGTAAAAGGTTAGTGCATCATTTTAGCTGATTTATGGTTTTGGTGACGCCTGTCTTTGAATTGGCACAACATTACACACAACTCTTGTAAATGTACTGTCCTAACATACTCTAAATTTATGCTTTCGCCGTAAAACCTTTTTGAAATCGTAAAACGTGGTTAGATTAAGGAGATGTTTATCTTTCAAAGGGTGTAAAATAGTTGTATGTTTGAAAAATTTGAATTTTGACATTTATTTGGATTCAAATTTGCCGCTCTTGAAATGCACCTGCTGTTGATGGAGTGCACCACGGGTGGGACGCTTGCGTCCCACCTAGCCCATAGAGGTTAAATGGGTCTTTCAGATCCAGAGCCAAAAAACTCCAGCTTTGTTGCTACGGGCCTTTTTGGAAGCTCATCCCACCACCAGAGCACACCGCCTGTCATCTTGAGAACGTCTCCATTTTCAAACAGACAGGTGAGACTGAAAGCAGCCACGATGCCCGAGTTATGGGTGATAGATTTCAGCAGACTGCTGAAAGCAAAGAGAGGAGGAGTTTATGCGAGTTGCTCTGTGAATTGAACGTTTCCCTTCAAAACAAAAAGAGGTCTTACATGTTGGCTTTGGAAAAATCTGCTGTTACTAACAGAAAATTACATTGGGCTCAATCATGTAGGCATGGTTACGTAGTTCAATAGCTATAACCAAGAAAGACAAACAACTAGGCTAGATGAAAATGTAACGCAGAAAACAAATTGACAAAAGACTAGCAAACCAAAGTAAGACGCCGACCCTTCTGTATGCTTTGCCATATTTCTCCAGACTAGAAAGATTAAATGCATTCCTGGCTTTGCCTGTGAACAAGACTACCTTTCAAGTAACCACACTGACAACGTGTTAACATTCTTCCCAAGGTTGGGAGTGTGACAAACTCTGTGAACGTATTATCTGCAAGGTTCTGGGAAACCAAAAATAACACCCAGAGAATATCTATGTCACAAAAAAGTGGTGAGAGAAAACAGTACCTGGCCTTCCGAGATGAGGTTTCCCTGAAATAAATATTACACAACCACAACGGGAGCCTGCGAGGACTTGCAAAACATGGCCGTAGCATAACAATAAAAGAAAAATCTATGCTGTATTTAAACTTCTACACAGCAGCCTCCAATCCAACATAAGATGATCCGTTCCTTGCCTTTTTGGCACATAGGCCTCTATAAGATTCTATGACTCAAACACTTATTAGCAAATCAACGGGAGGTAGACTACAGGCAGGGGAAGAGAACATAAAGAGACTGAGACAGTGGATGAGAATGATTTTCCCCCGGGGACATGATCTTTGCCTATTCTATTTGAAGGTTGTCCAGGAGATACAGCACCAGGGCAGCATGCTAATTATAGGACGACCCTCCTCACATATAGGCCAGCACTCACAGCACTGCAGCACTCAGCCATCAGTGCATATGAGCAATTATCTATAGTCCCTCTGACTAAGTTCTGCTTGTGTGATTACTCTGCTGTCTCTTACCTAGGGCCATGAGACTCAAATATTTTGATTTGGTCTTGCTGAGTGGCCTCATACTGTACACTCTTCCTCATATCAACATACTGCCTTCTGACTTGGTTGCCCATCTACTGTCAGTGGGTTGTTTGTCTGATAGCTAGTTGTTAATGTCTTTTTATTTAATACTAGTCCCATAAGAAACTGGGAGTTTGTTAAAAATGTATGTCCACTCTCTATCCACGGAGGATCTACAGTTGAAGTCGGAAGTTTACATACACTTAAGTTGGAGTCATTAAAACTCGTTTTTCAACCACTCCACAAATGTCTTGTTCACAAACTATAGTTATGGCAAGTCATTTAAGACATCTACTTTGTGCATGACACAAGTCATTTTTCTAACAATTGTTTACAGACAGATTATTTCACTTATAATTCAGTGTATCACAATTCCAGTGGGTCAGAAGTTTACATACACTAAATTGACTGTGCCTTTAAACAGCTTGGAAAATTCCAGAAAATAATGTCATGGCTTTAGAATCTTCTGATAGGCTAATTGACATCATTTGAGTCAATTGGAGGTGTACCTGTGGATGTATTTCAAGGCCTACCTTCAAACTCAGTGCCTCTTTGCTTGACGACATGGGAAAATCTAAAGAAATCAGCCAAGACCTCAGAAAACAAATTGTAGACCTCCACAAGTCTGGCTCATCCTTGGGAGCAATTTACAAATGCCTGAAGGTAGCACGTTCATCTGTACAAACAATAGTACGCAAGAATAAACACCATGGGACCACGCAGCCATCATACCGCTCAGGAAGGAGACGCGTTCTGTCTCCTAGAGATGAATGTACTTGGTGCGAACAGTGCAAATCAATCCCAGAACAACAGCAAAGGACCTTGTGAAGATGATGGAGAAAACAGGTACAAAAGTATCTATATCCACAGTAAAACGAGTCTTATATCGACATAACCTGAAAGGCCGCTTAGGAAGGAAGAAGCCACTGCTCCAAAACCGCCATAAAAAAGCAAGACTACGGTTTGCAACTGCACATGGGGACAAAGTTGGTACTTTTTGGAGGAATGTCCGCTGGTCTGATGAAACAAAAATAGAACTGCTTGGCCATAATGACCATCATTATGTTTGGAGGAAAAAGGAACAGGCTTGCAAGCCGAAGAACTCCATCCCAACTGTGAAGCACGGGGGTGGCAGCATCATGTTGTGGGGTGCTTTGCTGCAGGAGGGGCTGGTGCACTTCACAAAATAGATGGCATCATGAGGCAGGAGAAGTATGTGGATATATTGAAGCAACATCTCAAGACATCAGTCAGGAAGTTAAAGCTTGGACTCAAATGGGTTTTCCAAATGAACAATGACCCCAAGCATACTTCTAAAGTTGTGGCAAAATGGCTTAAGGACAACAAAGTCAAGGTATTGGAGTGGTCATCACAAAGCCCTGACCTCAATCCTATAGAAAATTGGGCAGAACTCAAAAAGCATGTTTGAGCAAGGAGGCCTACAAACCTGGCTCAGTTACGCCAGCTCTGTCAGGAGGAATGGGCCAAATTACACCCAACTTATTGTGGGAAGCTTGTGGAAGGCTACCCGAAACATTTGACCCAAGCGAAACAATTTAAAGGCAATGCTACCAAATATTAATTGAGTCTATGTAAACCTCTGACCTACTGGGAACGTGATGAAAGAAATAAAAGCTGAAATAAATCATTCCCTCTAGTATTATTCTGACATTTCACATTCTTAAATTAAGTGGTGATCCTAACTGACCTAAGACAGGGAATTTTTACTAGGATTAAATGTCAGGAATTGTGAAAAACTGAGTTTAAATGTATTTGGCTAAGGTGTATGTAAACTTCCGACTTCAACTGTAAATGACTGCTCTCCCATAGCGTAAGAGAGGAGAGCTCACCATTTGTAACATGTACCAACTTGGAGATAAAGGCATCACAGCTCAATTCATAAGCCATACCTCCAGATCTCCATCTGAGAGTGATGGTTTTAAGTATCACCAGAAAAAGCAATCTTCCTTCTCTACAGTGAGAAACAGATACATAAGTATTCATTTCTTCTGCTTCCCAACCTGCGAGACTGAAAAGGATATTACTTTCCTGCAACATAAATCGCCCTTTAGGGATAAAGAGCTATTTATGATTGCTGACAGAAGGAACTATGGATTATCCTGTAATACAATCAGCGGGCACAATAAAAGCAAGACACAATGTGATACACTTCTCAAGTTTGACAGAATGAACACATATTCTTGTTCCCATCACTGGCTATATACATTTTACAGGCTCAGAGAACAACAAACCTAAACGTTGCTCTAAACATTTGAGTTTCCTCCTCTTTGACACGTTATTCTGGTCACTGTACCAAACACAGGGTCAGCGAGCACACTGAGTGAAGTAGACACTCTCTATTCGGAGTTAACTCCGGAGATTGGGAAAGACAAGAAAACAATTTACAGTGCTGCTGAGCAGTTTTCCCATGGGACTAAGATATCATTCTAAGATATCAGGGTAGAACGGTGCCATGACTCACTCCCTCTAAGTCCTCATATCATCAGTGTTAACTGGCCACAATGGTAAAGTCCCAGAAGGTTATGCATGCCAGTAGTATCTCCCAGCTGTGTGTGGTCTTAGTTAGGGTGAGAAGCACTGCCCTGTCCATGGTGCTGAATGCAGACCAATACACTCACTCATCATCTCGGTCACTCTCACACACCCCACACACCCAAACAGACAGATTTCCTGTCATTATGTCAGATAACGTGTGAGGCTGGTGTGTATGTGTGTGGCTATTCCATGGAAATGAGCTAATATACAGTCGTCCTTGTGGAAGGTGGACAAGTGCTTCATTTAACCCTCCAGGTGCCCTTGGTTGCCCAAGGGCTTACGTAACCCACTTGGAGAAACTCAGTGATACTAAGTCCCTGGTAGTGACACTAGAGCCAGGGTCAGAGGTCAACATCTGTCCTTGGAGAGAGCATCTGGTGTACAGCAATCAAGGTCGTGTTCATGAGGGCACACAACTGAATTTTTTTTGGCGACAGAAAACAAAAAAGTCCATGTTATCCCTTCCTTGTTTCAGTACATTTTTATTGCGTTTCGTGTCTAGTGAACATGAACCTGGAGACAGAGTTGGATGGAAGAAAACTTTACTAGGAAGAGAGAGGCTCATGTTTCTCTATCCCTGTTTCTTATCTCCTTATGTTCTCCTCTTTCTCTTCTCCCTTCCTCCATATTCATCTCTCTCAATCTCTGGGAAGAGAAAGGCTATTGTTTAAATATCTCTCTGTCCTGGTTTCTTTCTCTCGATCTTCTCCTCTTTCACTTCTACTCCTTCCTTTGCTCTCTACTCATCGCTCCCTCAAGCTCTGGGAAGAGAGATTTGTGAGTGTTTGAATGCCATGCTTGTGGGCAAGGCACTTTCCCTGTTCACTGGGCTTCAAGACATTTTTGTAATTTTAGAAGTTCACAGAAAGGATGACCGTAAACACCATGGTCACACCACGGTCCACTGTCTAAGTCCGAAATTTGCAGAAATGCCAGTATAGACCGCATTGCAGCATCACTGTGGTCCTGTTCTACATAGCAAGCCCAGAAATTAGCAGCAGAATCTAGCTTTGCTTTAGGCCCATTCAGTCAGCACTGAATCATTGATGCGGACAGCTGTGTCTTTTACAGTAGGAAGTTTGGGCAGTTGTTCTCCGCTCCATAGCATCTCGTCCTGATACTCCATATGACCTGTGATGTTTCCAGTTCCAGGCAACAGCCTGTCCATCACTTAACTCTCATACTGCCACACAATCTCTCCCAACCCCTGGGCAGAAGAAGCAAACACTGAAGACTATATTCCGTGATTTCTGGAGGACCTTCACAACAGAGAAATGTGTTTGGGGTTAGTAGTATCCTTGGGTTATGTTCTGTAGAATCCTCCAGAACAAATTTGAAATCAAAAATAACCCTGATGCTTTTGAAGAGTGAGAGAGATCGTATCAAGTGGAGTATCATTAGTCTTCTCATCAGGCTAAATAAGTAATGTAGGAAGGCATTTAAGAGTACAGCAATATAAATCTCAGCCCTAAGGACCGGTGTCGATGTTGGTTTGTGTGTTTATTTTCTGCTTTATGGACATGCCTAAATCCCCTGATATGCATCTATCGTGTTCCCAGAGAGCGTTGTTTCTGGAGTGTACGTTGATACTATTCGCCCACAGCTTACACAATCCACGGGCACCTGGGGTTCACCACTAAAACCTAGGAATTCTAAACTTGGCACAGGTGGCATGAAAATGATCCCTGCCATCTGTTTCTACTGCACGTTGTAGACACTACGCACGGTCTGACCATGCTGGGTGAACTCAACACGTCAGCCAACTATGCTGTCATCATCATGGCTTTCTGTGCACATGAATAGTCGGGTTGCACCTCTCTTGCGTCACATGACGAAGTTCAAGGTGATATGAATCAACCTGCCTGAAAGCAACACCAACTGACGCAGACAGGAGAGGAAGTGAGATAGACAGAAGGGAGGAAGTTGGTGAGGGTGTGAGGACGGAAGTTACCTTGGTGATTCACCTGCTTGCACAGGCATGCACATGCAGACACGTACACCTACACACACACATTAGACATGCAAACAGGAGACTCTCTAACATACACAGAAAAATACACTTCCGTGTTCTTTCCCACACAGGATAACATACACACAGATACATTTACACACATTTCAAGTCTTATATTGCATCTGTAAGCTACTTCATACCCCGATACATGCATGTCTAATATGGACCAGCTTGAGGAAAGAACTAGAAGACTTTACTGTTGCTCTGGTTTCGTAGAGACCCAGCCATTCCCCTGGGTCTCTACAGCAACAACAACCAGAATACTATGAATAGTCACAAACCGTCCCAACTTATATCAGGACAACCTGAGGGTTATAGCCAATAGACACACTCAAAATCGTGTTCACGCAGAGTGTCAGGTGCGAGAAGGTGTGTTTTGTGAAAGGCAAATGAAGGAACGTTAAAGCACCAAGACACGTGACTGTTAAACAAACAGCTGAGCAATTGGGACCGACTGAGTTAACACCTCCGTAATATATTATGGAATCTCTTCCAATAACCTGGTTATTCAGTGGAAAATCGAGAACTGTCGCTTTCCTGTCAATTCTGTTCAAAACTACAACTGAGAATGCAAAGTTCCACTTAAGCAGAATGGTCTCACTTCTCCACCACAAGAGATGTACATTGTATTTTTTGTACATAATACATTGATCTTACAGATTCCTTTTTTTCCCTCTCAATTCAGTCGGGAGTTAGTGTTTTGTTCATTTGCTACTACCAGATGTCTTCTTTGAGAACAGCACTTAGAAGAGGACACATGTCGATGATGTAAGTCTGTCAGTTTCGACCTGGGCTATAATAGTATTTGACATATTTTGGAAATAGTCCCAAAAGTGCACTGTCCACCCATCTGTGTCCAGTTTGAACCCAGGTCTGGTATCAGTTCCTTTACTACTCTATTGTGTGTTACGAGTCCTGGAGAGAACCGTGGCTATAGACTTTTCAGTCACTAAATCAGTGCAGTTCAGATAGAAAAACCCACTCACGTGCATGTGTTTTTATTTATAGAACTCAGCACATCATGATAGAGGATGGCTTCGGGGTCAAATGTTTTTTTCTGATCCGCATTAGCCTGGTTAGGTGACTAACCTACATGTAAACAAATACTTTCAAAGCAGTAAAAGAGAGTAGGCCTATGAGTTTCTGTTTGTTTGGTTCCTTCTCTGTGTGCAAGCTAACTAATTATGTAACAGATGTCTTGTAGTGTGAAATGCATTCTGAAAACAAAAACATTGTACATAACGCCAGCTCTCACCAGCTTGAATAAAATAGGCTTAGGTTATAACACAGCAGGTCCAGAGAATGCATCTCATTGTGGACTACAGGTAGGCTATATGATGTTAGTCTTGTTTATATCATGTTTTTCACGCAGAGTGGGCTGCTCTCTCCATCCACTCCTTTATGAAGTAGTTCTGGCCAAGGTGCCTATACAAGCATAATATTCAACTGAGAGTTGGCGTGTGCACTACTTAGAGGAAAACGTAGTGACATTCACTGTGATAGCATGATGTGATCTTCGACCAACAGTGATAGTCTAGCCTATTTTGTTCTGTAGGCCTACGTGAGGCTATAGAAATATATGCGTATTGACAATAGGCATGTGTCGCTTTGTCAAACATCGAATTGAACTGATGAATAACACGACATTCCTCGCATCTTATGCAGGTCGAAACCTAACAAGCTCTTACAGATTAAACAAGACAACGTACATGTTTACTAAATCGGTTGATGCTGCAAGCAGCGCAACAAAACAGCTGTCAACAGAATTACAACGTATCCGTCACATGGTCGGGCGCCGCTACAACCACAATGTACTATTATTTGCGTTTCGGTTTTTGACTCTTTTACATACCCTTCTCCGTTTAGATTGAATCAAATGCATCCACAATAAGAGGCTGTGATTTTGATGTGTAGTTTCTCTTCTCGTGGACAATAACGTATTTTCTTCCACGGTTTGACGTGGTTTTCACAGACTGCCTTCGTAAAAACGTATGTCTCGTTGCTTCCTGTTTTAGGTACAGTGATGATTGTTTCTTCGGGGTGGGGCGGAATGTTGATACTCCGCAAAGAAATGTGGGCAAAAGAGCAGAGCATGCCCGTACACGCACGCACTCGTCTGTATCACAAGACACGTTCGTTTAAGGTATGTGATAAGAGTGGCTTCTGCCCTTGACAGTTAGTGAAGAAACCATATTTTGTTGTAAAACAAGGTATATCGGGAAACATAAACTGCTGCAATGTACTATATTTCTTAAAAAGGCTAAACATGTCATTACTGCAGATAGGATAAGATTCATACACAGGCTTTGAATAAAATGGAATTGGACATTGTGAATTCGGTTTCTTATTCAAATCAGATAGGGCCACTAATTACACAGTATTAATTGCACAGGAATTAAAATATTGTACTGATCCTCGCTATTTGAGCCACGTTACAATTTTCAACAAGTCAGTTAAAAGGATCCGACCCTTTAAAAAAAACTAAATCGCCTAAAATGACATACCCAAATGTAACTGCCTGTAGCTCAGGACCTGAAGCAAGGATATGCATATTCTTGATACCATTTGAAAGGAAACACTGACATTTGTGGAAATGTGAAATTAATGTAGGAGAATATAACACATTAGATTTGGTATAAGATTATACCATCATCTTTGAAATGCAAGAGAAAGGCCATAATGTATTATTCCAGCACAGGTGTAACAGTGTAGGTTCCGTCCCTCTCATCGCCCCAACCTGGGCTCGAACCAGGGACCCTTGCACACATCAACAACTGACACCCACGAAGCATCGTTACCCATCGCGCCACAAAAGCCGAAGCCTGTGTATGAATCTTATCCTATCTGCAGTAATGACATGTTTAGCCTTTTAAAGAAATATAGTACATTGCAGCAGTTTATGTTTCCTGATATACCTTGTTTTACAACAAAACATAGTTTTAGAGAATTTGGCAGTACATCCAACCTGCCTCAAAACCACCGACACGTGTATGACATCGTGTGGGCGAGCGGTTTTCTGATGTCAACATTGTGAATAGACTTTCCCATGGTGGCAGTGGAGTTATGGTATGGGCAGGCATAAGCTATGGACAACCAACACAATTGAATATCTTTCCTACTTATTGCGTTTGAGCCAATCAGTTGTGTTGTGATAAGGTAGGGGTGGTATTCCGAAGATAGCCTTATTTGGTAAAAGACCAAGTCCATATTATGGCAAGAACATCTTAAATAAGCAAAGAGAAATGACAGTCCATCTTTACTTTAAGACATGAAGGTCAGTCAATCTGGAAAATTTCAAGAACATTTAAAGTTTCTTCAAGTGCAGTCGCAAAAATCATCAAGCGCTATGATGAAACTGGTTCTCATGAGAACGGCCACGGGAAATGAAGTTACTTCTGCTGCAGAGGATAAGTTCATTAGAGTTACCAGCCTCAAAAATTGCAGCCCAAATAAATGTTTCACAGAGTTCAAGTAACAGACACATCTCAACATCAACTATTCAGAGGAGACTGTGTGAATCAGGCCTTCATGGTTGGTTTGCTGCAAAGAAACCACTACTAAAGGACACCAATAAGAAGAAGAGACTTGCTTGGGCCAAGAAACACAAGCAATGGACATTAGACCGGTGGAAATCTGTCCTTTGGTCTGATGAGTCGAAATTTGCGATTTTGGGTTCCAACCGTGTCTTTGTGAGACGCAGAGTAGGTGAAGGGATGATCTCTGCATGTGTGGTTCCTACCGTGAAGCATGGAGGGGGAGGTGTGATGGTGTGGGGGTGCTTTGCTGGTGACATTGTTGGTGATTTATTTAGTGACACTTAACCAGCATGGCTACCACAGCATTCTGCAGCGATATGCCATCCCATCTGGTGTGCGCTTAGCGGGACTATCATTTGTTTTTCAACAGGACAATGACCCAACACACCTCCAGGCTGTGTAAGGGCTATTTGACCAAAAAGGAGAGTGATGGAGTGCTGCATCAGATGACCTGGCCTCCACAATCACCCGACTTCAACCAAATTGAGATGGTTTGGGATGAGTTGGACTGCAGAGTGAAGGAAAAGCAGCCAACAAGTGCTCAGCATATGTGGGAACTCCTTCAAGACTGTTGGAAAAGCATTCCAGGTGAATCTGGTTGAGAGAATGCCAAGAGTGTTCAAAGCTGTCATCAACTTTGCTAATGTCACGGATAGCTCATTCTGTTCACCAGTTCCGGAAGTCTACGTCACCGGCTATCTATGCTTCACTGAACGGGATTCATTATCATCAACCCCGGACTGTCTTGTCTGGCCCTAGCCCTCACCCTCCGATCCAACAGGTCCCAGACGTGCTCAATGGGATTGAGATCCAGGCTCTTCGTTGGCCATGGCAGAACACTGACATTCCTGTCTTGCAGGAAATCACACACAGAACGAGCAGAATGACTGGTGGCATTGTCATGCTGGAGGGTCATGTCAGGATGAACCTGCAATAAGGGTACCACATGAGGGAGGAGGATGTCTTCCCTGTAACGTACAGCGTTGAGATTGCCTGCAATGGCAACAAGCTCAGTCTGATGATGCTGTGACACACCGCCCCAGACCATGACGTACCCTCCACCTCCAAATCGATCCCGCTCCAGAGTACAGGCCTTGGTGTAACGCTTATTCCTTCGACGATAAACGTGAATCCGACCATCACCCCTGGTGAGACAAAACCGCGGCTCGTCAGTGAAGAGCACTTTTTGCCAGTCCTGTCTGGTCCAGCGACGGTGGGTTTGTGCCCATAGGCGCCATTGTTGCCGGTGATGTCTGGTGAGGGCCTGCCTTACAACAGGCCTATAAGCCCTCCATCCAGCCTCTCTCAGCCTATTGCGGACAGTCTGAGCACTGATGGAGGGATTGTGCGTTCCTGGTATAGGGCACATAAACTCAGCAGTTGTTGTTGCCATCCTGTACCTGTCCCGCAGGTGAGATGTTCGGATGTACCGATCCTGTGCAGGTGTTGTTACACGTGGTCTGCCACTGCGAGGACGATCAGCTGTCCGTCCTGTCGCCCTGTAGCGCTGTCTTAGGCATCTCACAGTACGGAAATTGCAATTTATTGCCCTGGCCACATCTGCAGTCCTCATGCCTCCTTGCAGCATGCCTAAGGCACGTTCACGCTGATGAGCAGGGACCCTGGGCATTTTTCTTTTGGTGTTTTTCAGAGTCAGTAGAAAGGCCTCTAGTGTCCTATGTTTTCATAACTGTGACCTTAATTGCCTACCGTCTGTAAGCGGTTAGTGTCTTAACGACCATTCCACAGGTGCATGTTCAATTATTGTTTATGGTTCATTGAACAAGGATAGGAAACAGTGTTTAAACCCTTTACAATGAAGATCTGTGAAGTTATTTAGATTTTTACGAATTATCTTTGAAAGACAGGGTCCTGAAAAAGGGACGTTTCTTTTTTTTCTGAGTTTATGTGCCCTCTGTTCCCTCTGTCTGTGTCGGTTATTGTTCCCATGTCCGTTGGTGGTGTGAGTACCTATGCGTTGGTGCAGCTGTTATGCTGCATACTATATATATTCTGTATTACAGGTATCTTCCCGTGTCGTTCAACAAGGTTTACCCTCACTTTTTTGTTTGGGTACAGCTGTAACGAGGGTCGTATAAAGGGGACCAAGGCGCGGCGTGTAGAGTGCTCATACTTTACTTTAATGATAACACTTAAACAAAACAACAAAACGACAGCCAACAGTTCCGTCAGGTGATACTCACAAAACGGAAAACAACTACCCACACCAACACAGGAAAAACAGGCTGCCTAAGTATGGCTTCCAATCAGAGACAGCGATAGACAGCTGCCTCTGATTGGAAACCATACCTGGCCAAAACATAGAAAACAAAAACATAGAATGCCCACCCATCTATCACACCCTGACCTAACTAAACAGAATAACACAGCTCTCCTAGGTTAGAGCGTGACATCACCACCCCCCCAAAGGTGCGGACTCCCGGCCGCAAACCTGAACCTATTGGGGAGGGTCCGGTTGGGCATCCATATTTGGCGGCGGCTCTGGTTCCCCCTGCTTCTGTTGTTCCGGAGGAACCAGACCGTGGGTCATCGCCGGAGGCTCTGAAACGCCAACCGCCGCTGAAGACTCTTAGCTGAAGGCCGCCGCTGAAGACTCTGGGCTGCAGACCGCCGCTGAAGGCTCTAGGCTGCAGGCCGCCGCTGAAGGCTCTGGGCTGCAGGCCGCCGCTGAAGGCTCTGGGCTGCAGGCCGCCGCTGAAGGCTCTGGGCTGCAGGCCGCCGCTGAAGGCTCTGGGCTGGGGAGCGTCGCTGGAGGCTCCAGGCTGAGGATCGTTGCTGGAGGCTCCAGACTGGTGAGCGTCGTTGGAGGCTCCAGACTGGTGAGCGTCGCTGGAGGCTCCAGACTGGTGAGCGTCGCTGGAGGCTCTGGACTGGTGAGCGTCGCTGGAGGCTCCGGACGGAGGAGCGTCGCCGGAGGCTCCGTACTAGGAAGCGTCATGATCGGTTCCGGAATAGTGACCGTTGCTGCTGGCTCCATGCCATGGATCATCTCTACAGGTTCCACACCATGGATCATCACAGGAGGCTTCATACCATGGATGATCTCTACAGGTGCCGGGCCATGGATTATTCCTACAGGCTTCGTGCCAGGGTTTATCCCTACAGGCTCCAGACCATTTATAATCCCTTCAGGCTTTTTGCCAAGGATTATTTCTACAGGCTCCGGGCCATGGATTACCTCTAGAGGCTTCGTGCCATGGAACATCCCTACAGGCTCCGGGCCATGGATCGTCACTAGAGGCTTCGTGCCATGGATCATCTCTATAGGCTTCGGACCATCGCTTATCACTGGAGGCTTAGATCATGGAGCTGAAACAGGTCTCACCGGACTAGGAAGACGCACTGAGGACCGAGTGCTCAAAGCAGGCACTGGCCGTACTGGGCTATGGAGGCGAACTGGAGGGAGAGTGCGAGGAGCAGGCACAGGACGTACTGGATTATGGAGGCGCACTGGAGGGAGAGCGCGAGGAGCAGGCACAGGACGTACTGGGCTACGGAGGCGCACTGGAGAGAGTGCGAGGAGCAGGCACAGGACGTACTGGATTATGGAGGCGCACTGGAGGGAGAGCGCGAGGAGCAGGCACATGCTAACCACAATAAGCACGGGGAGTTGGCTCAGGTCTCAGTCCTGGCCCAGCCAAACTACACGTGTGCCCCCCCATATTGCCTCCCGTTCCTCCCCGGTAGGCTCCGATATCTCTCTATTACTTGCCCCCAAGTCCAGTTTCTCCTTTCTATCCACTCCTCACTTGACCAGGTGTCCATTTCTGCCCGGGCACGCCGCTTGATCCAATCATGGTGGGTAGTTCTGTAATGAGGGTCGTATAAAGGGGACCAAGGCGCGGCGTGAAGAGTGCTCATACTTTACTTTAATGATAACACTTAAACAAAACAACAAAACGACAGCCAACAGTTCCGTCAGGTGATGCTCACAAAACGGAAAACAACTACCCACACCAACACAGGAAAAACAGGCTGCCTAAGTATGCCTTCCAATCAGAGACAACATTAGACAGCTGCCTCTGATTAGAAACCATACCTGACCAAAACATAGAAAACAAAAACATAGAATACCCACCCATCTATCACACCCTGACCTAACTAAACAGAAAAACACAGCTCTCCTAGGTCAGAACGTGACAACAGCCCAGTGTTTTTGTATACGTGTTTGTTTTGGGTGTATTAAAAAACCCTATTGTGTAACCCTGCGCCTGTCTCCAAAATCCTTTATACCAGCGTGACAGCTACCTTGATTGCAATGTTACAAAACACTATACTGCAGGCAGAAGAATAGTAGCCATTCTTCTATGACATTTAAAAAGTGGGGTGGGGGTTTCTACTACGCTATATGGAATTGTTTTAAGAAGGTCATACCAAGGATCATTTAGCTATTGGATTTTGAATTTTATGACCCCTTGAAGTATTAAAAAAATATATAAACAATTATTTGCCAACATTTTTTGGAGGGTCTTACTGCTATTAGCCCATACAAACGCATTCAATAACATATTCACTACATGGAACAACAGTACCCAAAACATATCAAAAGGAAGTTTGTTTTGAAGTGTCTAGCCTATATCTGAGAGATATAACAAAGATCAGGATACATTTGTTAGTTTTTTTACGTTTTTTTTTACATGTATTTAACCAGACCGGCTGATGACAGCTCTCTGGCTGGACAAGAACAGGTGGTCGCTCCCTGTCCCCGATGACAGTGGTGCTGCTGCTAAATCCGACTCCCAGACAAAAAAAAACATAAAAGATCCCGGTGAGTGGCCAAAATATATGAATGGATCTTTATGGGATATGTTAGAGCAGGCTGGGCCACATCAGGATAAGGAGGGGAATTTCCCAAGAGATGAGGGGCAACGAAAGTTTTCGGTGGCCCACTACAATAGGAGGATGGCGAACGGGAGAGAGTGGAGAGACCAAGGCTTGTCTATTCCAAGCAAAACGATGCAGCCTTCTGTTTTTGCTGCAAACTTTTTTACACCTGTGGAAATCTGCGCTGGTCAGAGATGGGACCAGGGACGGGAAGAATCTATGCCACCTCCTCAGCACGCATGAGAAGTCGTATGACCATCTAGATAGTTTCCAGAGGTGGAAGGAGCTGGAGATCAGGCTGGTGTCCAAGCAAACTCAGATGATTTGACTTCAGGGACCATGCGCAGCTACCGAGAGAAAACATCGCTGACTGCAATGCAGCACCACAGCAGAGGAAAGAGGCCACTCTAGACGGATCTGAAATAAATAAATGCTGAAACTGATGTTGGACAATCAAATTCGATATGTAAATGAATGAAAATTGTTAAGGCTGGGTCATTTACATAAAGCTTATTTTACACTGCTCCAGCGAAACAAGGCCCGACATGCATTTATAAAAGCACTTGTTTCCAAAGCTCAAATGATCTTACTCTGTTTTACAGTTCTACAGGAATATTAAAATATTTGTTAAATATGTAACATAAAAGTGTTATTTTTATTGTAATTGAAACAATTATGGGGTCGTGCCATGTGTGATAACAGGTGGGATATTATTAATATGAAACCTGTTCTCCTACTATAGGTTGAAGGTTGCATAATGATAGCAGCAATGTAACTCTCCGATGCAGGGGTTCAAGTAAAACTCCCTTATGCCCGGTAAGGGACCTTCTATATGTGCACGCGTGCATCACATTTTTTTATGGGCCTAAATATAGAATTACTGTACATAAATAATTGGAGCTTACTTCTTCATCTTCCAATAAATAAGTGGTAGGCCTACCTATTTGACAGACACAATTATCCTATCCATAGATCTCGGTATAGCCAAATACTCCAATACTGTCGCATGCACTGATTAAATACCTCCGTGTCTGGGAAGGGCTTGGTGTGTTTGATCAAAACCAGGGCTCGAATTGAGTGAGGGTATCACATACACTTTGTTAAAGAAAAGGGCAAAAAGGATATCTATTGTTTGATTTATATTTTGAAATAAATACGTACAACGCATCGCAGTGCTAGCTGTGCCACTAGAGATTCCGGGTTCGATTCCAGGCTCTGTCGCAGCCGGCCGCGACAGGGAAATCCATGAGGCGGCACACAATTGGCCCAGCATTATCCGGGTTAGGGGAGGGTTTGGCCGGCAGGGATATCCTTGTCACATCGCGCACTAGCGACTCCTGTGACGGGCCGGCAGCAGTGCACGCTGACACGGTCGCCAGGTGTATGGTGTTTCCTCCGACACATTGGTGCAGCTGGCTTCCGGGTTAAGTGGGCATTGTGTCAAGAAGCAGTGCGGCTTGGTTGGGTTGTGTTTCGGCTGACACACGGCTCTCGACCTTCGTCTCTCCCGAGTCCGTATGGCAGTTGCAGCAATGAGACAAGACTGTAACTACCAATTGGATGTAACTGTAACTACCTATCAAGACTGTAACTACTTATTGAGCTTTTCTCTTTCTGAAAAGAGAAGATGTTTGTTTAAACCCAGGCAGCTTTTAGGGAAGCACTTCTGTTGTTGGGTAAAACAACGGATGAGTAGCCAGCAGTTGAAACGTACAGTTTTCTGCGTCAATAGAGCCTCTGTGTCACGTCCTGACCAGTATAAGGGGTTATTTGTTATTGTAGTTTGGTTAGGACGTGGCAGGGGTGTGTTTGTTTAGAGTGTTTCGGGGTTTGTTGGGCTATGTTCTTATTTAAGAGGGGTGTTTGTTTAGAGTGTTTCGGGGTTTGTTGGGTTATGTTCTTGTTAGTCTATTTCTATGTTAGTTCTAGTATGTCTATTTCTATGTGGTGTTTGTTGGGTTGACCTTCAATTGGAAGCAGCTGCTCCTAGTTGCTTCTAATTGAAGGTCCTATTTAAGAGGGGTGTTTTTCTATGGGATTTTGTGGGTAGTTGTTCTTTGTATAGCCTAGTTGCCTTACAGGACTGTTTCGGCGTTGGTTTTGTGTACGTACGTGTGTTTTGTTTTGTTTTTCCTTCTTTCTGACAATAAAAGAAGAAGATGAGTATACCTATTCCCGCTGCGTTTTGGTCCAATCCCTACGACACCTGTGACACTCTGTCTGTGTGGAAAGGTAACTTTTGAAAGTGCCATGCTTAGATTCATAAGGATGTCTAAGATGTAATTATTTTTGTCTCGCCTAGGGCGGTAGAACATCCACGGCATTGGTGATTTTATCATTGTAATCAGATTGAAAATATTAGGCTATGTTATTGACATTGAACTGATTATATAGCCTACAAACCAGATGTGTTAAACAATGTGTTCAATTTGTAGCATAGGCCTATTAATTGGGCTGCTATTATGTTCTGTTCCTCCGACTTTTAGCTGAGATTTTTTTTTGGCTAGCCTAGGGCGGCAGAACGTCCAGGACCGGCCCTGTATTTAACCACATATTTTGGGCATTAAACAGTCTCCATACACTGTAGACTTCCATTAAGTTTTTTTGACTGGTACTGGGAGTCTTGTGAGGCCTAGAGCAAAACATAGAGCAAAACAACCGACATATACAGTGCCTTCAGAAAGAATTCAGACCCCTTGACTTTTTCCACATTTTGTTACGTTACAGCCTTATTCTAAAATTGATTAAATTACACACAATACCCCATAATGACAATAAGACATTTTTTGCAAATGTATTACAAATGAAAAACAGAAATACGTTATTTACATAAGTATTCAGACCCTTTGTTATGAGACTCGAAAGTGAACTCAGGTGCATCCTGTTTCCATTAATCATCATTGAGATGTTTTTACAACTTGATTGGAGTCCACCTGTGTTAAATCCAAATGATTGGACATGATTTGGAAAGGCAAACAGCTGTTTATATAAGGTCCCACAGTTGACAGAGCATGTCAGAATAAATACCAAGTCATGAGGTCGAAGGAATTGTCCGTAGAGCTCCAAGACAGGATTGTGTCGAGGCACAGATCTGGGGAAGGGTACCAAAAAATGTCTGAAGCATTGAAGGTCCCCAAGAACACAGTGGCCTCCGTCATTCTTAAATGGAAGAAGTTTGGAACCACTAACACTCTTCCTGGAGCTGGCCGCCCGGCCAAACTGAGCAATCGGAGGAGAAGGACCCTGTCAGGGAGATGACCAAGAACCCGATTGTCACTCTGACAGAGCTCTAGAGTTCCTCTATGGAGATGGGAAGAGGGACCACCATTTCTGCAGCACTCCACCAATTAGGCCTTTATGGTAGAGTGGCCAGACTGAAGCCAGTCCTCAGTAAAAGACACATGACAGCCTGCTTGGAGTTTGCCAAAAGGCACCCAAAGACTCTCAGACCATGAGAAACAAGATTCTCTGGTCTCATGAAACCAAGATTGAACTCTTTGGCCTGAATGCCAAGTGTCACGTCTGGAAGAAACCTAACATCATCCCTACAGTGAAGCATAGTGGTGGCAGCATCATGCTGTGGGGATGATTTTCAGCAGCAGGGACTGGGAGACTAGTCAGGATCGAGGCAAAGATGAACGGAGTGAAGTACAGAGATCCTTGATGAAAACCTGCTCCAGAGCGCTCAAGACTTCAGACTGTGGTGAAGGTTCACCTTCCAACAGGACAATGACCATAAGCACACAGCCAAGACAACACTGGAGTGGCTTCGGTACAAGTCTCTGAATGCCCTTGAGTGGCCCAGCCAGAGCCCAACCAACCTGACAGAGCTTGAGATGATCTGCAGAGAGGAATGGGAGAAACACCCTAAATAGAGGTGTGCCAAGCTTGTAGCGTCATCACTAGCGGTTCATCGCTAACATGGTCTTTTGCCTGCTAATGCCTGCAATGCAGTGAAGAAAATGATATGACAACAATAACGTCTAATGTAACAGCTTGGCCCCCCCAGTTGAAATGGTCTAGTACCGCCACTGAGCGTCATACCCAAGAAGACTTGAGGCTGTAATCGTTGCTTCATCAAAGTGCTGAGTAAAGGGTCTGAATACCTATGGAAATGTGATATTTCAGTTTTTAATTTTTTATAAATTAGCAAAAATTTCTACAAACCTGTTATTGCTTCGTCATTATGGGGTATTGTGTGTAGATTGAGGGAAAAAAAACTATTCAATCAGTTTAGAATAAGGTTGTAACCTAACAAAATGTGGAAAAATTCAAGGTGTCTGAATACTTTCCGAAGGCACTGTACATGTTCGTGAGAGTTTCACCTTTGCACAGAGAGGTTAGTATTAGTGTGTAGCCCAAACGGTTCAGAAACTACAGACAGAAGTTGGCAGAACTGCTCTACCGACGAGTCTCCTGACATTTGTAGAGGTCATAGAGCAAAACGGATGGACGCTACAGATGATTTTCTGTGGAGACAGATTTTCGGGATGTCGCATGATTTGACTGCTCTAGCTCTGTCACCTGTTGTATTATTTGTTCTGTCTTTTCTGCTGGATTAAACTGAAATTGCAACCAACTTTCTATGGCTTGTTTAAAAAATCTGTATTTTGGAGATTTGTTTTCAAATAACCGAAAGTGAGTGAGAAAAAGGCCATTCTTGAACATGGGGTGAGACATTCTTACTAATTTGTAAATAAAGCCAATTTGTTATTTAGAATTATTTATTTCTGTTTTTAGAGGGAGAGAAACCAAAAGCCCACCGTCGCCTCATGGGTCTCCCGGTCACGGCCGGCACAGGTATCGAACCAGCATCTGAAGCAACGCAGTCTGCACTGTGATGCAGTGTCTTAGACCGCTGCGCCACTTGGGAGGCCCCATCTAAGATGCTTTTAATGCCGATCAATTGCCATGCACCAAGTTTCTATTGTCCTGCTAATAGCCCATAATGGTGCTGTACAACGTGACCGGTCGGGAGTAGGCTACAGTACTACAGTAAGAGCAAAATAATCTTAACGTTTCCACACCCTAATTGTAGTCTAACCAATACCCAAATGGAGATTCAGTGAAAATAAAAATCTCATTGATTTCTCAAGACTAATCCCCATGCTTACCTTCCACTTGCCTCTTTCATTAATTTTGAAAGAGTATTTCCCAGTAAGCAACAATTTGTTTACCTTCATTAGCCAACTTTGTTCCAATATTTCTGTCATTCAGTAATATTTACTCCCATAGTAATTCGTTATGGATCCATATGGAAAATGACATGCGCAAGAAACGGTGGTAATATTTTTCCTTTTAGAGACTATAATACATGGTGTCCAGGTCAAGATAACCAAAACATTTCTTTATTAAAGACTATCAGAAAGAATGTTGGTACTTATTTATTTTGACCCAAAGCCATGAATGAGTGAGTCACTCAGCATTATGTAGGTGCCGAGGCTATATGACTGCGCTATCAACTTGATAATTTAGCAGACATCACTTGCTTATATTCAGTCAACACATATATCTTAAGAATATCATGGAATATAATTTAACATTTTAGTTTCTCTTAGAATAAAATCCTTAGTGTAACAACAGTTTTGTTAAGTAATACTGACGAATAGTAACAACAAAATAAGTGTATTTTTCCGGGTGTGCGCGTGCAGGACAGAGGAATAGCAATTCTTACACTATTGTTCTAAATTCAATCACCTTCTTCATCCTCATCATTCAGCTCATTGAAATTCGATTTTGAAGTCATGCACAATTATCAGTTTCTATTTGGTTTATGTCGCCCATTCACTGTCAGTTAGAGACACATTAGTGCCTTGGGACCCAAAAGCATAATCAGTGCTCTTACTACCCCTTGCGGTGGTCTGGAGCAATGAAGCAGTGATGCAGGGTACCGTACTAAAACCACAAAGGACCTCTAAATCCCGCAGCATAATCTCAAAACTTTTAGTTGAGCAACCACTGTAGGCGGATGCGATGGATTGAGATGCATCAACAGTCTCATTGGATCCGAGGCTAAGCAATCCTTCCCTTTGTGTCTGTTTTGACACATTCACGAGTAGTATCCATGGTTGAGCTTCTTCGACTAGCTCAACTTCATACGAACAAAAAGAGCAAGAAAGCCAAGCCATATTAGCTAGGTGTTGGCAATAAGTGCACACACCTGTTTTATGTTCTACAATATTTAAAATGAGGTTCACAAAGTAAGGCTGCAACATTGTCAGCTCTGGAGAGCTCTTGCACTATAGCGGGCTAAATCGACAAGTCTCCTTGAAAATATCAGTTTCACTTTTAACAATAATTGTTGCTATATTTAAAAATATGTATCTTTTTTGGGGCGGGGAAGACCGCAAATTAATATTGCACTGTGCATTTTGATTATTTGTAAGTTATGTCGCCCTGTGACAACCCAGGCACCCTTATTGTAAAATGACCAAGTCACATCAAGGTCTTATTGTCATAAGCGTCGTAGTGAGTGGACCAAAACGCAGCGGGTATATGTATGCTCATCTTCTTTTATTGAAGAAAACAAAAACACTTATACTAAACAAACGACGAAAAACAGTCCTGTAAGGTACACTGACAACACATGGAGACAACTACCCACAAAACCCATGGAAAAACACCCCTACTAAATAGGACCTTCAATTAGAGGCAACGAGGAACAGCTGCCTCCAATTGAAGGTCAACCCAAGAAACTTAAGCATAGAAAGACACACTAGAACAAACATAGAAATATACTAACATAGAACATAAACCAAAAACCCCGAAACACATAAAACAAACACCCTCTGCCACGCCCTTACAATAACAAGTAACCCCCTTTACTGGTCAGGACGTGACACTTATGAAAAAAATGTACAGGGTATTTATTTTTCCAATTCCTGAAAAGACTATACTTGAATTCTAATCGAACCCAGAATTGAAATTGCACATTTTAGATCTGTTTGGGGGTTGCATCGAAGCATATAACGCAGTAGACCCACAGGATCAGGTGTTCAGAGACAAATACAAAACAATTTATTCATTCACTTTCAATTTCCTTGAAAATGTGTGCTTTTCTGCCCTGCTATAACTGTCAGATGGAATCAAATTACACAATAAATGTTAAGAAAAGAAAGTGTGGAAGAAATAGGTTGTAATAACTGATATTCTTTCTGAGTTCCAGCTCAGACAAGGAAACATGTGTCCAAAGATCTCTGGTATTATTTTGGATGTAAGAAATGACCAACTATTGTATGTAAATGTCACATACTGTAGGATTAATGTACAACAGACCATACAGCAAGCCATACAATCTTGGGTTGTATTCATTAGTGCACACCATTGCAAAAACATTGCAACGGAAAACAAAAGCGAGCGATTCATATTGAACAAGTTGAGGTACAGTAGTCCCTCTCGGTGTCAGTCTGTTTTCATCCATTTGGTGCCAAGCGAATACGACCTTGAACAACCACATTATGGTTATTACAGGAATCTGTGGTTGTCTCTCATCAGTAATGACCAATGCAATTATGCTGATAGGAGACTTTTGGACACAGGTGTTGTGTCCAAACCTAGGAGCAGGAAATACAGAGATTGCAAACAGAGATTTTCCATCTCATGTTACTCATTTTTTATTTTTTTTTCCTACGTTGATAATCAGTCATCATTATCAAGAAGGCCTGGCTTCTCCTTCGGGAGGCAATCATCTAGAGTGTGTGTGTGTGGGGAGGGGGGGGCGCTAAAACCACCATTAAGACAGGGCTTCACGTTGATTTGTGAATTGTCATTGTGTTATTGACGCTACAACCTAACACTATTATTTTTACCATCTGATTGAGATGGATATGTGTTCAGTTGGCTATTGTCATTGTCCTCACTATTGTACATTTGCATATGGCTAAAGCCTCAATAAGTGGGCTTTACAAGTGAGCTGCTGTTCTGTTTCCTCTATGTCTGCCACTTAGGAGACTGTACTGATACCAGAACTGTATGCTGGTAGCCTATAATGGCCAAAACGTTTCCTGCATGCTGCTAGCAAGCTAGCTTCCTTTCCTGGACAACAACAAGCAGGTAATTGCCATATCATTGGAGTCGGAGGCACCTTCACATCAGAAGCAGTGATTAAGGTGCTCTGGAAATAGAGAGTCTCCCTCAGAACACTCAGGCAACAACATCGGAAGAAAATTGACAGGCCATTCTGGGGGTTTTCCACCTTGTGCTCAGAAAGCCTGTATTGAGCATTCTATCTGTAGCTAGGTGAGCCAAGGATGAAATAGCATAAAATAGAGGCACAACAAAGCTCTGATATTTGACAAAATGACAGACCAATCACAGAGGGAACAGTCTTATTTGTGGTGCGTTGCCAGCAACATGGGGTGTTCACAATTCAGCTTTTAGTGCTCACAGCCTAGGAAACAGTATCTGTTGGTTGTCCGAAACCAAATATTTGCATATACATTCTACGTACTTATTTGATTGTAAAGGTTGGCTTTTATTCTCATTGCATGTTCACTTCTGTAAGTACAGATAATGCTCACATCTTAAACAGACAGCACCAATTGAACATTTTGGTGCACTAGAATTGATGAAAACACATAATTTATTTCACACCTATTTAGGTTGGCTGTACTAAGGATTCAACTAAGTAGTTCAGTTAATCAGCTAATCAATTACCGTCACAGCTGCTTCAGACAACCCTATCTCTTCAATATAGAATAGCCCCATCTAGTGGAAGTAAAATTCCATAGTAACCATGTGGTCTATTTTTCAAGAACCTATAATCTCAGTTATTTGTTTGGCCATATGAAAAATCCTGAAAAAGGTTGATGCCGATAAGTTGACAGGGTAAACGGATGTTGTATTCATCAATCTGTTTGAAGTATATTGAAGAATATTCTTAAATGTATTGTGTTCATTTGGCATGCTGGTGCGTGTTCTTGTTGCTGTACATCGTCCTGTCTCAATGTTGCTTTTCTTCTTTCTGCACCATGATCATCTTCTGGAGTCATAAGGCTCACCTAAACCAGATCTAAAATCCAATAACTATATAAACCTTACTGTTTACTTTCACTTTGAAATGATATATTTATTTGTGAAATAATCTTTATGATTGCCGTCATTTGTTTGGTGTCAATCTGTTTACATCATTCCATTTTAATCTCAATCACATTAAGCCCAGCGAATAAAACCTGCATGTTATTAATCATGTCTTATGAAAATACCAGGGCTGTCTAAAGTTCATTTTCCTTGTGTTCATTGAATGACAGAGTGCAGTAAACAATGACATTCAGCCAAATGAAGAATAAGCTATAGCTTATAAATCTACTCTCTCTTGTCCACAATGCCTTTGTTGTCTGTGACGCAAAAGGTCTTGAAGCCAATGGAGTGGTTCTGACTCAAATGGCAGGTTCTCTTCTTCCTGCCTTTGATGTTGATGACTCTTTGCTGATGTGGGTAAACACAGCTGCATGATTGGGGTGATATGGGTGCTGTGTGGAAATGTGTGTTTGGGCATGCACTGATAGCTCGGCGCTAGCCGGGCTGAGAAAAGCCATTCGACCCTGACCCAGGACAATGAGGGAAATACACGCTACCTAGCATCGTGGTTCTGTTGCCATAGCTTCTAGGGCAGCGCTTGCTGAACTTCTGGGTCCATTCATCTCCCAGCTTAGGCCAGCACCATAGCATTAACACAGGCATCGAAAAATAACCCCCAGAATGCCTGGAGGTCCTGAGAAGAGATGGTGGTCAGTTCCATCTCAATTTCAGTTTTAGCATGGTTATTGTTGTTCTTTGATAGCTCCAGGTATTTTGGTAAATCATTCCCCAGAGCTCTATGACACCCCAACAATAGGCCACAACAGGGTTTATGTGTCACACTGTCTAATCTTAATTAACATTCACTATCTTGGACAATAAGTCATAACTCACAGTGTACTATAGAGTCCCATACGCTACCAAGGAACTGTACAAGTCCCACATATAGTGTGTTTGTTTTAGAGGTCGACCGACTGTGATTTTTCAACGCCAATACCGATTATTGGAGGACCAAAAAAAGCCGATACCGATTAATCTGCCATTTTTTTTATTTATTTGTAATAATGACAATTACAACAATACTGAATGAACACTTATGTTAACTTAATATAATACATCAATAAAATCAATTTAGCCTCAAATAAATCATGAAACATGTTCAATTTGGTTTAAATAATGCAAAAACAAAGTGTTGGAGAAGAAAGTAAAAGTGCAATATGTGCCATGTAAGAAAGCTAACGTTTAAGTTCCTTGCTCAGAACATGAGAACATATGAAAGCTGGTGGTTCCTTTCAACATGAGTCTTCAATATTCCCAGGTAAGAAGTTTTAGGTTGTAGTTATTATAGGAATTATAGGACTATTTCTCTATACGATTTGAATTTCATATACCTTTGACTATTGGATGTTCTTATAGGCACTTTAGTATTGCCAGTGTAACAGTATAGCTTCCGTCCCTCTCCTCGCTCCTACCTGGGCTCGAACCAGGAACACATCAACAACAGCCACCCTCGAAGCAGCGTTACCCATGCAGAGCAAGTGACGTTTGAAACGCTATTAGCGCGCACCCCACTAACTAGCTAGCCATTTCACATGGGTTACACCAGCCTAATCTCGGGAGTTGATAGGCTTGAAGTCATAAACAGCGCAATGCTTGAAGCATTGCGAAGAGCTGCTGGCAAAATGCACGAAAGTGCTGTTTGAATGAATGCTTACGAGCCTGCTGGTGCCTACCATCGCTCAGTCAGACTGATCTATCAAATCATAGACTTAATTATAACATAATAACACACAGAAATACATGCCTTAGGTCATTAATATGGTCGAATCCGGAAACTATCACGGTTATTCTTTCAGTGAAATACGGAACCGTTCCGTATTTCATCTAACGGGTGGCATCCATAAGTCTAAATATTCCTGTTAAATTGCACAACCTTCAACGTTATGTCATAATTACGTAAAATTCAGGCAAATTAGTTCGCAACGAGCCAGGCGGCCCAAACTGTTGCATATACCCTGACTCTGCTTGCAATGAACGCAAGAGAAGTGACACAATTTCACCTGGTTAATATTGCCTGCTAACCTGGATTTCTTTTAGCTAAATATGCAGGTTTAAAAATATATACTTCGGTGTATTGATTTCAAGAAAGGCATTGATGTTTATGGTTAGGTACATTCGTGCAACGATTGTGCTTTTTTCGCAAATGCGCTTTTGTTAAATCATCCCCCGTTTGGCAAAGTCTTTGTTAGGAAGAAATAGTCTTCACACAGTTCGCAACGAGCCAGGTGGCCCAAACTGCTGCATATACCCTGACTCTGTTGTAAGAGAAGTGACACATTTTCCCTAGTTAAAAGAAATTCATGTTAGCAGGCAATATTAACTAAATATGCAGGTTTAAAAATATATACTTGTGTGTTGATTTTAAGAAAGGCATCAATGTTTATGGTTAGGTACACGTTGGAGCAACGTGTACCTAAGCGATTATATGCAACGCAGGAAAGGCTAGATAAACTAGTAATATCATCAACCATGTGTAGTTAACTAGTGATTATGATTGATTGATTGTTTTTTATAAGATAATTTTTATGCTAGCTAGCAACTTACCTTGGCTTCTTACTGCATTCGCGTAACAGGCAGGCTCCTCGTGGAGTGCAATGTAAAGCAGGTGGTTAGAGCGTTGGACTAGTTAACCGTAAGGTTGCAAGATTGAATCCCCAAGCTGACAAGGTAAAAATCGGTCATTCTGCCCCTGAACAAGGCAGTTAACCCACCGTTCCTAGGCCATCATTGAAAATAACAATGTGTTCTTAAAAAAAATATCGGCCAGATCGGTGTCCAAAAATACCGATTTCCAATTGTTATGAAAACTTGAAATCGGCCCTAATTAATCAGCCATTCCGATTAATCGGTCGACCTCTAGTTTGTTTGCGTGTGCGTGTTTGTATGTGTGTGTTTGTGTGTGTGTGTGTGTGTGTGTGTGTGTGTGCATATGTGTGTGTATGTCTGTGCATGTATGTCTGTGTGTGTATCCATGCGTGTATGGGTGTGTGTGTTTTAAGCATGATCCACCAGTCATGAATCTCGTCTGTACTGTTTAGTCCTGCACATGTGTGAGACTTCCATTAAACAGAGGGCTGTAACATCAATTAGTAAATGGTATGGGTGAGTGGAAGCAAATTGAAGGATATCAGAGATAACTGAAATGATTTGTTCTGGAGAGCACACTTTTCTTTGTCCTGATGTTGTTCAGCAGAGGAGGAATGGCACCAACATTTGGCCATCCACAGGGGAGAACCCTGGGGGATATACTAATGGGCTATTGTGGATTCTGTATCTTTTACTGAAAATGCCTCCATCTCATGAAGTATCCTGTCCCTAAATACATGCTCTAGGCCTACTGCCAGAACAAGAGCCAGGCACAATCATTTACCATTATCAGAGAGGAGCTAATGCTTGTCATTTTTTTTTAAATATAATAATTTGGGATGAAATAATGTTTGTCAAGCCTGGACCACTATCCTTCATTGGCTAACCACATATCCAACACCTTGTTTCATAAGCCAACAGGCCCATTTCACAGACATGATGAATGCCAACTACACTGAGTGTACACAACATTTTCAAGAGATAATGCTGGACTATTAATCAAATGGCCACCCGGACTATTTGCATTGAACTGTATTGTTGGTTAAGGGCCTGTAAGTATAAGCATTTCACAGTAAAGTCTTCAGGGCATGTGACAAATACAATTTGATTTGACATTAGGAATATCTGCTCTTTCCATGACATAGACTGACCAGGTGAACCCAGTTGAAAGCTATCCTTATTTATGTGTTAAATCCACATCCACCAGTGTAGATGAAGTGGAGGAGACAGGTTAAAGACGAATTGAGACATGGATTGTCTATGTGTGCCATGTGCCTTTAACAGGGTATGGTAGTAAGTGCCAGGCGCACCGGTTTGAGTGTGTCACGTACTTCACGCTCAACATTTTCCCGTGTGTATCAAGTATGGTCCACCACCCAAAGGACATGCAGCCAATTGTGGGAATCTTTGGAGTCAATATCGGCCAGCATCCCTGTGGAATGCTTTCGACACCTTGAAGAGTCCAAGCCCCGACAAATTTAGGATGTGCTGAGGCCAAACGGGGGTGCAACTCAATATTAGGACGGTGTTCCGAATATTTTGTACACTCAGTGTATAGTAGACTGCTGTTAGCAATTGCAATCACCCCAGATGTTAGCCAACAAGATAATCATGTCATTCGATGTCTTATACATCGCATTGTGCATAATTATGGCCAAGTTTAATTTTGGAGTGCTTTTTAGTACATCTTGGGCGGTGGTACTGAAAGCTGACGTGAGACGCGCAGCCCAGCCCCTTCTATAATATGTAGGGGGAAATAGGGCGAGGAGGGATTTGAGCGGAGCCATCCAGCGACTGAGGACGCACCAGGTGGAGACAGCAACTGCATTACGCACCAAGAATATATAGAACAGTACATACACTCTGGGCAGCTAACTTCAGACATATTGACAAAATGTAACGTAAAAAGTATCTTCACTTACATTGTATCGAAAAACAATGAGGAACATTGTAACGAATTGAGATACAATATTGTCTGATGGCTGTATTCAAGAGACTCAAGAGACTTTGAAACAAACTATGCTTTTATTATCTGAATAGGCAAAAACGTCTGCCAGCTACTGTCAAACGACCCATGAAGACATATGAAGGCATTTGTGCGCCCTACACTTACATTTTAAAATAGTTCAGCACTAGAAAAAGTGATGAACTCGTCTGGTTTGGACAACCTTACCGAATTTGCGTCATGGTATCTCAACAGAACCGATGTCGAGGAGGAAAACCAGAAACTTCTGTTCGGGATTGGTATGGACAACTTCATTACGCTTTTGGTTTTCGGACTCATCTTTACGCTTGGAGTGTTGGGAAACTCCATGGTCATCACGGTGCTCGCCCGTAGTAAACCCGGAAAACCACGGAGCACCACCAACATATTCATCCTCAACCTTAGCATCGCCGACTTGTCCTACCTGCTTTTCTGCATCCCTTTTCAGTCAACTATTTACATGATGCCGACATGGGTTCTGGGTGCCTTCATCTGCAAGTTTATTCATTATTTCTTCACCGTTTCCATGCTGGTCAGTATTTTCACCTTGTCCGCAATGTCGGTGGACCGCTACATTGCCATTGTTCACTCCAGAAAGTCGTCCTACATCCGCGTGTCAAAGCACGCTTTGATCGGAGTGGTGGTCATTTGGATACTCTCTTTGGCCATGGCGGCGCCAGTCGCGGTCATACACAACATATACCAGAGAGACGAGAATCACACCTATTGCTGGGAAGTGTGGCCGGATCAAAACCAAAAGAAAGTCTATGTTGTGTGCACGTTTGTTTTTGGTTATGTATTGCCCCTGCTGCTGATTTCGTTCTGTTACGCAAAGGTACGCAAGCAATCCTGATGTGCTTAATATTGTATTGATAGATAATTGCCTTTACATATGTCAATTTCTGAGTTTGTGTAATCTAAGATGGGGACAACTAAGACATAAATTAGATAGCCTTTGAAAATAAATGATTTCAATACAATGCTATTACATATTTGTTATAGCATAGGCTTTAATTAATCGTTTGATAGGTCATCACACAATTCTTTATGCATTTTCAGGTTTTAAATCACCTGCACAAAAAACTCAGAAACATGTCCAAAAAGTCAGAGGCATCGAAAAAGAAGGTATGTAAAACCATTCATGACATTTGCATATTGACTGTTGATGGTGATCGTTAGTGTATGGCGGACAGCCCCACAAATGCATTTATGTTGGAGTATTACAGTCTCCCACACCAGTTGTCCAGCAGCAATAGTAGGGGAACAAGACCAACATTAGTTACAGTCTGGGATTTAAAGCTACAGTCTGGGATTTAGGAAGCCGTGCAATTGTAATTTCAATTCTTAATATTTACTTAATGATTCTTGAAGAATATAACTTATACATGTCTCATGAGCTTAGCACTATGCCCCACTCTGGCTTTGTCATAACCCAAAATAGAAGGTTGTACTACTTGTTTACATCAAGAATGTAAAGATACATTGTTTAGCTTCAAAATGTGGTTAAAACTATATCTAGGAGTTTGACCATCTTGGCCTGTCAGTCCTTGCATTTAAAGAGCTGTCTATGAATTTGAAAGGAGTTACGCCTCATCACTCAGCTCAGCTATATGTCAAACAATTGTGGGGGACACTGTTTTGTTGTTTTTTGACATTTTTACTTTAATGCTTTTTCTAGACATCTTGTCAAGAGCTCTAGGCAAGTGTTAAAACATTCAATATCATTTAAGCTTTATAAAGCTTCTATCCCTGTAGCCTAAAAACACTATTTGGATAAGATGTTTTCAAAGACATAATGATGTAAAAAAAAATATATATATATATATTGGTTGTTGTTTCTCGCCACCTAGCAATTTTATGATGTTGGCTTTAGCAGGGACAGATAGCTTCCCAATCTCCCAACCTCATATCTGACTACCAAGAAGCCATTTCATGCTATCAGTCAAGTTAGAGTAGCTAGCTTGTCTAACTATCTTAGCTGACATGTCTTCTAGCAAGGTTGGTAGACTTTAAAAAAAGCAAGCAAAAACTACATGTACTGAACAAAACTCACATTCCTTTCAACCTTTTACCCACATTTTAGCAGAGATGCAGAGAAGCATATTTAGTTTCTTTCAAAGAAGAACCACAGACAGCTCAAGAGGTATGTTTAGATATGCAGACAAATAGAAATATTATTGACATAGAATTAATCATAATGATTATGGCTCTAGATTGTAGGAAAAAGCTGTCTCCAACTTCCGGACTAGCGGCTTAGCCCCCGTCCGGAACGACCCCCTAGCCGTCCTCACATACTGACGCACCTGCATAGAGCTGCAACGTATACCATGGAAGAACCAACATCCCATTGCCAGTTTTCTAGGCAAAAATAATAGTCTAGTGAAGAAAAATAACCAATACACTTAGTCAGTATTGTAAATTGAATATAAGGCACTTGGTATCGACAGTACATTCCATCTACAATGTCCCTGAAGCGCCTGTCAATTGCCACACTTGAGTGAAGCAGCAGAGTGGGAAAGTGCAATTAAACTGGACTTTCAGCCATTACTCTTCTTAATGGCCATTTGCCTGTCTAAGCCAACCCGCTGCTGCTGCTGGCCTGGCTCTTTAGTGTTGGCCTTTAACAATATGCCCAGACACTGGTCCACATGGCTTACGCATAACTAAACAATAAAAGATTAATGTTGGTCTGAACTATGTGTTTACAAAAATGTATTCTCATTTTGTCACATATAGACAGTTTAAATGTCATTCAATAAGTATAAACTTTGATTAATGAAATAATATTTGTCTATAGGAATATCTTCACTATAATCAGGTTTCCATCCAACCTTTTTATGCAGGTAAAGTACATGTCGGATCAAAAATGTCACGACAGGCCTGATGGAAACAGTTCATTTGTCGGTAAACTTTCCAAATGTTGACAAAGCAAAATACGATAGACAAGGTGGGATCTTTATGTCACTCGGAGTCACTCGATTACACGCGGTGTGGTCCTCCCACTAAGACTCAGGCCATCCTTCAGTTTATTAGGCTACAAATGAAATAAATGATGATGAACTTCACAGGGTGGGGATGCTCCTTTCCAATAAATATCAACGGTCTTACTCTGGTGACATGATGATCGATGCTTGGCTGCGATTTGACAAATAAAAACGCATGGGGCACATGCACTATATAATGCAACTTTTTTTGTGACAAAACCATCGGTACAGTTGAAAATGTGATGGAAACCCATTTAACTTATATTTTTTTATCCGGTACATGGGAATTTAATGACAAAAGTGATTTGTATGTGGACTATGTCATTACGCACAGCCACAATAAGTCAATTCGATGGAAACACATCTCTGGTGGGAAAATGCACATATTGTTTTTATGCAGATTTTTTGAATATTCTCATGATAATATATTGACTATTGGATGGAAACCTAGCTGATGAGATATTGCTGGTTCAAATCGATGTGTATGTTTGAGTCGTCAATCATCTCACCCAACCAGCCTAATTTATTTACAGTTAAAGCTTTCACTGTGGATACAATTAAATGTGTCAAATGAGTAAAGAAAACAGAGGCTGTGTCCATTGGCAGATCAAGACGCGAGGTGTTCAATTAAAGGTATAATCAATTGTGTGTGTGCTTGTGTGTCTGTGTGGACAAAACATTAAGAACACCTTCATAATATTGAATCCACCTGCCACTTTTGCCCTCACAACAGCCTCAATTTGTCGGGGCATGAACTCTACAAGGTGTCGAAAGCGTTCTACAGGGATGCTGGCCCATGTTGACTCCAATGCTTCCCACAGTTGTGTCAAGATGGCTGGATGTCTTTTGGGTGGTGGTCCATTCTTGATACACACGGGAAACTGTTGAGTGTGAAAAACCCAGCAGCGATGCAGTTCTTGACACAAACCGGCGAGCCTGGCACCTACTACCATAACCCGTTCAAAGGCAATTAAATCATTTGCCTTGCTTATTCAACCTCTGAATGGAACACGTACACAATCCATGTCTCAACTGTCTCAAGGCTTAAAAATCCTTCTTTAACCTATCTCCTCCCCTTCATCTACACTGATTGAAGTGGATTTAACAAGGGATCATAGCTTTCAACTGGATTCACCTGGTCAGTCTATGTCATGGAAAGAGCAGGTGTTCATATTGTTTTGTACACTGGCTGGCCTCGATCTCCAGCCATTAGTTCAGTAACTCCTCCAATGCTGTGAAACGGCGTGTCAGGAGCAGCTGGGAAAATCATGCTACTATCGCCACTGTTATAAAACGTCTCCACTTATCAGCCCTAGGTACACACAGGAGGAGGACAGGGTGTTTATAGACTGTCGTGTGTGGCATCCCAGCGCAACAAAAAAATACAGATTTTCAACATCTTGTTCTCATAGGGATATCTCTAAAGCTCCTGTAATCCTCTTTGTCCTTTTACTTTGACAAGCGTATTGAGCAAATGTTTTACTTTCAATACACTCCTCAAAAATAATCCTGACAATGTGTTTGGATTATTATAAAGGGGATCGTAACATGGGAGATCAATGGAGGCCAGATAAACCTGGATTTTTGTATCATGCACTTGGTTATAAATGGGACGTGTCATATGAATTCCAGTACTTTCTGACACTTCATAATAAACCTACTCAAATAAATGAAATGTCAACAGACGGTTGTTAGCGATTGCAGTCTTAAAAAAACATCTTTAGGCTGTTCTGCAAAAAAAAAGGTGTTCCCTGGAGTAGGTAATGGGTTTGTTTTTGATTGGCATGCCACTATGTTTTAATGAATTCCCTGTGTAGGAGGTGTGAGGCACAGTTAATTAGCAGATTTAACAGTTTTACTCTGTTATTTCATTCAATTAGGCGTTTAGTTAAACAGCACACAGGAATCGTTATGGATGCCAATGCTGGACTTGTTCTTCCAATAGCCTCTAAATGGAGAACTGAAGCCCTTCAATGTGAGGATGGCAGAGGGGAAGTCACAATGTCCTACCTCCGCTGTTTCACTTCATTGATTTTGTCTTTTGGGGGATTTTGAGCCCCTCTGACTGTGTGTGTGTGTGGGCGTGTGTGTTTGGGCATGTGTCTGCGTGTTGTGTTGGGGGGGGAGGTATATGTGTATGTGTGCGGTACTATACAAACAGATTCAGATTCCCCTTCCATACCATATACAGTAACTTAAGATAGTGATTTATATATTTATATTTCCATATATGAGCCCAAGAACTATTTACAGATTCACAAGTTGTCACCATCAAATTAACTGTGCTCGGTCTCCAAGAGAAACACCACATAGACTCAAACACCGAGACTAATGATGGTAACAATAAATAACAGGTCAAGGTTATTTCCGTTTTAAATTTGGGATTTGACTGTTGAATGAGTAATTGAACACTACACATACCAATTTGACAGCTCTGAATGATTGGGAGTTCAGGGTACAGTCAGTTCTGCTAGCCTTCAAGGGAGACCTGGGAACAGGTGAAAGGGAGGTTTTTTATGTGGCTGTGCCTTTCGCAACAATGTGGTTGATGTTGATTTTGGGCTGGTTGTAGTGCTGAATGGTAGGTGTTTGAGCTGGACTTGCGTACATTTTCATGATGCCACCAAGCTTACTGAAAACCTCACTTCATTCAATTCATTACTTAGCTACATCTATCCCTCTGTGTTTGCATGTCTGATCTCTCTGTCTCGATATTACAGGTCTGTTTTTTATAGCCTGCGTTCCTATCGGTCTTTGACCATATATCTTTCTCCCCGCCTCACTCCTCTCTCTGTGTCCTTCATCTCCCTCTCTCCTTCCCTCCCTCCCTCCTTTTTTCTGAGCATCGTCTCCCAGTTTCCTGGAAAAGCTCCATGTGCTACCATGTTAGTGGGGCTAGGGGACTGCTGTGGCAGGCACTCAAGCCTCCCTTTTACCCAAATAGCAGCGGAAAGCAAGCAGACACATTTGTAAACATCTCCAGCCTGGCCCCAATGCCTTCTCTGTATGTTCCCGCTCTTTAATATATCTCCCATGTTGCGTGCAAATTATTTAACACAGCGGTAAATCAATCTGCAAGCCAGGAATGCAGGGGAAAGACAGAGCAGGTCAGCAAGCATGAAATTGGCATTTCATCTGACAGGTGCCACCTTTAACTCTGCTAGTTTTGGCAAAAGACGTGAGAACATCCCAGGTTCTACTGGAAGGCAATCTCGTAAAGGGACAAGGTTATACACGTCACATGCTTAGTGGACGCACATAGTTATAACAACTAGACAATGTATTGACATTAATAGATGCGTTCAGAAGTCCATTTAAAAAAAAAAGAAGATAAAACTGTAGTGGACAAATTCCACTCTTCATACTTGAAGACCTTTTACCCTGTGCCCCCCCCCCCCCCCCCTCTCTCTCTCCCCACTAGACTGCCCAGACGGTTCTTGTAGTGGTGGTGGTGTTCTGCCTGTCATGGCTCCCCCACCATGTGGTCCACCTGTGGGTGGAGTTCGGCAACTTCCCCTTGACCCAGTGGTCCTTCTTGTTCCGGGTGGCGGCCCACTGCCTGGCCTATAGCAACTCCTCCGTCAACCCTGTCATCTATGCCTTCCTCTCTGAGAACTTCAGGAAGGCCTACAAGCAGGTTTTCAGGTGTCAGATTACCAACTCCCCTCTCAACGAACTCAAGGAGTTCCGCAGCAAGGTGGACAACACACCACCCTCCACCAACTGCACCAACGTCTGATTGGAGGTCACTGAGTGCCAGCTCAACTACGGCCATGATGATTGGTTGTTTTCAAGTGTCCTTCTGAGACCTAATGCTATGAGGTTCCATGTTTCGATTCGGAAATGGTATGAAGATAATATGAAGAAAACTGGATATGCGCTCAAGCTACATAGTTCCACATCAGCGCTGTTCCATCATCAGAATAACGCCACGCCAGACGATGTGCCATACTGGACGTACTATCATATGTGTAGTGAGCGTCTCTTTCTTTCTCTTTCTCTCTTGCTCCCTCTCTCTCCCTCTATCTTGCTTTCTCTCTCGTTCTCTGTCATTATCACAGGAAGATTGCTGAGTCTGACTCTCAGGAAAGGAAAGAATGTGGATTTTGATATTTCACTGACCATCTTATCATACATCAAAACTGTGAATGTTTGGTAATTTGCCTTCTTATATGTGCATGTGCATAGTGTTGGTCCTTTGTGATGCTGTATTTCTGTTCTCTTAAGTAGCTATTGAAATGAGCATCTATAATATAGCTTCACGCTACACATTAAAACCTGATGTTACTGCTGTGTATGTTACATGGTAGCCTATCATGGAGTAGTTTTCAATTGTTAAAACATATTAGCTATAGATATTGCCCAGAATATAAAAAATGTACACAGTGAAAT
The DNA here is from genome assembly GCF_965601325.2 of Salmo salar. Taxonomy (NCBI): domain Eukaryota; kingdom Metazoa; phylum Chordata; class Actinopteri; order Salmoniformes; family Salmonidae; genus Salmo; species Salmo salar. The sequence goes on from NC_138292.1 coordinate 44,129,740, forward strand.
TTTGTCTTTAAAGTTGAATATTGTTTGAAGAGAAAGCATTTTGTTATTTGAATGTAATGGCCAATTCTCTTGTTGTGAGTTGCGAACGTGTATACAAGGGAAATGTTGTCCATGTAACTTAAACCTGTCTTGCCATCTGTAATAGACTTTTCAATGGAAAAAAAAAACCACAAGTTGGGATTTTTAATAACGCTGTTGTATAAACTATTTAAAAATACTCTAATGTGTACTCAATATAAGCCTACTTTATCTTATTTATTGAATTGGTGTACGATATGGGAAGTCCATGTTTTATGGCGTATTGTTTTGTCATGACATTGGCTTGTACATTAGAGCTTGTACAGGTACTGTATGTGGTTCAAAGGCATTGTGTGGGATCTCGTTACCCTTTGACTTACATTTCTGCCCATCATTAGAGAGTAAACTAAAGAAAAATCTTCAAAGATCAGAGTGCCAAGATTTTGTTTGTCTGTGGTAACCACTTACAATCAGAAGTAGACAGAAAAAAACACACAATTATTCTCACAAAAGTATATCCTGCTCCTTTTCACAGTTATCACCACATCCATGTTTGGTAGTTCAGTATATGTGAGAGAGATTTGAAAAAGTAACTTCTTCTCATTTTATGTGTCGAAAGCTAGCTAATACTCATTAAATATTTTGTTTGGTTAACATAAGCCAATCAGGGATTGCCTACTCTAGATAGAGAACAAGAATGAATACAGTAAAAAACAAAAAACATGGAAGAGACAGCACTTTGGTTATTTCTATCCATGGTATAGGACAAAACTATCTCATACGGATTTGTATATATTTGAGTACTGCCATGGGAAACTCACTTCGTGGTCATTGTACGGTATGTGGCCATCTCCATAGCGAGGCGCCTTTGCACACTCTTACTTAAGCATAAACAAATGTTAGTAATGAACATCTAGAATGGGTAAGGTTTAGGCATGCTATGAAGTGGTTAAGATAAGTGTTAGGCAGGGTAAGGTTAAGTTTAGGTATGCTACTGTAGCAAGTGGCTGAGGTAAGTGTTAGGGTAAGGTTAGAAAACAAGAACATGCATGGAGTGGAAACTGCTGCTACTCACATATTACAAATCCTGCAATTTACGTTCCCCACAACCCCCAACCAAGCACCTGGCAAAGCAACGTGACTCTTGTCACGTTTTCACTCACCACCACATAAGGGCGTTACAATTACACTCAAACTCAGCTGCCCACAGAATCGTTGGAGCTACAAATTATTTATTTAACTTTGTATTTACGGATTAATGCAACCCAGAGACTATCAAGTGATAATCATGTTAAATAATTCCTTTTTATCCCTCATTACTCGTTATCAGTGTGTTTAATGAAGACTCTCTTGATGAATTAAGACTCTTGATGATTCTTTCGTTTCTGCTCCAGAACACTGTGAATCAAATATTTGCTTTCTGGAATAGAAGAAACCTTCTACACATATCTATCTGTATTTGAATTTCTAAAATGTTTGGGAAAATGTAAAACGCTTCTTGGTTTGTTTTTGTGCCATATTATGCTGAAAAAAATCTACACTTTTATTTTTTGCCAATGCAGTGCTTATACATGTTGATATCACATTAAACTGTTGATCATGTTGTGACAAGCAATATGTTTCCTCATGAAAAGACTCACTGATTTAATTTGTTGTATTTCTTTCTACTATGCACATACAATATACAGTATCGTGATGAAGGTAGATGGATTTGACCAGTATTGCCGCAGCATAATCCTGCAGCAACTGGATTCGAACTTTTAGTACATAATATTGCTTGAACTGTGGTTAGGCAGTTAGCTGGCTAAACTTAGGCTACAAGAAAAGTGCAGTACTGTTAAAATAACCGTGTGCTAGTGCAGGTTTTCAGTGAATTTATGTAAATCACAAAACTAATCTCCAACAAATTAAGAGCCTACATCTGTACCAAAGTTATTAGGCAATAAATACAACTCTTTAATCATGCAGAGAACATCCATGGTTCTAGCCTACAGTACTGTAACAAGGTCACTCTTTTTCCTCAAAAGCGCAAACACATTCCAACCACATCTTGTGCAATTGATTTTGGAGGACTGAGATACATTTATTTAATTCCGAAGATGAAAGTAAGCGCTATTATTGACTATTGTTGAGGGCTATACCAGTCAAACCTGGTTTCATCCTGGGTATGCTTTTGGGATACGTTTTTTTGGTCATGTTCTTTCTACCCACGTTGAGGTACAAATATTAATGTGTAGTTAAAGTATATTTAGCACATTTTGTGCTTTGGTGGATGTGCTGGTATTTTGTGAGTTGATAAGATATCTGCTCTATGAATTCTAGTTTATCGACCCAGCAGGTAAATAACATTGGACTAAACAAGCTATCTGCTCCCTCCCTTGCATGTAACATATGCTAGGAGTATGTGAGGGTTTTTATCTTACCTTCCCACTTATGTTTCCACACAGCTTTGACTGTTTACTTATGATTAAACAGCATATGTACTGTAACAAGGCACTGCTTGGTTAGAGACTGCTGCCACTGTTTCGCCAGCACAATTATGATTTATATTTGACTATACACAGGGTGGGGGAGGGTTTGTACACACCATGTTATGAGACTGTAAACATTTTAGAGAAGCTGCCCTCCAAAGCTAATAAATATGAATAAGATCATTAATCATGCATCTGTCTCCTGTGGAATAAAATATATTAGCTAAGGGATACTCTGAACAGGCAATATACTTTTTATTTATTTATTGAATATTCGAAACATACAATATACTTGCAGTGAAGCCACTCAACAACTACATCATACCAGTCATCCAACAGATTCCCATTCAGAGCGACACACAGAAGCATCCAGGCTCAATGCCCTGCTCAAGGGCATGTTGACCGATCTACCACCAGGCCAAAAAACGTGAACCCGAACCCTCCAAGATCCCCCCACAGTTCCCCAATAGATGTCCCTCAACCATTCGAGACCCCTCCCACAGTCCACCCCAGGAAGAAAAATAAAAAATACAATTAATTCCATTCCTGTCATGTCCTGACCAGTAAAGGGGTTATTTGTTATTGTAGTTTGGTCAGGACGTGGCAGGGGGGTATTTGTTTTATGTGGTTCGGGGTTTGTTAATATATGTGTTTATGTAGAGGGGTGTTTGTTTAGAGTATTCCGGGGTTTTGGTTATGTTCTATGTTGTGTATTTCTATGCTCTATCTATGTTGTGTATTTCTTTGTGTTGGCCTGGGATGGCTCTCAATCAGGAACAGCTGTACATCGTTGTTGCTGATTGAGATTCATACTTAGGTAGCCCTGTTTTCACCTGTCCCTTGTGGGAAGTTGTTTTTGCATAGCTGTGTGTAGCATGCATTACTGTTTGTCATCCGTTTGTTTTGTTTCGTAAGTGGTCTAAATAAAGTTAAAATGAGCACTCAACGCGCTGCGCCTTGGTCCACTTCATACGACAGCCGTTACAATTCCCCACCCCCCAAAATGCACCAACAACCAAGAGAATGAACTAAAGAGAAAAAAGGAAAAGACAGAAGAAAACAGCAAACAATGCACTTTTTTTAATAATACATTTAAAATAAAGGACATCAAGGACAACTGAAATCATAACAGCAATGCCAACTGTATATGTTTGTGTGCATGTCTGGCACTATTACATGTATGTGTGTATTCTTGTATGTGTTTATTTGAATGAGAGTGTGTGTATATGTATGTGTACAAAAACCGGCACGGCATCAGCCTCAGGCAAACTGGCATTAGTTGTAAAAACACTGCCACTTAGTGTCATTCAAATGTACTTTTATTATGTTTTATTTTGACTTTTTTTAAACTTAAAAAAAAACTTATCTTTGACCATCATTCTACACAGCAACTCCACTCCCACTTGTCTCCAACTCCACATACCAACCCTCAGCCCATCCCATCTATCTCTGCTGGCCACCCACTTCGGGTTTCTGCACAACACATATCTTTCAACTATGCTGTGATGTTTAACGTACAATTTCAATCTATCTAATCGAATAGAATCCACAGATTGCGAGTTGAAGGTAAATATTTTTACTAAGAGTTTTAGTATATTAGTAATTGACTGACCCAGTCTCTCCAGATCTCCTAACAGTAGTATTTGTAGGGTCAATTTTAGATCAATGATATGCATTTTCTGCCATTCCTGAATCTGAGACCAGAAACAGGCTATCTGAGGGCAATACCAAAATAAATGGTCTATTGATTATGTATCTTCACAACAAAATCTGCAGAGATTCGATGATTTTATGCCCCAATTATTCAACAATTTGTTGGTGGCAAGAATTCTATATAATAATTTTAGCTGAAATGCACGAAGTCTTGAATCTTGCGTTGTTTTATATATCAACTCATACACCCTGTACCATGGAATCGGTACATCAAAAATCTCTTCCCAACTATTTTGCAATCTGTATGGCACAGTTGTCAACATCCTGGTCCTCAAATGAAACTGGTATACTTTCCTATTTATGCTATTTTTATTCCTCTGTCAGTTTTGATCCTTTATATTGGGCAGACAGACCAGTTCCCTACCTCCTCCCGCCTCCTCCATTTTTGGGGTAATGCTGTAATTAATTGGTTGTACTCTTGGATTGAGCAGACCTTTCTGTATAATTCTGATAACTCCATGAAGGACATAACTCTACCATTCCAATTTACAATATCATTTAAGGACAAAATACCCTTTTCAAACATCTTCCCCATAAATACAGGTATTTTATCATTCAGCACATTTGAGTTCAGCCATAATATTTTCAGGGGGATGAAATTGAAGCCAGCTTTGCAATGCTTGTTTGAAGAAGAGAGATACTTTGAAAAAAGTATAATTTTCAATTAATTGAAAAGGAGACATGGCAATCTGCACAAAGGCAAAAAGGCTATTTTTAAACAATCGATGAGCTTTTCTTAGTAATCTACTTGAGAACTATTTAGGGTTCAAATAAAACTTTAGAATGAGTGAAGCTTTTAGGAGTGTCACGACTTCTGCCGAAGTCGGCCCCTCTCCTTGTTCGGGCGGCGTTCGGCGATCGACGTCACCAGCTTACTAGTTACCACCGATCTGTTTCCCTGTTCGTTTGGTTTTGTCTTAATTATACACACCTGTTTCATATTCCCTGGTTATGTTCATTATTTAACCCTCTGGCTTTCATGTTTGTCTGGTCCGTGATTGTTTCCCGTTTTGTAGTTGTTGGAGGTGTTTCTCCCAGCCATGTTTTATTGCTGTGGGAGAAGTTGGATTATTGTTTTTGAGGAAAAACGTTTTGTTTGCACCCATCCCTGAGTCCTGCGCCTGACTCCGATACTTCTAACGAAAAGCATTACAAGGAGAGAGGTTTAGTGCTTTTATATTTAATAATCTCAACCCACCCAATTCATATTCATTCTATAGATGGGTACGTTTGTTTTTAAGCCTTGGATTTCTAATCCTTATTGGATCAGATTTTAATAACTAGCACTTCGATGGCCATAACGAATAGATACGTTGACAGTGGACACCCTTATTTAACTCCTCTTGACAATTCAAAACTCTGAGAAGTAGCTGTTATGTACTATTTTACACCTGGGGTTGCTATACATTATTTTTACCCATTTTATAAGAGAATTACCGAAATTGAAAAAAATCCACTCATTTATAAATAAAATCCAGTCTTACTTTATTAAATGCCTTTTCAAAATCCACTATAAATACCATTCCTGGCTTCTAATATGTTCTATTATTTCTAGTAGTTGTCGTATATTATCTCCAAAGTATCGTCCATATAAAAAACTTGTCTGATCAGGATGAACAATACCTGGTAAAACCCTTTTCATTCTGAGTGCTATGCATTTTGCTAGTATTTTTGCATCACAACATTGAAGTGTAAGGGGCCTTACACTTCAAGGCCTTAGATAGACTGGGTCTTTATATTTGCCATCTGGGTCTTGTTTTAATAAAAGAGAAATCAGACCTTCCTGCTGAGTACCTGACAGACTACCATTTCTATATGAGTAGTTAAAACAATCTAACAATGAAGCTTTTAGTATATAAAAAAATTGATATACCTCTACCGGTATGCCATCAAGCCCTGGGGTTTTTCCAGACTGAAAGGATTTAATAGCCTCAAAAAGTTATTCCTCTAATTTGGCCTTCGCACTGATCTTTCTGTACATTTGTTAATTTTCCATTTGTTATATTATTTGGAAAGAATTACTTACCATAATCTTCATTCATTGGGAAAGGAGGAGACGGAAAAGAGAACATCTGCCTAAAATAATTAGCTTCCTCTTTTAAAATACGATTTGGAGAATCATAGATGACTCTGTCTTCAGTAATGAGTTTCTGCAAATTCTTTTTGTTAGCGTTCCTGTATTGGAGATTCAGGAAATATTTCGTGCATTTTTCCATCCAGTTTGCTTTATTTTTGTAATAGATTACATTAGATCGTTCTTGAATTTCTTTTTGTTTTTCCTCTAACTTATTTTGTATCTCTGTAGGATCGTTTTTATTGCTATCTACCTGTACTATTAGTTTATGGATTTCCCTTATTAGTCTTGTCTCTTTAGCCAGAAACTGCTCTTTTATTATTGATGAATATTGAAGGTACATTTAAAGGTATCCCAAACAATAAGGGGATTTTCTGAACCTATATTATACTGGAAAAATTCAGTTATACATTTTTGTTTTAGTTAAAAATAAGTTGTCCTCCAGTAAACTTTGATTACATTTCCAATATCCCCATCCACGTGGAAAATCTATAAGTTATGTGAATGCCAATTAGATGATGATCCAATCACATTCTGTCTCCTATTAAAACTTTTTTAACCTTTGATGTAAGAGAGAAAGAGACAAAGTAGTCAAGACGACTAGCTTTATTAAGTCTCCTCCATGTATATCTCACTAGGTCAGGGTTTTTTAGTCTCCAAATATCCACTATTTCTAATGTGTCCATAATATTTGTGATTTCCTTAAGGGCACAGTGATGAGAGTTTGTAGTGATTACCTTTACGGTCCATTGAGGTACTTGACACTGTGTTATAGTCTCCTACCATAATGATTAGATCATTTGTTGCCTGTAAATTCAATAAATTGGTATAAATATTTTCGAAGAAGTGCGGATCATCCTGATTAGGACCATATAGCCAAATCTCTTTCATCTACTTTCATATTCAAAAGGATCCACCTTTCTTGTGAATCATTCCTGACTATTTGCACATTCAGATCCAAATTTTGGTTAATTAATATCATCACACCCTTTGAGTTCCTTTGTCCATGACAGAAAATTATTTCACCACCCCATTCCTTTTTCCACACAACTTCATCTAAGGATGTAGAGTGAGTTTCCTGTAAACAGTATATGTTATATTCCATTTCTTTCAGCCATGTAAAGACTGTTTTTTTATTAGCTGCTAAACTGTTACAATTATAACGGTCTATACTTATTTCACCCCTACCATGACTAGATACTATTCTCAGTCTAGGGCAATATACTTACCGATGACAGCTTTCTCCTAAGGATAATGGAAAATACGGATTATCTCTGGAAAGTTTGAAATATGTTTGGTCAATATTTACAATACTGGGGAAAAAAGGGTGAGATGCAGGGTGTATTTTTGTACAAACTCAGTTTAGACCAGGTTTTGGGCAATAGTAATTAGTAAAATTGTTAGTTTTTGGTGTATAAAAAGTAATGAGCAGTAGGGTAGAAGTATTATTAGACATTGCATTGTGAATTGTGTGTGTGTGTGTATGCAAGGCCATAGCCATGGAGTCAACATTGAGCTCTGCTCTCGTTCTCTCTTCCAGTCCTATATTCTCCTCTCCTCTCCAGTCATCTCTTCTGCTCTCCCCTGATCTCCAGTCATCTCTTCTCCTTTCCTCTGCTCTTCTCTCCTATCCTCTCATCTCGTCTCCAGGCAATGACATTTGTTTTGACTTGCCGTTCTTCAAGCAAAGCATCCAAAGGCCTTTTTGCGCTTATCGTTGACACCGATAATAGACTGGCATATTCCTTCAAGGTCCAGTCTGTCCAGTTTCTCCTGGTGCACGTGACACATGGCCACATTATTCACCCTTGTTTGACTCATCAATGATCTAAGCCATGTCTTAAGCCTCCTCAGGGCACTAAAACTCCTCTCAGCCTCTACAGAGGAGGCAGGGATGACCAGCAGAAGCCTTACTAAAGCTTCCACCTGACTGAAGAGACCTCTCACCTCTGGCACCATTTCCCCAATAATGCTAGCAACATCTGAGCTCTTTTGATATGTGTAATTAGCCCCAAACATGACCAGCTGCACCTGCAGTAGTCTTGAATTCAATTCAGGATACTCGTCTACCACCTTGCCCATGTCTCCGCGTAGCAGCACATCTTCAAGCTGCTGCAGTTTGTGGAATCCAGTTTGATCAAACCTCTCTATAAATTGAGTATTCACTGTGTCCAAGGCGTTGTAGAATTGGGCTCTGAATTGGGCTCTGACTGGGCATCTGGATGGATATGGGCTGCAGCCTGACCGGTGTAACGCTTTGTAGGTTTACGGATATGAGGCATCTGAATAGGTTGTAGATCCAACTTTGTGGCCATAGCAGTTGCTTTTGCGAACAAGACATCAAAGTGCTCCTTCGCTTGTCCTGCATGCTTGTTTTGACATGGTCCACAGCCTCCAACATGCCTGAAATTGTATTTTTCCTAAGCTGCAGGGAGGTGTTCAGGCACTCCAAATCCCCCATCAGGTCTTCAGCCACTACAAGGTCGAGCACAGTGTTCACTTTTAGAAATGTTCCATGAATACCATTAGCCTTAGTTGAAGTGCCAGATGAGCTGCATGATGCAATTTCTTCAAGGACTGTCAGCACTGACTCATACTGGCTGAGATCTGAGTGGATGGCAGGGGTGCGAACAGTCCACCTGGTGGGACAGAGGTTTCAACAAGGTGAAACCATGCTTTGATTTTTCCATTTCCTGAAAATCACCTTGAACTTGCTAGATTGATTAAAGAATTCATTCACCAGACCCATTGAATCTCTTCCTAGTGGAGAGGCTACACAGGCAGCATGCGTAACTAAGTTCATGCAGTGCGGACCACAGTGACAATACATAGCCAGCGGTTGTTCTTTCCTTAAAATGGCTTGCACCCCCTGCAATTGTCCAGCCATGTTTGCGGCACCTTCATAGGCTTGTCCTCGAAGTTGGGACAAAGGAAGGCCTAGACGCATCATCACATCACATGCCATCTTGGCTATATTTTGCCCTGTCGTCGATGACAGTTTGTAGAGTCCCAGGAATTCTTCCTTCTGGTTGTAGATCTGCATCTACAAAGAGTCAAACATATTTACATTTAAGTCATTTAGCAGACGCTCTTATCCAGAGCGACTTACAAATTGGTGCATTCACCTTATGATATCCAGTGGAACAACCACTTTACAATAGTGCATCTAAATCTTTTAAGGGGGGGGGGGGTTTAGAAGGATTACTTTATCCTATCCTAGGTATTCCTTAAAGAGGTGGGGTTTCAGGTGTCTCCGGAAGGTGGTGATCGACTCCGCTGTCCTGGCGTTGTGAGGGAGCTTGTTCCACCAATGGGGTGCCAGAGCAGCGAACAGTTTTGACTGGGCTGAGCGGGAACTGTGCTTCCTCAGAGGTAGGGGGGCCAGCAGGCCATAGGTGGATGAACGCAGTGCCCTTGTTTGGGTGTAGGGCCTGATCAGAGCCTGAAGGTACGGAGGTGCCGTTCCCCTCACAGCTCCGTAGGCAAGCACCATGGTCTTGTAGCGGATGCGAGCTTCAACTGGAAGCCAGTGGAGAGAGCGGAGGAGCGGAGTGATGTGAGAGAACTTGGGAAGGTTGAACACCAGACGGTCTGCGGCGTTCTGGATGAGTTGTAGGGGTTTAACCTGTTGAGGGTAGGGGGCAGTATTTGCACGGCCGGATAAAAAACGTACCCGATTTAATCTGGTTATTACTACTGCCCAGAAACTAGAATATGCATATAATTATTGGCTTTGGATAGAAAACAACCTAAAGTTTCTAAAACTGTTTGAATGGTGTCTGTGAGTATAACAGAACTCATATGGCAGGCAAAAACCTGAGAAGATTCTGTACAGGAAGTGCCCTCTCTGACCATTCCTTGGGCTTCTTGACTCTTTTTATTGAAAACTTAGGATCTTTGCTGTAACGTGACACTTCCTACGGCTCCCATAGTCTCTCAGAACCCGGGAAAAAGCTGAATAATGTCGAGGCAGCCCCTGGCTGAAAAACATTAGCGCCTTTGGTAAGTGGTCTATCAGAGGACAAAGAGACTGAGGCGCGTGCACGAGGCGACCCCCATGTTTTTATTTTCTCTCTCTTTGTACTAAAACAGATTCCCGGTTTGAATATTATCGCTTTTTTACGAGAAAAATTGCATAAAAATTGATTTTAAACAGCGGTTGACAAGCTGCAAAGTACGGTAATGGAATATTTCGATTTTTTTTTGTCACGAAACACACTTTACCCTTTCGGATAGTGTCTTGAACGCACGAACAAAACGCCGCTATTTGGATATAACTATGGATTATTTTGAACCAAACCAACATTTGTTATTGAAGTAGAAGTCCTGGGAGTGCATTCTGACGAAGAACAGCAAAGGTAATAACATTTTTCTTATAGTAAATCTGACTTTGGTGAGGGCTAAACTTGGTGGGTGTCTAAATAGCTATCCCTGTGATGCCGGGCTATCTACTCAGAATATTGCAAAATGTGCTTTCACCGAAAAGCTATTTTAAAATCGGACATAGCGAGTGCATAGAGGAGTTCTGTATCTATAATTCTTAAAATAATTGTTATGCTTTTTGTGAACGTTTATCGTGAGTAATTTAGTAAATTCACCGGTAGTTTGCGGGGGGAATGCTATTTCTGAACGTCACATGCTAATGTAAAAAGCTGTTTTTTGATATAAATATGAACTTGATTGAACAAAACATGCATGTATTGTATAACATAATGTCCTAGGATTGTCATCTGATGAAGATCATCAAAGGTTAGTGCTGCATTTAGCTGTGGTTTGGGTTTATGTGACATTATATGCTAGCTTGAAAAATGGGTGTCTGATTATTTCTGGCTGGGTACTCTGCTGACGATCTGTTTTGCTTTCGTTGTAAAGCCTTTTTGAAATCGGACAGTGTGGTTAGATTAACGAGAGTCTTGTCTTTAAAATGGTGTAAAATAGTCATATGTTTGAGAAATTGAAGTAATAGCATTTCTAAGGTATTTGAATATCGCGCCACGGGATTACACTGGCTGTTGCGTAGGTGGGACGATTTCGTCCCACCGACCCTAGAGAGGTTAATGGCACAGGCAGGGAGCCCAGCCAATGGCGAGTTGCAGTAAACCAGACGGGAGATGACAAGTGCCTGGATTAGGACCTGCGCCTCTTCCTGTGTGAGGCAGGGTCGTACTCTGCGAATGTTGTAGAGTATGAACCTACAGGATCAGGTCACCGCCTTGATGTTAGTGGAGAACGACAGGGTGTTGTCCAGGGTCACACCAAGGTTCTTAGCACTCTGGGAGGAGGACACAATGGAGTTGTCAACCGTGATGGCGAGATCATGGAACGGGCAGTCCTTCCCCGGGAGGAAGAGCAGCTCCATCTTGCCCAGGTTCAGCTTGAGGTGGTGATCCGTCATCCACACTGATATGTCTGCCAGACATGCAGAGATGCGATTCGCCACCTGGTTATCAGAAGGGGGAAAGGAGAAGATTAATTGTGTGTCGTCTGCATAGCAATGATAGGAGAGACCATGTGAGGATATGACAGAGCCAAGTGATTTGGTGTATAGCGAGAATAGGAGAGGGCCTAGAACAGAGCCCTGGGGGACACCAGTGGTGAGAGCACGTGGTGCGGAGACAGATTCTCGCCACGCCACCTGGTAGGAGCGACCTGTCAGGTAGGACGCAATCCAAGCGTGAGGCGTGCCGGAGATGCCCAACTCAGAGGGTGGAGAGGAGGATCTGATGGTTCACAGTATCAAAGGCAGCAGATAGGTCTAGAAGGATGAGAGCAGACGAGAGAGAGTTAGCTTTAGCAGTGCGGAGAGCCTCCGTGACACAGAGAAGAGCAGTCTCAGTTGAATGACCAGTCTTGAAACCTGACTGATTTGGATCAAGAAGGTCATTCTGAGAGAGATAGCAGGAGAGCTGGCCAATGACGGCACATTCAAGAGTTTGAGAGAAAAGAAAGAAGGGATACTGGTCTGTAGTTGTTGACATCGGAGGGATCGAGTGTAGGTTTTTTCAGAAGGGGTGCAACTCTCGCTCTCTTGAAGACGGAAGGGACGTAGCCAGCGGTCAAGGATGAGTTGATGAGTGAGGTGAGAAGGTCTCCGGAAATGGTCTGGAGAAGAGAGGAGGGGATAGGGTCAAGCGGGCAGGTTGTTGGGCGGCCGGCCGTCACAAGACGCGAGATTTCATCTGGAGAGAGAGGGGAGAAAGAGGTCAAAGCACAGGGTAGGGCAGTGTGAGCAGGACCAGCGGTGTCGTTTGACTTAGCAAACGAGGATCGGATGTCGTCGACCTTCTTTTCAAAATGGTTGACGAAGTCATCCGCAGAGAGGGGGGAGGGGGAGGAGGATTCAGGAGGGAGGAGAAGGTGGCAAAGAGCTTCCTAGGGTTAGAGGCAGATGCTTGGAATTTAGAGTGGTAGAAAGTGGCTTTAGCAGCAGAGACAGAAGAGGGAAAATGTAGAGAGGAGGGAGTGAAAGGATGCCAGGTCTGCAGGGAGGAGAGTTTTCCTCCATTTCCGCTCGGCTGCCCGGAGCCCTGTTCTGTGAGCTCGCAATGAGTCGTCGAGCCACGGAGCAGGAGGGGAGGACCGAGCCGGCCTGGAGGATAGGGACATAGAGAGTCAAAGGATGCAGAAAGGGAGGAGAGGAGGGTTGAGGAGGCAGAATCAGGAGATGGGTTGGATAAGGTTTGAGCAGAGGGAAGAGATGATAGGATGGAAGAGGAGAGTAGCGGGAGAGAGAGAGCGAAGGTTGGGACGGCGCAATACCATCTGAGTAGGGGCAGAGTGAGAAGTGTTGGATGAGAGCGAGAGGGAAAAGGATACAAGGTAGTGGTCGGAGACTTGGAGGGGAGTTGCAATGAGATTAGTGGAAGAACAGCATCTAGTAAAGATGAGGTCAAGCGTATTGCTTGCCTTGTGAGTAGGGGGGAAGGTGAGAGGGTGAGGTCAAAAGAGGAGAGGAGTGGAAAGAAGGAGGCAGAGAGGAATGAGTCAAAGGTAGACGTGGGGAGGTTAAAGTCACCCAGAACTGTGAGAGGTGAGCCATCCTCAGGAAAGGAACTTATCAAGGCGTCAAGCTCATTGATGAACTCTCCAAGGGAACCTGGAGGGCGATAAATGATAAGGATGTTAAGCTTGAAAGGGCTAGTAACTGTGACAGCATGGAATTCAAAAGAGGCGATAGACAGATGGGACAGGGGAGAAAGAGAGAATGTCCACTTGGGAGAGATGAGGATCCCAGTGCCACAACCCCGCTGACCAGAAGCTCTCGGGGTGTGCGAGAACACGTGGGCAGACGAGGAGAGAGCAGTAGGAGTAGCAGTGTTATCTGTGGTAATCCATGTTTCCGTCAGCGCCAAGAAGTCGAGGGACTGGAGGGTAGCATAGGCTGCGATGAACTCTGCCTTGTTGGCCGCAGACCGGCAGTTCCAGAGGCTGCTGGAGACCTGGAACTCCACGTGGGTCGTGCGCGCTGGGACCACCAGGTTAGAGTGGCAGCGGCCACGCGGTGTGAAGCGTTTGTATGGCCTGTGCAGAGGGGAGAGAACAGGGATAGACAGACACATAGTTGACAGGCTACAGAAGAGGCTACGCTAATGCAAAGGAGATTGGAATGACAAGTGGACTACACGTCTCGAATGTTCAGAAAGTTAAGCTTACGTTGCAAAACTCTTATTGACTAAAATGATTAAAATGATACAGTACTGCTGGCTGGTGAAGTAGGCTAGCTAGCAGTGGCTGCGTTGTTGACTTTGTTTGAAAGTGTAGCTGGCTAGGTAACCTCGATAGTTTCAGTACTACACCTTATCATGATACAAAGGCAACTATGTAGCTAGCTAACATAACACTAATCAAGACGTTCCTTTGTAATGTATTTAGTCTCTACAATGCTGCTCGTCGGTAATAGTTGGCTAGGTTTGGAAATGGCGTCGCGGGGGACGAAAATAGCTGGCCAGCTAACCTCGATAATTACTCTAAACTACACAATTATCAAACTATGACAAAGACAACTTATTGACTAAAATGATACAGTACTGCTGGCTGGTAAAGTAGGCTAGCTAGCAGTGGCTGCGTTGTTGACTTTGTTTGAAAGTGTAGCTGGCTAGGTAACCCAGTGCTACACCTTATCATGATACAAAGGCAACTATGTAGCTAGCTAACACTAGATAACCTGGCTAGCTAACCTCGATAATTACTCTAAACTACACAATTATCTTAGATACAAAGACAGCAAAGACAACTATGTAGCTAGCTAACACTACACTAATCAAATCGTTCCGTTATAATGTATTAGTTTCTACAGTGCTGCTAGTCGGTAGAAGTTGGCTAGCTTTGCTAGCAGTTGTTGACTAAGTAGGAGAACGGTGGCGCGGACGAAAATAGCTGGCTAGCTAACCTCGATAATTACTCTAAACTACACAATTATCTTTGATACAAAGACAGCTAAGTAGCTAGCTAAAAAATTGCTCAGATCAAACAAATCAAACCGTTGTAATGTAATGAGATGTAATATTACCTGCGGAGCGGAGTGCAGCACGACTACTCGCTCCAAACCCGACTCCTGCTCAGCTCCTGATATATCCTGGATGCATTCAAACATATTGACTCCTGCTCAGCTCCTGATATATCCTGGGTGCTTTCAAACATATTGACTCCTGCTCAGCTCCTGATATATCATGGGTGCATTCAAACATATTGACTCCTGCTCAGCTCCTGATATATCCTGGGTGCATTCAAACATATTGACTCCTGCTCAGCTCCTGATATATCCTGGGTGCTTTCAAACATATTGACTCCTGCTCAGCTCCTGATATATCCTGGATGCATTCAAACATATTGACTCCTGCTCAACTCCTGATATATCCTGGGTGCATTCAAACATATTGACTCCTGCGCAACTCCTGATATATCCTGGATGCATTCAAACATATTGACTCCTGCTCAGCTCCTGATATATCCTGGATGCATTCAAACATATTGACTCCTGCTCAGCTCCTGATATATCCTGGATGCATTCAAACATATTGACTCCTGTTCAGCTCCTGATATATCCTGGGTGCTTTCAAACATATTGACTCCTGCTCAGCTCCTGATATATCCTGGGTGCTTTCAAACATATTGACTTCTGCGCAACTCCTGATATAGCCTGGGTGCTCTGTTTCTATTGTGCTAAATACTTTGCAACACAAAAGTCTAAGCTTGCGTCAAAAGCAGATTCATCTTTTGTCAAGACTGGCTTTCAAAATTGGAAGAAGGCACTGGAGAAATTTAGTGCGCATAAAGACAGCCAGTGTCACAAATTAGCTGTGATGACTCGGATTCAGGAGCCAAAGCCTGTTAATGTGCAACTTTCACGTGAGCTTGAAAGACAGCAGCAACAAGCGAGGAGAAATCTTATCAAGATTGTTGCGGTGTGTGAAGTATTTGGCGCGGCAAGGTCAGGCTTTTCGAGGCGTTGATAAGGAGAGTGAGAATTTCAGCCAGCTTCTAAAATACACATGAGAAGCCATACTTACAGGAATATCTCAGCTTAAATTAACATTAGGATTAGACTTTTGTGATGTCATTATGTCTTAACCATCAATGTCTTAACCATCAATATTTGCTCCTTTTCTCACTCACCTCCATGTCACCTGCTCTTCCTGCCCTGTTGGGCATCCTCGTGCTCTCTCTCTCTCCCTTTACTCTGAACGCCCCTGAGTGAACGTAATATTTATTTCATCAGTAAACAAACGACTTGAAAGAATGTTGATACATTCAGACTCCAACAGGAGTCTGTCTGTACGTTAGGATTAGACTGTTGTGATGTCATTATTCGTAACCAACTAACTACAGGTCAGTTGCAATGATGGTCCTGGAGCAACGTTAACTATGATGTCGTCGGAACAACCCCAACACTGCGATGTCAGCTCAGTCATCAATATTTGCTCCTTTTCTCACTCACCTCCATGTCACCTGCTCTCCCTCTACTCTGAACGCACCAGAGTGAACATGAAATAAATATTATCATTAAACAAGTGGTGTTTCTTGCCATGATGTTGAGGCTGCCCAAAAAACTGAATGTCACTGCCACCCTTCCTCTTGCTCATGATGACACTCACTGTGAATGAAAGCTGACTGTAATAAAACGGCTTGCACTTTAATCAAACACTAATAACGCTATTTATCATAAGCAAGTACAGCTATACAGTATACTATACTAATACGCAATAAATTAAAGCTACTACTGTCCACAAATTACACATGCAGCGCAACATGCATGATTGACACTTTACTCAGACTTCACGTGGGCTTTCTGACAAATATAACGTAATAAAGAATTTAACGTTAGTTGAATACGACCGTGAACAACTTTGTTGGTCCCTGGGTGAATGTGTGGCTAATAAACTTTTCAGGTTACTTAGCTATGATAGCTAACGTTAGTGATGTTTGATTGATAAGCACTCGCAAATACGCCCATTTTCACCAAAAACGTTTGTTTCCACTCCATGTAATTACTGACACTTTTTAGCTAAATATTATTTATTTACACAATTACAGTTCCAGCGCAAAATGACGTGTTGACGTTAAAACTATCACAATCGATAGTGATATAGCTTACGTAACACTCATAATACATTCAAATGTTCCACCTTTTAATACATTTGAAAGTAATGACATTGAAAGACAGTACGGTGTTTGACATTGATTGTACCTACCCACAGCAGTCGAGCAATGGCTTCTGCTGGGGTACGGCAACTCCACTTGGACTAAACACACGCACAACTGCACTACCTCGTAATACTAGAACTGGTAGTAGTAATAATGGCAATTTGTTAAGTTTAGTTATGATTATGATTATATTTTTCAGTTTTCAGCTGTGCCAACATAACTGCAAAGGGGTTTTCCTTTTAAAATTATAATTTTGGATTAGCTAACACAACGTGCCATTGGAACACAGGAGTGATGATTGCTGATAATGGGCCTCTGTACACCTATATAGATATTCCATTCAAAATCAGCCGTTTCCAGCTACAATACTAATTAACAACATTAACAATGGCTATACTATATTTCTGATCAATTTGATGTTATTTTAATGGACAAAAAAAATTAGCTTTTCTTTCAAAAACAAGGACATTTCTAAGTGACCCCAAACTTTTGAACGGTAGTGTATATTATAATTATGGCCCTGTGTGTGATTGATTTGCGCATGATCACTGCATTGTCAGCTAAATCTGAAGGGACAGATTTCTAGTACTTTGTGGCCAAGTGTCCATCTAGATTTCCTGTTATGCTAGCTATTATATTCAAACAAGGAATATTTGGAGTCAAACGAGGCCAAGGCTGTTTTGTGTCAGCTTCCTGTTACAAAAAAAACTGTGAATCGCAGTAAGCCACACACACAAATCAGAGCATTATAATGGGCAGAGACACAGGTACAAGCCCCACATTAGAGCTGAGATAACAGCATAAGTTACTGTATTTCATCATACAAGTTTGTAATGCTGTCAGAGGACCTTGTTGCAAAGGAAGATGGATTTGAAAACGAGGAATCCAGCACAATGAAGACTATGAATATTGGGGGTGGTGTTGGTGCTCAACTCTCTCTACATCTTCAGAGGTGGAAAGAGACCCTCCAGAGCTATGTGTCTGGGGCTGCTGCGAGTTCTCCTAATGGTTGGGATCATAGGACTGACTGTTCAATAAAATGGACTTATTGGTCAGTACTATGCAGGGGAAAACCAACAAGGCAGATTCAATACCCTCACGAAAGACAGAGACCAGTTACAGGAAAAGGTGAACAAACTGGACATGGAGCTCAATGGAAGAGGATGTTTGGAGAATCCATCTACTACCTCTCCACTGAGAAGAAATCCTGGCATGAGAGAAGACAGGACTGTCAGAAGAGAGGGTTAGACCTGGTGATCATAACAGCGAAGCGGAACAGGAATTTATATATGGATTCAAAACATTTCTGAAAGTCTGGATTGGCCTGCATAACATCAAAATAGAGGGAGACTGGATGTGGTTTGACGGCACAACAGCTACAACTACGCATTGGATGAAAAATGAACCCAATAACTATGACGTTGAGGACTGCGGTGTGTTTGGTGATATGGAGATGAATTTGGATATCCATGTAAGAATAGATTTTGTAAAATTTCAGTCATTTTAATCATTTGTTTCAGTCATTACAGTTGAAGTCGGAAGTTTACATACACTTAGGTTGGAGTCCTTAACTCATTTTTCATCGACTCCACACATTTCTTGTTAAGAAAAAATTGTTTTGGCAAGTCGGTTAGGACATCTACTTTGTGCATAACACAAGTAATTTCTCCACCAATTGTTTCACAGACAGATTATTTCCCTTATAATTCGCTGTATCACAATTCCAGTGGGTCAGAAGATTCTGATAGGCTAATTGACAACATTTGAGTCAATTGGAGGTGTACCTGTGGAGGTATTTCAAGGCCTACCTTCAAACTCAGTGCCTCTTTGCTTGACATCATGGGAAAATCCAAAGAAATCAGCCAAGACCTCAGAAAAAATTATAGATCTCCACATATCTGGTTCATCCTTGGGAGCAAAAGGTACCCCGTTCATCTGTACAAAAAATAGTATGCAAGTATAAACACCATGGGACCACGCAGCCATCATACCGCTCAGGAAGGAGATGCGTTCTGTCTCCTAAAGATGAACGTACTTTGGTGCGAAAAGTGCAAATCAATCACAGAACAACAGCAGAGGACCTTGTGAAGGTGCTGGAGGAAACGGGTACAAAAGTATCTATATCCACAGTAAAACGAGTCCTATATCGACATAACCTGAAAGGTCGCTCAGCAAGGAAGAAGCCACTGCTCCAAAACCGCAATAAAAAAGGCCAGACTACGGTTTGTAACTGCACATGGGGACAAAGATCGTACTTTTTGGAGAAATGTCTTCTTGTCTGATGAAACAAAAATAGAACTGTTTGGCCATAATGACCATCGTTATGTTTGGAGGAAAAAGGGGGATGCTTGCAAGCCGAAGAACACCATCCCAACCGTGAAGCACGGGGGTGGCAGCATCATGTTGTGGGTGTGCTTTTCTGCAGGAGGGACTGGTGCACCTCACAAAATAGATGGCATCATGAGGAAGGAAAATTATGTGGATATATTGAAGCAACATCTCAAGACATCAGTCAGGAAGTTAAAGCTTGGTCGCAAATGGGTCTTCCAAATGGACAATGACCCCAAGCATACTTCCAAAGTTGTGTCAAAATGGCTTAAGGACAACAAAGTCAAGGTATTGGAGTGGCCATCACAAAGCCCTGACCTTAATCCCATAGAAAATTTGTGGGCAGAACTGAAAAAGCGTGTGCGAGCAAGGAGGCCTACAAACCTGACTCAGTTACACCAGCTCTGTCAGGAGGAATGGGCCAAAATTCACCCAACTTATGTGGGAAACTTGTGGAAGGCTACCCGAAACGTTTAACCCAAGTTAAACAATTTAAAGGCAATGCTACCAAATACTAATTGAGTGTATGTATACTTCTGACCCACTGGGAATGTGATGAGAGAAATAAAAGCGAAAATAAATCCTTCTCTTGTAACGGCTGTCTGAAGAGAGAGTAGACCAAGGTGCAGCGGAGTTAGTGTTCATCTTCAGGAATTTATTAACGACGAAAGAACACTATACAAAAAACAAGAAAACCGACAGCCAAACAGTACTGTCAGGTGCAAACACGAAGGAGACAGAAACAATCACCCACAAAACCCAAAGGAAAAATAGGCCACTTATGTGTGACTCCCAATCAGCAACAACGAACTTCAGCTGTGCCTGATTGGGAGCCACACACGGACCAAATCAAAGAAATACAAAACCATAGAAAAAAGAACATAGAACGCCCACCCAATATAACACACTGGCCTAACCAAAATAAAGAACAAAAACCCCTCTCTATGGCCAGGGCGTTACATTTCTCTGCTATTATTCTGACATTTCACATTCTTAAAATAAAGTGGTGATCCTAAGACAGGGACTTTTTACTAGGATTAAATGTCAGGAATTGTGAAAAACTGAGTTTAAATGTATTTGGCTAAGGTGTATGTAAACTTCCGACTTCAACTGTATATTCATTATGCAACATTTGCACAAGCTTAGTTTATATTAGGTTGTGGGCAATGGTAATTAGTAAAATGTTACGTTATTGCTGTAGAAAAAGTGATAAGCAGAAGGCTTATCATTCTTTACTTTGTTAGTAGCTTAAACACAATTCACTCTGTTGAATTACACTGGCCTAAAACCTCGCTTGCATGTCTTTTGCAAAACATGGCACATAACACCATAAATATATATACACACACTGCATTCAGAAAGTATTCAGACCCCTTGAATTTTTCCACATTGTTATGTTAGTCTTACTCTAAAATTGATTAAAGTATTTTTTTTCCTCATCAGTCTACACATAATAACCCATAATGACAAAGTGATAACAGGTTTAAAGAAAGTTTTGCAAAAAACAGAATTATATTACTTACATAAGTATTCAGACCCTTTGCTATGAGACTCGGAATTGTGCTCAGGTGAATCCTGTTTCCAGTGATCATCCTTGAGACGGTTCAACATCTTGATTGTCCACCTGTGGTAAATTCAATTGATTGGACATGATTTGGAATGGCACACACCTGTCTATGTAATGTTCCACAGTTGACAGCGCATGTCAGCAAAAACCAAGCCATGAGGTTGAAGGACTTGTTGGCTGCTTTTCCTTCACTCTGCAGTCCAACTCATCCCAAGCCATCCAAATTGGGTTGAGATTCGGTGATTGTGGAGGCCAGGCCATCTGATGCAGCACTCATCACTCTCCTTCTTGGTCAAATAGCCCTTACACAGCCTGGAGGTGTGTTTTGGATCATTGTCCTGTTGAAAAACAAATGATAGTTCCACTAAGCACGAACCAGATGGGATGGCGTATCGCTGCAGAATGCTGTTCTAGCCATGCTGGTTAAGTGTGCCTTGAATTCTAAATAAATCACTGACAGTGTCACCAGCAATGCACCCACACACCATCACACCTCCTCCTCCATGCTTCACGGTGAGAACCGCACATGCAGAGATAATCCGTTCACCTACTTGATTTGTTTAACACTTTTTTTGGTTACTACGTGATTCCATATGTGTTATTTCATAGTTTTGATATTTTCTACATTGTAGAAAATAGTAAAAATATAGAAAAACCCATGAATGAGTAGGTGTCCAAACTTTTGACTGGTACTGTATGTCCAAGTTCCTGCTGTGTATTTGATTATCAGATGTCCATGTAAACAGCATTATTAGTAAAAATTGTTCTTCTTGCAATTTTTTTAAATTTTAATTGAACACACAATGTGCTGCAGCCTGTTCACTCTGTTGAATTATTAAGTGATAACGCCCGAGAAGCCGGTGTTTGGAGGATATATTGGCACGGTTGTTGTTAGGCCCGAGATGAAGTCGAGGGCCGGCAAACTGTGCCAATATAACCTCCAAACACTGGCTTCTCGGGCGTTATCACTTTTATACAACGGGTTACCAACATATTGAAATAATGATTCACATATATTTTTTATTTTGATTAATTTATTCACACTATTTCATCCTTCTACTAGATAGTCCCGACACAAATCTAGGGTTGCTAGAGATGCGACCCAGTCGTTCAGTGTTTTTGTATCTATGGACGCGACCCAGTCGTTCGTTCTAAATGTTCCATTGCCATACTGGCTGGCAACGTTCTTGTCCCTTGCTTGCTAGCTAGCCAACTATGGCTAACTTACAGTCATGTCAAAAAGTGCAGCGAGAATAACATCAAAGTAGCTTCATTTGCATTTGTTTAATCTGTTTTCTAGTGACATTTATTTGGATACATTCATAACAATGAGCTAATGAGGCACGATTTCATCTGGCATAGAAAATGTGCTCACTCGTCAGGACACTGTTGTTCATAGGAGCTAGCCAACAATACAGCTAACACAATCACTTTAAACTGAAGCTGGAAAGACTACAAATTACTTGCCTGGTAAAAAATTTAATTACTATGGGACAGCAGGAGATTGAATTTGAATATTGAAACAATGTTGCAAATGTTGGAGAGACAGGCATCAATGTTTATTCAAATCTCTGCTGTTGAAAACCAAATGTTAGACTAAAAGAAATGTGACATCATGTCTAGATACTTTTTTATAGATACTTTTTTATAGTGGAGATCAAGTTTATAAGTTGCCTGGCTGGGCTGATGAGACAGTGGATTGCGCAGTCAGATGGAACAGAGTAAATAGGTATTTTGACATCAGATTTAGCCGGTGGCAACTTGTGGAATAGACACCAGCTGGAATGCGGTTTTAACCAATCAGCATTCAGGATTAGACCCACCCGTTGTATAACTCTGGACACAAACCGGTCTTGCTGTCTTTGGAACTTGTCTATTGCTAAACATGGAACAGACCACTAGAATCGAAAATGTGTGATCCAGGAAGGATTCTGCAGGAGGATTTTGAGACCACATGCTGAGCTCCTTGGGCTGCCCAGAGTACACAGGAAAATTGTTGTCCCTCTCTTTCAGTGGAGAAAAAAACATGTACACAGTTGTATGTGTACAGATATATAGAAACAACAAATAAATGTATATTCTTTAAAATAGATAAGACGGTAGAGTTTCAGGCCTCAAGTCTGATGTCTGAGGTCACAGTGATCATACAAGATATTGGCTCTGCCAAAACACCCCTGGGCAAAAAAACAATTACTCCGACAATGCCACATTTCCCAGAAAGACATTTGGGAAACAACGTGAGTCCCCAAACCGAAGGTGCACTCAGTCGAAACTACCCTTTGCTCAGAACATTTTGCTTTTTCAGACCTTCCTTTTCCCCTTTCAGAGACCTAAAACAAAAATAAAATAAAATCAAGGCATAACATTGCAAAGATGTGTTGTGCATATTGTGTGGTTCAATTTAAAAATATGCATTCTGTTTTTAATTAACTCCACCGGTTGTGTACTCTGCATCCTGAGTATGCTGGGTTTGTTCCTTCCAGGTTGCAAGTACATTATCTCTGGTCTTCTCAGAACATCTCAGTCCTCAGGGTTTTTCATTTAGCAAGAATTACAATCAGATGCACTGGAGCAAATCAGATGTTCTATATGCAGGCAGGATGTTGGTGCCCAAGGTCCCCCATTAGCCACCTGCTGCCAGGCAGGAGTATGGACTGATTACTGCTCTGATTCCGTCTCCTTCTAATCATGAGAGAGATATAAAAAATGACTTGTGTCCCAAGGTGCTTTCATCTCTCACAAACTGCCTGTGAATACAAAATGTTCTGCCTACACCTGTACCATTACAGTGAAACATCAGTGTGTCCCTATGTCCCTACTGTACGTGATCCAGTATCTCCTTATCACTCCAGGCCCCAATGACATGTTGAACGAGAGAATGGCATCAGGTTTGCTACTGTCTGTGAATTTAAATCTGGTACGCAGTAAACTAGTATGCACATTTCTGTATTACTCTCTTTGTACATTCAGTACAGTTCTGCATATCCTTATTCCTTTCTTTCTATCTCTCTATTCTAGCCAATATCACAAGAAATCAAACAAGATCAGCCCAGATGATCAGCTATCAACCCAGGTTCCTATTCAAGGTTGTAAACGTCATAGCCCAGCCTGTCACTGCTGTAACCTGCTGAGTGACACCGGACTGAGCCCTGATTACCATACTATTATTAGCAACACCAACCTGTCTGAGTCTATTAACACTCTCTCCATCACATTACCTCTCTGTCATAATAGTGTGTAGTATGAACAATCATTAAAAAAAGATAACACATGACTTAATGCTTTATAAGCAAGTATATACATCTGTAATGTGAAATAATCTGAAGTCTGAAACATAAGTCTGTTATGTCAAAATGGCTGGTATTCAGTCAATCATTATGATACATGATAATAAGGCATTGTAAGAGGTTCATAAATGCTAGTGCATTACGACTTTAAAGGAGAAGTTCAGTATTTTACAACTTGGCAGGGTACTTGCCTCAACATCAGACTGTTACCATGGTTACTCCATAGCTATCAGTCTGAAAGAGGTCACTGTAAAGATGCAATAGCCTCAACAAGCCAGAATGTTGAATACACTTATATGAGGTTACTTTACCGATTGTATATGCTGTTGGTCCTTTTGACGGTAGGAGGTGGAGATAGGTAAACATCACTTTCCTATGGATACCCTGACTTTTTGTGGTGCCGGTAGGTACTGTTGCTTGTATTTTCAATCGCATCGCATTGCACAATGGTTAAACAATAGGTGAATGTAAACGAACGTAGTCAACCTTTCTAATCGACCTGGCCCTGGTATCCTGGAAGGATATTGACCTCATCCCGTCAGAAGAGGATGCCTGGTTATTTTTTTTAAATGCCTTCCTCACCATCTTAAATAAGCATGCCCCATTCAAGAAATGTAGAACCAGGAACAGATATAGCCCTTGGTTCTCCCCAGACCTGACTGCCCTTAACCAACACAAAAACATCCTATGGCGTTCTGCATTAGCATCAAACAGCCCCCGTGATATGCAACTTTTCAGGGAAGTTAGAAACCAATATACACTGGTAGTTAGAAAAGCTAAGGCTAGCTTTTTCAAGCAGAAATTTGCTTCCTGCAACACAAATTCAAAAAAGTTCTGGGACATTGTAAAGTCCATGGAGAATAAGAACACCTCCTCCCAACTGCCCACTGCACTGAGGATAGGAAACTCTGTCACCACCAATAAACCCACTATAATTGAGAATTTCAATAAGCATTTTTCTACAGCTGGCCATGCTTTCCACCTGGCTACCCCTACTGCAGTCAACAGCACTGCACCCCCCACAGCTACTCGCCCAAGCCTTCCCCATTTCTCCTTGTCCCAAATCCATTCAGCTGATGTTCTGAAAGAGCTGCAAAATCTGGACCCCTACAAATCAGCCGGGCTAGACAATCTGGACTCTTTCTTTCTAAAATGATCTGCCGAAATTATTATACCCCTATTACTAGCCTGTTCAACCTCTCTTTCGTGTCGTCTGAGATTCCCATAGATTGGAAAGCAGCTGCTGTCATCCCCCTCTTCAAAGGACGGGACACTCTTGACCCAAATTGCTATAGACCTATACTTGCCTTTCTAAGGTCTTCGAAAGCCAAGTCAACAAACAGATTACCGACCATTTCGAATCCCACCGCACCTTCTCCGCTATGCAATCTGGTTTCAGAGCTGGTCATGGGTGCACCTCAGCCACGCTCAAGGTCCTAAACGATATCGTAACCGCCATCGATAAGAAACAATACTGTGCTGCCGTTTTCATTGACCTGGCCAAAGCTTTCGACTCTGTCAATCACCACATCCTCATCGGCAGACTCAATAGCCTTGGTTTCTCTAATGATTGCATCACCTGGTTCACCAACTACTTCTTTGATAGAGTTCAGTGTGTCAAATCGGAGGGCCTGTTGTCCGGACCTCTTGCAGTCTCTATGGGGGTGCCACAAGGTTCAATTCTTGGGCCAACTCTTTTCTCTGTATACATCAATGATGTCGCTCTTGCTGCTGGTGAGTCTCTGATCCACCTCTACGCAGACGATACCATTCTGTATACTTCTGGCCCTTCTTTGGACACTGTGTTAACAACCCTCCAGACAAGCTTCAATGCCACACAACTCTCCTTCCGTGGCCTCCAACTGCTCCTAAATACAAGTAAAACTAAATGCATGCTCTTCAACCGATCGCTGCCTGCACCTGCCCGCCTGTCCTGCATCACTACTCTGGACGGTTCTGACTTAGAATATGTGGACAACTACAAATACCTAGGTGTCTGGTTAGACTGTAAAATGTCCTTCCAGACTCACATCAAACATCTCCAATCCAAAGTTAAATCAAGAATTGGCTTCCTATTTCGCAACAAAGCATCCTTCACTCATGCTGCCAAACATACCCTCGTAAAACTGACCATCCTACCGATCCTCGACTTTGGCGATGTCATTTACAAAATAGCCTCCAATACCCTAGTCAACAAACTGGATGCAGTCTATCACAGTGCCATCCGTTTTGTCACCAAAGCCCCATATACTACCCACCACTGCGACCTGTACGCTCTCGTTGGCTGGCCTTCGCTTCATAATCGTCGCCAAACCCACTGGCTCCAGGTCATCTACAAGACCCTGCTAGGTAAAGTCCCCCCTTATCTCCGCTCACTGGTCACCATAGCAGCACCCACCTGTAGCACGCGCTCCAGCAGGTATATCTCTCTGGTCACCCCCAAAGCCAATTCCTCCATTGGCCGTCTCTCTTTCCAGTTCTCTGCTGCCAATGACTGGAATGAACTACAAAAATCTCTGAAACTGGAAACACTTATCTCCCTCACTAGCTTTAAGCACCAGCTGTCAGAGCAGCTCACAGATCACTGCACCTGTACATAGCCCATCTGTAAATAGCCCATCCAACTACCTCTTCCCCTACTGTATTTATTTATTTTATTTTGCTCCTTTGCACCCCATTATCTCTATTTCTACTTTGCACTTTCTTCTACTACAAATCTACCATTCCAGTGTTTTACTTGCTATATTGTATTTACTTTGCCACCATGGACTTTTTTTGCCTTTACCTCCCTTATCTCACCTCATTTGCTCACATTGTACATAGACTCATTTTTCTACTGTATTATTGACTGTATATTTGTTTTACTCCATGTGTAACTCTGTGTTGTTGTATGTTGTTGAACTGCTTTGCTTTATCTTGGCCAGGTCGCAATTGTAAATGAGAACTTGTTCTCAACTTGCCTACCTGGTTAAATAAAGGTGAAATAAATAAATAAAATAAAAACCGAAGCTTGTTTCCTCGCAATCAGCTGGAAGTGTTTGCCGTTTGGTCTGTGGTTCAGTTAGGGTCAGCCATATTGTGCAAGTGTTTGTCATATGCGAATTGCATCAGTATTGAAAAATAAAAAACAGAAGTACAAACTGATAGACAGATCAGCGTACTGAAAGTCACGTTAATAACACTACGCTGTGGATATTTTGTCCAAATTTTAGAGCAGCCGAAGGACAAATCGCACAGACCAGACAACCAGTAGAGCGAGTTTAAATGTAATTTTGTTCAACATTCTGGCTTGTAAGGAACCGTTACACAATTTTGCACACAAATGTCTCAGGCTGTATACAGTAGGTCTAATTAAGAAGGGCTGTCACAACACCGTAGTCTTTCCCTACAATGCCAGCCACGAGGGTAATGGTTCAGTATCTAATAGAGGAAATAAGAATGTTAACAAACCTCAACATGAGGCCTTTCACTGCATGCCAGCCCAATTAAACACAGCCATAAAAAAGGGAAGGTAATTAAAGTGAAGCAATACATTCTTCAACTAATCTAATTAATAAATAGGTCTCTATTGGATTATCACTGCTGTATCTGCATTGCTGTATCCTATGCCATACTTGACAGTGGTTTATGGTGGAGGAGAACTGGCATGCATTCCACTGTTTAAATATGTATATTTGGCGGGACTAGCATATAGCTGACATTAGGGTAGTGATTGGGATCCATTTGGAGAAGCTTTTCATAAGTCATGTCAAAATATTTCATAAATCATAAACCAAGAACCCGATGGTCACTCAGACAGTGCTCTAGAGTTCCTCTGTGGAGATGGGAGAACCTTCCAGAAGGACAACCATTTGCAGCACTCCACCAATCAGGCCTTTATGGTAGAGTGGCCACACAAAAGCCACTCCTCAGTAAAAGGTACATGACAGCCTGCTAGGAGTTTGCCAAAAGGCACCTAAAGACTCTCAGACCATGAGAAACAAGATTCTCTGTTCTGATGAAACCAAGATTGAACTCTTTGGCCTGAATGCCAAACGTCACGTCTGGAGGAACCCTGACACCATCTCTATGGTGAAGCATGGTGGTGGCAGTATCATGTTGTGGGGATGTTTTTCAGCGGCAGGGGCTGGGAGACTAGTCAGGATTGAGGGAAAGATGAAAGGAGCAAAGTACAGAGAGATTCTTGTTGAAAACCTGCTCCAGAGCGCTCAGGACCTCAGACTGGGGCAAAGGCTCACCTTCCAACAGGACAACAACCCTAAGCACACAGCCAAGACAACGCAGGAGTGGCTTCGGGACAAGTCTCTAAATGTCCTTGAGTGGCCCAGCCAGAGCCTGGACTTGAACCTGATCGAACATCTCTGGAGAGACCTGAAAATAGCTGTGCAGCAATGCTCCCCATCCATCCTGACAGAGCTTGAGAGGATCTGCAGAGAAGAATGGCAGAAACTCCCCAAATACAGGTGTGCCAAGCTTGTGGGGTCATACCCAATTAGACTCAATGCTGTATTCACTGCCAAAGGCGCTTCAACAAAGTAATGAGTAAAGGGTCTGAATACTTATGTAAATGTGATATTTAATAATTTTTTTTTTAAATGCATTTGCTAAAATAAAAAATTGCTGTTTTTGCTTTGTCATTATGGGGGTAGTGTGTGTAGATTGATGAGTGAAACAACTATTTAATCAATTTTAGAAGACTAATGTAACAAAATGTGGAAAAACATATACAGTGAATAACTAACTAATTCCATGAGATAGAGAGCAATCATTTGAGCTCCACCGCTGATGTGCTCGCCTGTACCAACCAAGTTATGACATGAGAGCTATTCCCCAAGTTTCACAGCATCAAACATATATCTGCTGTTTACTTATTTCACTCAGATCGACATCATTGCTTTTCAAAGTGCAACAACGTGTCCGCATCAGTATCACCAACGAACATAGATACAGCCTCTTTCATAGTGAAAAGTTGTGTCTGTTTTGGCAGCGTTATTTTGAGTAATGTCAAATGAAAAGTCAAATGACAGCACACCCTGTTTCCGGTTGATGACAACAGCCACGCGAATATGACAACAGGTTGTTATCAAGTTAATTTTGAGATATTGACACAGATATTATTGTTAGAAAAACAAGGCCGTTTCTCAGCCGCCATAGTAATTTAAAGGCCATCGACGGCCACTATAAGTTCTAAAGGGTTTTAAGACAGTTTTCGTATTTGGTTGATGACGGACATTTGCCAAATGAAGATAGTTAGCTGCTTATAACATTAGCTTGGGGCAACAGAGCTAGGTAGCTGGCTAGCTTGTTTATTTCATTAGCCAGCTAGGTAGAGTTATTTTCATGAACTGAAGATATATTTCAATAAAAGAACAACAAGTGGCTGCCTAGCTAATACTTAGTCACATGAATTCCTAAATCATTGTTAATAAGAATCTAAAAACATTATTTCAGTTTCTGGTCATTCTTTTCAGGCTGGTTGCATTGGTTCTAGCTAGGTACCCCAGAAGTTGCTAATATTTTTTTATTTAACTAGGCAAGTCAGTTAAGAACAAATTCTGATTTACAATGGCCTACCCTGGCCACACCCGGACGACGCTGGGCCAATTGTGCGCCGCCCTATGGGACTCCCAATCACGGCCCGGATGTGATACAACCTGGATACGAACCAGGGATTGTAGTGACACCTCTTGCACTGCGATGCAGTGCCTTAGACCGCTGCACCACTCGGTAGCCCAGAATTAATACCCTGTCATGCTTTCTAAGAAACTCAGCTCTAAGAAGTTTTCACATAGAATACATTATCCTCACACACATAGCTACAGTAAGTAAATTATTCATATTGTAATGACCCGGCTGGGTCATAAAGGAAAAAGAGACGGACTCTAGGTGTGCAGGTCAGAACACAGGTTTATTCCTAAACTGGGCTATTGTTCAGGCCACAGCCCACGCCGCTAAATGCCGAATGTACACAACTATACCAAGTCTAATTAATGTTTACTCCCATAGGAACAGATCAAGGCCCCGAACAGAAAGAGAGAGAAGATGAGACAGTAATCCCTATTTATCATTTCCAAGTCCCGCGGGATTACCCATATTACCCCCCCAGCCTTTCCCTCTGTCCTGACATATTTAACCCCTGCTAGTAGCCATGAGAACCATAACACACCCACAAACACAGAACACAATACCGGGTCGTTACATAGCCCCCCCCCCTTTCTAAACCCTAGCCCCTAGGGTTACACAACAAAATCCTTAAAACGACCCGGAGGTCGCATCAGTCTCTTGGGCCTCCCCGTGGCTCTCACCGGTGAACCCCCAGAACACTCATCTGCCCCAATGTCATTTCCAGCGCCCTCCGAAGAAGCAGCCCCCATCCCAGGCTCAGGTTGCGCTAGAGTCTCCTCGTTAGACTGTTCCCGTGGGCTCACATCAGAGACCTCACTCCCATTTCCTACCGTTTTCCTCCCTCTGTAGAGTGCCAATCGGTCCCGGTGGACCACCACCTTCCTGCTCCGTGGGGGGACCTCCACCCGGTACGTCACCTCCCCCACTCTCTCTATCACCAGACACGGCCCCACCCATGCACTGTCCAGCTTTGGGCACCGCCCCTTCTTGCGCGTGGGGTTGTGAAGCCACACACATTCTCCCGCTCCAAAGTGCCTCCCCCTAGCGCGCGAGTCGTAGTGGCGCTTTTGGCGCACCCCTGCGTTCTCGAGTTGCACTCTTGCGAAGGTGTGAGCCGCTTCTAACCGGTTCTGCAGACGACACACATAGTTCGGGCCAGGCAAAACCCCGTCGTCATTATCAGGAGGGTGGCCAAACGTCAGTTCGGCTGGGGTGCGCAACTCACGACCTAACATTAGTAGCGCTGGGGAGCACGCAGTCGATTCTTGAACAGCCGACCTACATGCCATAAGAATAAACGGTAAGTGGGTGTCCCAATCTCTCTGGTGTTTTGAGGTAACGATGGCCAGCTGCTGTGCTAACGTTCTGTTAAATCTTTCCACCAGCCCATCACTCTGGGGGTGAAGCGGAGTAGTGCGCGTCTTCTCCGCGCCTAACCGTCTACACAACTCTGAGAACACCCGTGACTCGAAGTTTCTCCCCTGGTCGCTGTGAATAGACTGTGGCACCCCAAACCGACTGATTATTCCCCCCACCAACGCATCAGCTACTGTCTCTGCCTCCTGGTCTGGGAGAGCGTAAGCCTCCGGCCACTTGGTGAAGTAGTCCATAGCGGTTAGAATCCACCTGTTACCTCTGTCTGTGGTTGGAAACGGCCCCACTATGTCTACCCCCAGTCTCTCCATGGGCTCCCCTACTGGGAATTGTTGTAGGAGGGCGTGTGACTGACCTGGAGGTCCTTTTTTAGCAGCACACTCGTCGCACTGCCTACAAAAGTCCTCAACATCCCTCCTGTGCCTGGCCCAATAGAAGCCTTTACGCATGCGCTTTAACGTTTTGGAGACCCCAAAATGCCCTGCGCCAACTCCCCCATGAAGCTGCTGTAACACGCTCCCCTGCAGCCTTTTGGGCACCACTACCTGCCACGTAATTTCTCCAGTCGCTGGCTTTTTCCACCCCCTCTGGAGCACTCCCTCAGCCACTCTAAGGACTGTGAATTTAGCCCACAGTCCCTTGGTGACTGGTGATAGAGGGGCTACTTCCCCCCACGGCGGTCGTCTTCTCTCTTCTACCCACCGCAGCACAGGACGCAGCTCTGCGTCCTCCTCCTGGCGACGCCTCCACTCCCCAACGTCCACAGCCTCAGCTGACTCACCGTGGCGGTGACTCCCTCCTCCCTGCACAGTTCTCTCTCTCGCTCCACCCGTTTGGTGCAGTACCCACAGCCATCCTCAGCACACGGGCGGCGGGACAAGGCGTCTGCATTGCTGTGGCGAAGGCCGGCTCTGTGCTCCACCTGGAAGTCGTAGGGTTGCAGCTCCTCCAGCCAGCGGGCAATCTGACCCTCTGGCTCCTTGAAGGAGAGAAGCCACTGCAGGGCGGAGTGATCCGTCCGGACCACAAACGGCAGGCCCCCCAGGTAGTACTTGAAATGGCGTACTGCTGCCACGACAGCCAAAAGCTCTCTCCTTGTCACGCAGTAGCGTTTTTCAGCCTTATCAAAAGTCCTGCTGTAATAAGCTACTACGTGTTCCCCATCAGGACCACGCTGAGCCAGCACAGCCCCCAAACCCTCATTGCTTGCGTCGGTGTCCAGGATGAACGGACGGTTCGGGTCTGGTGAGGCCAGGACAGGGGCCTCCATCAGGGCACGTTTGAGAGTCTCAAACGCCCGCTGGTGCTCTTCGGTCCACTGAAAAACAGTGTCCTCCTTGAGAAGGTGGTTCAACGGAGCCGCTACCCCCGCAAACCCCTTCACAAACCTACGATAGTAGGATGCCAGCCCCAGGAAGCTCTTAACCTCTTTTTTCCCCCCTGGAACTGGCCACCCCCTCACAGCCTCTACTTTGTCTGGCATCGTGCTGATGCCCTCACCACCCAGCTGATGCCCCAGGAACGCCACCTCCCTTTGCATGAAATGGCACTTTCCCGGATGTAATTTTAGCCCCGCCCCCGAGATCCTCTCTAACACTCGCCTAAGTGCCCCCAGTGCCCCCTCAAACGATGTGCCGTGCACCAATATGTCGTCTAGGTACACAACACACTCGTCTCTCGGAACCCCCGCCAGCACTCTGTCCATGAGCCTCTCAAAGGTGGCAGGAGCATTACAGAGCCCGAAGCACAGCACCTTGAACTGCCAATGGCCCCTATCTGTGGAGAAGGCCGTTTTTTCACGTGCCCCTGGCGAGAGGGGCACCTGCCAGTAGCCACTGCGCAGATCAAGGGAGGAGAACCACGAGGACCCTCTCACGTGGTCTAGCGACTCATCAATCCTCGGTAGGGGATAAGAGTCTTTAGTGGTGACAGAATTTAGGCCCCTGTAGTCAACACAAAACCTAAGTTTACCCCCTTTCTTAGGCACCATGACGACCGGCGCGGACCATGGGCTATCTGATGGCTCAATGAAATCAGCCCGCAACATGTCAACAATAGCTGTGTCTGCTGCTTCCCTCCTGGCAAGGGGAATACGACGGGGCCGAATTTTAATGGGTCGGGCGTCCCCAGTGTCTATTTCGTGCTGAACTAGGTGCGTTTGTCCTACCTCATCTTCCCCCCAAGCGAAGCTATCTTTAAAGTCCAACAGCAGCTGCTTTAACTGTCTCTGTTGTCTGTCATCCAGACCCTGACAGTTCTTCAGCCACAGCCTCGACGGCGTCGATAGCTTCCTCCTTCCCCCCGTCGGGCTGATGGGGTGAAGGAGCCAGTGTGTTTTGGGCTACTGAGCTGCCTGTGCTTGCACCATGATGGGGAGTGAAGGCCGTCGCCGCCGGAGACAGCTGCTGGAATGGCACAACGACCAAGGGAGCAGCCGGGATGACCGGTGGAGTTTCTGCAAGCTTGGAGGAAGACGGAGGGACAGCCCTGCCCCCAGCTGGCTCTCCCGAAGGCGACATTCCCACTGTGGGCCCCCCCGACAGCCTCAAAGTGCCCGACGCTAAGTCCAACTGAGCCCCACAGTTTTTCAAAAAGTCCATTCCCAGTATACAGGGGTCCTGCACCGCTGCTGCACCGCCAGACACCCCACAGTTCTCCCCCCCACTGTCACAGATAGCTGACACTTCCCTAACATGGGGGCTAGCTCCCCCGTGACAGTCCGTAGCTGGACAAGGGTCGGCTCCACCCGCACCCCAACAGGTAGTATGTCTGGTCTCACCAGGGTTACTGTAGAGCCCGTGTCGACCAGGGACAAACATTCCACCCCCTCTACCTTGACGATGACATTGCAGAAGTCCCCAACGGTGGTACGTCCCACCACAACTACCGGACTAGGAAACACGGCGGCAGCTACACCCTGGGGGAGCAGGTCCCCACCCTCTTGTCTGCGCTGCTGGGTACCTCTTTTGCTTACAGTGGGTTTGGGGGCGGGGGGGTGGGTCCGCGCTGCCCCCTGCGCGAGAACCCGCCGTTGTTTCCCTGGTGACGGAGGAATCTGCCACACTCCCGCTGAATGTGGCCAGGCTGGCCACAACCCCAGCAGACAATAGGAGTTGAGCTGACACTGCGACGCTGCCTGGAGCCCCTCTCCATGACAAGCGAAGCAGTCTTGACTAGCCCGCCCAACTCGTCGACCCACTCTGGTTTCGTGACCCCTGGCACCCCAGCCACCACTGCTCTCACCTCTGGTTGACTGGCGACTTCCACTCCCACTCCCTCACCCCAGATCAGCTCCCTCTTCCTAGCTATCTCCACTGCAGCCCGCAGAGATGGTGGGTCCGCCATCTGAACATGCTTACCCAGTTCGGTGGAAGAGAGCGCTCTAATAAAACTGTCCCGTGCCAGCTCGTCTTGCACCCCAATCAGCATAGTTGCATAAGCCCGCCTGGTCAGGCTCAGAATACCACTTGCCAACGCCTTTAATGATTCCCCCTGAAGTCTCTTTTTGTTACTCAGTTCAATCCGCAGCATGTTGGGCTGCGCGTCGCTGAAACGGCCCCCCCAATGCCTCCACTAGCGCACCGTAGTCGCCCCTCTCGTCCGGGGCTAGCGTTAACAGGCATTCCGACGCCTCCTCTGTCAGGCTCAGGGCAAGCTGTAACGCTTTCGTCTCGTCAGACCACCTCCCGGCTCTAGCCAACAACTCGAATTGAGTGAAAAAAACTTCCCATTTACCTTGTCCATTGAACTTTGGCAGTTTAGCCGCTACCGTGGCTAATGGCAATAGGCCGCTGCCATCTCTGTTTACATAAGCAGGCCCCGCCATTTCCGCACCTGGTGACGTCGATATCCCCGTCGCCGTGACGTCTGCTCTCGAGCGGCGTGAAGGAAAACCCGCCAGTTCTGCCATCTTGCTGACTGACAATTTAACTCCCGCCATGTGGCCCTCCAGTTCTTCCACGGCAGTCGCCGCCCGACCCTCCCGACCGGGTACCCCCGAGCCCACAACGGACACATTGTCCGACTCTTCCTTAATTTTCCGCCTCGCCCCAAGCATCATGACCGTAGATGCGAGTCACGCTAAAGCTAACCCAGCCTATACTAAACAGCTAACTCGCCTAGTCTTGGTCCCGTAGTTCGAAAGCACTTCTGACACCAATGTAATGACCCGGCTGGGTCATAAAGGAAAAAGAGACGGACTCTAGGTGTGCAGGTCAGAACACAGGTTTATTCCTAAACTGGGCTATTGTTCAGGCCACAGCCCACGCCGCTAAATGCCGAATGTACACAACTATACCAAGTCTAATTAATGTTTACTCCCATAGGAACAGATCAAGGCCCCGAACAGAAAGAGAGAGAAGATGAGACAGTAATCCCTATTTATCATTTCCAAGTCCCGCGGGATTACCCATCATACCCCCCCAGCCTTTCCCTCTGTCCTGACATATTTAACCCCTGCTAGTAGCCATGAGAACCATAACACACCCACAAACACAGAACACAATACCGGGTCGTTACAATATTATGAGAGCAAACAGAGTAACCGAAGGCATAACAAAAACTCACAGGGGTGCTCAAAAACACTCAAATCTGTTTTATCCTGCAGTCTGAACAGCCAAAAAGCACATGGAATATGATAAATTCAAGCCACATTTCAAACCACTTTCGTAGGCAGTTTGAAATCAGATACAAATGCAACTTGTGTCTGAACGGTCAACTCATATTTTTCTTCCCTGAAGTGGTTTTAGACTGTTATTTGGCATATGTATATTGCTAGCTACGCTGTTGACAGTTTGACAAGAACATGTGGTAGCTAACT
Source organism: Salmo salar (assembly GCF_965601325.2). Classification (NCBI taxonomy): domain Eukaryota; kingdom Metazoa; phylum Chordata; class Actinopteri; order Salmoniformes; family Salmonidae; genus Salmo; species Salmo salar. Next base: position 44,165,660 of record NC_138292.1, read on the forward strand.
AGCTTGTTAATTGTTTACAAACAAAATGACTGAATGTGCTAGAAAGAAAAACAGCTACTGAACCTAGCTAGATAGTTGACTGTTGTGGTTAGCCAAAATATACTTGTTCTCTGGCTGCCAGCTCATCCTTTACCTCCTCCAATAATCCATGCAGGAACTTGTCGAACAGCGCTTCCGGGTTCCAGGTACCCTCCGAGGGGAATGAAGAAGGCTAGAGCTCAAAAACGAGGGAGCACTGGGAGAGAAAGGCCCGGCAGGTTCTGGAATCTCCATCGTAGCGCTCCGGGGGAGGTAAGCGGGGTTCCCGGGAAACCGGGGTGACGGCGCTGCTACCAGCCGGGTTACTGAGGGGCTGGGAGGTTACCGTCGTTGTGGGCTGCCTGGTTGGCAACCCACGGAATCCTGCAATGCGTCCAATGCTAGGTCGTGACGTTCGGCCACGTCCTGGAACCCTTCCATCAGACCGCGAAGCAACTCCTCGTGTCTACTAATGATGGCTCCTTGGGAGGAGATGGCGTTGTGTAGCTAGTCCAAGTCTGCTGGGTCAGTCATGGCCAGTTCGTAGTATCACGTTTGAAGATAAGATCCAGGTGCAAACAGTGTCGAAGTAGCAAAAGTTTATTCATTCGAACACAGGAAGGCAAAGGACGGCAGACAGACTCAGGGTCAGGGCAGGCAGAGGTCGATAATTCAGAGAAGAGGACAAAGGTACAGGTACATCCTGTGTTTATTCAAGCCTTCCACACAGCACAAACAGGAAGCTGTTTATTTATTCATAGTTCATATGAATAGGGACAGATATGAAAATATTCACACATGATCATTGACACTGTATCATCAACGTTTCTGAGAATCATAGTTCGCAATCACCAAAACATAATAAAAACAAGGTGCTGCGGACGAGTTCATTTTCAGTTCATTTTGAATGTATGAGTTCATTTTAGTTCAACTGAGATACCCTAAGGATTATAGCTGGAAGTAAAATTGGTCTCAAGCTGTGATCCCTAAGTGCGTTAGAGTTGGTCGTGGAAATTCAGTACTGAGAGAGACTTTGTAATTTCTTCAAATTATCATCTTTATTTAATATCGATTAATTATTGCAATAATAAGGCTGTCAACTCAACAGTCTTGACTGTTGAGCCGAGAGTCTACCCTTTACAGACCATGCTGTTTCTTATATAGCTGATACCAATAATGCTTATTCACCCCTCCCATATAGATTGGGGGGCACCATAAACCACTTTGGGTTTATCCTGTGGTCACCTGCCTCTGGTGCTGTTTGCCAGATGCAAGGATGAATAGACACAATAAGGATTATGTTCTACTCCCCCAGGCTCTCTTTATCTTGCAAGCTGTATATTTTTACCTAGCCATCACTTAATCAGTTGCCAGCCCCAGCTTAAAAAGACTCCTCTCAGTTCACTCAGAATGAAGGAAAGAAATGTCTTACTACAGTATTAGTTAAAACCTGTTTAGGATAGGGGGCAGTATTTTCACGGCCGAATGAAAAAAACGTACCCGATTTAAACTGGTTACTACTCTTGCCCAGAAACGAGAATATGCATATTATTAGTAGATTTGGATAGGAAACACTCTGAAGTTTCTAAAACTGTTTGAATGGTGTCTGTGAGTATAACAGAACTCATATGGCAGGCAAAAACCTGAGAAAATTCCAAGCAGGAAGTGGCCTGTCTGAGAATTTGTAGTTCTTCTTTTCATTCTCTATCAAAACTACAGTATCTGTGGGGTTCCGTAGCACTTTCTAAGGCTTCCATTGGCTCTCTAAAGCCTTCAGAAAGTGGATTGAGGCGTCTTCTGTCTCTGGGCAGAGTATAGTAGCTCAGTTTCTCAGTGGTCTGCCTGGGTCAAAGAGATTGGATATGCGCGTTCTCGCGTGCACAGCATTTTTTATTTTCCTCTTTGAATGAATACACAATTGTCCGGTTGGAATATTATCACTATTTTACGAGAAAAATACTGTAAAAATTGATTTTAAACAGCGTTTGACATGCTTCTAAGTACGGTAATGGAACATTTTGACATTTTTTGTCTCAATATGCGCTCGCGCGTTACCCTTTGAATAGTGACCTTAACGCATGAACAAAACGGAGGTATTTGGACATAACTATGGATTATTTGGAACAAAAACAACATTTCTTGTGGAAGTAGCAGTCCTGGGAGTGCATTCTGACGAAGATCAGCAAAGGTAATACCATTTTTCTAATACTAATTCTGAGTTTAGTGTGCCCCGAATTTGGCGGGTGTCAAAATAGCTAGCCGTGATGGCTGAGCTATGTACTCAGAATATTGCAAAATGTGCTTTCGCCGAAAAGCTATTTTAAAATCTGACATAGCGATTGCGTAAAGGAGTTCTGTATCTATAATTCTTAAAATAATTGTTATGTATTTTGTCAACGTTTATGATGAGTAATTTAGTAAATTCACCGGAAGTTTCGGTGGGAATACATTTTCTGAACATCACACGCCAATGTAAAAAGCTGTTTTTGGATATAAATATGAACTTGATTGAACAAAACATACATGTATTGTATAGCATAATGTCCTAGGAGTGTCATCTGATGAAGATCATCAAAGGTTAGTGCTTCATTTAGCTGTGTTTTGGGTTTTTGTGACATATATGCTTGCTTGGAAAATGGCTGTGTGATTATTTTTGGCTATGTACTCTCCTAACATAATCTAATGTTTTGCTTTCTCTGTAAAGCCTTTTTGAAATCAGACAATGTGGTTAGATTAACGAGAGTCTTATCTTTAAAATGGTATAAAATTGTCGTATATTTGAAAAATTGAAATTATTGAATTTTTGAGGTTTTTGTATTTTGCGCCACGCTCTTCCATTGGATATTGGCAAGGCGTTCCGCTAGCGGAACCCCTAGATGTAAGAAGTTAATACATTTTCATGTTCAAAACTGTGCACTCTCCTCAAACAATAGCATGGTATTCTTTCACTGTAATAGCTACTGTAAATTGGACATTGCAGTTAGATTAACAAGAATTTAAGCTTTCTGCCATATCAGATATGTCTACGTCCTGGGGAAATGTTCTTGTTACTTACAACCTCATGCTAAATGCATTAGCCAGGCACCGATCCCGAAGAAGTTAAACAACAATGCAATTTTAAGAAAATAGTGTTAAGAAACATTTTCTCAATAAACTAAAGTAAAAAATAGAATACATTTTTTTAAGTAACACAATAAATAACAATAATGAGGCTATATACAGCGGGTACCAGAACCGAGTCAATGTGCGGGGGTACAGGTTAGTCTAGGTAACATGTACATGTAGGTAGGGGTAAAGTGACTATGCATAGATAATGAACAGCGAGCAGCATCAGGGTACATTTTTTTAATAGGCAATTTAAATAGTCCGGGTGGCCATTTGATTAATTGTTCAGCAGTCTTATGGCTTGGGAGTAGAAGCTGTTAAGGAGCCTTTTTGACCTAGACTTGTCGCTCCGGTACCGCCTGCCGTGCAGTAGCAGAAAGAACATTCTATGACTTGGGTGACTGGAGTCTTTGACCATTTTTTGGGCCTTCCTCTGACTCCACCTAGTACATAGGTCCTGGATGGCAGGAAGCTTGGCCACAGTGATGTACTGGGCCGTACACACTACCCTCTGTAGCGTCTTACTGTTGGATGCCAAGCAGTTGCCATACCAGGCGGTGATGCAACCGGTTAGGATGCTTTTGATGGCGCAGCTGTAGAACTTTTCAAGGATCTGAGGACCCATGCCAAATCTTTTCAGTCTCCTGAGGGGAAAAGGTGTTGTCGTGCCCTCTTCACAACTGTTTTGATGTGTTTGGAACCATGATGGTTTGTTGGTGATGTGGACACCAAGGAATTTGAAACTCTCGAACGGCTCCACTATAGCCCATTTGATGTGAATGGGCGGCTTGTTCAGCCCTTCTTTTCCTGTAGTCCACAATCAGCTCCTTTGTCTTGCAATTGGCCATGCAATTGTGGGTGAACCAGGAGTACAGGAAGGGACTAACCTCGCACCCCTGAGGGGCCCCCGTGTTGAGGATCTGCATTGCAGATGTGTTGTTGCCTATCCGTACCACTTGGGGGCGGTGTGTCAGGAAGTCCAGGATCCAGTTGCAGAGGAAGGTGTTTCGTCCCAGGGTCCTGAGTGATGAGCTTTGTGAGCACTATGGTGTTGAATGCTGAGCTCTAGTCAATGAACAGCATTCTCACATAGGTGTTATTTTTGTTCAGGTGGGAAAGGGAAGTGTGGAGTGCGATTGAGATTGCATCATCTGTGGATCTGTTGGGGCGGAATGCGAATTGGAGTGTGTCTAGGGTTTCCGGGATGATGGTGTTGTGAGCCATGACGAGCCTTTTAAAGCACTTCATGACTACCGACGTGAGTTCTATGGGGCGGTAGTCTTTTAGGCAGGTCATCTTCGCTTTCTTGGGTACAGGGGCTATTGTGGTCTGCTTGAAACATGTAGGTATTACAGACTCAGTCAGGGAGAGGTTGAAAATGCATAAAAGGCATTTAGCCCGTCTGGTAGGCTCGTGTCAATGTGCAGCTTGTGGCTGGGTTTCCCTTTGTTGTCCTTAATAGTTTGCAAGCACTGCCACATCCGATGAGCATCGGAGCTGGTGTAGTAGGATTTAATCTTAGTCCTGTATTGACGCTTTGCCTGTTTAATAGTTCGTCTTGAGCGCATAGCGGGATATCTTATAAGCGTCAGGATTAGAGTCCTTGGAAGCGGCAGCTCTAGCCTTTAGCTTGGTGCGGATGTTGCCTGTAATCCATGGCTTCTGGTTGGGATATGTACATATGGTCACTGTGTGGACAACGTTTTCGATGCACTTACTGATGTCCACAACAGGTTTTAAGAAAAAGGGTATGAGCAAAGTGTGCAAACTAAGAATAATGGACAACCAAGACACTGAAGTAAGCTTGATGAGATCTCTTGGGAGTCATTATCAAAAAAACGATCTAAAATATTTAGGGAACATAATAGGTCAAGTCAGTATGAGTTACCTTCTCCACACAGAGTAACGTAAACATTTGATTGAACTTCTTTTTGAAAATCAAATGTTTGGTCTGAGTGTTTGATATCCATGATATGAAAATCTAAAATAACAAGCTTGGTATCAAATACATTGGACTTTGCACATCAAATGGAATTGGTGCCCAGCACACTGAGTTGATTTCACACAGTGGTGTAAAGTAATTAAGTAAGAGTACTTTAAAGTACTTTACTATTTATATTTTTGACAACTTTTACTTTTAATAATGTACTTTTTACTCCATACATTTTCCCTGACACCCAAAAGTACTCATTACATTTTGAATGCTTAGCAGGACAGGAAAATGGTCCAATTCACGCACTTATCAAGAGAACATCCCTAGTCATCCCTACTGCCTCTGATCTGGGGGACTCACTAAACACAAATGCTTCATTTGTAAATTATGTCTCAGTGTTGGAGTGTGCCCCTGGCTATCCGTAAATAAAAATAAAAAAATAAAATTGTGTTGTCTGGTTTGAATTTGAAATGAATTATACTTGTGATACTTAAGTATATTTTAGCAATTACATTTACTTTTGATACTTAACTATATTTAAACCAAATACTTTTAGACGTATAATCAAGTAAAATTTTACTTGGTGACTTACAATTTTACTTGAGTCATTTTCTATTAAAACTTCTTCAGGATTGGTGGGGCCCCTGCGGGATTGTTGAGCTAACGTAGGTTAATGTGATTAGCATGAGGTTGTAAGTAACAAGAACATTTCCCAGGACATAGGCATATCTGATATTGCCAGAAAGCTTCAATTCTTGTTAATCTAACCGCATGGTCCAATTTACAGTAGCTATTACAGTGAAAGAATACCATGCTATTGTTTGAGGAGAGTGCTCATTTTTGAACATGAAAAGTTATTAATTAACAAATTAGGCACATTTGGACAGTCTTGATACAACATTTTGAACAGAAATGCAATGGTTCATTGTATCAGTCTAAAACTTTGCACATACACCGGCGCCATCTAGTGGCCAAAATCTAAATTGCACCAGGGATGGAATAACACATTATGGCTTTTCTCTTGCATTTCAAAGATGATGGTACAAAAAAATGCAACAGAACGGTTGGTTTTTTTCTTCGTATTATCTTTTACCAGAATTAATGTGTAATACTCTCCAACATTTCTTTCACATTTCCACAAACTTCAAAGTGTTTCCTTTCAAATGGGGTGCTTCACTTGAGTGGGTTGAGTCACTGACGTAATCTTCCTGTCCGTGTTGGCGCCCCCCCCTTGGGTTGTGCCATGGGGGAGATCTTTGTGGCATATACTCGGCCTTGTCTCAGGATGGTAAGTTGGTGGTTGGACATATCTCGCTAGTGGTGTGGGGGCTGTGATTTGGCAAAGTGGGTGGGGTTATATCCTGTCTGTTTGGCCCTGTCTGGGGGTATCGTCGGACGGGGCCACAGTGTCTCCCAACCCCTCCTGTCTCAGCCTCCAGTATTTATGCTGCAATAGTTTATGTATCGGGGGGCTAGGGTCAGTCTGTTATATCTGGAGTATTTCTCCTGTCTTATCCTGTGTGAAATTAAGTTCTCTCTCTCTCTCTCTCGCTCGCTCGCTCGCTCTCTCTCTGAGGACCTGAGCCCTAGGACCATGCCTCAGGACTACCTGGCTTGATGACTCCTTGCTGTCCCCAGTCCATCTGGTCATGCTGCTGCTCCAGTTTCAACTGTTCTGCCTGCGGCTATGGAACCCTGACCTGTTCACCGGAAGTGCCACCTGTCTCAGACCTGCTGTTTTCAACTCTCTAGAGACAGCAGGAGCAATAGAGATACTCTGAATGATCGGCTATGAAAAGCCAACTGACATTTACTCCTGAGGTGCTGACCTGTTGGACCCTCGACAACCACTGTGATTATTATTATTATTTGACCCTGTTGGTCATCAATGAACATTTGAACGTCTTGGCCATGTTCTGTTATAATCTCCACCTGGCACAGCCAGAAGAGGACTGGACACCCCGCATAGCCTGGTTCCTCTCTAGGTTTTTTCCTAGGTTCTGGCCTTTCATGGGAGTTTTTCCTAGCCACCGTGCTTCTACACCTGCATTGCTTGCTGTTTGGGGTTTTAGGCTGGGTTTCTGTACAGTACTTTGTGACATCAGCTGATGTAAGAAGGGCTTTCTAAATACATTTGATTGATTTATTCAAATGGTACCAAGAATATGCATATCCTTTCTTCAGGGCATAAGCTACAGGCAGTTAGATTTGGATATGCCATTTTAGGCGAAAATGGAAAAAAAAGGATCCGATCTTTAAGAGTTAAGGCATCTTTACTTTTACTCAAGTATGACAATTTAATAATTTTTCCACCACTAATTCCACGACCCTGACTGTTGAAGATTGTTTGTGAAGGGTGCCTGCAATAACAGTACTGTTTTTCATAGCAGTCCATCATGCTAGCCGCTACACCATATGGAGTCAAAGTCATAATGTCCTTTAGAGGACATGAAATTACATGTTTATCTGTAATGGACATGAGGGGAATCATGGCTTCACTTCTGACGTCAATGTGATGTCCACCAGAGAAACTAGTGTATCTGATGTCTTAGATTAAGTGGTTCTTTGGGGTGTCAGTAATATGCTCCAACTCTTAATTGTCATAATAGATCAAGTCGATTCCCTTAGCTCTTGAAAAAAAGTAGTCAATTGGCAATCAACAGGTGTTGGGGATTGAATGAAAACACATATGGAGTACCGGTAGATACGTTCTGCATTTAGGGAGGACAGGTGTTAGTACATTCTCCAACTCCTAATAAAATGTCCTTAGCTACTGAAAGTCCATTGGCATGTTACAGGTATTTCAGATTGGATAAACCCTCTGGAGACTGCACAGATGGAGGACATAAAGCTTCATTTTCTGAACACACACCTCACTTAGTCACTTCCCAACCCGTCTGTTTTTCATTTTCAGTTCTGCGTGTGTCTCAAAGGTGTTCTTTTACTTTCATAGGAAGTCCTGGCTATTCTGCCATATTCCAAATACAGTAGGAGCAGCAAGGGATCTCGTCCCTCGGCATACTGTTCTATTGAAGATATCATTCGTCTGATAGGTTCTGAAAAGATCAGTCTCTCCCCACAAGGCGACATGGTTCAAAGAGGAGAGAGTGTTTGAAACTAGACATGAAGCAGGACTGTCAATGGATAGTCTGCATTATTTGGTTTAGGCTAAGTGAAGATGGGGACACACAGTATTATTTTGAGCTTTTCATGGAACAGAAGAAACCAAATTAATTAACACAACGCATTTTGCTAAAAAAGAAATGTTTACATTCAAATGCCGCTCCTGTGAAATAGTGACGTGCGTACGCTTAGTTTCCTGAAACAAGTCACATATGATTGCTTTGCGACATCTATTAAAAGTTGTGCCTGTTCCATATTCAGTACATTTTGAATATAACTCCGTTTATTGTGAACCTGACAGGGTTGAGCAGCTTCTGTCCCACTGTTTTGGATAATATTTACAGTACTTGGTAGTCACATAGTGTAGGTTCACATTATTCCATAGTTATTACAACTGTGATACCTTTGCAGTGTTAACCTTTTCTTCAGTCTTCGAACATTTCAACATAGAATTCGCCATTCTAGTCATTTTCACTGCTTGTGCTAGCTTGGAAACTATCAAGCTAGCACAAGCAAAACATGAGAAAAATATCTCACTTTGAAGTGTATTGTACACATAACATTAAGGACACCTGCTCTTTCCATGACATAGACTGACCAGGTGAACACATGTGAAAACTATGATCCCTTATTGATGTCACTTGTCAAATCCACTTCAATCAGTAGCTGAAAAGGAGGAGACAGGTTAAAAAAGGATTTTTAAGCTTTGAGACATGGGGAATAGTTAAGCCAAAAGATTTAGGTGCCTTTGAATGGGGTATGCTAGTAGGTGCCAGGTGCACTAGTTTGCGTCAAGAACTGTAACGCTAAAGCGTTTTTCCACTCAAGAATGGTCCACCACCCAAAGGACATCCATCCAATTTGACACAAATGTGGGAAAAATTGGAGTTGACATAGGCCAGCATCCCTGTGTAATGCTTTCAACACCTTGTAGAGTCCATGCCCGACAAATTGAGGGGTGGTATTGGATTTACTGTTTGCGCATCATGTCTCCTAAAGGTTTGAACCAAAAGTTTGATATCAGACCATTCCTTACAAGAATATGTCATGTTGATTTGTCCTGCCTTCCAGGTCTCCTACTTGGTTGTTTTGTACATAGACAGTACCAGTCAAAGGTTTGGACACACTTCCTCATTCAAGGGTTTTTCTTAATTTGTTTAAGGCAAAGGGTGGCTACTTTAAAGAATATTTGTTTAACACTTTTTTGGTTACTACATGATTCCATATGTGTATTTTCATAGTTTTGATGTCTTCACTTTTATTCTAAAATGTAGAAAATAGTCAAATAAATAAAAACCCTTGAATGAGTAGGTGTGTTCATATCTTTTGACTGGTACTGTATATTAGATTTTGTAATGACTAAAAGTGCTCATCACAATGATGTCACGTTGTATAAATGATTGGAGACAGGCGCAGGAATACGTAATAGGGGGATTTAATACTCCACCCAAAAATACAACATTCCATGAAAGGCACGGGGACGAAGCCCAAAACAAACACGTATACAAAAACACAGGGATGTAACCCAAACAAATGATTGAGATCAAACCTCTAATAAATACTTGGGACGAGACCCGTAATAACAATACACGGGACGAGACCCGTAATAACAAGTGCACAACAATACACAGGGCGAGACCCGTAATAACAAGTGCACAATACACGCAGCACGAAAGCCGAAACAACAAAACACAGGTACTGACAAGACCAACGGACATGGGAACATTAATCAACCAAACAATGGTGAGCAGAGGGCACATATATACAATTACTAATCAGGGGGAATGGGAACCAGGTGTGCGTAATGAAACAGTTCAGTGACGCCTAGAGGTCGGTGATGTAGACCTCTGGAGCTGGTGCACAGAATGAGCAGCAGAATAGGGGGAATCCGTTACAATTGATATCAAATTATTAGAGATACACAAGTTGTTTTTGAAATAGGTCACTGGAATTATATCTGCGGCCATGGCGCCTCCTGTGCATAATGGTTATATTATGCGAAGGATAACAGTTTCCAACATAACATATTTTACTATTGCCCAGGTTTTAAATTGAACCTATTTCTATGTATATAATCTTTTATGCCCATATGTACCTCTGTAATTAATTATGATTGATTATGCACAAAGTGAATTTAATTGTTTCCTCGCCCACCATGCGTCATGCGCGTTATGGTCATGTGAGGTGAAGTACGTATATTTTGGGAAGTGAGCACTCAGTTGGTTTGTTTGACCTGATGAAGATCTGTTTTGGATCGAAACGTAGCCAATAAAGCGGTGGAGCGTAAAGAGTGTGCAGGCCTTCTTGTTCTTTACTAGAGTTTCTGTCACTAACATCTACCCTGAGGGGTTATAAGATTGGTGGATTCATTTTGAGAGTTGCTGAAACACTCAGGCTTATCAAATTAAAGCCATGGACTTTAAGTTGGAAGCATTTGTGGTAAACCCTACATGGGAGATGTTTGATAAATGTACAAAGGTGAATCTGCTCGTTATTGCAAAGCATTATGACATCAGTGTGACAGCTGGCGATCCAAAGCAGCAGTCAAAGAGTTGATCTGTACTGCTTTAGTGGAGGAGGAAATCCTTTTGGAGAGGGAGTTTGATGAACATTTTCCTATGGGTAGTAGGGTGAGTCCCGTAAAACGTGCAACTGCGAGAGTTAGAACTAAAAGCAAAGTTGGAGCAACAGAAATTAGAGCTCGAGCAAAAGAAAAGAGAACGTGAGGAGAGATTGGAGTAACAGAAATTAGAACTTGAGCACAAGGAAAGGGAAAGAGAATGTGAGGAGAGATTGGCGCTGCAGAAATTTGATATTGAGCAAAAGGAAAAAGAACGCGAGTGTTACAAAAGCACGGAGGCTTGTTGTGCAATTAAACTGAACATATTTCCTTCAGATCAACATGTTAACAACTTGTACAAATCTCACCCATCGAATCCTCACACCTCCGTTCACATTCAACGTGCCTGATACATTCTTAAAGCAACAGTATTCTATACTCAACTGAGCTACGACACCATATTAATGAACACAACATCCCCCACCAACCCTCCCCGTTCAAGTTCAAATAGTCTTTAAGCCACGAGGGAGGAGCTATGACCCGTTGGGGTCTCCCAGTGTTCAGAGGTGCGGCTGATGGCAGGGGAACTGCAGGCATTTGAGGTCGGACTGGTGGAAGGGCCCTGAACTGAGCCTGGTGCAGGGGTGGAGGTGTGTGAGCCCCTTGACCTTGCTCCTGCCCATGGTGAGTTGGCCCTTTGAGGCGATTTGCATGCTAACGGGATCCAGCCTGAAGTTGGAATTTTGCAGGCCCTAGCTGTCATTCCACTCTCAGGGGCTTGGATCAAAATGGGGAGAGCTTGTTCCGACGGTTGTCAGTCCTGATCTGCACCCAGTCCTGGGCCTTCAGGCTTGGTTGTTTCACTCTGTGAGACATGTCATAACGTTGTTTTATCCGTTGCTGTGCCGCTCTAACATAGGCTTGAGTTGCTGCAGCAGGCTTGTTCTTTTGTTTTGGGCAGAGGCAGTCCAAAGGGAGTTTCAGTTCCCTGTCAATCATCAGGGAGCCAGGAGACACCCCAGTTGTGGAGTGCTTGGTAGCCCTGATGTGGAATAGTGTAAGGCACAAAGCCACATGAAAAGGTCGTCCCACAGCTAAGTAGACTCGTATTCCATCCTTCAGGGTCCTGTTCAATCAATCAAATGTATTTATAAAACCCTTTTTACATCAGCTGAAATCACAAAGTGCTATACAGAAACCCGGCCTAAAACCCCAAACAGCAATGAATGCAGATGTAGAAGCACGGTGGCTAAGAAAAACTTCCTAGAAAGGCAGAAGCCTAGCCAGTCCTCTTCTGGCTGTGCCGAGTGCAGATTATAACAGTACATGGCCAAGATGTTCAAACGTTCATAGATGACCAACAGGGTTAAATAATAAGGGTGCAATAGGTCAGCATCTCAGGAGTAAATGTCAGTTGGCTTTTCATAGCTGAGCATTCTCACTAATGCTAACGTGGCTGAATGGAAGCAAATCTTCACAGCTGCCAACCTGACACTTAATCTGTTTAAGAGCAAAATTACCCGAGCAACAGTGAAATGTCTCAGGAAGGTGGTGGGGCAAGGGAAAGTATGACCAGTTCTTGCAAAAGTGGAGGCCATCAATAACCTTCAAGTACCAGCCTCTCGCCAGGAACTGCTTAGATTCTTGGGAATGGCTGGTTACTACCATGCTTTTTACAAGAACTTTGCCCAGGTTGTTGCGCCACTCACAGATTTGATCATTCCAAAAGTTGTTTTCTGTTGGCACCTCGACTGTCAGCAGGCTTTTGAGGAGACAAAGACCCTTTTGGTCTCAGCATCAGTGCTAGCTGCTCCGGATTTCCGTTGTCCGTTTGCTCTGTACACCAATGTCAGTGACGGAGGCACGGGCTGTGCTCAGACAGAAAGACGATAAGTGTTGAGCACCCTGTCGGGTACTTTTAAAATAAATTGGCCTCATATCAAAAACACTACTCCACTATCGAGAAGTATACACTCTCTTTGGTAATGGCTCTTCAGCACTTTGAGGTTTATGTAATGGTCTCTACACCTCTGGTTGTCTATATCGACCAAAACTATCTTGTGTAGATCTACGGTGTACAAATGCCAAAACACTGTGTCTTGTTTGCTATGAAACTGTCCCTGTTTGCGAATAATTCAATCTGACACGTCATTAGGAATTTGAGCATTGTACTTTCAAAAGTTAGGCCTACCTTTCCACCCCAGACAGAGTAGGCCTGCTAGCGCAGAAAAATGTAAGCTTTAACTGCAGGCTATTCTTCTTCCGTGGCTTAACCTAGTGGGAGAAGGTCACAAGTGTTTCCCTAAAAGCTGTCTGTGTTTAAACATCTTCTATTGTACAGAAAGTGAATTGATTAATCAATTGATACTTCCCAAGCAAAGGCTTTTTATCTCCTCGGCTGTAGAAGGTTGTAGCTCAGCCTCTGAATGTCAAAGAGACTAAACAACGATATCCCCATATGCATGAGTCACATCTTTCTTGGGTATTTTAAAGCGTTGTGGACCAAAGCCCTGTTATAGATCACTTTTTATGAACCGGGTTGTTCGAGCCCTGAATATATCGGCCGTATGCCACACCCCCTCGTGCCTTATTGCCTAAATATAATCGGATTTGTTATATTTTCTTCAAAGTCTTACGCTTACAAGGGGTAGGCTTGTGCCTTTTGCCATTTTCTTTAATAAAAGGTAGGCCTATGGCATACCCTTTCATACTCCCTCAATTTGACTCTTGGTTTTAACTTAACAGCCCTTCAATGACACAGAGGTAGGCTATTTAAAGAGTGCATGTGTGTGGAGGAATTGACCAACAAATCTATGGATATAGCAGCCTATAGCCTACTTTCGTATGTCAAACAGTTAGGCCTACCTTTTAAATAGGAAAAAAATAGGCTCCAACACAAAGCCCTCTTGTTGTTAGTAAAGTGTAATTCAAATCAATATGGTTGAAATGAATTATGCCTATTCGAATTTGCCTACTTTCAGCACCATGAGCTGTCCATTTCCGATCGATTGTGCTGTGGCTGCTGCTTCAAGATTCAGCACCACAATGTAAGTTAATCGAAATAACTGATAAATACAAGAAACATATTGTTTTTAATCAAATTAATTATAGTAGTAGCAAGCTATCAAAGTTTACTGAACAGAACATAGGCTATAGGCTAGTCTGCATGCATAATCAAAAAACATTTGATTCTCCTCCTGAAATGCCAACGTAGGCCTACACGGCACAGCCATTAGTAAGTAGCACACAAAAAAAGTTATTGATCAACAAGAGCAGAGCAGGCTGGGGCTCAGGGTTGGAATATCCATTGCAGCCTAGTTGTATTTACACCATCCCAGCAGCTATCTCAGAAATACAACTTTGCTCTGTGCTTCTCCGAGCATGCACTTCATAGCCGATAGCCTATAGGCTATGGATCATTTGCTTGAGACCACACTAAATAGCCTATAGGCCCACTTGCTATTGTGTGCCCAGTGGAGAATCAGAGATGAGGGGCGGCATCGGGCACACATTGATATATAGCCTAGTAAGCAACTCATTCTAAAACACTGAGAAATGTAGAAATGTCATCAAATACATGACCCTCTCCTGAACTAGATTTAAAAAGCACTAAACCCTGCCTGAAATGTAAAAAGCATGACCCTCCCCCACTTTCCTCCAGGTAACCATTCTGTACATTTTGATCCATCCCTAATAGGGCTGGGGGCTGCAGAAGATCCAAAAGGCAGTCTGTGGACTTTCAGCTCATACCAATGCTTTTGTGATTTGTCTGTCTCCTGTCTCTCTCCTTGCCTTTGCGATGAATTTCTCTCCTGGAGGCAGACATTGATTCTGGTTACTTTGAATTGTTCTCACTCCATTAGCTAAAGTAATCTCACATGGCAATAGAGATCACTCCTGGCCTTCCTCTCCACTCAGCCAGATACCGACCAATACAGAAGGACATTTGCAATTTAGATCACAGATTTTTTCAACTTCTGTTCCATTCCCAGAAAAACTCAACAGAAAATAGTTGATTCATTCTGGGACCCACCAGACCACCTATGAGGCGGATGCATGACTCTGTTAAAGATATAATTTCATTAGCTGGAGCATTTCCATGTGAATCCCTCCTCCTTTTAATTAAGGTGAGCCAACCAAATAACAGTTCAATCCTCAAGGTTACTCCCGGGCCACACAGCCATAAGACAAAATTACTTCACTACATTAACTGGCCTATTCAACGGTAATTCGATTGTAGAGATGGTAGACATCCGCATATGAAATGTAATAGTTTTTTTGGGGGGGGTGGGGAGGTGGATGATTTGTTTAACAAAGCATTATTAAGTCGTTATTTCTTTTGTAATAGGGGGCTCAGAGCTGCAGAACATACAAAAGGCAGTCTGTGGTCTTTCAGCTCATACCAATGCTTTAGTGATTTGTCTGTCTCCTGTCTCTCTCCTTGCCTTTGTGATTGGTGTCTCTCCTGGAGGCAGACATTGATTCTGGTTATCAACACAAGCTTTGTGTGTCCTCTAATCTTTCTCGCTCCAGTATCTAAGTAATCTCGCACGCCAATAGAGATCACTCCAGGCCTTCCTCTCCACTGTCTGATTAGGTATCCCGACGCACGCACGCACGCACGCACGCACGCACGCACGCACACACACACACACACACACACACACACACACACACACACACACACACACACACACACACACACACACACACACACACACACACACACACGTAAAAGACTCCACTGCTGTGTGCTTGCTCTCAATCCTCAATTAAAGTGTGTGCATGTTTGTCTTGATCAATACAGCAGTATACAAGGCTGCAGTAATTCCATCAGGTTCATGACAAGATGGGGGTGGGTGGAGAGGCTTCCTCTACCCCATTGCTTTCTACTGTATATAATAATATGATTAGGCTATATCTTTACATTAAAAACACAAGTCTGTCAGATTTCCAGTCATTCCAATTAATTGAATACCCCTTGATCTTCAAGAATAGGACATGGAAATATGGAAATGTAGATTAGCCAAATTGTTTTACCTGAGCATAACCCAAAACCAAAGAACTTATTAGCCTACTCTGTTGTTTATGGTTTTGTTGTCATGGAGGACAGATTGGGCTCATTGCTTCAAGTAAAGAAAGTTCTATTTGCATTTGAATGTATGCCATATGCTGCATTTGCTATAGGCCTATTGTTTATGTGTTTGTTGGTGACACTATGATATCTCATTAATTTTCAGCTACTGTATGTAGCCATTTCCTGCTGTCAAATGACTTAATGGCCTCATGGGTGGAATGTTATTAGTATTTTCCATAATTTCATAATTAATAAACGTTTTTGTGTCACGGCTGTCAAAGGAATGAGAGGACCAAGGTGCAGCGTGTGTGTCGTTCCACATTTTATTTATAATGTGAAACTATGCAATACATAAATACACTGAATGGAAAAACAACAAACCATGACGCAGCGATGAACACAGACACAACTCAAAATGAATCACCCACAAAATCGAGGTGGAAAAACCCCTACTTAAGTATGATCTCCAATTAGAGACAACGAGGACCAGCTGCCTCTAATTGGAGATCATCCCAAACAAAACCAACATAGAAATACAAAACTAGAACATGAACATAGAACTACAAAACATAGAAAACCACCCCCTGTCACGCCCTGACCTACTCTACCATAGAAAATAACATCTTACTATGGTCAGGACGTGATATTTTGTTTGTTTTTTGGGGTAAAACATCCAGCATTTCTATGTCAAACATTGTTATATTTCAGTCTTCTGTGATGTATATAAAGTGTAATATTGGGATGCACAGTCAAAATTGAATGCTTTTGTACTCTATATCTGACATGGTACAGGTTTCTTCTTTTTTGTAAGCCCATAACCATGTGTGTCAGGTCTATACTTTTGTTTTGAAGTAGATTTTTTTTAAACTACCAAGAAACACTCTGTGTGTCCCTGATTTAGCCCACTGCAGTAAAAGGTTAAGTCTGTCAAAGTGTGCGAGTTTGAGCATTTGTCCGTCAGATCTTTTTTTTTTATCAGCACAAATTATAATAGATAAGCAGCTTAAACTTCTTCAATTCAACCATTATTGGGTTAAAATACACATGCAGAACCAGTCAAAAGTTTGGACACACTTACTCATTCAAAGGTTTTTCTTTATTTTGACTATTTTCTACATTGTAGAATAATAGTGAAGACATCAACACTATGAAAAAACACATATGGAATCATGTAGGAACCAAAAAAAGTGTTCAACAAATCAAAAAATCATTGTGTTTGACGGTTTTTGCGACTGCACTTGAAGAAACTTTCAAAGTTCTTGAAATTCTCCGGATTGACTGACTTTCATGTCTTAAAGTAACGATGGACTGTCGTTTCTCTTTGCTTATTTGAGCTGTTCTTGCCATAATATGGACTTGGTCTTTCACCAAATAGGGCTATATTCTGTATACCACCCCTACCACAACACAACTGATTGGCTCAAACACATTATGAAGGAAAGAAATTCCACAAATGAACTTTTAACAAGGCACACCTGTTAATTGAAATGCATTCCAGGTGACTACCTCATGAAGCTGGTTGAGAGAATGCCAAGAGTGTTCAAAGCTGTCATCAAGGCAAAGGGTGGCTACTTTGAAGAATCTCAAAAAATATATATATTTTGATTTGTTTAACACTTTTTTGGTTACTACATGATTCCATATGTGTTATTTCATAGTTTTGATGTCGTCACTAATATTCTACAATGTGAAAAATAGTAAAAATAAATAAAAAACCTATAACGAGTAGGTGTGTCCAAACTTTTGACTGGTACTTTATACATTTGTGAAAAGCCATCCACAGCAACCACGATCTGTAAGGCGCAAATAGCTAAATGAGAGAGCAGCAGTATGATTTACATCAATGCGTTACGTAGATATCAATAATCAACCTAGCCTCATAGACTAGACGTAATGTAATAAATGTAAATCCGGGACACTGAAATTAATACGATATGTTACGTTTGGTATTATTACGTAAGACAGATGGCTACAGATGGTCGGGGTGGAAGGGTCGGCGTATAACGTGAACGTCTAGCAACCGAAAGGTTGCGAGTTCCGATATCATCACGGACAACTTTAACATTTTAGCTAAATAGCAGCTTTTCAACTGCTGCATTTTAGCTACTTTGCAACTACTTAGCATGTTAGCTAACACTTCCCCTAACCCTAACCTTAACCCTTTAACGTAACTCCTCAACTTAACCCTAACCCCTAACCACTAGCCTAGCTAATGTTAGCCACCTAGACAGAATTCGTAACATATAGGAAATCCCTAGAATATAGTATATTTTGCAAATTCGGAACATATTGTACATTCTGAAAATGTATAACATATACTATGAATTGTAAAGCGTAACATATCATACAAAATAGGTGATGGACATCAACAAATTAATGCATACCATACAAAACATAACATATCATACTAAATGGAGTGTCTTAGATTTATGTACAGAATAATACGAAATGCTCTGAGACCAGGTTGCAATAATATGTGATATCTGTATGGCTTGTAGGCTACACCAAAGCTGTCGTCCTTCTTTACCTTGAGTGTTTATTGAAATTGGATAATCTTTAGATGCCGACAGCAGTCGCACCATTGGAAGACATAGCCTTGACTGTAGCCTACAAAAGCCTATTCCCCCTATTTTCCCGTAATCCATCAAACTCATTTGGTGTGTCATACTGAGTTGTGGTCAGACTCGCTCAGGCGGACCAAACTTACACTTGCGCCTTTTTTCAATGCTGGTTTTGCAAAACACCCTTTCTGAATTTAAAAGTAATCCTAGAAGTAATCATCTAGTTTTTCAAAAGTATCTGTAATTTGATTCCGATATTGTTGCTGGTAATGCAACGGATTATGGTAAAAAAAAAAGGATTACGTGTAATCTGTTTTGGGGAGTAACGGATTTAAACTTGTACACTTTTGATAGACTTAAACAGCTGTAAATGATCGAGCTCTCAAAGTGTCACCAATGAAAACGTAAACAATAGGCCTTTAGCAAATGCAGCATATGGTATACATTTTTCACATGCAAATAGCCCTTTTAGGTAGCGCTCAAAGCATGCCATTCCATGAAAGCAGCATTTCTTTTTCAACTCCAAGCAATTAGCCCAATCAGTCCTCTATGACAACACAATCAGTTCTCCCCAGTTTTACAGCTGCACCATTTAGAGCATTTTGACTGGCTGCATCACCGCTTGGTAAGGCAACTGCTCTGCATCCGACGTCAAGGCGCTACAGAGGGTAGTGCGTTTGGCCCATTACATCAATGGGGCCAAACTCCCTACCATCCAGGACCTCTATACCAGGCGTTGTCAGAGGAAGGCCCTAAAAATTGTCAAAGCCTCCAAGCACCTACATCGTAGGCTGTTCTCTCTGCTACCGCACGGGAAGCGGTACAGGATCACCAAGTCCGTGACCAAAAGACATCGGAACAGCTTCTACCCCCAAACCATAAGACTGTTGAACAGTTAATAAAATGGCTACCTGGACAATGTACATTGACCCTCTTTACTATTTATCTTAATTGTTTTGCACTGAACCCCCTTGCACCGGCTCTATGCACACTCACTAGTCTCGACCCATGCACTCACACATACGACACTGCAGTGGCGGTCGGGGCCGTTTTAAGATGAGGGAGGATGATTTGATTTTTACATTTCTATTACAGCATATTGGATGACTGTTATTCATATTGATTTGATTTGATCTGTCATTCATATTCCATTCCCCCATTTAAATATAACGTCGATAGGTTTAGGCTACTACATGATACTAGAATGCTCCCTGTACCCATCACGAGGTTGCTACAATCTAGTCTATGAATGAAAGTTCACAACCTAGGTGCACAGGTCGAGATAATTTTTTTGTCATCAAGGTGACACAGTGCCCTCTTGTCTGCATCTAGCTGATCTAGGGTGTAATCGTTAGACCTCTGATAGGTTGGAGGACGTCATAATTACTGTGAAAGTCTATGGAAGGGGGTGAGAACCATGAGCCTCCTAGGTCTTGTATTGAAGTCAATATACCCACTCCAACACACACACACACACACTACAAACGTGCAGGCACGCTCACACACAAAACACACACACATGCATATTGACGCCACACAGACACATACTCACACAGACACATACTCACACAGACACATACTCACACAGACACATGTTACATACGCTGCTGCTACTTAATTTGTCAACGTATTGTGACATGGAATCTACATAGAAAATGTAATGGATTTGAAAAAAAGTTGTTGTTTTGAGGGTGAAATTTCAACCGCAGGATTATGTCATCGTGTAATCCAAATTTCCACATAGACAAACATCGTATAAAATATGTTGAATGTGTACCTTTAAAACAACGTCATATTTTCAACGTTATATCCACTATCAGAAAAAAAAAATACGCTTGGCAGCACCTCCTATTGGAGAATGTATCCATCTACCCTTTAGTCTCCCATTCAAGATTTTAAGCACACCAAGCCCTTCTTAGCTATGATATTTGTCATTGACTATTATCAATGTGCTACACTGAGAATGATTGTTGAGAGAGCTCCGCTTAAATACTAAATAGATTGACTGTTGCAATCAAAGTCATTCCAAAGGGTAGGTTTAATAACAGAGCACATTAAATGTGACCATACTTTATCAATCATCAATGCTGCTATTTAGGCCTATATAGCATTTGCAAAGTCATCAACAGCAATTGTTTGAATTCAACCCAGAATTCAACATAAAATGGACTTGCGCTGGTTAGCTCTGATTGATTTCAAATGTAATAATATTTAGTGTCATTGAATTGTATTTGGTTGTCAAAGCAACCAAATAACATTTACATTTTACATTTAAGTCATTTAGCGACTTACAAATTGGTGCATTCACCTTATGATATCCAGTGGAACAACCACTTTACAATAGTGCATCTAAATCTTTTAAGGGGGGGGGGGGGGTTAGAAGGATTACTTTATCCTATCCTAGGTATTCCTTAAAGAGGTGGGGTTTCAGGTGTCTCCGGAAGGTGGTGATTGACTCCGCTGTCCTGGCGTCGTGAGGGAGCATGTTCCACCATTGGGGTGCCAGAGCAGCGAACAGTTTTGACTGGGCTGAGCGGGAACTGTGCTTCCTCAGAGGTAGGGGGGCCAGCAGGCCAGAGGTGGATGAACGCAGTGCCCTTGTTTGGGTGTAGGGCCTGATCAGAGCCTGAAGGTATGGAGGTGCCGTTCCCTTCACAGCTCCGTAGGCAATCACCATGGTCTTGTAGCGGATGCGAGCTTCAACTGGAAGCCAGTGGAGAGAGCGGAGGAGCGGGGTGACGTGAGAGAACTTGGGAAGGTTGAACACCAGACAGGCTGCGGCGTTCTGGATGAGTTGTAGGGGTTTAATGGCACAGGCAGGGAGCCCAGCCAACAGCGAGTTGCAGTAATCCAGACGGGAGATGACAAGTGCGTGGATTAGAACCTGCGCCGCTTCCTGTGTGAGGCAGGGTCGTACTCTGCGAATGTTGTAGAGCACAGGATCGGATCGGGTCGGGTCACCGCCTTGATGTTAGTGGAGAACGACAGGGTGTTTTCCAGGATCACGCCTAGGTTCTTAGCACTCTGGGAGGAGGGGACAAGGGAGTTGTCAACCGTGATGGCGAGATCATGGAACGGGCAGTCCTTCCCCGGGAGGAAGAGCAGCTCCGTCTTGCCGAGGTTCAGCTTGAGCTGGTGATCCGTCATCCACACTGATATGTCTGACAGACATGCAGAGATGCGATTCGCCACCTGGTTATCAGAAGGGGGAAAGGAGAAGATTAATTGTGTGTCGTCTGCATAGCAATGATAGGAGAGACCATGTGAGGATATGACAGAGCCAAGTGACTTGGTGTATAGCGAGAATAGGAGAGGGCCTAGAACAGAGCCCTGGGGGACACCAGTGGTGAGAGCGCATGGTGCGGAGACAGATTCTCGCCACGCCACCTGGTAGGAGCGACCTGTCAGGTAGGACGCAATCCAAGCGTAACAACATTAGAAGGAGATGTACATTATCTTCTACTTGGATAGGTACATCTGCGCCACTGACTTAGTCTGGTTTTAATTCCAGTTTGTCTACAAATTAAAAATGTATATGTTGGATTCACGTCTCCAACTCAACCAAAAAATCTAAATTATAGAATAGGACTAAATCAAATCAACAATAATGCACTTTAAATAAAGTTTGATTTGATTTAGTCGTATTATTTAACTTTTCTTTTTTGGTTGATTTGGAGACGTGAATCCAACATATACATTTTTCATTTGTATACAAACTGGAATTAAAACCAAACTAAGTCAGTGGCACAGATGGGCCTATATCCAAGCAGAAGATAATGTTGGTATTTGGTTGTGTTGACAACCAAACACAATTCAATATCACTTTTGAAATACAATAAATAGCCTATTAACTTGACGACAAGTTAACAAATTAGATTTATGTCTCCAATTCAACCAAAAAGAAAAGTTCAAGAATGTGATTAATTAATTGGCCCAGATGGAACTATACAAGCAGTAGATACAGTGCATCTACTTTGAATGTTGATATTTGGTTACGTTGTCAACCAAACACAATTCAATATTACTTTTGTCTTACAGCAAATAGCCTAAAATTAAGACTATTTTCAAACTAATGTAACATTCAACCTTTAAAAAAGTAACACATCCATGGCCACATTTTGAGGATACTGTAACTATACATTTCTTCATATGTAATCATATAAAGTGTGCATGTTCAAGATAGCATGAATAGGTCATCGCAGGTCTGTGGAGATCTTCACAATTGCTGTAATAATCTGCTCAGAATATCATATTGTATTGATCACTTGCACCATTATTTTTGTATGTAATCTCAACTGCAATCCAGGTCATTTCATTCTGATATTAGATGAAGCACAGTGATATCGCATTGTCTTTTATGAATAAACGAAATATCTGACATTGTTATCCCATTTGAATTGTTCTGTCCTTTTAAATAGTTTAAAGTGCAGTGATAGACATTTGGGTGACAACTAAACCAAAAACCCAGTATTGTTTTTCCATTGGAATGTCATTGTGCTTTAAGATGGTTGAAAGCATAGTGATAACACATTGAATGGAGCAGGGAATGGCTCATCACAGTAAACGTCCATGCACCGCTGCTCTTCATTCAGCTGTTGTATTGAGATTCAGACAATATCAGCCCCAACCATTTTCATAGCTGGTTGTAATGTAATGAAAGTAACACCATTGTGCCGAATAATCATGTTTTTGCAGGCATGGCTGTCGGACACTAAGCCAATCTGAAACGTCAAATATTGCACAATATTACAAAGAGAGTTATTATCTGGAGCTAACCACACAACCTAAAACCTCCTCAATTCTACAGCGGTTTAAAGACAGGGCAGGTGGATTTTAATAGGGTACAATAGTCTAGCTATACTGAGCACTTCTCACAAGCATCCTAATGTGAGACTCATTTTCATATATTTCACTCGGCCTACATACAGCGCCTAGTGAAAGTCTACACACCCCTTTAACTGTCTTAAAATTACAGCTAAAAAGGGATTCAATTAGAATGTTTCAAATGTACACAACCTACTCCACATATACAGTGCAGACTTGTATTTTTATGAAGATGTCTTCATTGCGTATGTCTTCACTGCCCAGAGTTAACACTTGGTGGAAGCACCTTTGGCAGCCATTACATCTGTGAATCAATTAGAATAATATTCTACTAACTTCACACAATTCTTAGGTCAACATTTATGCATTGTCTTTGACAAAATTACTCAAGCTCATTCAACAGCAATATTCTAATATTGTCTCTTTTCAATCAAATTAAAGTCAGGACAGAGACTGGACCACTGAGGAACACCCAACACCTATTGGAAAGCCATTCTGTCTCTTTGGCTTTAGAATTTGTGTAATTGTCCTTCTGAAAAATGTAACTCTATCCCAGGGTTAGTTTTTCACAATACTGCGGCAGGTTTTCCTCTACCTTTTTACCTGTGCTTTGCTCCTTTCATATTTATTTAGAGTCTGACAAACTCCCCAGTCCCTGCCAGTGCAAGCATACTCATAACATGATCCTGCCACCACCAAGGTTGAGGAGTAACGGATTACATGTAGGGTTGGGTAGGTTACTTTCTAAATGTAATCTGTTACAGTTACTAGATACCTGTCCAACATTGAAATCAGTAACATACATTTTGGATTACCCAAGTTTAGTAAAGTAATCTGATTTAGAGGCATTAGAAGAAGACAAAAATGGATGCTATAAATTGAACAACGTCTATTGCAGGATAAATCAATGTTAGAGTTTACATTGCTGGCCTTAAATGGATGTTGCATGTAGGTTTCTTCAAACCCATTGCTTTCTACTACCAATAATAATCTGATTAGGCTATATCTTTACATAAAAAACTGTCAGATTTCCAGTCATTACAGTTAATTTAATACGCCTTGATCTTCAAGAATTGGACTTGGAAATATGGAATTAAACAGGTGTAAACTTTACAGTTAAATGCTTATTTACAAGACCATTCCCAACAGTACAAGTGCACTGTTGGGTTTGAGGTGTCTGAAATGCATCTGAGAAATATAGAAAAGCATCAGAGACAACAAACCCAGGTCCCAAAAAAGGCTATTCAAGTCTATTTATTTTCATTAATGTTTTACCTCACAGTAACCTTCCCATGAGTCTTTCAAAACGGACGACATGTTAGTGTTTGTCAGAGTCTCAGCTTTCCATAGTAGGGTCATACTAGTTTGTAGTCTACAACCATTCAGACTATACAGATGTTTTTGTGAGAATACCAGTTTTCGGGATTACTCCTGGTCTGACAAACAACGCTGTACCTTCGCCTCTGCTGCATCAGCGCATGCGGTGGATTGAGATGCAGCCCATGCAAAAACCTAGGTTGAAGATGACAAAGGTTAAGACAGCGGGATTCTAACATCCCATAACTCTTTGCAACAAACAGCTATGCTAGTTAGCAATGGCGCAGGGAATTATTATGTTGCCGTAACCTGTATATTTTCGACCGCTCAAACAGCGATAAGAAAGGCAATTTAAATAAGAATAAAATGGCGATTCCGTGCGGGGGAGGACATTGACTTATCTACATAAGGCATGTTTATGGACGGTTGTTGAAAAAAATAGCTCAGCGTGCAGTCTCAGTTGGTCACTGGTTGGTCACATAGTTAGTCGTAGTTGGTCCTGATTCAATATGAATTGGCCACAGACAGTTGGACTGAGTTGGGAAAAAAACTACCCAACATATCATCGATAGTTCATGAACTGTATAACCAGATTCCAACCAATTGGTCTCTGTTATGACCAGGTACAGTAAATTCATCTTTTTCACATAGAGAATGGTAAAAACGTCTTATGCTGCTTGTTATCTGGTCAGATAAACAGATTACAACCGGAGTAAGGCACCTTTTTCTGGTTGCTAAAAAAAACAATTGCCACCATCAGTTTTACTGGGAATCAACTGAAAAAAAGTATACTTCTTAAACTAACACCATATGCTGAGGTGAGTCACTGAGTAGGTGTCTAGACAGTTGTCATTTCTAGTATTTTCTTTCATGAATATTCATGAATATTCATGTAAGCTTTTATAGAAAATGGTGACACTTAATGCTGATTATTGGAGAGAAGGACACGTCCTTTTAGTTTATTTGCTTCTGTCAATAAATAAAATAAAAACACCGGAGAGAAGAGACACTTCTGTTCTCCTAAAAAAGAATAATAACTGTAATCAAAATAAAATGATGTTTTCATTTCATTAGTGGTACACAGACTTGCATGGATGTGTACTTGCATTCATCCATACTCACTATGATAATCAGAGTGGATATACAGCAACAGAAGAAATATACTTTCATTATTTACTGGAAAAGCTGTAATAGCCCTTTTACGTCAACCGCTCCAGCCAATGCTTATTGGTCTCGTAGAAGCTAAGCAAACAGGACACACTGTCCAGTATCCACAACAGAAAGTTAAGCTTTGAGGAAATATCAACTTCTCAGCTACAGTCTGCATCGAGAACACTGCAAGTGAGTTTATGTACAGAAATCCGTTTTTTTTTTGTGCAAAGGGAGCTTAGCCTCCTGTGTGGATGAATATAAAAAAATATGAGAGAGAGAGAGAGAGAGAGAGAGAGAGAGAGAGAGAGAGAGAGAGAGAGAGAGAGAGAGAGAGAGAGAGAGACACAGAGAGACACAGAGAGACACAGAGAGACACAGAGAGACACAGAGAGACACAGAGAGACAGACTGAACACATCCACATGAATAGCAGCATTTCATGCGGTTCACCACTGGTGGGTGGGTATAATTTGTGGAACGTTCCAAATGGAATTTGTTCCAAAAACGTCATAAATAACACGTTGCCAACAAACAACGCGTACAAAGTTGTATAGAAGAAGAATAAGATAATGCAGTGGGCAATTTAATTCAGTTTTTCACTCACCACGTTTATTACGAAAATGTCTGTCCTTACTCTGGTAACCTATGGACAAACATTAACAATAAGCTACGTGGTGAGTTGATGCCTATTCGGCAGCTAGTTTGCTAGGTGAATTGATCATGCTACTTTGTATGCGTTGTTGGTTGGCATCCTTGTACTTTACAAAGTTTTTGGAACAGATTCCTGTTGGAACGTTCCACAAATTATACCCAGTCCCCCTGGTCGATGTGAGGACTCAGTCTGATCTGTTCTGCAGCCTCTAGTTTTGTCTAATCTTGATTATTGTCCAGTCGTGTTGTCCAGTGCTGCAAGAAAAGACCTAGTTAAGCTGCAGCTGGCCGAGAACAGAGCGGCACGTTTTGCTCTTCATTGTAATCAGAGGGCTGATATAAATACTATGCATGCCAGTCTCTCTTAGCTAAGAGTTGAGGAGAGACTGACTGCATCACTTCTTCTTTTTATAAGAAACATTAATGTGTTGAAAATCCCAAATTGTTTGCATAGTCAACTTACACACAGCTCTGACACACACACTTATCCCACCAGACATGCCACCAGGGGTCTTTTCGCAGTTCCCAAATCCAGAACAAATTCAAGAAAGCATACAGTATTATATAGAGCCCTTATTGCATGGAACTTCCTTCCATCTCATATTGCTTAAATAAACAGCAAACCTGGTTTAAAAAAAACCAGATACAGCAACACCTCACGGCACAACGCCTCTCCCCTATTTGACCTATATAGTTTGTGTATGCATTGATATGTAGGCTACGTGTACCTTTTATTTATTTTTTATGTTGTTTTGTCCTTGAGCTGTTCTTGTCTATTGATGTTCTGTATTATGTTATTCTGTATTATGTTTCATGTTTTGTGTGGACCCCAGGAAGAGTAGCTGCTGCTTTTGCAACAGCTAGTGGTGATCCTAATAAAATACCAAATACCACAGGCGATTCCAGAAGCCATTGCAGTAGCAAGATAATGGGATGATGGGACTCTCCGGAAATACCCACAATACCTCCCTCTACAGAACACAATGCATTATGAATGAACAGTCTGCACCAGCACTCCAGGGAGATCAACACTAATGATTATTTATTTTCCTCTGGCTTTTAGTTACTATAGATGCCTCCTTTTGAAAATACAAAATAAACCAACAGCAAACAAGCACCGGTCGTGTTCCTGAGATTAAAGGGGTGAAATGACAGCTGCAGAAATCTGTTTGTGTTGTGTTCTCTTCCTTTGCAATCCAATTTGAATGTATTAAAGCAACCCCTTACCATGGCTCACACAAAAACTGAGACGGAAGTTGAGTACTCACTCCAGTGCTGTGTTTCATTTAAAAAGTTTCAGTGGGCATAGAAATGAAATAAATAGACCTACTGTACATGGCTTAACACAAAGAAACGAACATGCTTTATCTGGTAGAATCATCTTTATATGGAATTTGATGAAAGGGAATGTTTAATGTTCAAACAGGTGTCAGCTGCTGACCGCGTGTTCTACCTTGGTAGCCCAGCAAAAAGCTTCCCCTCCCCAACAAAACCTTAACATTCCAATTGCCTTCAGATCGTAATTATCCTCAACTATCAAGCTGCATTTACGTCTGCTCTCAATTATTCTGGCTACAGGAAATGGTCAAATTATATTTCAGGATAAAAGGCTATCAGAAACCTGAAGGTAGTTTGCAAAGTTACACCACTAACTCAAGTTTTCTTTTAGCTTATGTCCTTTTCATGAGATGGAATGGATCATTTGTCCGATACAGGCAATTGCAAGAATATAAAATGTGTTAATCTCATCACAATTCACAATTCACAATTCTAATACCAGGTATTTGGATTGAAATGTCTACCGGAAATCTCCAATATTAATCTTTGATTAAATGTAATAACTCATTAGACACCACACAACATCGAAAGATAGGTTTATTAAGTTATTTATTTCCAATGTCAGTAATAAATAGGTGTATGTCAGAAATGTTTGTAACAGTTAAAAAAAACAAAAAAAGCTTAGTACAAAAACCTAGTTTTCTCAAATCCAAAGAAGTGATCATTCTCAAAGACCTGTTTAAGTGATATTGTATTGATTAACATGATACACTGAGTGTACAAAACATTAGGAACACCTTCCTAATATTGAGTTGCACCCCTTTTGCCCTCAGAACAGCCTCAATTCGTCGGGGCATGGACTCTACAATGTGTCGAAAGCGTTCCACAGTGATACTGGCCAATGTTGACTCCAATGCTTCCTACAGTTGTGTCAAGTTGGCTGGTAGTGGATCTCTACTCTGAATAGCTCGTTCCATCTCATCCCACAGATGCTCAACTGGCTTGAGATCTGGTGACTGCTGGGCAGGCCACTGCAGTAAGCTGAATACACTAAAGGACTCCTGATATCTCCAGGAGTGATAAGAATATTTTTTGTCTTTATCTGTTGTCTAGTACTGTCTTTTTGCTAGCTAGGGTCATCTACTTTAAGAGCTGTCTGTCCTCCCAGTAGCCTACTTGGTGTCTGAACTGCTGAGTGCTCATAACTTGCAGATGATTGTTGACACATCAACCAGGATCAAGTTCTCATCTCCTAGGCAATCAGCAATAAGTTCTCTTCACCTCTTCTAGGCAATTAGCAATTAGTGTTAGTACTTCAGTCTCTCCTGGTTTCTCAGCAGTAGCTGTAAGAGGGGGTCATGTCAGTCTCATCGGCATAACTAAGATCATCGCCGAAACAAAGACGGTTCCGCTGAGTTCTTCTGCAGAGTTCTCAGAGGAAGGAAAGATAGGAAGGCTCCACACCACTCTCTCACTTGAGTATCTTACCTAGTTATTTTATGATTATCTCATTTTGCTCTTTTGTAGCTTTGGCAACTTTGTGTTTTCTACAACTGTTTGCTCATCTCCCTGTAGGCTTTACAGATGCTCCCCACCCCTTGGCTCTAACCATTCCAATGTAGTTTACCATGCGAACAATCCATGTGGAATTCCTGGTAGCGTTTAGAACTGCCGATCTGCGGTCAAGAACGCCGAGTTCATTTCAGTCTATGCTGCCCTTCAGTCCCTTGACTTGTTGGCCCTGGCGGACACATGGATCGCCCCATAGAACACTGCTACTTCAGCTGCTCTCTTCATCTGACTATGTTTTCTCTTTTCTACCTCTCTCACCTGTCCATCTGCTCATTTGAATTCCATACTGTCACTTGTTTACTCAAGCTTAACAATATTGTCATCGATCGCACAACAGGTGCCCTTGGAGAGTTCCTCAATGAGCTTAACACCTTTTTTTTATTAACCCCTTTATTAACCCCCCCCCTTCGGAGTGGGCAAACGTACAAAATCAGCAGGGGATCAAATACTTTTTTCCCTCACTGTATATACACCGCTCAAAAAAATAAAGGGAACACTTAAACAACACAATGTAACTCCAAGTCAATCACACTTCTGTGAAATCAAACTGTCCACTTAGGAAGCAACACTGATTGACAATACATTTCACATGCTGTTGTGCAAATGGAATAGACTACAGGTGGAAATTATAGGCAATTAGCAAGACACCCCCAATAAAGGAGTGGTTCTGCAGGTGGGGACCACAGACCACTTCTCAGTTCCTATGCTTCCTGGCTGATGTTTTGGTCACATTTGAATGCTGGCGGTGCTTTCACTCTAGTGGTAGCATGAGACGGAGTCTACAACCCACACAAGTGGCTCAGGTAGTGCAGCTCATCCAGGATGGCACATCAATGCGAGCTGTGGCAAGAAGGTTTGCTGTGTCTGTCAGCATAGTGTCCAGAGCATGGAGGCGCTACCAGGAGACAGGCCAGTACATCAGGAGACATGGAGGAGGCCGTAGGAGGGCAACAACCCAGCAGCAGGACTGCTACCTCCGCCTTTGTGCAAGGAGGAGCAGGAGAAGCACTGCCAGAGCAAAATGACCTCCAGCAGGCCACAAATGTGCATGTGTCTGCTCAAACGGTCAGAAACAGACTCCATGAGGGTGGTATGAGGGCCCGACGTCCACAGGTGGGGGTTGTGCTTACAGTCCAACACGGTGCAGGACGTTTGGCATTTGCCAGAGAACACCAAGATTGGCAAATTCGCCACTGGCGCCCTGTGCTCTTCACAGATGAAAGCAGTTTCACACTGAGCACGTGACAGACGTGACAGAGTCTGGAGACGCCGTGGAGAACGTTCTGCTGCCTGCAACATCCTCCAGCATGACCGGTTTGGCGCTGGGTCAGTCATGGTGTGGGGTGGCATTTCTTTGGGGGGCCGCACAGCCCTCCATGTGCTCGCCAGAGGTAGCCTGACTGCCATTAGGTACCGAGATGAGATCCTCAGACCCCTTGTGAGACCATATGCTGGTGCGGTTGGCCCTGGGTTCCTCCTAATGCAAGACAATGCTAGACCTCATGTGGCTGGAGTGTGTCAGCAGTTCCTGCAAGAGGAAGGCATTGATGCTATGGACTGGCCCGCCCGTCCCACAGACCTGAATCCAATTGAGCACATCTGGCACATCATGTCTCGCTCCATCCACCAACGCCACGTTGCACCACAGACTGTCCAGGAGTTGGCGGATGCTTTAGTCCCGGTCTGGGAGGAGATCCCTCAGGAGACCATCCGCCACCTCATCAGGAGCATGCCCAGGCGTTGTAGGGAGGTCATACAGGCACGTGGAGGCCACACACACTACTGAGCCTCATTTGGACTTGTTTTAAGGACATTATATCAAAGTTGGATCAGCCTGTAGTGTGGTTTTCCACTTTAATTTTGAGTGTGACTCTAAATCCAGACCTCCATGGGTTGATAAATTGGATTTCCATTGATTATTTTTGTGTGATTTTGTTGTCAGCACATTCAACTATGTAAAGAAAAAAGTATTTAATAAGATTATTTCTTTCATTCAGATCTAGGATGTGTTGTTTAAGTGTTCCCTTTATTTTTTTGAGCAGTATATATATATATATATATATATATATATATATATATATATATATATATATATATATATATAGCATTCTGTTGGTGGCAAGAATTTTATATAATTTAAATGGAAAAACTGTTGGATCCAGACCACCTCCAGAGAACACGGATCAGTCCACAGCAACTGGGTTTGGACGAAGAGTGCGACCGAATATTGACCCTGGAAAGCACTAAGGTCCTCTCCACCGTTCGTTCTCTCGTTCCTTCACCGTGGAGCCAGCTGGGTTGTAGCAGCATGAATCAGAATCATCCAAGTGTTGAATCAAGTGTAGTTTTTTTCTACCAGTTCATAAACCATGTCCCATGGAATTGGTACATCGCAAATCTCTTCCCATTTATTTTGCAACCCATGTTTTTTTTTAATAATCAGTATATTTGAGTTTAACCATAACATTTGTTGTAATATTTGTTCTATCTTTTCTGGAGGATAAAACAGAAACTGTAACCAGCTTTGTATGGCGTGTTTAAGAAAGGGCGATACTTAATTTAATTATCAGTTAGTTGGAAAAGAGAAGTTGTAATCTGAATGAAGGCAAAAAGGCCATTTTTGAACAAAGGATGAGTCTTTCTTAAACCCAAAATGGTTCTCCAGTAGATTAAGTATAACATATGTATGAATGAAGTTTTTGTGAGATATTTAAAGCTTTAATATTTCAGAATTTTAGACCCCCCCCCCCCCCCCCCCCAAACTCATGTTCATTATAAATAGTCACATTTAATTTTGTCTGGCTTAGCATTCCAAATAAAATTATTTATTTTTTGCTCATAATGAAAATAAAAATGAGTCTGGAGTAGGCAGTGCCATTAGTAAGTAAGTAAACTGTGATGTGATATGATATGTCCCGTGTGGATATGTCCCGTGAGGCTCAGTTGGTAGAGCATGGTGTTTGCAACGCCAGGGTTGTGGGTTCGATTCCCACGGGGGACCAGTACAGGAAAAAAAATATATCAGTATGAAATGTATGCATTCACTACTGTAAGTCACTCTGGATAAGAGCGTCTGCTAAATGACTAAAACGTAAAAATATGACCAAATAGTTAATCTGTCACGCCTGACCATAGAGAACCCCAAGGGCTCTCTATGGTGTTTTAGGTCAGGCCATGACTAGGGGGGTGTCTAGGTATTATATTTCAATGTTGGTGTGTGTGTATGGTTCCCAATTAGAGACAGCTTATAATCGTTACCTCTAATTGGGGATCATACTTAGTGTGTCCTTTTTCCCACCTTCTAGGTGGGATATTGTTTTGTATGAGTGCGCTACGTAGTTCACGATCGTTATGGCTTTGTTGTTTTGGAAGTTTCACTATCATTAAAATGTGGAACTCCACTCACGCTGCGCCTTGGTCCAATTATTCATACGACGGTCGTGACATAATCAATGTAATTTTTCCATGAATAGACAAGTATTTACCTCTCCATGGTTGCATAATCTTCTATTTTTGCTAACTTTATATTGAAATTAGTTGTGGTAAGTTAATTTATATTTTTTTTAGATGTGAACACCAAGTATGTCTACTTCACCATTCGCCCCTTTTATTTGTAAACAAGGTCATGTGAACACTTTTTTTTTTAAACGATCCAATACGTAATATGGAGCACTTGTCATAATTAGGTTTTAATCCAGAGACGCTAGAAAAGTGATCAAGATCTTCAATGAGACTGTGCAAGCATCCAGATTGCGGACTTAAGAAAAAACGACAGTCATCGGCATGCATTGACACTTGTTTTTATCTCCAGGATTTCTAACCCCTTAATGTTCTTGGATCGAATCTTAATAGCTAGCATTTCAATGGCCATAATAAGTAGCTTTGGAGACAACGGACAGCCTTGTTTTACTCCACTTAAAAGCGCAATAATGAGAAGTAACCAATATTTACTATTTTACATCTGGGGTTGCTGTACATGACTTTAACCCATTGTATAAGAGATTCACCAAAATTAAAGTAAATAAATTCACCAAAATTATACAATTCTAGTCAGTGTTTCATAATGTTAAATTGTTTCAAGTAATTGTTGTATGTTATCTCCAATATATCGTCCATGTAAAAAAACCTGTCTGATCAGGATGAACAATATCTGGTAAAACCTTTTTTATTCTATGTGCTATGCATTTCGCCAGGATTTTCGCATCACAACATTGAAGCGTTAAGAGGC
Organism: Salmo salar; assembly: GCF_965601325.2. Lineage (NCBI taxonomy): Eukaryota > Metazoa > Chordata > Actinopteri > Salmoniformes > Salmonidae > Salmo > Salmo salar. Next base: position 44,199,058 of record NC_138292.1, read on the forward strand.
CTCCAGTTTTTTTAAATGGACTGGATCTTTATACTTACCACCTGGGTCCTGTTTTAGTAGTAATGAAATCAGACCTTCTTATTAAGTACCTGAAAGTCTACCATTTGTATGAGAGTAATTGAAACATGCCAATAATGGATCTTTGAGTACATATCCACTAGTTCTACTGGTATATCGTCAAATCCTGGGTTTTTTCCAGACTGAAAATATTTTATTGCGTCCGTTTCTCTTCTGTAAGAGTGCCTTCACGCAGGTCTTTCTGTGAATGTGTTAATTTTACATTATTATTATGAAAGAAATCCTTACAGTTAACACCATTCAGAGGAAATGGAGGAGACTGAAAAGAAACATATGCTAAAATATTTTGCTTCCTCTTTCAAAGTATAATTTGGTGAATCATGGACAACTCCATTTGTAATGAGTTTCTGTAAATTATTTTTGGTAGAATTTCTATGTTGAAGATTCAAGAGAAATTGTGTGCATTTTTCCCCATTTTCCTTCCAATTCGGTTTATGTTTGTAATGCATTACACTTGATTGTTCTTGAATAAGTACTTCCATTTCTTTTTGTTTTTCCTCTAACCTATTTTGTGCCTCTATAGTACAGTTTCCATTACCATCTACCTGCGTTACTTCCTCCATTTCGTTTATTAGTCTACTCTCTTTTGATCTAAACTTCTTTGTTTTAATGATGAGTATTGTGTTGAATGGCCTCTAAAAGCACATTTTAAAGTGTCCCAGACAATAAGGGGATCTGCTGTACCTATGTTGTGCAAAAAAATTGGTTTTGATAAAATTTCCAATATCCCCGTCCACGTGGAAATTCTCTAAGAGTTATATGGAGGCCAATTAGATGGTGGCCAATTAGATCACATTCGGTCTCCTATAATCCTTTTCTTTTTTTTTTTACTTTTGATGCCAGCAAGAATGAGACTAGAAAGTAATCAAGACTGGTATATTTTACTAGGTCAGGATTTTTCAACCTCCATATATCCACTAGTTCTAATGTATCCATTATCTTTGATCTCCTTAAGTGCTTGAGGGTGATTTTCCTTTACGATCCATTGAGGTACTTAAAACCGTATTATAATCTCCCACCATAATAATAGTGCCACCTCTGCTGGGCATCTCAGGCTCTGCACACTCTTGAATTGCATCCTACCTGACAGGCCGCTCCTACCAGCTGACGTGGAGAGGATCGGTGTCTGCACCACGTACTCTCACTACCGGTGTCCCCACCACGTACTCTTACTGCTGGTGTCCCCCAGGGCTCTGTTCAAGGCCCTCTTCTCTCTATACCGCAAGTCACTCGGCTCCGTCATATCCTCACATGGTCTTTCCTATCATTGCTATGCAGATGACTCACAACTCATTTTCTCTTCTCTCCCTTCTGACACCCAGCTGGCGGCACGCATCTCTGCGTGCCTGGCAGATATCTCAGTTTGGATGTTGACCCACCACCTCAAGTTCAACCTTGACAAGACAGAGCAACTCTTCTTCCTGGGGAAAGCCTGCCTGCTCAGACCTGTGGAGCAGCAACAGGAACTGCCCCTCCCTACCAGGCTATGCTCAAACCCTACACCCCAACCCGAGCCACCTCTGGTCTCTTGGCCCTCCCACCCCTATGGGGGGCAGCTCCCGTTCAACCCAGTCCAAGCTCTTCTCTGTCCTGGCACCCCAAAACCAAATTCCAAACTGAAGCTAGGACAGAAATCCCTGTGCTTCTTCCGAAAGCACCTGAAACCCAACCTCTTCAAAGAGTATCTTAAATACACCTCCCCCCTCGTGGAACCATTGCTAGATAATCCCAGCCTTATCCTGCTGAAAAAAATCTATTTGCAGATGGATACACTGCTGCCATGAAGGAATGCACCTAATTGGCAATGGTGTTCAGATATCCAGTGGTATTCAAACGTTGCTCCACTTTTATCAAGGGGCCCAATGTGTGCCATGAAAACACACCACAATGTTGAGACACGGGATGATGGATGCATGTACTCATGTGGTTTTCTCTATACCCTAGTCCTCTCAACAGCATGAAACAGCAGGAACCAGGATTCATCATACCAGGCAAGTTTTTCCAATTCTCCAGTGTCCAGTGTTTTTGTTTCTTAGCCCACTGCAACCACAGTTTCTTGTTTTTTTGCTGAAAGAAGTTTAACTCTGTCAGGTCATTGGCTGCCAAACCCCATTTGTGTCGAGGTACGACGAGTTGTGCATCCTTTTATGGGTCTTTGGACACCAATGTTGTACTGGACTGTCAGTTGACTAACTGTAGACCGTCTGTTGCTCTGCACAATTCGCGTCAGCCTCCTTTGTCCTATTTTATCAATTCATTGTTTTCGACTACTGGCCTGCTGTTGGCTGGATGTCGTTTGGGTGGTGGACCATTCTTGATACACACAGGGAACCGCTGAGAGTGAAAAACCCAACAGCGTTGCAGTTCTTGACACACTCACACTGGCACCTACTACCATACCCCGTTCAAAGGCACAAATCTTTTGTCTTGCCCATTCACCCTCAGAATGGCACACATACACAATACATGTCTCACGGCTTAAAAATCCATCTTTAACCTGTCTCCTGCTGGTCTCCTCCCCTTCATCTACACTGATTGAAGTGGATTTAATAGGTGACATAAGGGATCATAGCTTTCACCTGGATTCACCTGGTCAGTCTGTCCTAATGTTTTGTACACTCAGTGTACATTTCCTTTGTGTATTATTGCTTATAAGGCTATTTCTAAGGCCTATTTATATATTTTGGGGGGTTCTCTGTGGACTATCCTTTGGACCTGCTGTTTTCGACTCTCTTTCTCTACTGTACCTGCTGTCTCTAACTCTGAATGATCGGCAATGAAAAGCCAACTGACATTTACTCCTGAGGTGCAGACCTGTTGCACACTCTACAACCACTGATTATTATTTGACCATGCTGGTCATCTATGAACGTTTGAACATCTTGGCCATGTACTGTTATAATCTGCACCCGGCCCAGCCAGAAGAGGACTGGCCACCCCTCAGAGCCTGGTTCCTCTCTAGGTTTCTTCCTAGGTTCCTGCCTTTCTAGGGAGTTTTTCCTAGCCACCGTGCTTCTACATCTGCATTGCTTGCTGTTTGGGGTTTTAGGCTGGGTTTCTGTATAGCACTTTGACATCGGCTGACGTAAAAAGGGCTTTATAAATACGTTTGATTACACAGACTAGCAACTGAACTGGTAAAATCAATCCTTACTTAATTTCTCAAGGCTGAATTATTTAGATTTTTGCAGAATTATGGGACTGAATTGAAATGTTACTTTCATTGGAGAACAAGGACTTGCTTTTGCATTTTAATTTGTGATTCAGAGACTGAGCCCGTACATTTGCCAGCTGGTTCATTTATGAACAAGCATAATTCTGTACATGACTTTTGTGCTCTCCCTTGTTTTTCTATCAGCTATATTGGGTTTGGTTCTGCCTGACCATTAATTATTTGACTCAACGATCCAGGTGTCAATAGAGACAATACCCAGCACCCTCTAGGGAATAATGTTTGGTTCAATCATAGCTGAATCAACACCGGTTCTTTCCCTAAGTCAATAGAGGAGCCTCTCTCTTTCCATGGCAGAGGGAGGGTGATTACCAGAGAAATTATCTGAGGAGAGGGAGAGCGGCATTTGCTCTTCCCCTGTGTCTGTTTGATAATTAAAGTGGGATTGCGTGGACTGATGTCTTAATGTACTCTATCATCGCAGGCTTTCCTCTAAGTTATTCACTGCCTCTCCAAGGAGTTGTGGTGGGGGACAGAATCCGTGTGTATGTGTGTCTCTGTTGTGTGAGTGTTTACGTTTGTGCATGGAGATCGTCTGGAGGGAGGAGAACACTTTCTCTATCTAGTTGTAAGAGAATGAGTAAAGAGGGTCAGAAAAGTTCATTATGAAAAAGTAGGTACTGGTGTTGGTTGGTGAATGCATGGTAAAATACCTTAAATGTGTTTTACAGAATTAAATACTGTAGATTGCACTGCGTTATGGGTAAAATGCTGAATAGCACTTCTGAAAAATGACTAACTGTCATAGGCGTCGTAAGGGACAGACCAAGGCGCAGCGGGTATAGTGCTCATCTTCCTTCTTTATTTAGAGAGAACACTCAAACAAAATAAACAAACGACCAAACAGTTCCGTAAGGCACACAGGCTATACAGAAAACAACCACCCACAAACCCAAAGGGAAAAAAGGGCTGCCTAAGTATGGCTTCCAATCAGAGACAATGAAAGACACCTGCCTCTGATTGGAAACCATACTCGGCCAAACAGAAAACGAACATAGAAAATGAAAACTAGAACAAATCCCCTCTAAATAAACCAACCCCAAAACACACAAAAACAACACCCCCTGCACGCCCTGACCATACTACAATGACAAATGACCCCTTTACTGGTCAGGACGTGACACTAACATACTGTATTTCTTTAAAGTAGGCCTAATGGCATGCACCTACTGTAGACTAGAGTCACATTTTCAGTTTCATGCTCCAACCTCATGCTGTCGGGTGAGAGGCATAAAGCTCAGACTATAAGCTCCCTTACCCCAAATAGACTTGCTCCTGATCAGAGAATCCTAATTTTAACTCCATCTACCTCTTTCTCCCCCCAACCCCACACACAATATATATAGCTTTGAATTACTGTTGTAATGATGCACCGCTTTGGTTACATACAGTAAATAGCCGTAAATCGCAATGCACTCTGGGTGATTTTAGGCATAACTGGTAAATGATACCTGCGATGACATTGAAACATTGATTTAACAGTACATTACTGTAAATAAGTAGTGTATTTCAAATGGTGCTGTAATTCCACCCCACAGAATACAGCACCCTACCGTATTTTTTGAGCGCCAAAAACGTTTGACCGTTAGTGGGTGTATGGTATTGTTTCTGTCTCATTAACATATTATGAGGCGTGTCTTGTAAGAGGCTACATTTGTTGTGCCCGTGAGTGATGTACCAACTGATCTAATATGTGGTAGTAGTGCCTCAACAATTACGTGTATAGAGGACAGATTGGAGTGGCAGCAAGCCTCAAACCATTGATAATGGTTGAGTATTTGCTATGTTCTTGGTCTGTTTTGCCCTGTAGTCACTGCAAGTTTGGAAATATTCATATACACAATATATTTGATATGCTGTAATATGAAAATACATTACCAAGCAGCTGACCTGCTTGCACCAATTACATTAAAATACTGTAAAATACAAACCCTGGTAAATTTACAGCATTATACTGGCAGCAGAGTTGCTAGCAAATTATTGTAATTATATAATACAGCTGTGATGCTAATGACTACAGTGGGCTCATTCATATACAGTATAATTCTGTATTGTACTATTTTTCTTACTGTATAACAAGTGACACCATCGCCGCTGTAAAGCAAAATTACAGTATTTTGCTGGCAACTCTGCTGCCAGTATAATGCTGTCAATTTACAGGGAAAGGTTTTAAAGTGCAGGCACGCCACAAACATTTTCTGTTTGTACACGTAGTCTCCCCACAGCCACTGACTGAACAGACATGAGATATCCATGAGATAGAATTGACATATATTTTCCCCTGAACTTCTGCATTTCGATTGGCATTCCAAAGTTTTTCAAATCCAAAATAAACTATGTACACGTTGTCGTCAAACAACAAACCTTAGATTTGACACATCTGTCTTGCACTATATCAATACCCAAGGCACTCTGCACACAAAAGAAAACAGAGAAAAAAGGATGCTGTCACATCTTATCTTTTGATTATCTGTTTTTCTCAGTATCTGTCCCAAACAGCCTTGTTTATCAGGGGGAGACGCACACTTAAAGCTCCCATCCCTCAGCCCCACCCTGGGACTCTCTCCCGAAACCCCAGGATGTCTTGTGCCCGCCAGGTGCAGAAATAGCCCTGATAAACCCTTCCATTAAACTGTGGGTGTTTGCCTTCCATCCATTTGCTGTCTCAACGACGGTGCCCAGAGTTGCTCTCCTAGCCGGTCCCAGTGATAAGGTCATGGTATTTCAATCAGACTCCTGTAAAACTAACTTTAGAAGAGATGGCATGGGAGCCGTACCTGAATACTAATGGTTTTAGTGCAAAAACCGCATCCTCGTGAAAATGAATGCTTGAGACGTTAGGTATAGTAGCCCATAACGTCAGGACGCATGCAGCACAATGGATTTTGTGAGTGCAACCATTCCAGCATTTTCATCTACCTTAGCCTAATTGTTCTTAAGGACTCAACATATGAATGATGGCGTATGAAAAAGCAATAGTCACAAAGGCTGGCCTTTTAGTGTTGGAGCTAAAATCGTCAACACTCAGTCAATAATGCACAGTGCTCATAGAAACGGCTAAATGTGTTCAAGATTGTAGCAACCATAATGCCCTTAAGCTTTCAGTAAAGAGAGAAACAACTTCCTTTTGGATTATGGCTCAACTACGCCTCTTAGCCTCCCAAAGAAGCAAAAATATGTTGATTAGATTGCTAGATGCTGAACTAAGATTACATTTACATTACATTTAAGTCATTTAGCAGACGCTCTTATCCAGAGCGACTTACAAAATGGTGCATTCACCTTATGATATCCAGTTGAACAACCACTTTACAATAGTGCATCTAAATCTTTTAAGGGGGGGGGGGGGGGGGGGGTTAGAAGGATTACTTTATCCTATCCTAGGTATTCCTTAAAGAGGTGGGGTTTCAGGTGTCTCCGGAAGGTGGTGATTGACTCCGCTGTCCTGGCGTCGTGAGGGAGCTTGTTCTACCATTGGGGTGCCAGAGCAGCGAACAGTTTTGACTGGGCTGAGCGGGAACTGTGCTTCCTCAGAGGTAGGGGGGCGACCAGGCCAGTGGTGGATGAACGCAGTGCCCTTGTTTGGGTGTAGGGCCTGATCAGAGCCTGAAGGTATGGAGGTGCCGTTCCCTTCACAGCTCCGTAGGCAATCACCATGGTCTTGTAGCGGATGCGAGCTTTAACTGGAAGCCAGTGGAGAGAGCGGAGGAGCGGGGTGACGTGAGAGAACTTGGGAAGGTTGAACACCAGACGGGCTGCGGCGTTCTGGATGAGTTGTAGGGGTTTAATGGCACAGGCAGGGAGCCCAGCCAACAGCGAGTTGCAGTAATCCAGACGGGAGATGACAAGTGCGTGGATTAGGACCTGCGCCGCTTCCTGTGTGAGGCAGGGTCGTACTCTGCGAATGTTGTAGAGCATGAACCTACAGGATCGGGTCACCGCCTTGATGTTAGTGGAGAACGACAGGGTGTTGTCCAGGATCACGCCAAGGTTCTTAGCACTCTGGGAGGAGGACACAAGGGAGTTGTCAACCGTGATGGCGAGATCATGGAACGGGCAGTCCTTCCCCGGGAGGAAGAGCAGCTCCGTCTTGCCGAGGTTCAGCTTGAGCTGGTGATCCGTCATCCACACTGATATGTCTGACAGACATGCAGAGATGCGATTCGCCGCCTGGTTATCAGAAGGGGGAAAGGAGAAGATTAATTGTGTGTCGTCTGCATAGCAATGATAGGAGAGACCATGTGAGGATATGACAGAGCCAAGTGACTTGGTGTATAGCGAGAATAGGAGAGGGCCTAGAACAGAGCCCTGGGGGACACCAGTGGTGAGAGCGCATGGTGCGGAGACAGATTCTCGCCACGCCACCTGGTAGGAGCGACCTGTCAGGTAGGACGCAATCCAAGCGTGGGCCGCGCCGGAGATGCCCAACTCGGAGAGGGTGGAGAGGAGGATCTGATGGTTCACAGTATCAAAGGCAGCAGATAGGTCTAGAAGGATGAGAGCAGAGGAGAGAGAGTTAGCTTTAGCAGTGCGGAGAGCCTCCGTGACACAGAGAAGAGCAGTCTCAGTTGAATGCCCAGTCTTGAAAATAAGATAAAAAAATTAAGATCTCTATAGTATTTCAATAAGAAGATCCACATTTTGGTAAACTTTTATTCGCCTCACTTTAAAAAAATAAATCCATTACACATTTTCTTATTTGTATGGCCTCAGTGGAGAAACTGTATGGTGAATGAGGGACTGCACTTATTGAGTAATGTGTAATATTGCATTTGGTGGTACACTACATGGCCAAAAGTATGTGGACGACTGCTCGTCGAACATCTCATTCCAAAATCATTGGCAATAATATGGAGTTGGTCCCCCCTGCTTCTGTAACAGCCTCCACTCTTCTGGGAAGGCTTTCCACTTGATGTTGGAACATTGCTGTGGCGACTTGCTTCCATTCAGCCACGAGCATTAGTGAGGTCAGGCACTGATGTTGGGCGATTAGGCCTGGCTCGCGGTCTGCGCTTCAATCCATCCCAAAGGTGTGCGTGTGGGTTGAGGTCAAAACTCTGTGCAGGCCAGTCAGGTTCTTCCTCACCGATATCGGCAAACCATTTCTGTATGGACCTCGCTTTGTGCACAGGGGCATTGTCATGCTGAAACAGGAAAGGACCTTCCCCAAACTGTTGCCATAAAGTTGGAAGCACAGAATCGTCTAGAATGTTGTAGCGTTAAGATGTCCCTTCACTGGAACTAAGGGGCCTAGCCTGAACCATGAAAAACAGCCCCAGACTATTATTCCTCCTCCACCAAACTTTACAGTTGGCACTACGCATTGGGACAGGTAGCGTTTTCCTGGCAACCGCCAAACCCAGATTCATCTGTCGGACTGCCAGATAGTGAAGCATGATTCATCACTCCAGAGAACGTGTTTACACTGCTCCATAGTCCAATAGCTGCGAGCTTTATACCACTCCAGCCAACGCTTGGCATTGCGCATGGTGATCTTAGGCTTGTGTGCAGCTGCTCGGCCATGGAATCCCATTTTATGAAGCTCCGAACAAATAGTACTTGTACTGACGTTGATTCCGGAGGCAGTTTGGAACTCGGTAGTTAGTCTTGCAACCGAGGACAGAGTGCTTCAGCACTCAGCGGTCCCGCTCTGTGAGCTTGTGTGGCCTACCATTTCACGGCTGATCAATTGTTGCTCCTAGATGTTTCCACTTCAAAATAACAGCACTTACAGTTGACCGGAGCAGCTCTAGCAGGGCATAAATTTGGCGAACGGACTTGTTGGAAAGGTGGCATCCTATGACGGTGCCACATTGAAAGTCACTGAGCTTTTCAGTACAGGCCATTTTACTGCCAATGTTTGTCTATGGAGATTGCATGTGCTCAAAATAATACACCTGTCAGCAACGGGTGTGGCTGAGATAGCCAAATCCACTCATTTGAAGGTGTGTCCACATACTTTTGGCCATGTAGTTTATCACTATTAGTGATATCTCTAGGGATACTGTGTTATCTATGATAGTACGTCCGTAAAGGACATCATTGGATACTTACTCAAAACTATTTTATACTGTAATAATCTTAATTTTGGAATGTTTGAGGTTATAATGAGGTTTTACATATTACCCACTGCGCGCACCACGTCATTTCAACCTGGATAATTGGGCAATATGTGGTTGAGATGTTGAACAATGAGAATACAGCCTGTATTCACCCGCCAAAAGTTAGTTGAATGTCTAATGTGTTGTCACTTTCAACCATCTTAAAGCACAACCCAATTTCAATGGAAAAACGATGTCAGATTTTTGGTTTAGTTGTCACCCAAATGTCTCACTGCTCTTTCAACCATTTTAAAGCACTGCAAAGTTAAAATGGGAATACAATGTCAGATGTTTTGTTTATTTCAAATGAAATTGTATTTGTCACAGTCGCCAAATACAAACAGGTGTAGACCTTACCATGAAATGCATACTTACAAGCCCTTAACCAACAACGCAGTTTGAAGAAAAATAAGTGAAGTTATATTTAAGTTATATTTACTAAATAAAAAGAAAGTAACACAAAAAAATAACAAGGCTATAGACGGGGGTATCGGTACCGAGTCAATGTGCGAGGGTACAGGTTAGTCAAGGTAATTGAGGTGGTACTGCATGTACATGTAGGTAGGGGTAAAGTGACATAGATAATAAACAGCGAGTAGCATCAGTGTAAAAAAACGCGCAGGGGGGGGGGGGTCAATGAAAATAGTCTGGGTAACCATTAGATTAACTGTTCAGCTGTTTTATGACTTGGGGGTAGAAGCTGTTATTAAGGTGCCTTTTGGGCCTAGACTTGGAGATCTGGTACCGCTTGCCGTGCGGTAGCAGGGAAAACATGACTAGGGGTCTATGACTAGGGTGGCTGGAGTCTTTGACAATTTTTAGGGCCTTCCTCTGACATCGCCTGGTATAGAGGTCCTGGATGGCAGGAAGCTTGGCCCCAGTGATGTACTGGGCTATACGTGCTACCCTGTGTAGCGTCTTGTGGTCAGATGCCGAGCAGTTGCCATGCCAGGCGGTGATGCAACCAGTCAGGATGCTCACGATTGCGCAGCCATTGAACTTTTTGAGGATCTGAGGACCCATGCCAAATCATTTCAGTCTTCTGAGGGCGAATAGGCATTGTCGTGGCCTCTTCACAACTGTTTTGATGTGTTTGGACCATGATATTTTTTTTGGTGATGTGGACACCAAGGAAGTTGAAGCTTTCAACCTGCTCCGCTACAGCCCCGTCGATGAGAATGGGAGCGTGCTCGGCCCTCCTTTTCCTGTAGTCCACAATCATCTCCTTTGTCTTGATCACGCTGAGGGAGATGTTGTTGTCCTGGCACCACATTGCCAGGTCTCTAACCTCCTCCCTATAGGCTGTCTCATTGTTGTCGTGGATCAGGCCTACCACTGTGGTGTTGTCAGCAAACTAATGATGCCACGCAGTCATGGGTGAACAGGGAGTACAGGACGGGACTAAGCACGCACCCCTGAGGGGCCCCCGTGTTGAGGGTCAGCGTGGCAGAGGTGGTGTTGCTTACACTTACCATCTGGGGGCGGCCCGTTGAAGTCCAGGATCCAGTTGCAGAGGGAGGTGTTCAGTCCCAGGTTCCTGAGCTTTGAGGGTACTATGGTGTTAAACGCTGAGCTGTAGTCAATGAACAGCATTCTCATGTAGGTGTTCCTTTTTGTCCAGGTGGGAAAGGGCAGTGTGGAGTGCAATAGAGTGTGTCATCTGTGGATCTGTTGGGGTAGTATGAGAATTGGAGTGGGTCTAGGGTTTCTGGGATGATGGTGTTGATGTGAGCCATGACTAGCCTTTCAAAGGCCTTCATGGCTGCAGATGTGAAATACAGCTGATGATTGTGTTATCACTGTGCTTCATCTAATAACAGAATCAAATTACCTGGATTGCAGTTGAGATTATATTAAAAGTACATGGTGCACAGATTATTACAGAAATTAATAACAGCCTCAATTCGTCGGTACATGGACTCTTCAAAGTGTCAACAGCATCCCTGTGGAATGCTTGCCCATGTTAACTCTAATGCTTCCCACAGTTGTGTCAAGTTGGCTGGATGTCCTATGGGTGGTGGACCATTGTTGATACACATGGGAGTGTGGCAAAACCCAGCAGCGTTGCAGTTCTTGACACAAACCAGTGCACCTTGCACCTACTACCATACCCCGTTCAAAGGCACTTATATTTTTTGTCTTGTCCATTCACCCTCTGAATGGCACACATAAACAATCCATGTCTCTATTGTCTCAAGGCTTAAAAATCCTTCTTTAACCTGTCTACTCCCCTTCATCTACACTGATTTGAAGTGGATTTAACAAGCGACATCAATGTGATCATAGATTTCCCCTGGATTCACCTGGTCAGTCTATGTCATGGAAATAGCAGGTGTTCTTAATGTTTTGTATACTCAGTGTGTAGTTGCTGAAACCTCAATGTGGCCATGAGTGTTTTACTCATTTTAAGGTTGAATGTTACATTAGTTTGTAAGAACCTAAACTTTAGGCTATTTATTATATTACACAAGTAGTTTTGAATTGTGATTGGTTGGCAAAGCGATTAAATATGACTATTTAAAGGAGATGTGCTGTAAATACAGTACTGTTTGGAGAGTTCTGGCTGAGACACTGGCTTAATCCCATTCCTTAACTTTTTTGGTTGAGTTGGAGACTTGTCGACAACTTAATAGGCTATTTATTGTATTTCAAGTGGTATTGAATTGTGTTTGGATAGTGTGTTTGAATCTTCTGCTTGGATAGTTCCATCTGCGCCACTGACTTCTGGCTTTAATTCCAGTTTGTCTACAAATTAATTATTATTGATCTACAGCTATCATTTTGTCTTCCATTCAGGGTTTTAAGCAAACCCGGTCCTGCTTAGCTATGATATGTCACAGACTATTATCAATGTGCTATCGTGTTTGTCTACAAATGAACAACTGATATGTTGGATTCACATCTACATCTCAACCAAAAATCTAATTCAAAGAATATGACTAAATCAAAATGTAAATGCACTTTAAAGTTGAATTAGATTTTTGGTTGAGGTGGAGATGTGAATCCAACATATCAGTTGTTCATTTGTAGACAAACACGATAGCACATTGATAATAGTCTGTGACATATCATAGCTAAGCAGGACTGGGTTTGCTTAAAACCCTGAATGGAAGACAAAATGATAGCTGTAGATCAATTCTTTAGTAGGAAGTTCTGCCCTCAGCATATAGTTTTTTTTCTGATAGTGGATATGACGTTGAAGATCTGACGTTGTTTTAAAGGTATGAATTCAACATGTTATACACAAGGTTTGTCTATGTTGTAATTAGGTTACCATGATAACGTAATTATGTGGTTGAAATTTTATCAAAACAACAAAAAGATGATTATTTTTTTTAAATCCAATGTAGATTCCAAGTCACAATACGTTAACAAATTACATTGAAACAACATTGATTCAACCAGTTTATGCCCAGTGGGTAGAACGCAATAATCCTATCAGTTTCCATATGGAAGCTGAATTGACATTTTAATGGACCTTTTGATTTAATTCCATCCTCAGTGAAGGTCCACAGAGATGTGACTGACTTCACTAATGACTTCACTAATGACTAACGCATGACCACAAGGCAGTCCTAGATACTCTCCACTCTCAGTGCAACGGAAAACGAACGGAAAACTAAAACTTATTGGACAAGTTCAGATACAGTTACTCCCCATTTCTCACTTTTTCTGAACGTTTTGTTCCGTTCTGTGCCTACTGAACCTGCCCCCGATATCAGGACTACTGTTGACCTATAAAACGTATCTTATGAGGTGAGTTCCATATCCTTACACTGTAGGTCAATAATTATTCTTTGTATCTATGTACATTGGTTTACTGTGAAAAGTGACGATCGTGTCACCATCCCTGATGACATGCAATGGCATGACTTTCCAGAAATCAATACCTGAAAATATGTGGGCTTTAGAAAATGCAGTTGAAAACACACAACATAATTGTTACTATTATTTAATCAACTTTTCAAGAATGTCGGAGTATCCTTCACAAAGACAGCAGTTCCTGTAAGCCTTTTCCTTCCTGTCTATTCTTTCATCTTTTCATAAAATTCGATGGTATTATGTTTCAGATGTTTACGCCTCGGTCTATCATAAATGATTTTCTCTCTCGCTCTCAGTCACACAACGTGCACGCACACCCACAGACAGACATTCAGACAGACATTGTTTTGCTATCCTTGTGGGTACCAAACAATTGATTCCTGTATAATGCCGGGTGTCTATCCGGAACTAGTACACTATACGTGTGGTATATACGGACATCATTAGGCATGACACAATGTATAGAATCCCAATGGCGAAGTAAACATTGGACATTTTACACCTGCAGTAACGTTGTCCCTTCATCACGCACACGTTGCATGGTGTCAAAGTGGTGAAGTGGCACAGGGATTGTGCCGCATCGACCAGCTGGTTTTCAATGAAAATATCACGGACAACTGGGAAAAGTTTGAGAAGGAATGGCGAAGACCTGCGTTGCAGTATATATCGGACAAGACAAAGTTCAATCGTACACTACTAAACTTGGCTGGACCAGACGCAGTGGACAAGTCGGGAGTATTCGTCTTTGTAGAGGGGACCAAGTGTGGTAGGTCCAGGCAAGCACGAATACAAGAGCAACCATCTGGCAGCTATGCTAACAGTAACAGATACCATACTAATGCATATCAACCTAGAGCACAGAACTTCAGCAGAATTAATGATCTGGAATGTAAACTTGAATATGAAGCTGGTGATACATTCTACTGTGAAAGTGTCGATCTGATCACTAAAAAGGGGAAGATACTCGCTACTCTGACAGTAAGCCAAGCTCAACATGAAAGTGGATACTGGTGCTTAAGTGCAATGTACTATCTAGAGAGATGTGGAAAGACATTGAACCTACTGTAACTGTTAATACTGCTGAAAAAGTTAACCTGGTGGCCTATGGGTGGCAGGGACGCTGCTGGGATATATGCAGAGTATGCAGAGTGACACCTACTCCCGTTGCCTGCTGCTTGGATCCCACCCAGCGATCTGCTCTCCGTCTTCCCTGGCCTGGCCTTTTCAGTTCGCTGCAGCTAGCGACTGGAACGAACTTTTAAAAAGAAACACTCCAACTGGACAGTTTTATCTCCATCTCTACATTCAAAGACTCAATAATGGACACTCTTATTGACACTTGTCTCTACCTTTTTGCCCTTTGTTAGGCACAGACAGCAGCACAGTGTTTGTACCATGTTTGTGCTGCTGCCATGTTGTGTTGCTGCCATGCTGTGTTGTCATGTGTTGCTGCCATGCTGTGTTGTCTTAGGTCTCTTATGTAGTATTGTGGTCCCAGCCACCGTCCCCGCAAAAGGCCTTTTGCCGCTTGGTAGGCCGTCATTGTAAATAATATTATTTTTCTTAATTGACTTGCCTAGTTAAATATAAGTAAATAAATACAGAGAGCACAGCCACCCTCCATTGCACTCAAGGGGACTTTACCTTTTCATGTTGTTGACCAGGACGTGAAACCACTTCTAGGGTTGCCAGAGAGCATAGCACTGGGTTGTATACAACTAGGTCCTGATGTACAAATGCTGCAGAAACAGGCCCCAGAGGTCCAGGAGTATAGTGACCTGTTTAACATTGAAGATATTGGCAAACTACAAGTGGTGTATCACATAAAACTGGATGAGTTTGTTTTTGACACAGTCTGTGCACCCAGAAAGGTGCCAGTAGCTATTAAAGAGAAAGTGGTCAAAGGGCTTGACAGAAGGTTGGGGTTAGGTGTTGTAATCCCAGAGAATGTAGCCACAAAGTGGGTTTCCGCCATGGACCCAGTGCACCTGAACAAAGCTCTGCTATGGCCACACCACCCCATGAAAACTATAGAACAGGTCATTGCAGACATGTTGGGTGCAAACATTTAAAGCATTCTTGATTCAAAATGTGGATTCTGGCAGATTCCTCTCAATGACAGTTCATCTAAACTAACCACATTCATGTCTCTTGTTGGTTCAGGTTCCTCCGCATGCCGTACGGCATCTCCACTGGCAGTGAGGTCTTCCAGAGATCGATGGAGCATCTGTTTGCTGGGCAGCCATGTAAGATAGTGGACGACATCCTGGTGTGGGGGACACACACTGGATGAACACGATGAGCGCCTCAAACAGGTCCTCAACAGGATTAGGGCTGTCAACGTGAAGCTGAATCCAGAGAAGTGCAGATTCAGGCTCCATAACATTCCCTACGTCGGGCAACTTCTCACAGCCAACAGAGTGAAACCTGACCTGGAAAAGACAGGCCATCATGCAGATGCCCAAGCCAGCAGAAAAGCAGACACTGCAGCACTTTCTGGGTCTGACTAACTATCTAAGTTCACGCCACAATACAGTGAGGTGATGGGGCTCCTCTATCAGGATACTGAATGATGCTGTAAGGAGCAACATGACACTGCCCTGACCAAACTGAAAGAGTTGCTGTCGAAGTACTGGAGCACCGGTTAGCTATGATGTGGGCAAACCAGTGATGATATCTGCAGATGCATCCCAGCATGGTCTCGGAGAAATATGTCTACAAATAAAATTGTATTTGTCACATGCTTCGTAAACAACAGTGGAATGCTTACTTATGGGCCCTTCCCAACAATGCAGAGAGAAAAATATAGAAAAAGAATAACACAAGGAACAAATACACAATGAATAACAATAACTTGGCTGTATGCAGAGGGTACCAGTACCGAGTTGATGTGCAGGGGTAAGAGGTACAGTTGAAGTCGGAAGTTTACATACAACTCAGCCAAATACATTTAAACTCAGTTTTTCACAATTCCTGACATTTAATCCTATTAAAATTCCCTGTCTTAGGTCAGTTAGATCACCAGTTTATTTTAAGAATGTGAAATGTCAGGATAATAGTAGAGAGAATGATTTATTTCAGCTTTTAATTCTTTCATCACATTCCCCCTGGATCAGAAGTTTACATACACTTAGTATTTGGTAGCATTGCCTTTAAATTGTTTAACTTGGGTCAAACGTTCAGGTAGCCTTCCACAAGCTTTCCACAATAAGTTTTGGTGAATTTTGGCCCATTCCTCCTGACAGAGCTGGTGTAACTGAGTCAGGTTTGTAGGCCTCCTTGCTCACACACGCTTTATCAGTTCTGCCCACACATTTTCTATAGGATTGAGGTCAAGGCTTGTGATGGCCACTCCAATACCTTGACTTTGTTGTCCTTAAGCCATTTTGCCACAACTTTGGAAGTATGGTTTGGGTCATTGTCCATTTGGAAGACCCATTTGCGACCAAGCTTTAACTTCCTGACTGATGTCTTGAGATGTAGCTTCAATATATCCACATAATTTTCCTTCCTCGTGTTGCCATCTATTTTGTGAAGAAGCACCAGTCCCTCCTGCAGCAAAGCACCCCCAGAGCATGATGCTGCCACCCCCATGCTACACGGTTGGGATGGTGTTCTTCGGCTTGCAAGCCTCCCCCTTTTTCCTCCAAACATAACGATGGTCATTATGGCCAAACAGTTGAATTTTTGTTTCATCAGACCAGAGGACATTTCTCCAAAAAGTACGATCTTTGTGCCCATGTGCAGTTGCAAACCGTAGTCTGGCTTTTTTATTGCAGTTTTGGAGCAGTGGCTTCTTCCTTGCTGAGCGGCCTTTCAGGTTATGTCGATATAGGACTCGTTTTACTGTGGATATAGATACTTTTGTACAGCATGTTCACAAGGTCATTTGCTGTTGTTCTGGAATTGATTTGCACTTTTCGCACCAAAGTACGTTCATCTCTAGGAGACAGAATGTGTCTCATTCCATGAGCGGTATGACTGCTGCATGGTCCCATGGTGTTTATACTTGCATACTATTGTTTGTACAGATGAACGTGGTACCTTCAGGCATTTGGAATTTGCTCCCAAGGATGAACCAGACTTGTGGAGGTCTACACTTTTTTTCTGAGGTCTTGGCTGATAATTTTTTTCCCCCCATGATATCAAGCAAAGAGGCACTGAGTTTGAAGGTAGGCCTTGAAATACATCCACAGGTACACCTCCAATTGACTCAAATGATGTCAATTAGCCTATCAGAAGCGTCTAAAGCCATCACATCATTTTCTGGAATTTTCCAAGCTGTTTAAAGGCACAGTCAACTTAGTGTATGTGAACTTCTGACCCATTGGAATTGTGATACAGTGAAATAATCTGTCTGTAAACAATTGTTTGAAAAATGTATTGTGTCATGCACAAAGTAGATGTCCTAACTGACTTGCCAAAACTATAGTTTGTTAACAAGAAATTTGTGGAGTGGTTGAAAAACGAGATTTAATGACTCCAACCTAAGTGTATGTAAACTTCCAACTTCAACTGTAGGTATTCATCTTGATGATCGGATAGTCTCGAACGGAGATCATCCAGTTCTCCAGTGACTGCACATTCGCCAACAGAACCGAGGTCAATGGCGGTCTATTTGTTCACTGACGTAATCTTGTTAGAAGGCCGCCTCGCCTGCTTATTTTGCATGGCCATTTTCTCTTTCGAGTCCCGGGGATTAGGGCCTGTTCCAGTGTAATCACTGTTCTGATGTCCAGAAGCCGTTTTAGGTCATAGACATTATGTAAGGACAGACAAAAAACACGCAAAATGGCAGAATTGGTCAGGAGCCCATAAAAACTCTGCTTCCCTTATCAGTGGCTCCATCTCCAATGAGCGAAGTGCCAGAGACACACCTGCAGCAGGGGTTGGATTGAATTTGGCTACCAGAGGATTCAGTATGCATGCAAAGCGCTCATGCAGTGACTACAGGAGGACCTATGCCAACTGTTTTACAACAGTAGTTGACTGCAAGTGTGCCTCAAGTTTGAGCAGGCACGCACGGCACCACCTCAGATAGTGACTGGCTGCTGATGTTTCAAATAGGCCTAGCTTGTGAATCACTATCACTAGCTATCACTAGCTAACATGGGAAAAAAATCATAGGGCGAGCACAGCCTGTAGTGTGGTTTTCCACTTTAATTTTGAGTGTGACTCCAAATCCAGACCTCCATGGGTTGATCAATTGGGTTTCCATTGATTATTTTTGTGTGATTTTGGTGTCAGCACATTCAACTATGTAAAGAAAAAAGTATTTAATAAGATTTTTTCTTTCATTCAGATCTAGGATGTGTTGTTTAAGTGTTCCCTTTATTTTTTTGAGCAGTATATATAGTGAATGTAGCCTGTGTGCCATTTTTAAACGTATGTCGTTTTTTCTTGTTCTAGTCTATTAATGTTCTGTATGTCATGTTTTCTGCTTTCACAACAGCTAATACAGAGCCTAATAAAATACCAAATAAATCAACAGAATGATCAATACATCATCAACAATCCAGTTGACATCGGTAAAGTTCTCTCTTTCATTTTTGCTTCTCTCACCGAGTGAGGACGTTTATTGATGGAGATTTCCAAGTGACATCAGCTGGACCGGTTTACAGGAAATAAAAATCTGTAAAAACAATCCCACATGTTTCTGAAAGTATTTTAGTTTGTTTGGATGCATATTTTATGTGGTTGAAAATGAAATACCGTCAGCTTTTATGTCGCTGAAAGAAATTGCGAGTTTAGGCTACACAATAGCTCCCTGAGTGCGCAATCGCATTCTGTCAAGATGCTGAAATAAATAAATGATATTTCTCCAAAGTGTGCATTTGGTCTATCATTTTACTGCAAGAAACATTTAATTCTGCATGAGTTAATATTATAAAAGGCTACATGTGAGGCCTACAGTTATTGTCCAGACTTCAGTTACTATTAAGCTGCTATAATCTAAAATAATTTTGGCAGCCATACAGCGCCATTTGATAAATGCAAAGAGATGTCACTTACAAAACACCAAAAAGTGTTATGAATGACATCATTCATTAAGCCTACACAAGTTTTGTAACCTGAATTGATGCATACCAATGGTACCACCTGAACAAGGCAGCTAACCCCAATGTTCCTAGGGCGTCATTGAAAATAAGAATGTGTTCTTAACTGACTTGCCTAGTTAAATAAAGGTAAAATAAATAAAAATACACTGCGGTTTGTGCGCATCGGCCACTCATCTCTGCCTTGGCAAAATGTCAGTGTTAACATTGATCTGCTTAGCATTCTGTAACATTAAATGTTTTTAATCTTTGGAGCCTATTCCACAAGTTTTCATGTCTTCGCAAATGTTTCATGTGACTGACATGCAGTAATTCTAAATAGTGTAATAGCCTTTTCTTGAAATCTGTTTTAATGATTGTGATAGGATCATATTTTATGGAATGGCGTACCCCCACTATTTATTTAACTGGTAGTCGGCATCAGACCATTCCAGCTAACTTTCACCCCTGGTTGTCCACACATTACTGTACAATTCCCATTCAAAATCCTATTTCCCCTAACCCAACTCCGAACTCTAATTCTAACTTTTACACTAAACCTAACCTAAGCTTTTTTCCTTGTGGGCACCAACTGTCCGAAATTTCCTTGGTTTACTATCCTTGTGAGGACTTTTGAAAAGAAGATTTGAATCAAATGCAAATTTCATTGCAATTTGCATTTGAGGATTGTATTGTAGGCCCACTACAAGGTGACATAGACACAGGCTGTGCGACACACATGGCCAACATTTGTTTATTGTGAAGTAGTGATTTCTTCAGGATGTTGGTTGTCATGGAGACCATGTGCTTTGGTAAGAGCTTTATATAATCCACATTAGATAACATCAGGGTCATGTTCAGTAGGGGAAAAGTATTTTGAAATGGAGCGAAACGAGGAGGTACCGTCTTCACTGACATCGTGCCATTGAGTAAGAACACACATTTTTACTTTTTTTTAACATTCTTTGTCATTTAGCAGACGCTCTTATCCAGAGCGACTTACAGTAGTGAATGTATACATTTCATTTCATGCATTTTTTTTAATAAAAAAAATAAATTGTACTGGCCCCCCGTGGGAATCGAACCCACAACCCTGGTGTTGCACACACCATGCTGGTGTTAGAAACACCATGCTTTACCAACTGAGCCACAGCCTATGATGTGACTACTCCACAGGACCTGTTTATTTCCTGCTCAGGATCCACAACGTGCTTCTTTCCCTATATTGATTCACAGATACATAGGCTTAGATGATGGATTTCATTCATTTCCACTGTATCTTCAAAATCTAGCTGTAGGTACTTTCCCCTATAGGGAATCCATCTATGGATAAGCTTCAATGCTTTGGTCTTTGAACAGTGCTACTCCTCAGGCCTACACTTAGATTCAATATTGATGTGTGTTCACTGATCCGGATGTTGTTTGTGTAGAGCCACAGACAAAATATGGTCTTTATTGGATCCATTAGATGAAATATGCCCCAATATAGTATGACCTACAAAATGACTTCATCCAACAACTACGATACGACATTCATCAAGAAATTCACCAACTGGTACATTATATACAGCATAGTTCCAACTGAGACAGACAGGCATTTCAAACTACAATATGGTACCATTTCACGTTACCATTTGGTATCACTTTAGTATGACTAAAAACATATTTCTGGAGGATAGCATATTGTCTTCATAAAGTATATCCTTGGGAAATAGTCATGACATGCCAACAAAGTCAAGTTTTGTGTTCTTCCCAAGAACACTTTTGTCCTCATTTTAAAAACGTTGTTGAATTAATGTTGGGTAAGTCTCCGCATGGTCTTTAGGTGATGCACTGTGTAATGGGGACCCCTAGAGGTTTGCCACAGTCAGACATGCCTTGGTTGTGGAGGTGGGTTGCATTATTCTCACGTCTTTACCAGATGAGAAGGAGATGTGACAAAAATCAGATGGATGTCTTGGTTAAAGTTCGAAGTTTGAGTGGGCCCTTAGGCAACCTCTTTCATTGAAACATACAGCCTGAGCTTCTGAATCTCAAATCCATCATAAAAGAAAAGAAAGTGAATGATTATGGAAATGCAGCTTTTCTCTCCCCCTGGAGTTTCATCCATTTCCTGACACCAGTTGTGGTAAGTGAATTCAGGGTCTGCATTATTATCCTCTTCTCTTCACTCCCACTGTGAACTTTTCCAGCGTCTCATATAGAAATATAGATAAAGGGGAGGGGTGGGGGGGTGGGGGGGGACCTACCCAAAGTAATAGAACGTTGAGTTTTAGGGAGAACCTGAGGTTTGTCATATTTCGATCGTGCACTCTTTAGAAGTGATGTGTTGAAAACAACACAAAAAAATGCTCTTAGATCTGTAGCACATATGTGGATCGTAACAAAGGGGCCCTTTGGAAATATTGGGGCCTGAAGCAGCCATTTCTGTATGTTTTTTTTTTCAAATCAATCAAATGTATTTGTAAAGCTCTTTTTACATCAGCCGATGTCAAAGTGTTATACAGAAACCCAGCATAAAACCCCAAACAGCAAGCAGTGCAGATGTAGAAGCAAGGTGGCCTGGAAAATCTCCCTAGAAAGGCAGGAACCTAGGAAGAAACCTAGAGAGGAACCAGGCTCTGAGGGGTGGCCAGTCCTCTTCTGGCTGTGCCGGGTTGAGATTATAACAGTACATGGCCAAGATGTTCAAATGTTCATAGATGACCAGCAGGGTCAAATAATAATAATCACATTGGTTGTAGAAGGTGCAACAGGTCAGCACCTCAGGAGTAAATGTCAGTTGGCTTTTCATAGCCGAGCATTCAGAGGTCGAGACAGCAGGTGCGGTAGAGAGAGAGAGTCGAAAAAAAGCTGGTCCGGAACAAGGTAGCACGTCCGGTGAACAGGTCAGTGTTCCATAGCCGCAGGCAGAACAGTTGAAACTGGAGCAGCAGCATGACCAGGTGGACAGGGGACAGAAAGGAGTCATCAGGCCAGGTAGTCCTGAGGCATGGTCCCAGGGCTCAAATCCTCCACGAGGGGACAGGGAGAGAGAGAGAGAGAGAATTAGAGGGAGCATACTTAAAATTCACACAGGACACCGGATAAGACAGGAGAAATACTCCAGATATAACAGACTGACCCTAGCCCCTCGACATAAACTATTGCAGCATAAATACTGGAGGCTGAGACAGGACGGGTCGGGAGACTCTGTGGCCCCGTCCGACGTTACCTCCGGACAGGGCCAACCAGGCAGGATATAACCCCACCCACTTTTCCAAAGCACAGTCCCCCACACCACTAGAGGGATATCTTCAACCACCAACTTACTACTCTGCAACAAGCCTGAGTGTAGCCCTCGAAGATCACGGCACGAACCCGAGGGGGGGGGGGGGGTCGCCAAACCCGGACAGGAAGATCACGTCAGTGACTCAACCCACTCAAGTGACGCACCCCTCCTAGGGACGGGATGGAAGAGCACCAGTAAGCCAATGACTCAGCCCCTGTAATAGGGTTAGAGGCAGAGAATCCCGTAGAGAGAGGGCAACCGGCCAGGCAGAGACAGCAAGGGCGGTTCATCTCTCCAATGCCTTTCCGTTCACCTTCACACCCCTGGGCCAGACTAAACTCAATCATAGGACCTACTGAAGAGATGAGTCTTCAGTAAAGACTAAAAGGATCGAGACCGAGTCTGCGTCTCTCACATGGATAGGCAGAGCATTACATAACAATTTACTCTTTAGGAGAAAGCCCGGCCTCTATCTGTTTGCTTAGAAATTCTAGGGACAATAAGGAGGCCTGCGTCTTGTGACCATAGCGTACGTGTAGGTATGTACGGCAGGACCAAATCGCAAAGATAGGTAGGAGCAAACCCATGTAATGCTTTGTAGGTTCGCAGTACATTAACAGGAAGCCAGTGTAGGGAGGCTAGCACTGGAGTAATATGATCACATTTTTTGGTTCTAGTCAAGATTCTAGCAGCCATGTTTAGAACTAACTGAAGTTTATTTAGTGCTTTATCTGGGTAGCCGGAAAGTAGAGCATTGCAGTAGTCTAATCTAGAAGTCACAAAATCATGGATTAACTTTTCTTTTTCATTTTTGGACAGAAAGTTAGATTTTTGCAATGTTACGAAGATGGAAAAAAGCTGTCTTTGAAATAGACATGAAGTTCTTGAATTTATCACCGCTGAAGTGAAAGCCATCCTCTCTTGGGGAATGCTGATTTTTAGTTAGCTTTGCAACAGTATCAAAATACATTTTGGATTGTTCTTATTTTCCTCAATTAGGTTGGGGGAAAAAAAATAGGATGATCGAGCAGCAGTGAGGGCTCTTCGATATTGTCTTTCCAAGCTAGTCGGAAAACTTCCAGTTTGGTGGAGCACCATTTCAGTTCCAATTTTCTGGAAGCTTGCTTCTGGGCTCGGCTATTTTCTGTATACCAGGGAGCTAGTTTCTTATGACAAATGTGTAGGGGTGCGACTGCATCAAGGGTATTACACAAGGTTAAATTTAGTTCCTCAGTTAGGTGGTTAACTGATTTTTGTACTCCGACATCCTTTGGGTAGGTGGAGGGAATCTGGGAAGGGCATCTAGGACTCTTTGGGTTGTCCGAGAATATATAGCACAGCTTTTGATGATCCTTGATTGGGGTCTAAGCAGATTATTTGTTGCGATTGCAAACGTAATAAATTGGTGGTCCGTTAGTCCAGGATTATGAGGAAAAACATTAAGATCCACAATATTTATTCCACGGGACAAAACTAGGTCCAGAGTATGACTAGGTCCGGAGACATGTTGGACAAAACCCACTGAGTTAATGATGGCTCCAAAAGCCTTTTGGTGTGGGTCTGTGGATTTTTCCATGTGAATAATATCTGCCAGGACTACAAGGTCCGATAGGAATTCAGGGAACTCAGTGAGAAACGCTGTATACATCCAAAGAGGCCTGTAAACAGTAGCTATAAAAAGTGATTGAGTAGGCGGGATAGATTTCATGACTAGAAACTTTAAAAGACGAAAACGCAGTTTTGTTTTTTGTAAATTGAAATTTGCTATCGTAAATGTTAGCAACACCTCCGCCTTTGCGGGATGCGCAGGTATATGGTCACTAGTGTAACCAGGAGGAGAGGCATCATTTAACACAATAAATTCATCAGGCTTAAGCCATGTTTCAGTCAGGCCAAGATCATGATCAGTGATTCGTTTATTGACTGTAACTGCCTTTGAAGTGAGGGATCTAACATTAAGTAGCCCTATTTTGAGATGTGAGGTATCACGATCGCTTTCAATAATGACAGGAATGGAGGAGCGCTTTATTCCAGTGAGATTGCTAAAGCGAACACCGCCATGTTTAGTTTTGCCCAAACTAGATCGAGGCACAGACACGGTCTCAATGGGGAAAGCTGAGCTGACTACACTGACTGTGCTAGTGGCAGACTCCACTAAGCTGGCAGGCTGGCTAACAGCCTGCACCCTATCTCATTGTGGAGCTAGAAGAGTTAGAGCCCTGTCTATGTTCATAGATAAGATGAGAGCACCCCTCCAGATTAACATTTAAAACTACGTAATAGAGCCAAGCATTTGCTTTAAACTTTATTTCAGATTGGAAAATAGCAATAATAGCTGCCCTTTAGAGCAGGGGTAGTCAACTTTTTCCAGCTGGGAAACGATTTAAATCTCTCAAATCTTATTGACTGCAACTTGCCCTTTCACAACCGACACCCCGAAGGGAAGAGTGGGGTATATTGAGATTTTTTTTAACATTCAGACAGCATCACTCCGTCAAGGGAAATATAGTATTCGTTCTATCAAAGATAGTGTTGGCATGTGGACTAATATGTTGTTGAGTTGTGTTCTTACACTGGTACAGTCATGCCCTATGAGAGATGTATGACTGCGCATGTGCGAAAATAAACAAAGTGCATTTTCCCCCGTTCTGGTTAAAACACCAATGATGAACGTGTGTTTATTCCTCCGTTAAGTAAACCGGTATTCCTGTCCTGAAGATGTCAGCACCAACAGGTTATGGGCCCAGGATGGAACATGGAAGCCGATGGAATAGATTATATTTCGACGGAGATGAAAAAAACTACGAGTTATTGGAGAAAAAGTTTTTGGGGCACTTGCGTTTGCTTGGGCTAAAGGCCGCCATATTGAGCGTGGATGAAGATGAAGAAGACAGAGAGAAAAATGAAGAAGCCTACGCCGAATTGATACAGGTTTTGGATGATAAAAGTCTTTCCCTGATAATGAGAGAAGCAGCAGATGGGAGAAAAGCGTTGAAGATATTGAGGGAACATTATGCAGGTAAAGGGAAGCCACGTGTGATTAGCCTCTACACTGAACTAACTTCTCTTCAGAAAGCCGCTGACGAAAGTGTTACGGACTATATCATTCGTGCTGAGACGGCTATTACAGCACTGAGAAATGCTGAAGAGACTTTAAGTGACGGGCTGTTGATTGCAATGATTCTGAAAGGTCCGAGACCGAGATAACCTGCTTCAACTGTGGCCAGAAAGGGCACAAGGCCCGGGAATGTACCGTTACTGGAGAGCGCAAAGAACGGAGACAGTGGTGTAGTTTTTGCAAGAGCTCCACTCATACTGACGCAAATTGCAGACGAAAAAGAAGAGACAATGTGAAACAAGCAACAGATGCTGAATGCCACACATTTGCATTCAGAATAAGTGACTGTCAGGTTAGTGGACTGAAACAGAAAGGGCTGATGGTTGATACGGGAGCAACGTCACATATAGTCACGGACATCAGGAAGTTTAAGGAGTTTGACGAGACTTTCAAACCGGAAAAACATTCCGTGGAGCTGGCTGACGGAACAAGAACGAATGGTGTCGCGGAGAGGAGAGGTGCAGCGGAGGTTTACCTGAGAGACAACACGGGTCGTCGGGTAAAAACAACGCTGATGAAGGCGCTGTACGTGCCGTCGTTTCCACAGGACATTTTCTCTGTTAAAGCAGCGACAGCCAACGGAGCTTCAGTCAACTTTCGACAGGGGTGTAACAAGCTCATCCACAAGAACGGTACCACTTTTGACATCGAGGAGTACGATAGACTTTACTATCTTAACACTGTAAGTGATGAAAATGATGATGGATGTCATGGGTGCTATGATATCCACACATGGCACATAATTCTTGGCCACTGTAATTTTGAGGATGTGTCAAAGTTAGAAAATGTGACAGAGGGAATGAAAATCACAGGTAAGATTGACAAATCTACCCTCAACTGTGAAATCTGCACTCAGGGAAAATTTGTTCAGAGCAGGAACAGAGAGCCTGATGAAAAGGCAAAAGCGGCTCTTAAGCTTGTGCACACTGATTTGGCTGGCCCTATTGAGCCAGAGGCGACAGATGGGTTCAGATATACTCTAGCATTTACGGATGATTATTCACGGGCAGTTTTTGTGTATTTCCTAAAAGCAAAGAGTGATACTGTAAAAGCTACTGAGAAGTTTATTGCTGATGTAGCCCCTTATGGGAAAATAAAGTGTGTCAGGTCAGATAATGGCACAGAGTTCACAGCCAAAGAGTTCCAGTCACTGCTCAGTAAGAACGCCATAAGACATGAAACTTCAGCCCCTTACTCACCCCATCAAAATGGGACCGCTGAGAGAAATTGGAGAACACTGTTAGAAATGGCAAGATGCATGCTACTTGAAAGCAACCTACCAAAGAACTTGTGGACATATGCTGTAATGACTGCTGCAGTAATTCGCAATAGGTGTTACAATAAGCGTGTAGGACAGACTCCACACTACATGTTTACTGGGAGAAAGCCTGATCTTTCAAAGATGAAAGAATTTGGATCTGTTTGCTATGCATATAGACAGAACAAGAAAAAGTTAGACTCAAGATGTGAAAAGGGTATTTTTGTCGGGTATGATAAAAATAGTCCAGCATACCTAGTCTACTACCCAGACACTGGGAAAGTTCTTAAAAACAGATTAGTCAAGTGTGTTACAAAAGGTGTAGTCGAACACCAAACTCAGACAGATTTGGAAATCAGTGATGATCTTCATGGAGAGAGATTTGAAAACCCCATGCCGAAAGCCAAGATGGCAGATCAAAACTCAGAAGAGACACAAGATGTGCAAATTGATACTTCAGATGGTCAGAGTCCACGCTATCCAGACAGAGCGAGGAAGAAACCCCAGTACTTAAAAGACTGAGTGTAAAGTGAAATGTGATGACCAGATACCACCTAGTGTTGACTACTGCTACAGAGTAATGTGCAATGCACCACAAACCTTCAAAGAAGCAATGATTTCACCAAAATCAGAGATTTGGGCTACTGCTATGAAGGAGGAGATGGATTCCCTTAGGGAAAATGATACATTCACATTAACCACACTGCCAGAGGGTAAAAATGCAGTGGGGGGCAGGTGGGTCTATGCGGTCAAAAACAATTCAGACTAGACTGAGACATACAAGGCAAGATATGTTGCAAAGGGGTATAGTCAAGTGGCAGGAATAGACTATAAAGAGACTTTTTCTCCAACTGCAAATATGACATCAGTACGCTGTTTGATGCAGCTAGCAGCTCAGTATGACTTAGAGTTACATCAGATGGATGTCAAAACAGCATATCTACATGCTCCTATTGACTTTGAAGTGTACATGGAGCAACCAGAGGGTTTTGAAGTCAGGTCAGATACAGGTGAGCAACTAGTCTGCAAACTGAACAAGTCACTGTACGGCCTGAAACAGTCAGGAAGGAACTGGAACAAAATGTTGCATGATCACCTTAGTGAAAATGGTTTTACACAGAACCCAGCTGATCACTGTGTTTATAACAAACAAACTGCAACAGAAAGGATCATTTTGATAATTTGGGTCGATGATCTAATTATCGCTGCTAGTGATAGTGACTCACTCACAAGTGTAAAAGAAATGTTAAGTGAAAAATTTAAGATGAAAGATCTTGGGAGGCTTGGACATTT
This sequence comes from Salmo salar, assembly GCF_965601325.2. Taxonomy (NCBI): domain Eukaryota; kingdom Metazoa; phylum Chordata; class Actinopteri; order Salmoniformes; family Salmonidae; genus Salmo; species Salmo salar. The sequence goes on from NC_138292.1 coordinate 44,227,266, forward strand.
CCTAGGCATTGATTTTACACAAAGTGAAGGGAAAATAAAGATGAACCAAACAAGGTACATAACCAAGATACTGGAAAGGTTTGGTATGTCAGACTGTAAAACAAGGTCAACACCATGTGAACAAAAACTCAACCTCATAGCATATAGTGATGCTGATTGGGCAGCAGATCTAAGTGACAGACGAAGCATAGCAGGGTATTGTTTTAGTTCAACTAAATGTGGACCTGTCATTTCATGGAGGTCTAAGAAGCAGCCAACAGTAGCTTTATCTACATGTGAAGCAGAGTACATGGCACTGGCTGCTACTACACAAGAAAGTTTGTACCTTGTACAGTTATTGGGCGAGATGGATAGTGAGTGTCAATATACACCAGTAACAATCTTTGAAGATAACCAAGGTGCAATTGCTCTGTCAAAGAACCCAGTATGTCGTCTGAGATGTAAACATGTCGACATCAGATATCATTTCATTCGATCTGCACTCAGTGATGGTAAAATAAGTATTGAATATTGTCCAACGGCAGACATGGCTGCAGATGTTTTGACTAAACCTGTAACGAAGTTCAAAAATGAAAAATTCTTGGGTTACATGTTTGGAATATAAACTGACATTTGTGAGATGAATAACTGTAAGCTAAATGTGTTGATAAAGTTAGGTTGAATACGACTTGTACAGTATAAGAGCAAGTGGGGGTGTTGGCATGTGGACTAATATGTTGTTGAGTTATGTTCTTACAGTGGTACAGTCATGCCCTATGAGAGATGTATGACTGCGCATGTGCGAAAATAAATAAAGTGCATTTTCCCCCGTTCTGGTTAAAACACCAATGATGAACATGTGTGTTTATTCCTCCGTTAAGTAAACCGGTATTCCTGTCCTGAAGATGTCACCACCAACAGATAGCTACATATATTTCAGGACATTGTGCATCCCTGGAAATACTCAGAATTGATGTAAACATTAACATTTTGAAAACATAGCTTGTCCAAAAAAAAAAAAAAAAAGGTCTAAACTTACCCTGGATATGGGGTAAGTTTAGCCATGGGACAGGGTAAGTTAAGCCGCCTACAAATTTCTGTACTGAATAAAATATCACCACTACCTTTTTAAAACCATGTCTATCTTTATTTCCCAAATACAATTCGACACAATCACATGAGCTTTTTTGTCATAATTTTAAGCATATTTTAATACAGGCTTAAACACCTAACAAACACATTGCACTTCTTTAAAAACACTTTTAACATAGGCCAGGCCCTGTTGTTACCTCATATCCCAGTGATAATACCGTGCATATGCCTGGGAAGATGACAATTACATTTTCTCAATTTGCCATTGGTTCAACTTACCCCACGGCAAATATTTAGACTATATTAGCCCATACAGGTACAAGGATGCACTTTCAAGCTAGGTTTAGGACCTCATATTGAACCTTCTAGATACCCCAACTGATGTTAAGATTATCTACTTTGGTTTAGATACAATAATCATGAAACCTCTAACACAATACATTCATTTGGCATGGTGAAAAATCTGTTTTTTGGACCTAACTTGCCTACCACTTTTTCCATGTTGTTTTTTTCCTTCACAGACTCCATGAAATATGACTTTTTCCTAAATCTTTGGTCACATTTTTTTGTGTATGTTTTCCTAGAAACACGGGTGGCTCAATTTACCCCTTTAGCTCAACTCACCACACTCTCCCCCTACACCAAAAACAAACAATTCTTACTTCTTTAATATGTTTGTTTAAGATCATTTTCTTAATATTCTCTACATAAACAATCAAGTATGTCATATTATTCAGAATATGAGACTGTATAATAAAAAAAATGCTATCTCCATTGTACTACTTTTATTTCATCCTCACTAACAGTAGTAGGCCTAATTTGTTCTTTTTTAACGTATTATACTCTTTGTCTGGAGCCTAGTTGTCAAATATAATTTGGAATATTTTACTTTAAAATGGCAGAGCTGCATGGAATCAATTCAATAGGTCATGAAATGAAAACAGAACACAATTTATTGAAAATTTAAGAAAAATATTGGGACAAAACGTTGGGATACAAATGAAATCAAAGTATGTTTGCAAAGCTCTCACTTTATCACTCAGAAACTTATTCCCGTGTCTGCCTGCCAGCTGAAAACCTTTGCCAGTGTGTGTGTGCACGTGTGTTGGCTACCTGCCTCTCCCCCCCAGAAACATAGTTTACTGTAGCTAGCAAGCTCTGATCCTACGGCCATCTCTCAGACATTCAAAGTTCCTTCATAGAAGCTGCTCCTCCATAGGTGCAATTCTGTGGGCCTAATTCAGGCCGAAACAACAAGATGCCCAGCGCACCTTGTCTCCTCCTACACCCTTTTGCTTTCTACCCACCTCAAAAATGTGCATCTCATGCTACTCTTGCCTGTCCAATGCATGTAAATAGCTTGCCCGCTCCATAGCAAGCTGCTCTATCAGCATTGGTGAAGTAATTTAATGTCAAAGCTAAATGTAAAAAATAAATAATTGCCATTTCAGAAGTTTAAAAAGGAAGAGAAGGGAACAATATAGACCATAACTTTTTTTTGTTTTGAACCGGTTCAGAACTATATTTTGCTGGTCTTGTAACCATCGAATGGAACGGAAAAAAATAAATGGTTATTTTCAGAACGAAACTATTGGAAGATAATTGTAGTTCCAACCCCTGGTTTGTGCACAACTTTATTATTGTAGCCTAGTCCATGGTTTTTGCATTAATACACATGGACTGTTTGCGTTACCACTAGGGGGAGCTACAGGCATGCACCTCTCGGTCCGTGACTGTTGGAAGAAATCAACTCCATGTCTATACATCCTGTTTTCAGGTTTGTAACTTTAATAAGCATTGTTTTGTTTTCAAATTCTATAGATAACTATTCACAGTTAAGATAAACATGTTTTCTGGTCGTTTTGATGTATAATTTTAGTGTTTTGACCAAGTGAAAATACGAGTGAGATTTCCCCATTCATACATTTACAGTATGTGTAGAAGCCACGTAGTTACGGTAGCGAGCTAAGCTCTAGTTCAAACACCGCAAAAAAATTTTAAAAAAATGATGTCACTCTCTTTGGAAGAGTGGGGTTAGAGTGCCGTCTAAAACCATGCAGTGCACCTTGTCAGACTTTTGACAATAGTTCGGCAGCCTCTGATGCTCTTTGGCACGGTACGAGTGAAGCGCGTCCATTTCATGCAGAGCGTCAGAGCACTTCTTCCACTTTTCAGAGAAATGGTCATGCATATTAATATATTTTAACTGCATGCAAATGAAGGTTGCGTCGCTAACACACCCACAACGGAAACACAATCATGGCCTCGGATTTGCAGGTGGACGCATTAGAACAGGTTAGTGTCGTTTCTGGTGCTCTTTGAAACCAGCAACTGACGGTAAATACACGACTTCGCAACAGAGGGTTAAACATTCATAACTGATGGGCACTACATCAACATACAAATTGTTTTGCAATCTCGGAAGAACCTAGAACGTCTACGTTGCATAGTAATATCGCAAACATATCTCATTGTTTATTTTAGGGATGAGGAGACTTCATGATTCCTTTAGTAAAAAGGGAGTTATCATATTCACTGCTTCAAAACATTAACTTCCGTGCTGCACAGGTGTGGGAATTGTCTTTATAGTGCAATCAGCTTTGTGGTTTCTTTAATACAGAAGAGGTCACAGATATGCCTAAATTTGACACAAAACCAACAAGGAAGTCTGCAGTGTTGAGAGCGGTTGTATGAAACCAATCAATGTCAAAGAAAGCTCTCAACTGTGCCAGCCCGCTATTAATTTCCATTTAAAGAAACATTTTGCAACGGGAATCGGCGGAATGAATAGACCCCTGATCACCCACACACACACTTCACTTTCATTGCAGCCACATACAGCATCATCACCTTGCCCATTGTATAATTCCTTCTCGCAGCGACACACTTTGCTCCTCTCACCTTTTCCCCCTTCATTTGTGGACACAGTCTGTGACCAGGCACAAAAACCTCTTCAAGCCAGACTTTCCTACCATAACTAATAACCACTACAGAGCCTATATCGTTGTCACCATATTCGCTAATGTCATTGTCAGCAAATTAGAATTAATGCTTTAGTAAACCCACAATCCAGTCACACTGTACAGTGTATACAGCAAGCAGTTACACTGGTGGGCTCCGGTGGCAATAAATTAATAAAACGGAAAGCTTACCATGACTTGGAAAAGTTGCAGTGTTGGATAGCCTTAGCTGTTTCCTCTGTTTGAGTTAAGTTGTTGAGTCGGCTAAATTAGCTACATTAGCTAAGTAAGTGAAAGGTAAACTAAGAAAAAAAAAACTAAATATAGCTCTGCTGCGTCTCCTTTTTTGAAGAAATGAATTTGTTCAAAACAGATCAACTCTTTGAGTCAACTACTCAACACACTTTATGCACTGCAATGCTAGCTAGCTGTAGCTTATGCTTTCAGTACTAGATTTGTTCTCTGATCGGATGGACACCATGTCAGTTCATGCTGCAAGAGCTCTGATAGGAGAACGTCTTCCAACCTGGAAGTTGTCATAATTACTGTGTAAGTCTATGGATGGGGGTGAGAACCATGAGCCTCCTAGGTTTTATATTAAAGTCAGAGGAGGATGGAAAATAGCTGTCCTCCGGCTACCCCATTATGCTGTTGAGGCTACTGTAGACCTTCATTGCAAAAGTGTGTTTTAATCAGTTATTTGGTGATGTAAATACATTTAGTATAGTTTGAGCTAAAAATGATAACTATTAAAGTTTCACTATGGTTTTTATGAAATTCATTGAGGATGGTCCCCCCTTCCTCCTTTGAGGAGCCTCAACTGCTCCTCAAAGGGGGGGGGGGGGGGGGGGGGTCAGAAATTATTTTAGATATTTTCATAGGAGTTATTATGAGTTGGGCTGGGTTTTGATTAGTAAACAAGTTGTAGTTATGATGGCTTGGCCACTCACTGGCCAATCAAGGCGTTCCATGGCTTAATACTACATGTGTTTGTCTCAAGTTTTGTAGGTTATTGACGGTGTTTGCGTTGCCATCAACTCCAATTCGGCTGGCACACAGTATTCTCATCCTAGTCCATTTTGGATTGATACTACAGTTTATTAAATAGCATTGGCTACAGTAACAAGTGATTGCAACAGTAAAAAAGATAACATCCAGGGTTTGCTCATTATGACAGTCAAACATTGTTGTAATCGGGTTCAACGAGTATGGCCTTTACGCATCGCACGTCACCTCAAGTAAAACTGATTGCATTAACGTTGTTTCCACGTCATTTCAACAAAAAAGTCAATCTGATGACGTTGAATCAACATAGGAAACTGATTCGATGTGAAAAGTTAACATCAGGGAATTGTCTATTTTTTTTTCACCCAACTTATAACCTAAATCCAAATTACATGGTGAAATGTTTTGTTGATTTCAGGTTTAATTTCATGTTAGTTGACATCAACCAAATTGAAATAAAAAATAGACGTTGAAATAATGTCTGCCCAGTGGAAGGCTATGCTTGGTTTTTAATCATTTCTAAATAGGATGTTTGTGGCACAAAAAAAATGTACAAAATCTGTCTTCAGGGCCAACTCTAGCCTTTTGGAGGCCCCAAGCGAGAGTTGGTGCAACTCAAGGTGCCATTAAAAAAAGCACCCCAACACCCCAACATAAAATATTTTCATAGGACCCTCCCCTTGTACTGTAAAAACAACCACAAATAACAATACCAGGGGGGACTTATTTCATATTTTGAATTATATTTAAACATTTTCCACGCCAATGCACCACACAACCAATAAACAAAGCATACCAATTTTGGGTGCTTCAATATCATGGTTTGCATTTTCAGTAAATAGACTGTCAATCTCGACAAACTAAAAAATACATTCCTCCCTACCTTGTAGTCCTACCCAATAGCAACGGCTTGGCAATCTGAATGTCATTACACTTTTTATTTTTAATTTTTTTACAGATTCATCAAATGGCCACTGCACAGTTTGGATTGATTGGTTGATTTTATGTTATTTGTCAGTTAAAAAAAACTAAACAATTGTGGACTTATTTCCATTGTGGTCCCTATTATGTTTTATATAAATACATATACAATTACATACAATGCCTTCAGAAAGTATTGCCTTTTTCTTGTTATAGCCTGAATTTAAACTGTATGAAGTTACGATTTTTTTTCTTCACTGGCCTACACAATACCCCATAATGTCAAAGTAGAATTATGTTTTTAGAAAGTGTCTTGAGTCAATAAGTATTCACCCCTTTGTTACGGAAAGCCTAAATAAGTACAGAGGTAAAAATGTGCTTATCAAGTCACTTAATAAGTTATATAGATTCAGTCTGTGTGCAATAGTGTTTAACATGATTTATTAATGACTACCTCATCTCTGTACCTCACACCTACAATTATCTGTAAGGTCCCTCAGTTGAGCAGTGCATTTCAGACAGGTTCAACCTGTTACTCAACAATACTAATATAATTTACAGTAAAAAGGAGGAAGCCTGTACATAATGAAAGTATTCCAAAACATGCATCCTGTTTGCAACAAGGCACTAAAGTAATACTGCAAAACAATGTGGCAAAGCAACTTTTTTACCGGAGTGTAATGTTTGGGGTAAATCCAGTACAACACATTACTGAGTAGCGCGCTCCATATTTTCAAGCATAGTGGTGGCTGCATCATGTTATGGGTGTGCTTATTGTAATCGTTACGGACTGGGGAGTTTCAGGATAAAAAAATAAATGGGAGGGGCTAAGCACATGCAAATTCCCAAAGGAAAACTTGGTTTAATCTGCTTTCCACCAGACAATGGGAGATGAATTCACCTTTCGTCAGGACAATAACCTAAAACAAGGCCAAATCTACACTGGAGTTGCTTACCAAGAAGACAGTGAATGTTCCTGACTGGCCGAGTTTTGTCTAAAATCTGCTTGAAAATCTATGGCAATAGCTGCAAATGTTTGTCTAGCAATGATCAACAATCAATTTGACAGAGCTTGAAGAATTTTTTTAATAATAATGGGCAAATGCTGCACAATCCAGGTGTGGAGAGGTTTTAGAGACTTACCCAGAAAGATGGGCAAATGTTACCAAACATGATAATAATAGGCCTGCATTACAGTAGGCAGCTAATTGTTAAATGACACTTTCCATCCTTGGAAGGTCACGGTCTCTGCGCTGATCGCCTGTGAGTGAGACAACGTTAGCTAGCCAATGGGAGCGTAGTAGAACAGCCCTCTGAGTAACGGGGTGTGGTTTTGGCTTAACTGTGTTGGGGGAAAAAAGACACGGGCAGGAGAGACACACTGGTAGACTGATATTATTGACCTGTTGTATAGTAAAAGTTAACATGTAGAAAAGCTTAGTGTAGTACCAAAACACCTTGATATAGGGGAGGCGCATGCAAGCAGATTAGGACATTTGACTAGGATGGAAGAAATTGTATACTAAAATCTGCAAAAGAGCAAATGTAAACCAGGGAAGAAAAAATAAATACAAAAATAAACACACAACCCTCCAAAGCAAAAAAATGTAAAATCTAAAACAAGTTAGACTGAAGTGCTCCATTTTGTCGTCATTGTTGAAAGGGAAATGTAGTAGTCACTCTAAAATGTATATACTTAGAAACCAATATATTTAATATGGACATTGTCGAAGTTGCAGAGAAAGATTCATTATTCACACCTGGTTTTGCCACCAACTACATGATGTCTCGGCAGTGTTTTAATCACCTTCCTTCTTGGGAAAGGTGCCCCATTCATTGGTTTGTGTGTACAAGGTGGCAAACCAACACCAGGAGTTGTATTTGGACAGAACATTTTTAGGCTCAACTTTTTGCGGGGACAAAATTAACTCACAGCAGTTCAGAGTCACTCTGACCCATACAGACAGCAACTGATGGGTAATAGAGCCTAAAATATTTGTACTTTCCTTGCTATAAACATTTATTTTTATTTTTTATAAATCAAACTTTGTGTTGGTTCTGCCCGGATTACAGTTTTTCCTGGCCCATAGACTACTTTCAGGGTGAAGAACCATCTAACATTAAGTTGAGCAAGGAAATATTCTGATACTGGGGCATTACATGTATTTTACTAGGCATGTCAGTTAAGAACAAATTCTTATTTTCAATGACGGCCTAGGAACTGCCTTGTTCAGGGGCAGAATGTCAGATTTTTACCTTGTCAGCTCGGTGATTTGATCTTGCAATCTTTCGGTTACTAGTCCAACGCTCTAACCACTAGGCTACCTGCCAGCGCACATCTGGACACAGCATATGCTGTGCCACTTATGCCTATGAAGTAAAACTGTATAAGGAACTGTCCCGAATCCTCTTTTGTAATTACAAAAACTATGTACTCACTAAAGTGCTCTGTAACAATGTTGTTACTAGTGTAATTGCGCCAATCCTACTCAGGTACAAAGCATTGGATATCTCCAATAAGCAATTTTCTCTCTTCAGTGACTTCCAATTAAAATATAAAGACACGTAAATATTTGCCCTCCTTAAGTGGATGAAATCAATAATTGATTCTCTGGTGAGAGTCATGGTCAATATTTTCAGTAAATTGCAAATCACAATCCCCCCCAAAAATTGTTTGTAAAGACAATCAGAATACAGCAATCAATAACATTTGGGACAGAGAGAGACATTCATTTCCAGTAAATACTTCCATTCTTTTACAAACATTGTCTGTTCTCTGTAATTTCAAGCTCTATCCACTTGGTGGCAGGTTTGTGGAACTTATGAATGCTCCTGTGAAGGAGGCCCAGTCACCTTCCTCGTAATACTCTAGTTACCATTATGAAACTGTATTCAGTATTCTATGACGACTTAGTTAATTTGTGGTGAAGGCAATATAAGCACTTCTGGTCTATATAAAAAAAGTGTACTTTATACTGAACAAATATGCTTTTCTCAAGGAAATATTTTTTATTTTTAGAGCCATTATAATGTATACCCCTAAAATTAACACATCTTATATAGAGCTCTATTGGAGGCTCCCAGATGCTTGAAACGTAACCTATTTATTCCCATCAGTCACAATAGTGACCGTAAAAAATGTTTCCAGTTATAAGGCTGTAAACATTTTAGGGAATTATATATCAATGCATTTCCAGCAAATATTGAAATAATAAAGGGTCTCAATGAAAGATGTGCAGTGTCACATGTTAATTGTAAATTGTCACATGACCAGAGCTGTTTACTTCCTGGTTGCACCATGAGAAGAGGATGGCTGCATCAAAGCTCCCAAACAAAAGGTCAGTAAAGTATGTTAACATTAAGATAGGCCAAAGATTTTTGGCCTAGATCATCTTTAAGGTGTCTAGTATTGATATATGCATTTGCAATTACTCAACTTTGTTCAGTGTGGTCATAGAATGACTAAACATGCTGACGGAAACAATAGTGGGATAACAGTGCATCTAGGTATACACATACATAGTTCTTGTTCTACCTAACTTTCTACTCTGTTCTTTTAGTTTCACTTTGAGTCAAGTTCTGGATATGTTGGATCTAGGTGACTGCTCAGACAAGGTGTGCAACATTGCAGTTATCCCTCAGAGATTGTGATAGCGATGGGTCAGATATGGACAATGAGGTGGAGACAGGCCATTTGTTAGCCAGGCTGTTGAATGTATATGCTGAACCTATGTAAACTGATCATGACAGGAACAACGTTATCAGTGATGATGATCTACCCCTCACCACGCCACACTCTCCTTCCTGAGACTAGGTTGGGTCATGGACCCAGTGTCATGGTGTTGCAGAGCAATCTCAGGTGCCTCAAGGTTGCAAGTTCCTTCATGACAACCTCTTCACTTCGCTTGCACTCCGATGAAATTACATAAGGAGGATATGGGAGCTCTGGAACTATGAGGCAAAATCGTCTGTTTGATGTCCCATTCAAGCCACAGAAGGACTTCATGAAGTTACCCCGGGAACCTCTGAGGTTCTGACCCAAGGAGACAAGTTGCTGGTCCTTTAGAAAGACAATAACATTGTCACAGTGGCAACAAACATGGAGGAGAAATACAGTGAGACCTCTGTCAAGAGATGGAACAAGGAGTGACGTGCCTTTTGACAAAGTCCCACAACCAAAATGTATCAACCGATACAATGAGCACATGGGTGGTGTTGAACTTCACAACCTACAGGTTTCAAGATACCATATCTCCATCAGATCTAAGAAGTGGTGGTGGCCCATCTTTGCATGGTCTCAACAATGCACTCGTAAAAAGCCATTTATTTTACAGAGATGTTATGGGAGGAACCATCAACCTGCTCACCTTCTCATGGATAGTGGCACAGTCTCTTATGCAAAGGTTTGGCATGAAACCACTGAGCCACGGAAGGAGATCTCTACTGGCTGCTACTGTTGAAGATCAGGCAAGATATGACAAAGCTTCTTACTGGCCAATCAACACGATGCGCCGGTTCCATAGAGGTCGTCATTGTGACAAACGCACTACCTACGCATGTGAGAAATGCAAAGCGCCACTGCACATTGAGTGCTTCAAGATATACCACGGACAGTAGAAAAGGAGATAAGAGCGAATGAAAAAGGGCTGAAAAAGACAATAAAAAAATTTAAGTCACTAAAGGGTGAGGAGAAGCAGTACAACGGACTCTAGGTAGAAAATAAAAGTTGACGAAAAAGACAATCAAAATGACTGAAATGTTTTTGGAAAAGAGGATCAATTGATTCAAGACATACTGTATGACAGTAGGTCTGACTGATCGTAGTTCAAAATAGTGATGCACAAACTAATCGTGCACTTGGTTCTGAAGCCTACCTCTATAATATATATATATTATAATTTATTTTGTTCAGTGTAGGCCTCTACTTGAATGCATGTTCTACAGGCTACCTTTATCCTAAATGTTACCTTTATGTTCAATGTGAATGAATCACACGACTGCTATACAGTTAGTAAATGTTGCACTAAAATGTCACAATGAACATTGCACTAAAGTACAAGTTCAAATGTTACAATATTAATGTTTCAATATATGTTGCACTAAAGTAACAATGTATGTTACAATAAAGTAACAATGTTGAAATATGTTGATGGGTGTTGTTTTTTCGTTTTTGCTCTCAGTATTCATATCGGTGTTGTTTAAGAGTTTTTGATATGTAAAATAGTCACACTAAAATGTGATGGGGCATTCCAGTAGCAATGCTGGGGACTGCCAGTGACAGATTTAAATGTGTTAATAACTGGGCTGGGATATAAAATAATTTATGACTGCATTGGAGAAATATGTTAATTCAGTATACATCACATTATCCCACCGGTCACAATTGTGACCGACCATAAAACACACTTTTTCACCTACTTTTCCATGAAAATTCAAAAAAAATTATGATTGATTATTTCAAAGGCTTACTAATGACACAAGATTTTGATATTTTCATGTCTGGGAAAAATTTGGGATTAAATGGGTTAACTATCAAACAATGGTTGCATAGTCATCCCATAATCAGCTAACATCATTTTGAAAAAGCCGGTTCAAATGACCTTTTAGGGGTCCATGCATAACAAGTATGTTAAAATTATAAAAATACATTCTATCAATTAGAGTGGAAACACTTGTATGCTGTGGCGTGAGTAAATAGTTAAAACATTAGGGAAGGGGAAAGGAGGTGTCATTCCAAAGGCCTGGAATTGATAGGTTAAAAGAGTCAACTTCTGTCGTCTTTATTAAAAATACCATTGCATCTTCAGCTTCAAAAGTGAAAAAAAACTGATACTCATAAAGAAAGTCCTTTAAAGATGGAATCCGCAGTAGGGGGCAACTGCGCCACTGTCCGCCCCACAGCCGTTGTTATTGTTTTGTTTATCAGACCTCAGGATAAGACCCAGATGCAGACAGTTCGAAATAACAAATGTTTACTTACAACAGGGGGCAGGCAAATGACAGGTCAAGGGTAGGCAGAGGTCAGTAATCCAGGGCAGAGTCCGTAAGGTACAGAGCGGCAGGCAGGCTCAGGGCAGGCAGGCAGGCGTCAGTAAGCCAGGGCAGTGTCAAGAGGTACAGAACGGCAGGTAGGCTCAGACAGAATGGTCGAAAACCGGGAGAACTAGAAAACAGGAACTAACGAGAAACAGGCGTACGGGGGAAAAATGCTGGTAAGCTTGACGAGACAAGACGAACTGGCAACAGACAAACAGAAAACACAGGTATAAATGCACAGGGGAATAATGGGAGAAATGGGTGACACCTGGAGGGGGATGGAAACAAGCACAAGACAGGTGAAACAGATCAGGGTGGGACATTGTTGACAAGCAGAGGAGGGGGGGGGGGGGGGGGGGAGCAAGGTAAAAACACTTTGCATTACATATGCTGCTGTTCTATCGCGCAGTGTACACAACTTAATATTCAACTGTTACTTTTTGTAGTTCTGGTCTGATTTGCCTCCTATAATAATACAAATATATTTTTTAATTGATTATTTATGGTTTGTGTGCAGTCATTTTCCAGATTTTACAAAATGTTAAGTCGAACCCATAACTGTCAGTGTTCAAGGTATTTTTTTGTCCGAGGGAAAAAAAACTGTGATTTTTGTTTGCAGTAATTTCTTTGTTGTTGTAATATCGCAAACGGACATGGCTGTTTCACCATTAAGGGTTCCTGCTTTCTCCACAAAGAAAGCCATTAATTGAGGAGGGCTTTCATTTAGTCATTTCTTGTTGACTTGTTTTTGAATAGTGTTCTTTCAATTTTCTAAATGCTTTGGTTAAAATACAATGAAGAAAAACACTAAAGGGGGTAAAAGAAAAACAAATATGCCACGTAGCCAGCCAGAAGGTAAAGAATGTCATCTGTGTGTCATTATTTATGGCTAAGCAATACTCTTTACTCTGTGCTTTTTTACTCTAAATTTGCCCCTTACCCATGCTGCTTAGAATTATGCACTGCCCTTAATGAAGTTGCCACGCTTGGCTGCCCCCTAAATCACCAGCCCCTGCTGGCTGGGCATCTTTCTCAAGCACATCCTGCCAGGGCCACTTTTGATGACATCATCAGAGCTGTCAGTCTTATCCTGGTCCGCTCCCTCTGGCGAAAGGGAGTCACACACTGTTGCACACTCTATCTGTCCTCCATGCCCCTTCCCCATCCCCTCCACTCCCTACCAGACCTCCCAGCAGTGCTGTTTCAATGTTTTGTAGCGACAGATTATGGTTGATGGTTTCATCTTAATCACTTTCAATTTTCATTTTCATCTCCACAGGTTCACGCTACACTGCTCTCCCTCACACAAACACTTAGAAGCTAAAGTCACTTCATGTCTCAGACATTCATTAACCATGAACTGTCTGACACTCTTCTATAGCACTGCCTCTGTGTGCTCACCAGGCCTCATGCTCGGTCGCATGTCACAACAGGATTCCTTAATTTCTAGACTAGAGCATTTACTCTTCTCCTTGAAAGACATTGATTTATCTAAAAGCTAATGTAAGAGAGACAACTGTTGTGTGAATGCCATGGCACCCCAATCTGTGGTGTCCATAATGCAGATGTCTGTACTAGCGTTCATAGACTCCATACACATCACACATTTCCTCAAGCTTATAGTGTCTTCCATGTGCTCTCCATTTGCACCACAAATAAAGTGGTCCAGTACTGACTGCCAAAGGCCACAGATCTCCTGATGTGATTCTGACAACCACAAACCTACTCAACACCCACTGGCCACAGACGTCAGTTCAACATCTAGTTTGGATTTACATTTGGTTGAGTTGTCAACTAACCTGAATTCAACGTGAAATCAACAAAAACATTTACCATGTCATTGGATGTCATTTAGGTTAAAAGTTGGGCGAAAAAATTACTACATTTCCTGAAGTTGATGACTTTTACCCCAGGGGTACGCACAATGCTGTCGGGGGTACGCCAAATAAAAATGTGATTCATATAAAAAAATAAATGTATTTAAGATTTACTTTTTATTTATTTTTATTCACATTTTCAAACAGTACATTTATATTTTACAACAGGGCTATACATTTAGGTGAGGTTTGTTTCTCACCGGAGTAGCCTCGTTTCACTGCCAAAAATAAAATCAAAACATTGCAATTTGAAAATTAAACCACAGGAGTTTTTTGACCTAGAATAAAGACAACCTTCGAGTAGTAAGACATGTATAAAAGCAACAGATATCATCAATAAGAATGGGCTAGAAGCATCTTATTTGATGAGCTACCAAGTGGCTAGGACAGGCAAGCCCCATACTATTGTGGAGGAATTCTTCCTACTGCTGCGGATATGGCTAGGACAATGCTGGGGGAAAAGGCCTAAAAAAACTACACAGACAATGCCTTCATCAAACAACACTGTTTCACGAAGCATCAGTGACATGGCAGGAGATGTTTTGAAACAATTACTGCTTCACATGCAAGCCAGTGAAATTATTTGCTTTACAGCTAGATGAGTCAACAAACGTGGCGGGCCAGGCACAGTTCCTGGTATATGTCCGTTACGTTTATGGGGGGTCAATTAAGGAAGACAATCTACTTCTGGAAACCAGGACAACATGAGAGGATATTTTTAAAGTACTGGACAGCTTTGTGATATCAAATGGACTTTGATGGTCAAGATGTGTTGGTATCTGTACTGATGGCGCAAAAGCCATGACCGGGAGACATGGGTGGAGTGGTAACTCACGTGCAAGCAGTTGCTCCCGACGCCCCTTGCGTACACTGTAGCATCCACCGAGAGGCTCGTGCTGCCAAGGGAATGCCTGACAGCTTGAAAGATGTTTTGGACACCACAGTGAAAATGGTTAACTTTGTTAAAACTTCTTCAGGATTGGTGGGTCCCCTGCGGGACAGTTGAGCTAACGTAGGCTAATGCAATTAGCATGAGGTTGTAAGTAACAAGAACATTTCCCAGGACATTTCCCAGGACATAGGACATATCTGATACTGGCAGAAAGCTTACCTTCTTGTTAAAGCAAGGTCACTGAACTCTCGTGTATTTTCTGAATTATGCAATGATATGGGCAGCAACCATTTAACGCTTTTACAACATACAGAAGTGCGCTGGTTATCTAGGGGCAAAGTATTGACACGTTTTTTTTTAAATGGAGAGACAAGCTTAAAGTTTTCTTTACTGACCATAATTTTCACTTGTTTGACGGCTTGCATGATGACGAGTTTCTCACACGACTGGCCTACCGGGGTGATGTTTTTTCTCCCCTGAATGATCTGAATCTAGGATTACAGGGACTCTCCACAACTATATTCCATGTGTGGGACAAAATTGAGGCTATGATTAAGAAGTTGGAGCTCTTTTCTGTCTGCATTAACAAGGACAACACACAGGTCTTCCCATCATTGTATGATTTTTTGTGTGCAAATGAACTCAAGCTTACGGACAATGTCAAATGTGATATATCGAAGCACCTGAGTGAGCTGGGTGCGCAATTACGCAATTACGCAGGTAACTGGATTCGTTATCCCTTTCATGCCCTGCCTCCAGTCCACTTACCGATATCTGAACAAGAGAGCCTCATCTGAACAAGAGAGCCTCATCGAAATTGCAACAAGCGGTTCTGTGAAAATTTAATTTAATCAGAAGCCACTGCCAGATTTCTGGATAGGGCTGTGCCCAGAGTTTCTTGCCTTGGCAAATCGTGCTGTTAAGACACTGATGCCCTTTGCAACCACGTACCCATGTGAGAGTGGATTCTCGGCCCTCACTAGTATGAAAACTACATACAGGCACAGACTGTGTGTGGGAAATGATTTAAGACTGAGACGCTCTCCAATACAACCCAACATTGCAGAGTTATGTGCATCCTTTCAAGCACACCCTTCTCATTAACCTGTGGTGAGTTATTCACAGTTTTTGATGAACAAATAAAGAATGTTTGAAGGGGTACGGGAGTATAAAAAGTTTGGGAACCACTGGTCTAGTGTCAATGTCATAAACAACAGGAAATACTAATGTCAATGTCATATATGTGTCCATACAACAGCAAATACGTCAGTTTGCTATATAACACTCCCTAATCTTTGTGACTCTTAAGGACAGAGCATTGAATAGAAAGCCATTTGACTCTTAATTTGTTGGAAGTGCGTTGTCTTTGAGCCTGTGTGACCTTGCAAACTCTGGATGCAGACGAACACTCAGACAAACATGGTTTTCTTGCGGACATGGCAAAAAGCCAAAACAAATAACCTGCCCTCGAAGTGTCGGAAAAACCACAAGAAACCCTAAACCCAGACCCGCGGCCCGGCAGTACTCACTCACAGGGCTATCAGCGAATGACTTGTTGAAATTTTAATTGTCTGAATGCATCATGTGGTTTGGAAGCAAAATCAAATCAGGACAGATCATCCCTCCTGTGTGACACCCATCCAAAGGAGAGCAGCATTTTTGATTAGGCTTTAATTAATTTATTTTTTGCTGGCTCTGATTTCAAGGTCAGGTTACACCAACTTGGGGGACAAATGGATGACATTGTGTGGATAGGTAATTCAAGAGTCTGTGCTTTGATCCTAACAGATAAGGAGGAGATAGGAGACAGGTGTCCTGTAGAAAAGGAGACATCCATTGGACAATTGATGACCAAATACTGTATCATAATTGTCTTTATTTTTTTTAAGTTACTACATATCTTTTGACTGGATTAATAAGACTCCTCATAATGTTTAAGAGGAGTGGTATCCACGTTTTTTGGAAGGATGGGACAGTAAACATTTCCAGTCCTGTTCAGACTTGATACTGTAGAGTATCACTTATCTAACAACAACACAGCAATACATGTAATTAAAGAAATGCAAGAACAAAACAGAGACGAGAGAGAACTCAGTAATTGTTATTGTATGTACCAGCAATCTACCCCTGCGTCCTGCTATTGCTATACATCATACACTTGTATTTATTTTATTTGTAAAAGATTACTTTGGTTGTCCCCATAGGAGAACCCTTTTTGGTTCCAGTTAAAACCCTTTTTGGTTCCAGGTAGAAAACCTTTTGTTTCCAGGTAGAACAATTTTGGTTTCAAGTAGAACCGTTTTTGGGTTCCATGTAAAACCCTTTCCACAGAGGGTTTTACATGGAGTCCAAAATGGTTCTACCTGGAACCAACAAGGGTTCTTCAAAGGGTTCTTCCTATGGGGACAGATGAAGAACTCTTTTGGTTCTATATAGTACCTTTTTTTCAAAGAATGTGGGGAGCTTTTTTCATTACTATAATGTAGTCCCAAATGGTACTCCTCAGCATTATACACTGTTTAAATGGAATAAAAATGTAAATAATTTGTGTAATATTAGAGACCATTTGCCTCTTTTTATTTCCTGACAAAATTAAAAGTCGTTGATGTAAATGTACAATTTTACAAAAAACGTATTGAACGTAGGCAAGGATCCACATAAAAAGAATCACACTGAGATTCAGGGAAACTGACAGTCACAATTATAGAAAAATCACAATTGAAGTGGAAGCCTATTCAGTTTTACTTGCTTCTGTTATTATTCATTGGGCCAGATGTGGACCTGCAGGATGCCTACAGTATGCTGAGCAATCACACAGATATTAACATTGCATTATGGGATGGCAACGCATAAAACGGCACCCAACTTTACGATAATCAAATCTTAAGGGACATTTATAATACGACTCACCTAGAAAATGAATAGTATGGTGGAATTTAATTACTTTGATATGCCTTCTTCCCTGCTTATTAATCGCTTTGGTCATTAATAATAACAGGCAGTAAATATTCATTACAACCCCCCATATTGTGACAAAAAGGCTATGTCTGACCAATTAAAAATGCATAAGGTGTAATGGCCCTTTATGAATAACTCAGCAGATGCCTCTCCATCGCTATACAGCCTGGTAAAGGCAACACTGCCCTCATACATACACTATGTCTGTTTTCTCTGTACAGAACTCTCCGAGACCTACGTCTGCAGCCAGAAGAGCAAATAGTTTTTTCTTAAGGCAGTAGGTTGACACCTAAAAAAAGTAAGCTCTATCATTAGATCGTGCTTTCTACCTTATGGGATCAACCTGATGAATTTCACTCGCAGAATATCAGTTTGTGGATGTACAGTTTTGAGAAGGCTGAAAATGTTAAGTTTAACGGTTTTAGTGCAGTAGTTTCATTCATGGTACTGTAGTCCATCAACTGCCTACTTTAGGCCTGTAGAGAATGGTTTGCCTCTTAGGGTCACCGTTTAGTGGCAGACAAATAGACTACTAAACAAAACAGTAAAGATTATCCAGTCGAAAAATACTGTGTCTGTATGTATGTACATATTTGGTTCAGCTTTCTTTTTCTTTTCTTTGCCATCATTGCAGCCCAGTAGGTGGCAGCTTTGTATAAGTAAACCCCAGAGCAGTAAGTTAGATACTGTTCAAAGCTTCCTCCGCTAGTTGAATTAATTGGCTGCAGTTCGAAAGTAAAGTACAACATGAAACCTTGAGGAATTGTGGTTTTAGTGAAGTGTTTGCACACAATGAACAATAACGTAGTCGTAATGTCAAATGTCCAATGGTATAGGTATTGTATTGTTCTATTTAATATGTCTTTATCACAACTTGATTCTTAGTGTTAACTGACTACATATCTAATTAAGTTAGACCTGACATCAAAGATAAGAAAACTAGTATTTGACTTACAGAGATCATTGCAAAACTGAACCAGATTCAGAAAGTATTCAGACCCCTTCCCTTTTTCCACATTATGTTACGTTACAGCCTTATTCTAAAATGGATTCAATTAAATATTTTCCTCATCTTTCTACACACGTATACCCCATAAAGACAAAGAAAAAACAGGTTTTATAAATTTCTGCAAATGTAAAAAACTGAAATACCATATTAACATTAGTATTCAGACCCTTTGATATTAGATTCAAAATTGAGCTCAGGTGCATCTTGTTTCCATTGATCATTCTTCAGATGTTTCTACAACTTGATGAGAGTCCACCTGTGGAAAATTCAATTGATTGGACATCATTTGGAAAGGCACACACCTTTCTATGTAATGCCCCACAGTTGACAGCGCATGTCAGGGCAAAAACCAAGCCATGAGGTCGAAGGAATTGTCCGTAGAGCTCAGAGACAGGATTGTTTTGAGGCACAGATCTGGGGAAGGGTATAAAAACAATTCTGCACCATTGAAGATCCCCAAGAACACAGTGGCCTCCATCATTCTTAAATGAAGAAGTTTGGAACCACCAAGACTTCCTAGAGCTGGCTGCCCGGCCAAACTGAGCCATCGGTGGAGAAGGGCCTTGGTCAGGGAGGTGACCAAGAACCCTATGTTCACTTTGACAGAGCTCCAGAGTTCCTCTGTGGAGGTGGGAGAACCTTCCAGAAGGACAACCATATCTGCAGTAGTCCACCAGTCAGGTCTTATGGTAGAATGGCCAGATGGAAGCCACTCCGCAGTAAAAGGCCCCATAGGAGAACCAACAGCCTGCTTGGTGTTTGCGAAAAGGCACCTAAAGGACTCTGAGACCATGAAAACAAGATTCTCTGGTCTGAAGAAACCAGGATTGAACTCTTTGGAGTGAATGCCAAGCGTCACATCTGGAGGAAACCAGGCACCATCCCTACGGTGACGCATGGTGGTGGAAGCATCATGCTGTGGGGATGTTTTTCAGCATCAGGGACTGGGAGACTAGTCAGGATCGAGGGAAACATGAGCGGAGAAAAGTACAGAGATCCTTGATAAAAACCTGCTCTAGAGCGCTCAGGACCTCAGACTGGGGCGAAGGTTCACCTTCCAACAGGACAACGACCCTAAGCACACAGCCAAGACAACGCAGGAGTGGCATCGGGACAAGTGTCAATGTCCTTAAGTGGCCCAGCCAGAGCCCGGACTTGAACCCAAACGAACATCTCTGGAAAGGCCTGAAAATAGCTGTGCAGTGATGCTCCCCACTCAATCTGACAGAGCTTCAGAGGATCTGCAGAGAAGAATGGGAGAAACTCACCAAATACAGGTGTGCCAAGCTTGTAGCGTGATACCCAAGAAAACTCGATGCTGTAATCGCTGCCAAAGGTGCTTCAACAAAGAGTAAAGGGTCTGAATACTTATGTAAATGTGATATTTTTGCTTTGTCATTATGGGGTATTGTGTGTAGATTGATGAGGGGAAAAAAATGATTTTATCCATTTTAGAATAAGGCTGTAACGTAACAACATGTGGAAAAAGTCAAGGGGTCTGAATACTTTCCCGAATGCACTGTATCTTGGTACAATGACACTTTTCCATATAGCCTATATGTTTAGAGGTGATATAAGGTTGAAATGAAAGCATTTTACTGTGATGTCAATAAAGTTTTTTATTTTTTATTGAAGCCACTTCATCAGCGTAACATCCAGTAAATATCCCTACAAGAAACCACAGGCAGAAAAATAGAAAATCTAGAGCGATTTATGACACAACCTCCAAATTGTCTGCTTCAAAACTTTTCTGGATATTAAAAAAGGACATTTAAAAAGAACAACAGTCTGTATTTAATGACTCCTTCACAGGAAAATACTTGGAAAGAAAAGATTGGCTAAATCCACTTATTTTTTATCTGGGTTGTTGAAATCAAATGTGGTGCGCTAATGCATTTTTTGTTGTTGCAGAAAGCCTGCATACGGTCTCAGTGGCAAACAAGAGTTTGAACACATAGATCATGCATTCAGTAGATCATTCATTTCTAAGTTAATTATAACAAATGAATGCAGTAATTAAGAGACAGAGTTCGGTCAGACACAGTGCATTCTCACACAGTATCATATTCAGTGATAATTCAATATTAGCCTACACACCCAAAATAAGCTCCACGTCAAAGCTAATTCATCCGGGACACAGCTATTTAAATCATCATGTCTCTTTACCAAATGCCCTATCATAATTCTCCTCTCGATCTGTTGTGACCTCTGGAAGTGATCGTTTATCTATCTGTGAAGTGATATGGGATTCCTTCTGGATAACTGCACACAACCGGCACATTCTCCTTTCTTGTCCATTACGTTTTCATTTCGGATGACTCTCCTCATAGCTCAGCTCTCCGCAGTAACGGCTTCCATATAGCCTGTGTGTGTAAGTATAACCCGCACACAGGCCAGCGCACAGTAGAGATGATACGCTCTGTGACTGAGAGAGACTCAAAGGGCCCCGGAGCAGACTAGACCAGACCAGCCGATACATATATCACAGAGCCGGTGTCAGCAAGATTACTGGATAAAGATCACAAAATGACACTTTTCCTTTTCTGTGCGCGCTGGCTCGCTGCACAGCCTGAGAGCTGCCTTTCCACCAGGCCCTAGACAAGGATATCGATCACAGCCGTCCTCTCCCTCTCCCATCTGGGCTCCCGTCTCCTCTCCCACCATGGCAGATGATGGGTATTTTACAGGCAAATAAGTTCTGAATTTCTTCTGGAGATAACATCAATGAATACGTCGACTCAAGTCACTGGATTCATCAAAAAATGAATAGATCACGTGATACCGATAGCATCTATCAAAATGTACCCGGAACAATAACCGAGGATTGATAGCAGCCTTGTAGGAAAACTGAAAGAGAGAGATTCTGATTATAAACAGGGCAAGGTGACCGGGAACAATAGTTTGGTTAAACACAAGTATAGGGGCCAAATGGAGGAGCAATTCAGCGGGTTGGACACACATCGTATGTGGCAGGGGTTCCTAACAATCACGGATTACAAAAAGATAGCCAACCACATCACATTCAACAACGCCACTCTACCGGACGAGCTAAACATCGTATTTTCAAGATTTGAGCGCAATGACCCTGAGCTGCCGAGGAGAGCCCCCGATGACAACGTGGGCTACATACACACAGTCTCCACTGAGGAGGGATGTAGTAAGACATTCAAACGTGTTAACCCTCGCAAGGCTTCCGGCCCAGACGGCATCCCTAGCATTGTCCTCAGAGCTTGTGCAGACCGACTGGCTGTTGTGTTCTCTGACATTTTCAATTTCTCCCTAGTTCAGGCCGCTATACCCACCTGCTTCAAGATGTCCACTATCATCCCTGTGCCCAAGAAAGGGAAAGTAACTGAACTGAATGACTACCGACCAGTAGAACTCACTTCTGTCATCATGAAGTGCCTCGAGAGGCTAGTCAAATCACCTCATCCCTCCCTGATATACTCGACCCTCTCCAATTTGCCTACCTCCCTGACAGATCCGCGGACGATGCAATCGCCATTGCAATGCACATGTGAGGATGCTGTTCATCGGCTACAGCTCAGCCTTCGATACCATAGTGCCCTCTAGGCTCATCACAAAGCTCACAGCCCTGGGTCTGAACTCCTCCCTGTGCTACTGGATCCTGGACTTCCTGACGGGCCACTCCCAGGTGGTGAAGGTAGGCAACATTACCTCCTCGACTCTGATTTTCAACATGGGGCCCTACAAGGATGCGTCCTCAGTCCCCTTTTGTATTCCCTGTATACCCGCGACTGTGTGGCCTCACACCGTTCCAATTCCATCATCAAGTTCGCTGACGACACGACAGTAGTAGGCCTGATTACCAGCAATGGCGAGACAGCCTACAAGGAGGAGGTAGGCACTCTGACGACATGGTGCCAGGTAAACAACCTCTCCCTCAACATTAGCAAAACAAAGGAGTTGATTGTGGACTTCAGGAGGAACCAGGCTGGACACGCCCCCATCCTCATCAACGGTGCCACCGTGGAGACAATCAGTAACTTTAAATTCCTTGGCGTATACAACTCAGAGAAGCTGAAATGGTCTAACCACACGGACACAGTAGTGACGAAGGCACGACAGCGACTCTTCAACCTCAGAATGCTGAAGAAATTTGGCCTGTCCCCGAGGGCACTCTACAGGAGCACCATCGAGAGCATACTGTCGGGCTGCATCACAACCTGGTACGGCAACTCCACCGACGTGGACCGCAAGGCTCTTAAGAGGGTGATACATGCAGAATCGGGCTGATACGTTCTGAATCTGATAAGACGGTCTCTCCTGAACATTGTTTATGACTCATTCCACCTTATTGGTTATTATTGGATGTTCAGAAGTCCAGAAGCAAGAGGACGGCTCACCTGAATAAAGAATACAGATTAAAAAGGGAAGGCAAGTGAGTTTAACTGAAGCACCCGTTGATACCATTTTACACAATTACCCAATAGACATTATCTTCCACCACTGGCTCCGTTGCTTCCTGAGCCTTTTAGTTTGGGGTGGAAATTCATTTGGCTATAGGTCAAACTGGAGTTACCTTACTGGGATTCTTTCTTTACTGAGATTTGGCAATGCAACTTGGCAATGCAACCAATGAGTTACCCTCTACAGACTACTGTTTAAATCAATTTTACACCTATTTAGTAATTCAGTAAACTATTTAGAGTTTGAATATGAGTTACTTATTTTCCCCCTGGATATAGGCAGGCTATTTTTCTTTATCCCCCATGGCCTGAGTTATTCCCCTTGTGTGTATAAGGGGAGTTCAGTATGTTCCATTAAAGCTCCCCCTTCTCCATTCATTTCTGGAATGGGCTGAAACAAATCAATAGCACCAGCAAAAGCATTTTTATATATGCAGTTATTAAGTCATAAGCTACAGTATGTCAGACTTCATTTCAGCAACAGCTGAGGCCTCCAATCTGCAGCCCCTTCCCCAGCTGAGCACCCGCGGGGGACATTAGGAGAATCATAAATAATATGTGGTAATGAGATATGAATTGATTACGTGGGGAAAAGCCTGACACTCTTCATCCATCACTCTAAATGATG
The DNA here is from genome assembly GCF_965601325.2 of Salmo salar. Classification (NCBI taxonomy): domain Eukaryota; kingdom Metazoa; phylum Chordata; class Actinopteri; order Salmoniformes; family Salmonidae; genus Salmo; species Salmo salar. Next base: position 44,251,053 of record NC_138292.1, read on the forward strand.
TTTAACAATGGATTACCAGCCAATAATTCCTCCAATATGAGATTAAATAAAATAGCTGGGCTGTTTTCAGAAGACAAGCCGGGGCGGTCCCCTCCCTCCTATTTTCCACGGGCGCAAAATAAATCTGCTCAATTACTGTACCTCCAATCCGTTCCTCGCTGCTAAGGATATTATTATTTCATTTAGGACTTGTTCATGCATCATAGATTATTTCATTTCACTCAGTCAATAATGAGAAGTGCAGTATTTTATTTTATCCACTGGGGCCCGTGGTGAAGTGGGGCTTTGATAGAGTGTGCTTGGCCTGATACTGGGCGCTCGCTGTGCATGGAGGGGGGCTGGTGGTGGAAGCACATGGAACCAAGAATAAAATGTAGATGTTTATACATTAATTTACCCTTCAAATATCTGTTGATTTATCACAGAGGTGCACATTGGCCCTCACCACTCTCAGGTCTCTGACAAACCTAAACAAAAGGGTATTCCCTCAAACGGTGATCAGTTGAAAATGAATTAGCTGTTCCCATAAGATGACTGGAACATCACCTCGATCCCAAGAACCACTGGAGAATTGGAAAACGCACATACACATAGCCACATATCGCATTACTGTTTTCAGTGAAACCAAAGTTCTGATGTAATGTCATCAGAGTGGACCTCTGAGGGATTGACTGAGATGATCTGTGTTAATGGGCATTTTGATCCCTTTACTATGTCTCAAAACAGAAATGTGGAGAGAGAGAGAGAGAGAGAGAGAGGGAGAGAGGGCAAACAAGAGAGGCCTCAGGATTTTGAGATGGCATGTCATACCAAGCTGTCAAGGTTTTCATCTCTGCTTTGACTTTTTGTCATTGTAAAAAATAAATGGCAGCATATGGCCTTGACAGCTACCATGTGTGTTTGACATTAATGTACCCCCATGTTGCTCTTAATACCTCGCTGTTAATAATGCTGTCACTATAAAGAGAGGGAGAGAGGGAGCAAGAGAGAGACAGACAGACAGACAGACAGACAGACAGACAGACAGACAGACAGACAGACAGACAGACAGACAGACAGACAGACAGACAGACAGACAGACAGACAGACAGACAGACAGACAGACAGACAGACAGACAGACAGACAGACAGACAGGGAGGCAGGCAGGCAAAGATGTATAAATTCAGTAAATTTGCTCGACGCGGCATTCCAGAGACGGGACACATTTTATTGAGAGAGTCTGTGTTGTAGAACAAGGTCTTTATCTCGGGAGGAACTGTTTAACAGGCTTGGGATGGTCCACTGATAGCAGCACTAGTCTGGTCCCTGGTGACCCTCCTCTCTGTCCCATCAAGGAACAGTCTTAATTGGCCTGCTGGGTCAGTGTGGGACCTGCTTTAGGAGCTCAGTGGAGTAATGGACTGCATAATGAAACAGTCTCCCCCCAAAACAATTACTGCAATTAAAATGCAATGATAGGAAATGTGTTATTTGCACAATAAAAGCATAAGATTATGAACTCATTATTTTGATAAGGCATTGTTTATCTCGATGATAATAGTTTACATTTCATTAAGGACATACCATAGGCCAGATCCTCTGGAGAGGTGTAAGAACAGAGTAGCATCCCTATGGCACAAACAGAAAACAAGACAGGATTTAATTAGTAATTCAAATTGGCAGATTATCATTGATTGGAGCACACTATTAAATTTGCTGATATGTTCAAGAGCTCGGTAGACGTAACGTTAGATAATGATAGATAGAGTGGCTTTTTAATACTTCTAATCTAGTGCCTTGTATGTGTTTTAGTGAGTTCCAGACTCTATAAAATTATACTTGAAAAAAAGAAAGGAGAATCAGCTCTTTCATCATATAGCCATACTGTATGTTTGTTAGCCGGAGTTAGAGTCCAACAATTTGGGAGTCTATTCTCAGAGTATACGGGGGGTTATATTTGGCAATGATCAATATGTGATATCGATCATTTGAATAAAAGAAAAACATATTTCTATGTACTGACTGATTATCTTAACCATAAAATGCATTTGCTGGGCCAAAGTGACCCGATCTAATGTTTTTTTTTCTTCTGTATTTACATTTTACATCTACATTTAAGTCATTTAGCAGACGCTCTTATCCAGAGCGACTTACAAATTGGTATTGATCCCCCATCTAATATTCTAGGAATTCCTTAAATAATGTGTATTTAATGTTCCATCATAGTTTTGTTTTTTAATTACTTATTGTTTTATTAAAAATAGTTTTTGCATCACTACCAAGGTTTCATATGTGGGTCAAATATGACCCATGTTTACTTCCTATGGAATTCACTGCATTGCACTCGTCAAACTGACCTTTCTTTTTGCTACAACAATAAAATCTGTGTAATTAATAAAGTATTTATTTAATAAATTGTTTTATGTTCATTAATCACTGTTTTCATATCTCCTTTTTAACTCATTGAGTAAGAGTTTTTGCATTACTACTCCAAGTTTGCATATGCCAGGTAAAAAAATTACCCATATACTGTACATTTCTCATGGACTTTGACAGGAACCTTTGATCCTAGTTAATGTTTTCAGTCAGGAATATATTTACAGTGGACAACACATCTGCAGTGAACAATACTGGAAAACAATTTTGCTCATCATCTGATACATGTAAGTATTTTACAAAACCTTTACATCACAAAATATTTGTTGTCTTCAGATAAATAATATTCCATAACTTTTGCACATCCATCATTACACAATGTAGAGAGAAATGTATACTATATAATGATAATAATAATAGCTAACTATCCTGATCTTGATCTTAGCCAGCTAGCCATGCAGCTAGTATAAGTTGGTCGGATATAATTGTTTTCCCCAAAAATGTTTAATCAGCCAGCTAATCAGAGAGAGAGGGGTGGGGTAGGGCAGTAGTTGGGGGATGACTAGGAGTAGTGTGTGTGTGTGTGTGTGGGGGGGGGGGGGGGGGGGGGGGTCTAAACTTAGCCACACTAATGCTAAATAATTGGAGTATTGGGAAAACCACAATATGTTTTATGAGTTTTACTTACTTTTTGATTGAAGTGCCTATTTGTGTTTCTCTATTCATAGTGTTGTAAATGGCTCATAAGAATGTTCCCAGATATTTAAGATGCTGGATGAGGAAGCCATTGGTGCCTCTGAGGTATCCAATTCAGATAACACAGACTATGTGCCTATGGGTTAAGTTGGAGTTGTGGCGGCACCTGGTAGTCCAGCTGTCCTAGACGAGCCTACAGATGTGGAGGACTCCTCTGAGGGGGAGAGTGAAAAAAAGGGTCTTACTGGAGTGAACATCCCCCCACTAAAGGCAGGACCAGAAACCATAACATCTTGAGGAGCTTCCTAGGGCCTGTACTGGGGTCAACAGTTGTGTCACCAAAAGATGCCTGGGAGCTGTTCATTAGTGACAACATCATTGAGATTGTGTACAAATTGTGAAGGACGGAGAACAACGACAGCAAAAGGGAAAGAGGGGCGAGAGGTCAACAAAAATGAACTACAGGCCTTTATTGGTATAACCCTCCTCTCCGGCATGGAGAAAAGATGGGATGTCTCCACATGGGAGTTATTTTTGGATCCACTGCAGAATTCAATGTATAAGGCCAGCATGTCGGTCGGAAGATATGAGGATATCCGTTGCTACCGGACATTGATGACAAGAGGACCAGAGTGTACAGAGAGGCAACGGACCACCTGGCAGCCTTCTGGTATGTGTGGGACCTTTTCCTAGCAAACTGTAGAGGAAGGTTCATCCCCAGCAACTGCATCACAGTGGATGAGCAGCTTGTGCCGTTCCGGGGGCAGAAGCAGGTTCACACAGTACATGCACAGCAAGCCTGCCAAATATGGCATAAAGATCTTCTGGCTATGTGATGCACAAAACCATTGATGGGATAGGCTACACAGGCAGACAGCCAGGAGAGGCGGTTCAGAACAACCTTGGAGACAGCATTGTCCGAAAGTTGTGCAGTGGAATGAGACAGTTTTAGTGTTCTTTCTAAGTATTATTGCAATACCTCGCTTAGACTTTTTTATATTTTGTAGTGTGTATTTTAGATTGATATTTTATTCATTCTTGTGAGACATTGTTGTATTAATACAAAAAATTCTAGAATAGAAATTCCAAAAGTATAATTTTGTAAAAAAAAGTAAATTTACCATTTCGGCCATTTTTTTTAAATCACAGATCGCAACATCACAATGGACACATTCTTTACTAGTGTCCCTTTGGCAGAGTACCTCTTGGACGATAACTTGACAATTGTGGGGACTCTTCGCCAAAACAAGCCGGACATAGCACCAATTATGAAGCCATCCAAGTTCAGGAAGGTGCATAGCTCCGAGTTTGGTTTTAATGTCAACTTGGCCATGATGAGTTATGTGCGAAGCAGCGAAAGGCTGTTCTCCTCTGAGCACGCTGCAGGATGACAAAGCGGTGGATGAGGCCAGTGCCAAGAAGAAGCCAGAGATGATCCAATACTATAACTGCACAAAAGGATGATTGGACAATATGAATCAGATGGTGCGTAATTACACATGCAAACGCCAGACAAGGAGGTGGCCAATGGTGCTATGGTACAACCTGCTGGATGTTGCCACCCTCAATGCTTGCACCATATTTATGGCACAGAACCCCAACTTCATGGGAGGTGTGAACAGCACCCGACAGCTGTTCATCAAGGAGCTGGTCAAAGAGCTTGTGATCGCACACATGCAGAGGCGCATGGAAGGATGTTGCAACCTACCAAAGGTCATCACTGAAGCAATGGAAAGATGTGGGGAGATGAAAGAGAGCCATGCCACCACCACTCAGAGCACCCAGGGCCAGAAGAGGAAGAGATGCCACCTCTGCCCAAGTGCAACATTTAGAAAAGTCAGCTGCTGGTGTACTCAGTGCAACATACCTGTCTACACAGAGCACAGTCACATTCTTGTGGTTTCTAACAAATGGATGGACTAAGACAGTGTAAGTACACACACACGCGCACGCGCACACACACTTTGTTCATTTTAGTGTTTATGTTTTCTAAATTCACAATTGTTAGTGTTGTCGTTTAAACTGATGATGAACTTTGAATTTTCAAATAAATGTTTAGAAATATTATTAAACACATTTTAAGGTGTTTTTATTTTGTTATTCACACAAAGGTAGGTTGAATGTGAAACGTTGATTGTGAGATTGTTTGTAAGAAAAATATGCTAATATTTTCAAAAGCCGTTATGAATTTTCATATTATGTCATCATAGGAATGTGTATCAAACTGGGAGACAAACATTTCAAACAATAAAATAATAATTAAAATAATTATGTTCCACAAAATGGAGAATATTTTAGACCCATATAAATAAAACACAGATATTACATTATCGAGTGATTTTGACCCGGCATATGCATTCTTGGGGCGTCATGTTTACTATACATCCTAGGGTTAATAAGATACTTCATGATTTGGGTCCTTATATATTAGAGGCTTTGGAAAAGTGCTTAATTCCCTGCCATATGATATGTGCAAATGAGGGTTAGGGTTAGGGTTGATCTTTAAAAATCAGCAGGAATGAAACATGTATAGAGGATGGGGCTTGGAACCGGACTAATAATCCCCTATACCTCCACCCACACTGCCTTCCCCTGATTTTCTACTCCCCCTGCTCTCCCCGGCTTCTCTGGCCCTCTGTGGGTATGGAGCAGAACAGTCTCCTGTCTGGAGCAGGACTGGATGGGAAGAGGTGGCTGTCACAGTGTCTGATTAATGACCCATCGGTGGCATGTCCAGCCACATTAGGGCTCCATGTATCTATGCGGGGCCAGGGGCTTTGTTCTGGGAGGAAATAGTGTCAGCGCCCCACAGCCGTTTGCCTATAAAAAGATAAAGATTTACTGTCATCAGAGGGCAGATTAAAGCGCACAATGCCGACATTGATTTTTACCAAAAAATTCACATTTTGGGAAAACTCATTCCAGGGCTGGTGTGAGATATGATCAGCTTATTTGGAAAGGGATAATATGGAATCTTCTCCCAGAATGAACTTTGAAAGAAGTAAATTGTAAATATTGATTTCTGAAATGAAGTGTCAATCTTGGTTGGGTCGAGATTATTTCTATCATCTTGCTCAACCCCCAGCAACGATGAATTCAAAACTGCTGACAAAGGGGAGTGTATAGGATTTCTGTTAGGGAGCAGTCGGCAACGCTTTAACGCTTGGCTGGCCCGCCGAGCCCTCGCCGGTAATGGCTGTTCAATTTTATCAGATAACGGAGGAGATCTCATCAGAGGCGAAAAATGAAATGAACTGTGACTCCGAATCAGGATCCCTGCTCTTATCCCGGCAAAAATCATCCGAGCGGGGCCCAGGGCTTTCCATTATTTCAGGTCACTTCATTACGGCCCTGCACACAGGACCCAATTGCTGCAAACAAAGCAGGCCTTTCCTGTCTCACCCAGGGGTCGAGTGTGAGGGGCAGTTTGATAGGCTCCTGACGTGTCCAGGGTTATCCCATTACCACTTAAGAGGGTTGGTGAAAGGTAGCAAATCTCAACCACTTGTTTGTTATCCTTCTCCACTCCACCTATTGTATCATGGGGCTTTGTTGGCCACCTTGTTCACTTATTGTGGAAAATAAATCATATTTTCCGGTAATTGTTTGAAATAGATTTTTTGTTGTTGTTGCCACAGTTAATGTCATATGGACGATGACGTCAAGCTGAGCTGAAGAACATGCAGGAGGAGATAGGCCTATGTTGAACTGCGATGCAGAGGAAGATGGTGTGGGTTGAGAAGTCATGCTTCTCAAAACGCCATGTCCTACTAGGACTTAGTATTCTAAGTCAAGATACTTATACTTGACTGAAAAACAATTTATTGAAATCTTGGAAATAAGAGAAATATTTCAGGCTGAACTTTTGGAGGACTACTAGTAGTCAGTCAGTCAGTAAGAGGAACAAGGGTTGTGGGATGAAATGAAATGAAAACAGAACAGAGATGGGAGAAGATATGGGGCTGACAAGGAACCAAATATAAAATGTTGCATCTTAAAATGACGTGTGGTGTGCGTGTGTAACCGATTTGTCTGTGGAATGAAATAAACCTCTATCGCAAAGGAATGTGTGGCTTTCTGAGCAATTATCATTTTTATTTCAGCCTCCGTAGGCAAAGTATTGATCTCCAGGAGGAAGGGGGGGTTCCATGCACACGTGGGCAGGGGCACTTGATAGCTACATGGGAGAAAAATTACGTTGGCCTGAGTAGGGAGATTTGTAAGGTAGTGATAAGAGGAGCTAGGGATGGAACAGGAGGATAGATAGAAACCCAAGCACCAACAAGCTTGCTCCTATAGATAATGCACAGGATGGAATAAAGACTGTTCCTTTATATTTGTATAAAGGTGTACATTGGTGGCATTGATGTTTATTAGATTAATTGTAATGGTAATTGAACCGTTTGAACTGTCGTGCTTGGACCCCTTATAACTTAGCTTTAAGCAGGTGGAATGAGTTAGAAAGTGCTTAAGGTCAAATGTGAACAGTAAAATCTGAAATGAATGACATCCCACACAAGTGTGTTGTCTGAGGGCTGTGAGTTCATGAGTTAATTTGTAAAATTATTGCAGTACTGTTTTTTTGCAGGAGACGCCATGGGATTCATCAAAAGCATTCGAAATTGACCCAGGACACCCAATACCATTATGCTTTTTTTTTTAATGATAAGCAAGTTCTCCAACACACCAAACACAATAATGAGCAGCTTTTACAATATTAATTCTGTATATGTACTGATGTGTGGCTAACTGTCAGCAATGTGTGTAACTGTCAGTAAGATCTTTTGTAGTGTAGTTCAGTCCTTGAGCTTGTCTATTGATGTTCTGTATTATATCATGTTTTGTCTGGAGCCCAGGAAGAGGAGCTGCTGCTGCTTCAGCAATAGCTAATGGGGATCCTAATAAAATACAAATTCAGTCTTGGAAGTATGTCAAGATCAAAAGTTGTATGAAAGGAGCAAAGGCCAAATAAAAACTGTCTTCTGAATACCTAACCTTGGGGCATAGTTTTATTTTTCAACAGGACAATTACACTAAGACACACCGGAATGGCTTTCCAATGGGTGTTAAGTGTTCCTGAATGGTCTAGTCTCAGTCCTGATTTAAGTCTGCCTAAAAATCTGAGACAAGGTTTGAATATGGCTGTCCATCAATGACTCCCAACCAAATTTACTGAGCTTGAGCAATTTTGACAAAAACAATGGATATATGAGATGTGCAGAGTTGGTAGAATCTTACTCAGAATGATTTACAGCTGTAATGGCTGCCAAAGGTGCTTCCACCAAGTATTACCTCTGGTGTGTGGGAACACACCATCAAACGTCTTAGATTTTGTCGTTTTTATTCAGTTGGAAACTTTCTATATTTTTTCTTTCACTTTGAAAAAGTGACGTAGTTTGTGTACATCGTCAGTGACAAAATCCACTTTAATAAAAAAAACGTTGTTTTATTTAAGGCAGCAAAATTTGAAAACTGCAATGGGTGTTTTGACTTTCACTGGGCACTGTATTACTCCAAGAGTGGTGGTTAGCTAATCTTGTTAGAGCACATAAAGTTGACTGTGTGTGTTCTATCTTACAAAAGCCTTTTATCAACTCTAAAATCGACATCACGATTGGAAACAAATAAATAGGTACAGAAGCTTTTATTAATCTCTATCATTTTCGCATCTGAGCTGCTATCTGTCTCTCACCTTCTAGTTTTTACAGCCCGACTTGCTTGCTTTCTTTACCTCTTTCTTTCTCTCTCTCTGTTTCCTTCTTTCCAAGACAGCTTAAAGGTTGTGAAGCTCAAGTACTCATGGAGAATTATCTGAGGGATCTCCTACTTGCTCCAGACCGGTGGATCTATACATCGACCCAGGCTTGAGTTACATTGTCCCAGTACAGGCCACACTTAGATGACACTGATACAAAACCACTATTCTCAGCATTACTCTGCAGTCACACACATTTCAAATGTAGGTGATAAGGGTATTCAGGGTGCTATCACACCCAATGTTATTACTCCTTGATCCTGAAACAGAATCAGGAAAATATGGGTGTGCTTGTTAAGTAAGGACTTAAAATACAATGAAATTGGATTCTGACTTTTGAAAACAGTCTTTTTTTTCCAGACAAAACAACAACTGCTGAATTTGTTGATCTGACTAAGCAGGAACTTGTGCGTAGTCTACAGCTTCACTGAGGTTTTCAACATACCTGTGTGTAATGAATTGTAACCACATGGTCACCCAAGTTCTCAGCAGTCTCTATCTAGGGTGAGCAAGAGAAGAGAAACGGAAAAGGTAAGAATTGGCCATTTTAAAAACGACTATAATGAATTATCTTTGGGCTGAAATGGACCAGCATTAGCCAAATAGTGCTGAGCAGCTACACTAAACAGGCTAGCTAGCGGCTAGCCTCTATTAACACCAGCGTGTCTTGATCAGTGAGAGAAGAGAAAGTTACTCGAAGTTGGTGGCGTTTACAATATCAGATTCTTTCATGGAGGAAAAATTTATATAACTTAATAACAGAGCATTTTCTAAACTCATACGATCCACCTGAAACACCAGTATCTTTCAAGTCGAGAATGAGGAAAGTATTGCTAAGAAGACGTTGGTCGAAAAATATCCTGATCAAATTAAATGTTATTTGTCACGTACACAGTTTACACAATAGTATGCATAGTAATAGCCTGATATGTACACAATAGGATATACAGTATAGATTATGAATGTGCTATGTCAAGTATGACTGTATTTTGAAATATAAAGTGGGTAGTGTTTTTTTATTTGATTTATTAGGATCCCCATTAGTCGACGCCAATGGCAACAGCTAGTCTTACTGGGGTCCGATACATAACGAAAAATACATTTCAAACAAAATACTTTACAATTTACATACATTTAAAAACATTAACATGTAGTGTGCGTGTGTGTGCATCTATCAGTTACAAATACATGTCAGTACATACACACAAGAAGTAGGTCACATTTGGGAGAGGCGTTGTGCCATGAGGTGTTGCTTTATCTGTCTTGGTCGCGCAGTTAAATAAATTGTATACAGCAGGAGTGTTGACTGTGTGTATGTGTGTGCTTGTGTGTTTGTGTGTGTGCGTGTGTGTGTTTATGGGTGGTTATGTGTCTGTGTAAGGGTTGGATGTGTGGAAAGTCAGTGCAAATAGTCTTAACATTTTATATTACATTTTTGGTCATTTAAATCAAATCAAATGTATTTATATAGCCCTTCTTACATCAGCTGATATCTCAAAGTGCTGTACAGAAACCCAGCCTAAAACCCCAAACAGCAAGCAATGCAGGTGTAGAAGCACCTCTTATCAAGAGCGACTTATAGGAGCAATTAGGGTTAAGTGCCTTGCTCAAAGGCACATCAGCAGATTTTTCACCTAGTCGGCTCTGGGATTCAAGCCAGCCCCCTTTCGGTTCCTGGCCCAACGCTCTTAACTGCTAGGCTACCTGTCTCTAGGGGGAAAATATTCTCTAAGGTGCAAGTCTGTGCAGGGAGACAGCTAGGGTTAACTGTTCAGCAGTGTGATGGCCTGGTGGTAGAAGCTGTCTCGGAGCCTGTTGGTCGGAGACCTGATGCTCCGGTACTGCTTGTCAGATGGTAACAGAGTGAACAGCCCATGGTTTGGTGACTGGAGCCTTTAATGATCTTCTGTACCTTTCTCAAGCACTGCCGAGTGTGGATGTCTTGGGAGGGTAGTGACCTCGTCCCCAATAATGTATTGGGCCGTTCGCACAATCCTCTGTAGAGCCTTGCGGTTGAGGGCAGTACAGTTGCTGTACCAGGCGGTGATGCAGCCAGTTACTTTCGATGGTGCAGCTGTAGAACTTCTTGATGATCTAAAGCCCCATGCCGAATTGCTTCTGTCACCTGAGGTTGAAGAGGCGCTGTTGCACCTTCTTCACCACGATGTCGGTCTGATTGGTCCATCAGGTTCTCTGTGATCTGCACGCGCAGGAACTTGAAGCTTTTGACCCTCTCCAATGCGCCTCCCTGTTTGTTCTCTCATCGCCGTCGGTGATCAAGCCCACCACTGTTGTGTCATTGGCAAACTTAATGATGGTGTTGGAGTCAAGCCTGGCCACGCAGTCATGGGTGTTCAGGGAGTACAGGAGAGGGCTGATCATACACCCCTGCTGGGCCCCCGTGTTGAGAGCCAGCGTGGCATAGTTTGTGTTTCCTTCACCACCTGGGGTCTGCCTGTCAGGAAGTCCAGGATCCAGTCGCAGAGGGAGGTGTTCATACGCAGGGCCTTGAGATTAGTGATGAGCTTGGAGGGGACTATGGTGTTGAAAGCTGAGCTGTAGTCGCTAAACAGCATTGTCACATAGGTATTCCTCTTGTCCAGGTGGGGTAGGGCAGCGTGCGGAGCAATAGCGATTGCGTCATCCGTGAATCTGTTGGAACGGTATGCTAATTGTAATGGGTCCAATGTGTCAGGTATGGTTTAGCTGATGTGGTAGTTGACCAGCCTCTCTAAGCACTCATGATGACAGAAGTGAGTGCTAGAGGGCGATAGTCATTTAGTCAGGTTACCTTCGTCTGCTTGGGTACAGGGACATCTTGAAATGTGGGGGATCACAGACTCGGACAGGGAGAGGTTGATTACAGTAAAGTTTATTTATTTGCACCTTTAAAAAGATAAGATGCTCATCTTTATCAAGGGTGCCAATAATTATGAACTTGACTGTATGTCCATAAACACTCCAGCCAGCTGGTCTGTGCAGGCTCTGAGAACACGGCTGGGGATACCATCTGGTCCAGCTGCTTTGCCAGCATTCACACGCTTGAAAGTCTTGCTCACGCTGGCCACAGAGATCAAGATCTCAGTCCTCTTCAGCAGTGTGGGCCCTTGTAGGAGGATAGGAGTTGTTTGCCTCAAAGCAAGCATAAAATACATTTAGCTCGTCTAGGAGAGGCATCGGTGTTTCCACGCAGCTGGTTTTCCCTTTATAATCTGTGATGGTTTGTAGTCCTTGCACATGCGTCTTGCATTGGAGCCGTTGAAATGTGATTCGGTGTCGTCCCTGTACTGTCTTTTTGGGTCTTTGATTGGTTACCGGAGGTCATAACTGGTCTTCTTGTATGCCTCCGTATCCCCAGACACCCGACCAGAGTTAAATGCGTTGGTCCGCTACAGCTATACAGCAGCCTGTTGTCAACGGTTGTCACGGCTAATGATGAGAACCGTTTGATTTAAATTGGAAAGGCTAACTGATAGCAGCTATAGTATATTGAAAACATGAAGCCATTTCATAAGGGATATTTTCGTTTTTTTTTCAGTTGGATTACATTGAAGTAGCTGTGTTATTGGTGTAAACAATCACATTTTACCCATAGCTACCTATGGTTGCATGGAGTTAGCCACCTGTTTGTGTTTCTGCATTTGAGGATCGGCACCCACACGTTCATGATGGTTAAAACAATGCTAGCAAGAAGTTGGTGTCTTATATTGGATAACAAGCTACCTGTAGCAGTATGTCCAAAGAAAGTAGCACTGGCACTTGTCGCTAATTGCTAGCCAGTCACTAATGTTGTGATTCAAGGAATTCAGGTCAGATAGATCCGTGGTTAGTGGAGTATGTTAGATAAGCCAGAGTGTGTTTAATAGACCTGGTCACACTGGTGGACTGGTGTGGACTGATGCACCATGTCTCAGCATGTCTCAGACACCTGCCATGTGATGTGAGATCTCCCATAGAGGAAGCGGTGTTGAAAGATTCCTCCCTCCGTCATGCAGTTCTGATCACTCCAGTTATTGGACCTTTAGAACGAGCTAGCGGAACCGCAGATCTCTTCCTCCATCCCATTTGAAAACGACAAGGTTGACATTAAAATAAACTTCAGAAAAAGAAAAGTCCTAGAAACAAAGTTGTAGCCCGCTGGTTACGTTTCAGAGCACAGAGCAATTTAAAGCCCTGGAATGTAGAATTAGAGGGGATTTGATGCGTTTCAAATTGGACGGATGGGGGACACCAGTGGCGTTGCACCTTCAGGCATTATTTAAGTAATGTCTTGTGGCACGTTTGATTCATGGAAGCAAGGGCACAGAAATGAGGGATTTACCATGCAGATGCCTCAGCGGTCTGTTTTATCTTCCTGTCAACCACTCGGAGTTTATGCTCCGCTGGAGAAAAAACAAGCATGCATACAAGTTGATTTAAATCATACAAAGTGTATGTTTGAGCTAACTGGCTATTCACTTAAACAACATCTAAATCTAGCCGTGGCTCCATGGACCTCATTCCGTCCTTATCGAAACACCACTGGCGAGAGAGAACTTTATTTGCTTACGAAAAAAAGAGGAAGATATTCACAGCACTTATCTATGGCGGAAGCCCTTTCTGTTGTACGTATGAAACCTATCCAGAACTTCATTATATCTCCTCTCTCTGGAGAGTCCCAGTACAGTGCCTATTTATCTTGTCTCTCTCTCTCTCTCTCTCTCTCTCTCTGATACAAGGAACCGCATCGCAGACAAGAGCATCATCAACATGAGCAGTGTACTGGTGACATGCAGATAGCCCCCTTGTTTTTGGTAATGGAGGGAACAGTGATCGATAGGAACCAGGAAGATGGCTCCGGCCGAGGAAGCTCCTGTTCATCTGGCCCTAGTCCAGATGAATAATGTTGCTGCCATCATAGTGGGGATCATTTAATGGTGACACTTAGCTCCGTGATGAATCACCTGTCACTGATAGAGTGGCAAGTCTAACAGCCAGTCCCATGACATTTTCTGTAATATTAATTTCCTTCCACATGCTGACCAAAATAAGTCCAAAATAACTAACATTTAAACTGTGTTCCTGGTGACAATTTAGATTATGCTTGTCGATTAATGAAACAAGATATGTACCGTATGTCTGTTTAGCTCAGCAATTGTGATTGGACTGTTCTGAATTCAAGAGAACCTTTTCCTTTCAGCTTAAACTTGTTTCATGACAGTTTAAAATGTTTGCAGACAATAAGGATCTCTAGATAGGGTTTTGAAGATGTGGTGGTGCTAGTAGACAGTGAATTAGTGGTGGTGGTAGAAGTGATTGGACTTATCCCATCTCCACCACCCCCACGACAATCCATTTACTGTGGCTTCTGGTTGAAATAGTTTGACATACACAGTTTGTTTAACGGGCACACTGGGACCTTGTGTACAGAAACTTAAATTGATTTTTTTATTCCTAACTCCCTTATCTATAAATATTTAGGAACAGAGCAGTTTTTATGATTTATTACTTCAAAGCTCTAAAGTCTCCTGTTGACACTAAACCAAAGAACGCACTTATCCCGCGGAGCATATCTCGAAGGCGGCCGTGGTTATGCCCAGATGCTGCACTCCTGCGTTCGCGTCAAAAAGGAATTTTGATTTTGTTGACAGAGATTATGGAAGGAAATAATGGAAGCGATAAAAACTTCAATTATGATTTATTTTATTTTATTAAAGCTTTGCTTCGATATAGCAGATGGGCTGATAAGCGACATGTTTGGAAGTCAGAGGCTGTTGAAGATGTGCCTATTGATTGGGATAACGGCAAATAGGCTAACATGACCTGCTTCTGAGATCCAATTGTTTGGTCCCTCGATGTAACACTCTCATATGATGTCTTGAAATGATATGAACTGAAAAGTATTGTCTAAAAGAGAACTTGCTTTTGCTATTTATGTCAAATTATTCTGAATTATCTTGCAAATGTTACAATAATAATATACTTTAACAGTTGAACACATTGGTCCGGTAAAGAAATGTTAAGGATCTATAATCTGTAGAGCTTGGGCCTTTTGTAGCTCCTCCCTAGACATAAGAGGAATATAGGGGCATCAGTAGAATGGACTTGCGTAGACATTTGACCTTGAATGGGTTATTTGCTCTAGTGAAACAGGCTAAATATTTGCCTGCCATGGTTGATGATACTCTGGAACTTAACACCCTTAATGGTTTTGATGGAGAAGCCTGGGAAGCCGGCCGGCTCTCCTGCAGCAGGATGATGGGATTGCGAAATTAGGTTGCAGTGAATTGGGTTCTACTGTCAGGACACTGGGTTTAATTCACTGGGCTTATAATACAACTGCCCTGGTGTTGTAAAGGACCTAAGCAAGAGAGGAGAAAAGACTTGAGAGTCCCTTTATTGATACAATGTCACCTTGAACAGCACTTGGTCCCGTTATTGTACACTACCAGTAGGCTTCCACATTGTCAAAAGAACTGCATCTTAAGGCTAAGTTTGTCATTAGAATCTTGGTAGGAGCATCGTTAAATTTCCCGAGCTGTTTCCCGGAACCATCATTAGTGAAGTTGCACTTGAAAACGGCCTCAGACCATTGTAGAACAGCTAAGTGCATTGTTAGATGCGTTTTTTCCCCCCTTACTGTGTTACTATATACACAGTAGACCTCCGCTAAGTATAGAATCAAGATGTTCATCTGTGACATTACATCATTACATTTAAGTCATTTAGCAGACGCTCTTATCCAGAGCGACTTACAAATTGGTGCATTCACCTTATGATATCCAGTGGAACAACCACTTTACAATAGTGCATCTAAATCTTTTAAGGGGGGGGGGGGGGGGGGGTTAGAAGGATTACTTTATCCTATCCTAGGTATTCCTTAAAGAGGTGGGAGTGTGACCATAAATAACTTCAGAGCGAAGTTGACTACAAATACAAAGTTGCCAATGTCTTTGCAATTGTTACAAAAAGGTAAAGGATAAAAAGATGCTTCAAATGAAAACCGAAATGACTGAATTAAACTATAGATAGCCTACAGTATAGGCTACAGGTTTATATAATTCGATCAATTGAGTTCAATTTAGCTAATTGTAAGCTAGTGTCTGTAATTTCTGCTTCCATATATTTCACAATGTGTAACAACTGTGAGGATGTGTGTCAAATCTTGATTTAATGCATTATTATAGGGTAAGCATTAGAATAAGGTGTCTCAATATTTGCAGTCATAAGTGATGATATCTTTCTAGGAGCTGATCCGTCATCAGTATTGTGGAATAATTCTAATGCCACGAGCAGCACTGCCTTTCTTTCAGTCCTATCAGTACCGACACGTACCTCAACGAATGCATTGTCAAAAACATTCGTTCCATCGTTATCAGGAAACCTGGCCCTGATCTGTTTACCTACTCTGTCTGATACACATTAATGTATTCAGTTATTTTATTCTGATACAGAGCTTTCATCTGATGTAGGAGGTGTCAACCATCTACATAAGTGAACCTTTAGTCAGATCCATTCACTCTCACTATCAGTGGAGACACATAAGTATCAAACATTATTCCTGCATGTCAACAGCAAATGACCAAATATGAGTTTGGCAAGAGAGCCTTTCTGGCCAGCTTCCTCAATAGGCCCTGAGCCGTAACATTGTGCCAGCAGGTGCCCAATAACAATGAATGGGGTTAAGCTGAAAGACCCTGGCAACCTACTCTACTTCTTCTCTGGAGTCTCCCAGTCGGCTCAGAGCACCGAGCCACGGCCGCTCTGAGTCTCATAGCTACGCACCTGAGGGATTGCTGATCCCCATTTCAGATACTGGCCCTCAATCTCTTATCATTTACAGCTGTCCAAAGGTAAACAACAAAACAAAAATGATAGAAATGGATGAAAGGAGAAGTTAACGGGGACCACGTCAACTCTCCCTCAGAGAGTTCACTCTTTTTTTTGTTTTCTTTGTCTCCTCCCGCCCTTGTTGGCCCTCCTTACCATCGATAAGCATCAAAATCATAACTGTTTACATTGCTGTCAGTTACTTATCCTTAAAGCAGACATTTTCAATTTCAAAATTGATTTGTTTCAGCGGCTTTATCTTCTCAACAAGAGCGGTGGGAAGGCTTTTTTTCCATTACAGTTTTGATTGCTCCTCAGGCTAAAGCTACTGGTTCCTTGGGAAAAGGCCTGGGAGACCGAGAACTGCAGGCTAAAACACCACGCTAGGCTATTAGCTGCTGCGACATGTTGATGGAGAACAGAACAGCCCCCTACAGTCCTACTTAACCATATGCACAGTGCAAACATGCTGTTCAGTGCCGTAGCACGCGTGGGTAATATAATAAGGTAACATAATGCATTTTTAACCCTCCCTAATTGGCTGAGTTGTTTCATTATTATAAATATTAGGTATCTGTAATAGGGAACACTAATTCATTTGACTAGACTAAAGATTCCCGCCTTCAAATAAGCCTGCTAATCTAATTAGAAAGGTAGCGGAGCCGAACAACTACATTTTCTCATACTTAGCATTGGAGAGTCAGGGCTTTTGCGGAGCAGATGTGCTGTGAAATGGATTTCCTCTGGTGTTACCGGAGACGCTCCTCGCCCGTCTATGTTATGCAATTTCCATTTCACAGATGATAACCTATTATCACTTTGTTCAAGGGAAACGTGTTCATGGCCAGGAGGAAGATTGAATTATTCATATTTGCTCATTTTCTATTCTACGCTGCGGCCCTGCTATTTTCATGCACTGTGAGAGAGGGCTAATGTAAACATGACCAGAATCCTTGTAAATTGGCTTGTAGAGGAGGTTGTTAGCATAGTGCCTGGGGACTGATGCTAGACGGGGATAACAGCTGATATCTGTAAAGTACAGCTTTGTGTGTGTGTGTGTGTGTGTGTGTGTGTGTGTGTGTGTGTGTGTGTGTGTGTGTGTGTGTGTGTGTGTGTGTGTGTGTGTGTGTGTGTGCATGTGCACACATTTGTGTGTGTGTGTGTGTGTCTACAGTGTGACTGGGATGTTACCAGGTGGTAATGTAAGCTAATGGGGTCTGCGTTGGGAAGCAGTTAGAAATTCTGCCAAGAATGGCACATATGCTGTTTGTGCATTTGAGGGAAAACTTCATGTTTAACTGATCTTGCCATAAGATAACCCCTTTTACATTTCAAACATGACATATATCTCAGCTGTTGATAAATTCATCAGCTGTTGATTATTACATCATCCAGCAATACATTTACAAAATTGACTTCAGACCAGGTTAAACAAACATAGAACCGTTTGAAAACAGAAACTGAGAGACACAGATAGAGAAAGCCACATGTATTTATTTTCCTCTGTTGATGTCCCTTGGCTAATAATGCTTCAATATGGCAGGACAGGAAAGAGCCCATTCACAAGTAATGAGGCTCTCTAAATGACGTAACCTCAGCTCATTGACTAGGGGGATTGGCCCCCAGCTGGGGGAGACACGGGGCCAATGCAGACCACATGGGACAGGCCATGGGTGTGTCATTAGTATCAGAGGATGCAGGTACATGAAAGGGCATAGACGAGAGGTGGATAGTGGACTGTTATGCATTGCAGACTAAAATACTTTGAAAACATGACTTGATCAAATGGTGTGTACCAAAGGTGCTATCTACAAGCTTAAATTGTTATTTAGCTGTCCCCATAGCAGAACCCTTTGAAGAACACTTTTTGGTTCCAGGTAGAACCCTTTCCACAGAGGGTTCGACATGGAACCCAAAAGGGTTCTGCCTGCGTGTATATAAGGGTGGGCAAACAGGAAAGCAGACAGGGATTAAATATGAACTCTTATGTGTGCCACAATAAGGTATGAAAGGGATGTGTTTTGTTCCAGGAAGTAGCCTTCTAGTTTTAAACTTTTGAAGGCTTTTTGAATGGCATTCATTGGGCAAAAATGTAACGGTCTTCAGCGCTACAACTTCAAAAAAGGAATCTGCCCGAAGTAAATTTACCCACAAACACAAATATAATTATAAATATATCTTAAATAGCCGCATGTTCACATGCCCATCAAAAGATAAGGAGACAAAACCCGGAAGTATGATGTAGGACGACGTCACATCGCATTATGTAACCTTCTACTCTAAAGGTATAGAAATCAGCCAAGTCACACTGACCTTACAGTGGGATATGAATTGAGTGACAGGAGCTTTGCTAAGATAGATCATTAGCACATGTTGGCTTTGGACCAAAAGTACATATTCTTTAAAGGGACAATCTGCCGTTGAAACAATAACGAAGTGTGCTCCCGACCACTATTCCGCTAAAAAGAAGAGGGATGGGGATGGATAAATGTAACCACTCTCAAATTTATAGACAGAGCTACAGTATGGATGCAAGTACTGACCATCCATTATTTCAAAATATAGTTTTAACCATGTTTTGAGGCTATATAGTTTTTACATTTTTACATTGACTTTGTTTAATAAGCTTCTATTTTGGGTTCTGGTGGGGTACACCAGTTGAACTAAGCTCATGAGCCATTTATAAGTTCTATTCTTAAAGAATCAGTGGGTACATATCATTAATTGATGTCCAAAACAGGATGTAGCAACTGCAGATTGTCCCTTTAAGTCCTGGGTGATAGAGCTGATCAGGCCACAAAACCCTGAAATCAAATAAACACCCACAATACATTTTGCATAAATACAGAGTGACACATGAATTAAGATATACTTATCCACCATTTGCTGAGTAAAGGGAAGCCGTATTTGCTGTGTCAAGTTGCGCAACCCCCAAGAAAGAGACTGGTGTGAAAGACACTACCCTAGCTTAAGTGTCTCAATGCAAGTGCAGTCGCAAAAAAACATCAAGCGCTATGATGAAACTGGCTCTCATGAGGACCACCACAGTAAAGGAAGACCCAGAGTTACCTCTGCTGCAGAGGATAAGTTCATTAGAGTTACCAGCCTCAGAAATTGCAGCCCAAATAAATGCTTCGCAGAGTTCAAGAGACACATCTCAACATCAACTGTTCAGAGGAGACTGCGAGAATCAGGCCTTCATGGCCCAATTGCTGCAAAGAAACCACTACTAAAGGACACCAATAAGAAGAAGAGACTTGTTTGGGCCAAGAAACACGAGCAATGGACATTAGACTGGTGAAAATCTGTCCTTTGGTCTTATTAGTCCAAATTTGAGATTTTTGGTTCCAACCGCCGTGTCTTTGTGAGACGCAGAGTAGGTGAACGTATGATCTCCGCATGTGTGGTTAACACCGTGAAGCATGGAAGAGGAGGTGTGATGGTGTGGGGGTGCTTTGTTGGTGACACTGTCAGTGATTTATTTAGAATTCAAGGCACACTTAACCAGCAAGGCTACCACAGCATTCTGCAGCGATACGCCATCCATCTGGTTTGCGCTTAGTGGGACTATCATTTGTTTTTCAACAGGACAATGACCCAACACATCTTCAGGCTGTGTAAGGGCTATTTGACCAAGAAGGAAAGTGATGGAGTGTAATCTTGTGTAATAATTCCTGAAATAAGTCAAACACATTGTATAGTCATTCATATTAGTGTACTATTAGTGACATGTTTGATGTGCATGATAATGATAATACTACTACTAATACTATATTAGAATTGTAAAGAGCTTTTCATTACACAAAAATGATCTCAAAGCACATACAATAAAATAGAAAATAGAAATGTGTTGACAAAACAAATACATCTAAGTCTAGGAGGAAGGGATGATACCTTCAATATCATATGAATCACGTCTTGAATGTCTTAAAAAGGGATTGTTTTTTCATATTATCCAGATTATCCAAAATTATATTTGAAATTGAGTTATGAAATGAAAATATACCAATTTGTTTCATTGGATTTGTATATCTGAGATTCAAATCATGCATTGATACAATCACTAGATGGCAGTATAGCATCCCATAATTGCAGATGTGAATGCATTTGCTTTTACATACCACCCCGAATTCACCACTGATCAGTTTGCCCTTCAATAAAAGGACACTGGCCTAGTTTGAAGCTTCAATGAAAGTCATTTAAACCATTGTCTAAACAAAACGTAGTGCTTGCCATCCAATCCAATACTACAGAAAAGGTTGTCATTATTTTTTGAATTTTTCTCTGCTTCCATGTAGGTCTGAATATTTTTCAACTACTTAAAATTTGCCACATACTGTAACCCTCTTAGGCCCAGCATGCATACAATTTGGATTTCTGTAATATTTGTTGAACTACCCAATTCAGCCCAAACAAAAGGCTGTTATACCTCTGGTATGTAATCAAATTCACATTTTAAGAGGAGTCACAAAGTAAGTATTCTAGGATACCAGGCGGGGGTTTGGGTCATATGTTTGCTTGAGGACAGTTTTCATTGGTTACCGCACCATTGTCTTACCAATTGTTTATGCATCTACAAGTACTGTATATCAGCGTGTCAGTGATAGATAATAACAGTCTGGATGAGTGTGAACAAAAGACCGAACGAAAGAAGCACAAACTTCTCACTAATGAAGTGACTCTCTGACCGCAATTGCTTTTGAGGACCTCTCTATTATAGGGCTGCTTAACACGATCCATACCAATTCAAATCCTTATCAATATCAATTTACTCATATCAATAAGGATTGGACTCCCTCTGGATCAGTTCTCACAGGCATCTGTCTGACATTGGAGGCCCATTGCTCGTCTCCCCCAGACAACCCCCGCCCCTCCACGCACGCACGCACGCACGCACGCACGCACGCACGCACGCACGCACGCACGCACACACACACACACACACAGCAAGCCCTTGACTTAGGCGTCAATAAGGCTGACCGTCTTTGTGCGAGTATCGACAGTTATCAAAAAACGCCCTTGATGTAATTTCATGGCTGTCGACACTCATGGCCCATATGCTGAGGATTATGGGAGGAGTGCGTGAGGCTGAGGTAAAAGGCACTCTAGGGCTACGTCTGGACCACTTAATATGGAGAGTTTAATGGCCCGCTGTTTCTCCACTGACTCCCAAAATGGCCAAACTCAGCTCGGTGACCACTGGAGGTACATCAAACTAGAACTGAAAAGTGCCAGTGAGTCCCGCTGTGGCAGCCGCTCCCATGTGTGTCACTATCTTACTGCATGAGAGGCCATGAAAGTAAAGTCAAGGAACAATGTCATGTCCCTGCTTTTATGACAAATATACGAGTTATTCACAAATGCACATTGAGACAACAGGGGATAATCACATTAATAAGAGGTTCTAAAATGAATGAAATGATTCACAAAATGACCTTTATGCCTATTTTGTTCCTCCCTGTCAGCCAAAGTATCATTGGAGAGGAAAATGTAATATTTTCTTCAGGCCTGAATACAAGGCACAGGAGTTTTGTATGACTCCACATGGCTAAAAAAGGCCCATACTCTAGGTCAGTTGTTATTACTATGAACAGGACACCTAATTCAAGCATTAGAGTTATGTATTTGCATCAAGAATGTGCAGTGTGGTGGTATAATTATTAAACTTAGATGTTCTCAGACCATTTTCATCAGACTTATTTCATCATGTTTATTTTTAAATCGATTTTGAAATGCTATAGTATTATAGTTGAGAAACTCCCCAGATTAAAAATAAGTAATTATGAAACACTAAAAATACTCCCAACACTGTCAACTTTTATTTAACGCTCAGGATCAAGAATATAAAGGCATAGCTCCTCATTGGCTAAACAAGTCAGCTTTGTTTCTAAGAAACATCACGGATAGTCTTGGATTTAGGGCAAAAAATGGCAACTCTAACCTTAGTTAACTTTCAAGGAAGGTTCAGACACGAATGTTAGGCTTGTAATTTCATACATGCATACACTTTTTATTTTCTTTTAATAAGGCATATTGGCCATAAGTGAAACCGTTTTTAGATATTACAACTTTGGTTTAACAGAGTTTTCTCCTTGCAAAACACATTGTTATTCTATTGTGTCTTGTCACATTGCGTGATTGAAAACCATTTTGGTGTTGAAGTTAGAGGGTTGAGGCTGTCTGAACCATAGAAATAACTAGAACAATGTCAACATTATGGTCACACACTTTAGGCATCATTGCGTAAGACCTGTACTTCAAGGTTTTACTGCTAACCTACAAAGCATTACATGGGCTTGCTCCTACCTATCTTTCCGATTTGGTCCTGCCGTACATACCTACACGTACGCTACGGTCACAAGACGCAGGCCTCCTAATTGTCCCTAGAATTTCTAAGCAAACGGCTGGAGGTAGGGCTTTCTCCTATAGAGCTCCATTTTTATGGAATGGTCTGCCTACCCATGTGAGAGACGCAGACTCAGTCTCAACCTTTAAGTCTTTACTGAAGACTTATCTCTTCAGTAGGTCCTATGATTAAGTATAGTCTGGCCCAGGAGTGTGAAGGTGAACGGAAAGGCTGGAGCAACGAACCACCCTTGCTGTCTCTGCCTTGCCGGTTCCCCTCTCTCCACTGGGATTCTCTGCCTCTAACCCTATTACAGGGGCTGAGTCACTGGCTTACTGGTGTTCTTCCATGCTGTCCATGGGAGGGGTGCGTCACTTGAGTGGGTTGAGTCACTGACGTGGTCTTCCTGTCTGGGTTGGCGCCCCCCCCCCCCCCCCTTGGGTTGTGCCATGGTGGAGATCTTTGTGGGCTATACTCGGCCTTGTCTTCGGACGGTAAGTTGGTGGTTGGAGACATCCCTCTAGTGGTGTGGGGGCTGTACTTTGGCAAAGTGGGTGGGGTTATATCCTGCCTGTTTGGCCCTTCTGATCCCTCCTGTCTCAGCCTCCAGTATTTATTCTGCAGTAGTTTATGTGTCGGGGGGCTATGGTCAGTCTGTTACATCTGGAGTATTTCTCTTGTCTTATCCGGTGTCCTGTGTGAATTTAAATGTGCTCTCTCTAATTCTCTCTTTCTCTCTTTCTTTCTTTCTCTCGGAGGACCTGAGCCCTAGGACCATGCCTCAGGACTACCTGGCATGATGACTCCTTGCTGTCCCCAGTCCACCTGGCCGTGCTGCTGCTCCAGTTTCAACTGTTCTGCCTGCGGCTATGGAACCCTGACCTGTTCACCGGACGTGCTTGTTGCACCCTCGACAACTACTATGATTATTATTATTTGACCATGCTGGTAATTTATGAACATTTTAACATCTTGACCATGTTCTGTTATAATATCCACCTGGCACAGCCAGAAGAGGACCACCCCTCATAGCCCCTCACACCCCTCATAGCCTGGTTCCTCTCTAGGTTTCTTCCTAGGTTTTGGCCTTTCTAGGGAGTTTTTCCTAGGGAGTTTTTCCTAGCCACCGTGCTTCTTTCACATGCATTGCTTGCTGTTTGGGGTTTTAGGCTGGGTTTCTGTACAGCACTTTGAGATATCAGCTGATGTACGAAGGGCTATATAAATACATTTGATTTGATACTCAGGAAAACCACCCAAGCAGAAAAACAAGTGTTCAATTAATGCTGTACTTTTCAACTTGTGCAATCAAATCAAATAAAAAAAAGACCAGTATAGCATTTAGCATGTCAGAGCTGTATAGCATTTAGCATGTCAGAGCTGTATAGCATTTAGCATTTCAGAGCTGTATAGCATTTAGCATGTCAGAGCTGTATAGCATTTAGCATGTCAGAGCTGTATAGCATTTAGCATGTCAGAGCTGTATATTGCGGGACTTGGTGTCTGTATCTATGATGGTTTTATTCTCGAAAACAAGCAACCGTGAAGATGTAGAAGTCAGGGAAGAGATCGACAGAAACACCAATACATGGCAATACAGATGTGTTACAATTGTGACCTACTTGTCTCCAAAGAGGTATATGTTTATCAAACTTCAGAGTAGCATAACTTTCCCATGTTTCCCCCAACTGCGCTGTATGATATACCATTCAAAGTCACAATTGACTTAACCCTGTGAGACCCACAATTGCAAAAAAATGCAATGTCTCCTAAATCGCATCCTGTACAAGTCCTAAACCTAAAAATCATGTCAAAACCTACATGGTACATCTCCATATATCCTGATGTATCTCTTAGTAGTATTTATAGTGTGTCAGTCTGATTATTGTGGCATCAGTAGCATCTGAAACATTAGAACCCTGTCCACTCACGTGAAACCGTACTGGTCCCCTACACAAGTTATGCTATCCATCCATGCAAGTACATTACGTGAAAAAAATTGTGTTCTCGAAGATGTAGCGATAATAGATCAAAAGAAGATCAAAGAAATCATGAAGCGAACATTCTGAGCCAGAGCTAGAGGTAGTTTTGTAAATGATGCAAAAGCGCTCGACAACCAAGAGTTACTTTAATCCACACATCAAAAGAACTAAAATAAATATTGTTTTAAACAGACGGATGTTGATGGGGATTGTTATGTTAATTAGCTATTCGCGAATAATAATACCAATTTGCATTGGTCAAGTTGATAAAATGTGCTATTTCAGACATAATATGGAGAGTGATGGAGTGCTGCATCAGATGACCTGGCCTCCACAATCACCCGACCTCAACCCAAATGAGATGGTTTGGGATGAGTTGGACTGCAGAGTGAAGGAAAAGCAGCCAACAAGTGCTCAGCATATGTGGGAACTCCTTCAAGACTGTTGGAAAAGCATTCCAGGTGAAGCTGGTTGAGAGAATGCCAAGAGTGTGCAAAGCTGTCATCAAGGCAAAGGGTGGCTACTTTAAAGAATCTCAAATCTCAAATATATTTTGATTTGTTTAACACTTTTTTTGTTTACGACATGATTCCATATGTGTTATTTCATAGTTTTGATGTGTTCACTATTATTCTACAATGTAGAAAATAGTACAAATAAAGAAAACCCTTGAATGAGTAGTTGTGTCCACATTTTTGACTAGTACTGTATATTTCACAACATTTTAACAAAGAGTTTAAATGAAAACATTACTACAGTAAGTGCCTATTAAGCTCATCAGGCCCAAGGACCCCAGCAAAAATCTTCTTCTTTTTTCACAATTAAGTGTTTTAACATTTTCTTTTCACGACAACCAAGGCTACAAGTAGAACACAAATTAAGTTGACATAAAAAATGTATTCTTGAGTTGTATTGACAAATGTCAATAAAACAATAATAAGGTTGGCAAAGCAAAAACCTGATAAAAATGAATTCATAAGAATGCTGTAAGTACAGAAATGGTTTGCTCAGTGGGAAAAGAATATCCTACTAGTCAGTGACAACTGTGTGGAGTTTGTGACAGCAACTATGTGAGCTTATTACAGTATTATAAACACTATGTCCTGGGATTTCCTATGATCTTCTCTTGTGTGGCTTGCGAGCGTCATAGAGCAAAACATGTACATGTTCTTGAGAGTCTTAGCTTTTCATAGATTGGTCATAATAGTTTGTAGCTCAAACCATTCGGACTCTACAGACGTTTTAGTGAGAAGACCCGGCCCCGGAACCCTTCAGGATCCGCCCTTGTCTCACAAAAACCTCTCTAGCTCAGCTCTCTTTTATCACACAGACTAATGTTTGGTATCTACAGTTGCAGAAGAAATGAAATTAACATGGTTGACCCTAACAGGGTTGACTACTTCATCTTAAATAGTCCATAAACCCCCTTGTGACAGGGGGAACGGAAGATTGTTGTGTGCAACAGGGAGGGACAATTGAATGCAAGCTTAAAAAAAATATAGATTTATTGTAAAAAATTTCTAGCCTATGTACGGGTAACAGGGTTGACCTGTTATGCTCGACCCACTCAGTTTACCACCACAAAACACCAGTAGAACCAGCTCACTTGCTTTTACACTATGATTTGACTTTTAGATGTTCAATGTTCATTTTGAACAAATGATTTAAAAAGGAACCATGTCAACATATTAAAACGAGAGTTCAGTTCAAGTAACACGGTTGACCTTAAAATGAGGGACAGTTTAAAAAACATTTTTTTAACCTTAAATATGAATAACTAACCACTACACTAACCATTATATAAATAATAATCTTCAGAAAGGACTTTGTCAAAGCAAGAAAATAACTACTGCTTTACAATGATTGCAAAATGTTGGGGTTAAGTGGGTTAAAATCTCCCTAAAGTCTCACAGAGGATGCACAGAGGGACATGTCAAAATGCAGAATTTGGGCAATTTAGCAAGTCTTTATTCAGGACATAAGTCAGACTGAATGAAAGGTCCTGTTCCGCAAGCTGTGTTCTTTGGAATGTTCAAAGCAGAAAGGAAAATTCAGTTGAAAGGACAACTCAACGGCTATCTGAGCAGAGGAGTCAAGTGAAACTTCCCTTTCCGTGTATTGAACACACACACACATGCACTCACACACACACACACACACACACACACACACACACACACACACACACACACACACACACACACACACACACACACACACACACACACACACACACACACACACACACACACACTTAATTTGTGCAAATGCAAATAAATAAATGATTAAATAAACCCCATTGGCCCACGGGATGTCTTTTCTTCCATTTTAGTAATAATTGCCATGCAACACATGCAAGGGTAGTGTTCGAAAGTATTGACCAGCCTTAGCCATTTTAATAGAAATTATATCTCCTCTGAATCCCTGGCTAGCAGAGTCCGGCGTGTTACAATATAAACACAATTGATACAAGTTTGAAGTGTTCAAGATGTCCGATTGTGCATGCATGCATTTGTCCTTTCGCTGTTTCAAGGTTTTAATCAAGTATCTTCCTTTTTTTTAGGCCCATTTTGTTTTTCTGCTGCCGATGGTGGTTGAAAAGAAGGGCCTTGACTGTTTTGTAAGCATGTGCACATCCTGATCTCTCATAATATTAGTTAAAATCAATATGCTGCTTTTTTAATTATTGCTCATGGTACAAAGCGGGGAAGGCTCATTTAAGGGGGGATCGATGTGGGAGAGCGATTGGTGGACGGTGGAGCTGTACATCAGGCGGCTTGATGTGAAAATCATTGGGGCCTGCGTGGGCTGCGGCTCGTGCTGATCAGCCTGGTTAGCCCCCCAGCTGGCTCCAGGGCCTGGGTAATGGCTGAACCCTCCGTGAACCAGCATCCTCAGCTTTCGACGCCACCCCTCAGAGCCCTTCACACCGCCCCACACCGCCCCGCCCGCACGCAGGCCAAGAACAGAGGAATAACACACATCATACTCCATCACAAATGGAATGAAAAGAAAGAAGAAGTGAAAAAGAAAGTATCTTTCTCTCTCTTGCGCTCTCTCTCCCTCTCGCTCTCTAGTTCGGTCGCTCGCTTTTTCTCTCTCTATCTCTCGCTCACTTTCTCTCTCTCTCTCAGACACACACACGCGCGCGCACGCACACACTCTCCTCTCTTCATCTTCTCATTGATTATCTGTGCTTGTGATTTTACTCTTTTTTTATTTTTCCCTTTTTCTTCTCCCTCTCCTTTTCTCTCCCCTTCCCGGGGTAAGTGAGTGCATTGTTCCTCTATGTACACCTCTATTACCTTTCCCTATCTGTCCCCCTGACCGCAACCAAGGCTGACTGGAAGCTTGCCCTGCTATTCTGCTCTGTGTGCTCTTATAAAGGTTAATAACTTGGGGTTCCGGACATTATTTAAGGGTGGATGAGGTAATGTTACACTCTTCTGTTTCTTCTTCCTGTTTTTTTTTTCCTCTCTCTCTCTCTCTCTCTCTCTCTCTCTCTCTCTCTCTCTCTCTCTCTCTCTCTCTCTCTCTCTCTCTCTCTCTCTCTCTCTCTCTCTCTCTCTCTCGTGCTCTCGTGCTCTCGTGCTCTCTCTCTCGTGCTCTCTCTCTCGTGCTCTCTCTCTCGTGCTCTCTCTCAAGCCTTCCCAGTCCTAGTGGGTGCCAACACAGATCTCCTCCATCATGTGGTTTAGGCCCCTCTGGCGCTAAACTGATACAAATGATGTTAATCTGGGAATGTGTGAGCGGCAGCGTTTCCGAGGCCCGCGCCGTTATTTGTCACAATATCCGTCTCCAAAACGTGTCCGTTGTGCACAAAGATACAGAAGTTAAAAGCCCAAATAATTTAGCATTTATCACTGGGTTTATACTTCAACGCCTTCCCCTTCCAATGGATGATTTATACTGGTTCAACAGCCAACACTGGGACACCATCGGGAGGGTATCAATCCAAATAAGCACTGGCCAATATACAATCAGCATCCAGGGGAACCTGGATTGCATAATCAATGTTCCCAAACGAAGAAAAGCAAGTTTATTCTTGCTTTGGACTTTGTTTTTGAGGACATTTTGAGAGGGTCGGTATGATGGACTGCTACATTTGTATTGTTATTTTTGATTTTATTTTGAGGACATTTGACAGGTGAGCTCAAGCTCGTGCCTAAACTCTCTTCCACCTTAATATGCATGACTCTTAGGCCAGGGCAGAGTGTTCCCTCATGTCTGTGTCTTTCTCATTGTCAAGACACTCCCAAGATCTGAGTTGTAGAAACTCAAACAGACTTATTTCCATATTACAATATCAGTTATTTATTCGGAGGCCCTAAGCCTTTATGTTCTGCTTCTGCATTACAGAGACAGTTTACAGTTTTACACTATCCCATCAACAACCGCTCTAAAGCAACTCACCAGCAGCCCCGCCACTTGACTTGGAACAGAACAAGCTATAGGTGAGAAATGTAACGTCTCTAAAAATCATACACAGAGCTATTTTCTAACCCTTTAGCGTTGAAAGGCAATTATTGTTGAGCTTCACTTCCACTCGATCATCAGAGTGTTAAGGGGAATGCAATCACTTAAATCAAATGTACATATTTTGACAGGCAACCAATGCTTAATATGTCCAATTAGTGCTCCCTATATTAGGGCTCTCTATATTTCATATTCTGAAACGCTAATGAATATAATGGTTTCTCATTCAGCGTGTCTTTGCAGATGATTACCATATATCATTTCCAACATGAGCACAAGGAGCAGAGTTTCTGCTCCACACACAAGCACACACACTCTGACTTATTGTGACATCAATCATTCATCCATAAGAGTGGTTCATTTACTAATTCAAATCTTCAAAAGAGAGCAACATTGACGAAGCACTAAACACTTAATCACAAGTTTTGACCAGCCTCTGACAATTCAGTCCATAGCAAGATATCAATCAAGTGCATTCAAATTGCTTTTATGAGCTGCTCCTATTTTGTCCGATCACCAAGGTCATTTATTATGCTTTTAATTCCCCTCCTTAGTACCATGTATTCAATCATTCAGATTGTATTGTGTGTTGGATGATACCCTCTCTGTCTCCCTTACTCCTCCAAAGTCACGTGGTACCTAAAACAGAAAGGATAGAAAGTTTGTATTTGCAGTGAGCGAGTATCAATAAATTACATGCATACTTAATTTTCCTCCCGTGTCAATGTTGAAGTGTGTCCGTTCAGAGGGGCCTGCATTTTATTATAATGAAGGAAGTGCCTGCTGCACTATGTCATCGACGGAAAATGCTCTCTTCAGCCAGATTTCAGATGATATGATGCCTCTGCTTTATGGATTGTGATTTATCTCAAGGACACCAGAGTTCATCTAAAAATAGCTGACTTGCATATCCACAGCTATGCGAGTCTTTATGAAGATACCACTCTGATATACCGAACCACCTACAGTATAAGCAACATATCAAAATATTAGCAAATATTCATAATACTCTTGTTTTTTTCTAGCTACATATTTGGTCAGAAGCACAGAAGTAGAGAGCAACTTATTACATTTCCATCCAACTGACCTGAAGTCAGTTTTACAGGGTTCTCCGTTGTGTTGCTATTGAATAGGGAGTTTGAAAAATAAAGGGAATTCAACCCAAAAGTTTCCATTTTGATTTATTCTCAAAGTAGCCTCGAGGAAACTTTGATCAAAAAAGAAATATGAACATAAAAAAAAAAAAATCCACAGTGTCACGCTCAACATCAGTTAAATAACCTATTGTGGATGTCATGGTTCCAAACAGCATTTCAACAGCAAATCCTAGACATTTCCCAGTCAGATTAAAGACTTTTTCTGAGTTGAACTTTATTTATGGTGAACCTGGAAGTACTTATTTGTGTAAATGCATAATCTGAAGTGACTTGAGTATGTTGCGGTAACATACATGAGTCGGAATTAGGTTGAACGTTTAGCGGCTGCCGTTTGTGTCCCGGCATTGATATTCTTCATGATATCCAAACGCATAAAACGTATACAAAACACACTTACTCCGCTAGGAGATTTTCTCATTGCTGAAATACATTTACACAGGCCATTCAGAGAGACAAGTTTCCCTTTGATGGAAGAATGTAAATGTGTCATTTATACCTGTCTTGTCTTTTATCATGATAAAGCAGTTCAGACTCTGGGAAAGGGAAAAAGAGAAACGCAAGCCGGTAGCTTCATTCATCGCCTGTCCTGTTTCATTCACAAGCTTGTGATTCTCTATCATGCTCCCCTCAACAGCCCGTCAGGAGGGTACCTCTCCATTGAAACAAATCTCTCATATTCCCCTTTTTGATTTCATTCTTTCTCCCTCTCTTCCCTCCTATTAGCTTATTCATTCTTCACATGTGACTGCCAGCCTGTTAAGGTCGTATTAAACCAAAGCAATCCACTTTAAATGGTTATCTACGATGCACATTAAGGAGCTCTTTGCTGGCCTTTAAATATTGTGATTGGGTTATAGGAGGGTCGCTGTTTCGGAGCGCTGATCGCCCTCCCAGGAGCCCGCTTCAGAATATAAATGGAGTAATATTATAAAGGCGAGCGCTCCAGAAGGACTGGATAATGAATAGGATTCATGATCTACCAAGGAACAGGAGGTCATGCAATGAAGTGAAATACTCTAATAACTCCAATCCAAACCCACACAGATGATGATACATTAACTGAGAGGCCCCTTGAAATTCAATTTTTCTCTCTCTCAATTCCATATTTGCCTGTATCACGGGGATATTTGTGTAAAATAAGAGCAAAAAAAAGCTAAAAAGTTTGTTTAAATTTACCCCTTTGACTTATAAGTCCAAGCTCTGGTTTGCAAGGCTTGAAGACTGGATAAAATCTAGCAAATCTTCTTATCTTCAAAAGTAAATACAACATAAATAAAAAGCTGATTTCTATTGTCATGGCATGCAATTTCTTGATCATCTGCAAACGTCTCAAGAAGTCTACTAGACTTGAGGCAGATCTGGAGGCAGATTACTTCACTGGAGGCCTTAATACTAGATACTAGATTCTAGATGTAATCCGTACCGATTATGATTTATTTTTCCTGAGGAATTACATTCATCATCTTACATATTAAGCCCTGAGGGGAGATGGACAGTATTGTGTGTTATCCTGTCAGACTGACAAGTCGAGGTTGTACTGTATCATTGGCCTTGTGTCCTTATGTATCTGTTCTTGTACCTGAGGGTGACTGAGTATGTATTACCCAGCTGAGTATGAATTAGTATATATCATACAACTGAAAATAGGAGTAACAACCTAGATGTGCATAGTGCCGTCAAGGATTAGGTGCAGGTTCAGTTCAAGTCAGTTTTGCATACTATATAGAAACGTGTGCCTATCAAAAGTGAAAAGAAGTTCAAGGGTTTACTGAATTGAGAAAGTATTACTTCCTCCTCCTCCTCTCCCACCTCCTCTTCTTGAGTTAGTGGTATGATTTTTCAGTATAGCATGTTGTACAGTTTGTACTTTTTGTATGTAATGTTGTGCCACTAGCTCAGTATATCAAACTACGGAAAAGGCAGAGTGCATCCGCTGGCCTCACAATTGGATTTGAAGGAGAAAATGAAACTATTGTTGTAATTGGGGATACAGTAGTTAACATGATACAGTAGCACACCCAGGATACAGTAGCACACCCAGGATACAGTAGCACACCCAGGATACAGTAGCACACCCAGGATACAGTAGCACACCTGGGATACAGTAGCACACCCAGGATACAGTAGCACACCCAGGATACAGTAGCACACCCAATGCACTTGCCTACTTACCCAGTAACATGTATGTTGCTGCCAGTTTTTTACTGTCAGTGGATTTGTCGGGGAATAGACTTAAGGTGTGGCAATATCTGAGTTACTACTCATTCCTGTTGCGCTGAAATTACTTAAAAAGAAAATTGCAACTTTCCCACTGTACAACATTATGGGACGTTTTAACAGTTTGTGCTCTGTTAAAGTTGAAAAAAGCTGTGGAAACGTTTAATTGGTGGCCAAACATTGTATATTATAGTTTGAAGATCAAGTCATGGGTTTAGGTAGATAAACAAGAGAAGGCTTTACTTTACGATACAGATCATTCTGCTGTTCTGGTGGTAATCCTTACAAATCTGGTGAGGTCGTTACCAGATTAAAAGAAAAAGTCCTTGTAGATCCTTGTTCCAGCTTCAAGTAATTTTCTGAAAACGATAGAAAAAGTAACATAGAATAGTTTTTATTTTTAACATTGTTTTAACAAAAAATACATTATAGAATGGTTTTAACAGAACCTGGTAACGTTTCTTTCTGCCAGTGTTTCTTTCTGGAGTGTGGAGGGGGTGGAAGGGGTTGGGGTGTTCAATCAGGCACGGGGAAAATGGTTAATTCCACTTGTGATGACACTGGCTCGGCAAGCACAATAGTTTTCAAGTGCTGACAATGACCAGTAATGACTGAACGAATGGATAGAGAATAGAGGAGAGGAGAGAATGGATAGAGAAGGAGCTGTGAAAGAGACAAGTAAAGTATGAGAGAGTGGAAGAGTGAGAGTGAGAGAGAGAAAGAGAGAGAGAGAGAGAGTCTCAGCCGCTCTCCACAATCGGTTCTCAGCATCTACAGTCCCAAGCCAAAATGCCATTAATACAAGTGTCAGAGTAGTGAGTGGAATCAGGGCCGTGCCGACGTCTTTGAGTGGCTTGAGAAGAAAATGCCCTGGATCCTTTGGGGACAGTCCACGACGCTGCCCATTCTTTGGCCTTTTGTGATTCTGCCTCTTGGTCGTACTCTGCCTTTTATTTGTGTAAAGATTAAATTGCACATGATTTCTAATGTCGGTGCTCCTCCACTTGTCATAGGTCGTCGACCTCCATGGGGACCAGTTAATAGATACATCGTCTGTTTGTCTCATGTTGAAACGCTCGTCCGCCACAGCCCAGTAACCCCCTATTGTCACACAGTCTGAGGCAATTAAGTCAAATAGTGGATAAGGCCTCAATGCGTGCTTTCAATATTTATTACGTCCTCTTCGTGAAAAGAGCTATTTAGTCTGCTATATCTGAAATGATCTCTAATGCAATTACAGCCGTATTTAGAATACGCATTAGCGGCAATCTTCTCTCCCTTACAAAAGGCACAACACTTAGACTAGACAGGAGGAGATAAGAGATGCAAGTATTATGAGTGGTCCAACAATTACCTCTGAATGAGACTCGGTGGGAGACTTTAGTCAACATACATTTGACAGTATGCCGTATAGGTTTATAACAGTGTAATACAAATCCACACGGTGACGTCGAATCATGTCAAAATCCCTCTGATCATTGTTTTTTTTTTTGCTGACGCCTTAGCTTCTCACACCCTTTAACCCAAGGTTTGACTGGAGGTTATAATAGGCAAGCTAAGGTTACCATGTATACGCCATCCATCCATACTCCAAAAACCGGAGTCAGTTATTCTCCAGGCCTCCTGAGTGTCTGGGACTGGCAGTTGGGGCCTGAAACCTACTTCTAGAGGAGCTGTCTGGCTGCAGCTTGGAGCCAGTCCCTGTCTCCTCTCCCTCCCTCTCTCTCTCTCTCTCTCTCTCTCTCTCTCTCTCTCTCTCGCTCTTCTAATTGACTTCCCAGTTTGATAACACATGGCTGTCTGATTGGAGCCTGTCTGTCTCGCTGATGCACAGAGGAACGTGCCTCTTCGATAGCAGATCAATTAGTCTATTAAGATAACCGGGGACAAGGGTCCCTGGCATAAATCTGAAGGGGGCTGGAGATTTTCTCACTCTTACTACTGTTTCTATGTATCTGACATTTTGGGCACATTGGTATATCTGGATGTTCTGTCTATAAACCTATATGATATTTATTTCATATAGCACTGAAAGCAAGGACTTCATTTCTCTCGATTATATTTTCTCTGAAAGTCTATGCCATTTTGACACTTTTGAAGATGTAGGCTCATTGTCTGACAGTTTATACCCATGAGGGAAGGAATAATTGTAGATAGTCCTGACTAACAATTCAATAAGATAAACTGGCCTAATTGTCTCATGAGTTTTTTTGAAAATGTCTTGCATAAACAATCTGCAGAAGTTTCTTTCTTTTATGGCGTTATCTTGGTGTTACATGCATCATCCCGTGCAAAAAAAAAAAACATGACTTCATGTTATAATCTACCCATATATCCCTAATCCTGCAGAAATTGATTATTGAGCTTGCGCTAGTAGACAGGTGGTCACTGTAGACAGGTGGTCAGAATATTTCTTTTATTTGATAATTCTTCAGATTACTCAAGATCATTCTTGGGATTTTCAATTTCTTAATTCATTTTTCATACCCAAACATCTGTTGCTGACCCCTCCTAGGTACATTGTGCATGTGACATTGTAAATGTGGTCGAAGCTCATCTGCTTAAATTTGAGTGTGCAGAAATACAGTAATTAGGATGATTTAGTGTGTTGTTACCAGAGATTAAACAATGAGTTGATTACAAAAAATGATCAGCTGTAGTACTTTTGGTTTTACAGAAAATGATTTGTGAAACAACCAGGAATGGTTAGTATAGATGATAAAAGTAAGAGAAAAAATGATGTTTAAAAACATACTTTCTTTCATGCCTCTCTTACAAGCAGTTTAAGAAAAAGAAGAGGCCAAATAACAGCTCGAAAGACATAACATCATTACATCAAGGATCGAGATCTGATTTTCTTCTCACCTCTGAAGTATATCCAGCAATTGTGTCCTTTCGTAAGCAACTTTTATGGCGGCCTCATGGAAAGCCTGCAAGCCAGGAGGTCAGAGGGCAATGTGCTGATGGATTATGGGGCAGCGCTGCGGCCCGCTCTTGCTGACAGGCTTTATTGGTTGGGAGGATGAGCTTGTAACCCTTTATATAATTATTGTATTAAACCCAGTGTGGCCCTTGCCTCGCTGGCACTTGTTCCTGGATCAATGTGGAGATAATTTCAGAAATGAATAGTTAGTATCGATCGGGCCCCTTAGTGATGGCTTATCAGCGACTCGGACAGGTCACTGTAGATTATTGCGCCAATGTCATTTATGGTCTCTATGATAGCATTTGTATTTTTGGAGCAGGCCGATTCAAACAAAGACAATTCAATTTGCAATGTATTTCCTTCTATCTGTTGTTCTATGCCTCCACTGTCTGGTACACAATAAGTAATAAATCACAATCGTGTGTATTTGTATCTCCTTTTCCCCCTCTTTTCTCCAGCTGATACGAAGGTGTTGGCCTGGTTTCAGGGTATAGGGGGAGGTAAGAGGAAGAGGAG
This sequence comes from Salmo salar, assembly GCF_965601325.2. Taxonomy (NCBI): domain Eukaryota; kingdom Metazoa; phylum Chordata; class Actinopteri; order Salmoniformes; family Salmonidae; genus Salmo; species Salmo salar. Next base: position 44,287,289 of record NC_138292.1, read on the forward strand.
GAGGAAGAAGAAGAAGAAGAAGAAGAGGGGAAGCGTCAGCATTTGAGCATTTTGGCTGAGGGATTGAGTGTGCTTTGCTTCAGACAAACCAATGACCTTCGGGTCTGCTGTTTGTGGAAGAGGGAACTTAATGTTTTGTTCTTTTCTCTTCTTTGTCTGGCCTTCTGCCATCCTCATTGTCTCTCTGGCACTTGTCTGGGGAAGTAACAGTGCTTCACTCACACATTTTGGTCTGACAAAACAGTGTAACAGAATGTAATAAAGTACCAGTTAACTCACTAACTAAATTCTACACTGCACATTTTATAATTTTAACATATTTTACAACAATTGAGTAGCCACCCTTTGCTTTGATGACAGCTTTGTACACTCTTGGCATTCTCTCAACCAGCTTCAAGAGGAATGCATTTCAATTAACATGTGTGCCTTGTTAAAAGTTAATTTGTGGAATTTATTTCCTTCTTAATGCGTTTGAGCCAAACAGTTGTGTTATGACAATGAATCACATCCAGCCGTGATTGGCAGTCCCATAAGGCGTCGCGCAATTGGCCCAGCGTCGTCCGGGTTTGGCCGGGATAGGCCGTCATTGTAAATAAGAATTTGTTCATAATGGGATCGGTGTCCTGCTAGCATGCCACTACGACAACATTCGGTGAAATTGCAGAGCACGAAATTCAAAGTACAAAAATGGTTATATTAAACATTCATGAAAATACAAGTGTCTTACATCGTTTAAAAGCTTCACTTCTTGTTAATCCAACCGCTTTGTCAGATTTCAAAAAGGCTTTACGGTGAAAGCGCCCCACATCAAAATACTTTTTCAAACCAGCACAGGTGTCAAAATCACAAATAGCGATAAAATGAATCACTTACCTTTGAAGATCTTCCTCTGTTTGCAATCCCAAGGGTCCCAGCTTCACAATGAATGGCCATTTTGTTCGATAAAGTCCCTGTTTTTATCCAAAAAAGTCTGTTTAGTTGGCGCCATTGATTTCAGTAATCCACTCGTTCAACATGCATACAAACGAATCCAAAAAGTTACCGGTAAAGTTCGTCCAAACAATTCAAACGATGTTTCTAATTAATCCTCAGGTACTCTAATATCTAAATAAATGCAAAAATTTAAGACGGAGAATAGTATGTTCAATAGGGAAGATAAATAACGAAGAGCGCGCACCTCAATCAAGCGCGCTACAAGACTACTTTTCTATCAGGCCTTTATGGTTGAGTGGTCAGACGGATGCCACTCTTCAGTAAAAGGCACTTGTCAGCCTGCTTGGAGTTTGCCAAGATTCTCTGTTCTGATGAAACCAAGATTGAACTATTTGGCCTGAATGCCAAGCTTCTAGTCTGGAGGGAACCTGGCACCATCCCTAAGGTGAAGCATGGTGATGCTTTTCAGTGGCAGGGACTTGGAGACTAGTCAGGACCGAGGGAAAGATGAATGGAGCAAAGTCCAGAGAGATCCTTGATGAAAACCTGCTCCAGAGCAAGCAGGACATTAGACTGATGGCGAAGGTTCACCTTCCAACAGGACAACGACCCTAAGCATACAGCCAAGACATCGCAGGTGTGGCTTTGGGACAAGTCTCTGAAAGTCCTTGACCTACCCAGCCAGAGCCCAGATTTGATCCCGATCGAACATCTCTGGCGAGACCTGAAAATAGCTGTACAGTGACGCTTTCCATCCAACCTGACCGAGCTTGAGAGGATCTGCAGCGAATAATGGGAGAAACTCCCCAAATACAAGTGTGCCAAGCCTGTAGCATCATACTCAAGAAGACTCGATGCTGTAATCTCTGCCAAAGGTGTTTCAACAAAGTACTGAGTAAAGGGTCTGAACACTTATGTAAATGTGATATTTTAGATTTTTATTTTGTATACATTTGCAAACATTTCTAAAAACATTATGGGGTATTGTGTGTAGATTGACAATGACTATGTTTTATTTAAGCAATTTTAGAATAAGGCTGTAACGTAACAAAATGTGGAAAAAGTCAAGGTGTCTGAATACTGAATAATGCACTGTATAGTATGTAGTATATACTCATTAAGTATGTAGTATACAGTATGTAAGTATGAGTATTTGAACATAGCTCTGGTGTTCGTAAACAGCAAGGAGGAACAGAAATGTACAGTATATATGGATTTAAAAGAATGAACGTCTGTCTGGATTGGTCTAAATGACATCAAAGCAGAGGGAGTTTGGGAGTGGGTTGATGGAACATCAGCTACAACTACATATTGGATGAAAAATGAACCCAATAACTACGACAACATCGAGGACTGCGGTATGTTCGCTGAAAGGTCATCAGACCCATTTATGAGCTGGAATAATGGAGAATGAACTTACAGTATGAATTAAACTAGACATGTGAGAATGACACATCCTTGCATGGCAAACAGTAAATAGAATGGCGCTTGAGCAAGCTTCTATCTTACGGAGTTGAATTGATATCCATGTGAGAATAGGTTTGTTGACATTTTTGTCATTTTTACTCATTTTTACTCATTTTTACTCATTTTACTCAGTGTAGTCATAATGCAACATTTCTACAAACTGAGTTTAGACCAGGTTGTGGGCGATGGTAATTTGTAAAATGTTATGTTATCGCTGTAGAAAAAGTAATTGTCAGTATGGACGTATGATTAAACATTGCATTGTGAATAATTGTATTTAGTTAGTAGCTTACACACAATGTACTGCAGTCTGTTCACTCTGTCTGTTGAATTACACTGGACTAAAACCTGTCTCGCTGTCTTTGGAACTTGTCTATCGCAAAACGTGGAACAGACCACTGGAGAACAGTACGTTCAGATCTATTTTCAGATATGTTCATATGTACAGTACCAGTCAAAAGTTTGGACACACCTACTCATTCAAGGGTTTTTTCTTTACTTTTACTATTTTCCACATTGTAGAATAATAGTGAAGACATCAAAACTATGAAATAGCACATTTGAACTCATCAGACCAAAGGACAGATTTCCACCGGTCTAATGTCCAAGTCTCTTCTTAGTAGTGGTTTCTTTGCAGCAATTCGACCATGAAGATCTGATTCACACAGTCTCCTCTGAACAGTTTATATTGAGATGTGTCTGTTACTTGAACTCTGTGAAGCATTGATTTGGGATGCATTTTCTGAGGCTGGTAACTTTAATGAAATTATCCTCTGCAGCAGAGGTAACTCTGGGTCTTCCTTTCCTGTGGCGGTCCTCATGAGAGCCAGTTTCATCATAGCACTTGATGGTTTTTGCGACTGCACTTGAAGAAACTTTAAAAGTTCTTGAAATGTTCCGCATTGACTGACCTTGCTTATTTGAGCTGTTCTAGCCATAATATGGATTTCGTCTTTTACCAAATAGGGCAGTCTTCTGTATACCAACCCTACCTTGTCACAACACAACTGATTGGCTCAAACCCATTAAGAAGGAAAGAAATTCCACAAATGTACTTTTAAGAAGGCACACCTGTTAATTGAAATGCAATCCAGGTGACTGTCTCACGAAGCTGGTTGAGAGAATGTTGGTTGAGAGAATGTCTTCGCTATTATTCTACAATGTAGAAAATAGTAACAATTAAAGACAAACCCTTGAATGGCTGTGTCCAAACTTTTGACTGGTACGGTATACAGTATATATTTAAATATACACTTTTTTTTACATTCAGTGTATCCAGTAAATGACATACAACTGTGGATATTTGTGTATATGTCCTTAAGAACGTGTGCAGTTGTATGTGCATTTTCTCATCCAGTCCCCCCTTTGTTCGAGGAGTCTCGCCCCCGTGTCATGTTTATACTTTCCCCTCTTACCTTTTAAACTGTGAATGACAAGATGTATCCATCAGTAGCCGGAGCTCAATTTCAATAGCCAGCTCAGGCAGAATCATTCAGAGAAATGTAATTCACTTCGTATTGGTCAGTTTGACCCCTGACCTCAAGCACTTGACATGGTTACCACGGCAACCAGTTGGAAGAAAAAAAATAGGGGAGAATCAGATAGCAGGGCGTGACAGTTTCCTTGTGGAATATTACAATATTTCATAATATACTATTATATCATATAATACATGGCTACTTTATCCTGAAGGTGGGAGAGTCACTGAATCTGTCTCAGACAGGCGCAAGGATCTTCATTGCATAATTATAACGACTGCGCTTTTTGTCATAACTGTCAGGCTTGTTCATTTCTTACTCGGCTGAAAGCTTAATTACGTCCAGTTACCTCAGAAGTGTTCCCATCGTACTTTGTTGTATAGTTACATGTTGGTAATAGCACAGGGATCAAAGGAAACAAATGACTATCATACATCATTTACAATTAACAAGCATGATGGATTAATTATTACTCACCCCTTAATACGGTGTGGAGATATTGTACATGGAGCATTTCTCTACGGATCTCTGATGGCTGCCAACTCATACTAGTTAACATAGAGAATTACAGTTGCGCAACTCACTCATAGGAAGTTATCTACAAGTCTGAATAGTCATTGTTTATCATATAATGTGAACTATGCCAGAGCCAAAGAATGACAGATTTTTGAAGCACGTTTTATATTGTTCAGGCAACTAAATCTCATCTGTCCACTGTCTCTCTAGACTAGCCATTTGACACGCTTCAGTCTTTTTAACCAGGCAGCAGGACTAAAATGAGCTTTGACCATAACAGTTTAGGTCAGCGCTGACTAACACTATCTCAGGACAGTTTCCCCATTTCTCTGTCTGGCTCATCGCCCCTCATCAGATGACAGCACATTGCTCTTTCACTCCCTTTGTCAATGGTTCTTCGGACTTTTTGTGAATTCCGTCTTTTCACGCATCTGCCAACTAAATATTGCAGCAATCGGCACACTTTGAGTGACACGTGTGACTAAATGCTCACTCCACTTAATGGGCCTTCACAAAGACTGCTTAGGTCCATGGTCCTACATCTACCTTATGTTACTGTAACTCCTAAAAAGGTTACTAAGGTTTTAGTTTGGTGCATGAGAAACAATATGATTTTGGTCTTGTTGACCTAACTTTGAAAGGTTTAGCACTGGGATTATTTGCCTTGTGAGTATATGGATTATGTCATCATTTATTTTCTGAAAGTATGAGGCTAAACAACCTTTACATTATGCTTCAAAGTGATATTAATGTAGCCAAACACCTCTTGTCTAGCTTTGGACCGCAGGCAACTGTTCCACTCCCTAATTCAGCTCAATATGGCAGACACACTCACTCTTCATTTGAACAAACAAAAGCAGCACATAATGATCACTTCTGCCATTATGGACAATTGATCTGATCTGGTCCAGGGCACTGTGGATTTATTTCCTTTATGTTCATATGGATGTGTGTCAGAGAGCCTCTGTATGCATATGTGTGTGTGTGTGTGTGTGTGTGTGTGTGTGTGTGTGTGTGTGTGTGTGTGTGTGTGTGTGTGTGTGTGTGTGTGTGTGTATTAAGCTCTATCCAAACAAATGGAGGAGGTTTGGAGAAGAGAGCCTGAAGCGCAGCTCGTCCTTTAATTGCCATTTACATACTGGCGGAATCATTAATTTCTAATTCCCCTATTATTCCCTCCCACCCCCTCCTCTGTCCCAACGGTTGTGTCAATGTCAGAGCCCATCAGTGTCACGCGAACACAGACAGATACACGTGTGTCCTGTAAACGCCTCTCTTTAGACACAGCCTTCCCCATTCATCACATTTTATTTGTTCAAGTCTGCCTTCATATTTTAGTGTTCTGCGGAGGTTGTAAGGTAGTTGTCACCAACATGACCTTTGATTGACCCCAGACCCTTTTTAGGAATGAAAATATTCATTTTGCGCTACAAGATGTTGTACAACTCCTATTTGATTGTTGAATGCACTACACAACCAAACTTTTACAAATACTTTGATAATTCCCCAAATTCAAAAAAAACGAACATATTGTAGTGGAGGGGCCATGTTGCTGCTTTAGATCAACTATGCTGAACAGTAGATAAGCTTAACTGTAAAAGTGCATGGGTAGGCCATTCACTGTAATCATGAGGCACGTTGAGAAAGAATGTGTCCAGAGAATTAAGGCCCCCCCAAAAAACAACGTCCGTCAAACAGCCTAAATTACATATTGATCAGTTTTAATTGCGTTCCGGCCATCAGGAGGAGAAGCTTTGAAAATTCATAAAAGATAAATAATGTAGTTTTGTGCATGATTACCTCTGGGCCATCCAAATGAATTCCATCACTTAACCTCCAGTCAAAGGGGATTATTGAGCTTTATGATGCTGCCAGTGAAATATCAATAGGACTGGATGGGGGTGTTGGGATTTTCCACACTGCTCTTTTGTTTGCTTGTAAATTAGCTGCATCCAACTAAATGACCACAAAGGCTATTAACAATGGACATATCTGCTGCATTTCACACACACATGCACAAGCGCACAGAGAGAGCTTGGATACATGACAGTAGTAGATTTGTGACCTGTGGTGTCATTGCTATTTGTTGGCAAGATCTGGCGTTGTTGGTTCAGTAGCTAGCTAGCTTATGATACATTGTTGCTAAATGGCGATTCAAAAAATGTTGTGAAAGTGTTGTGCTTACATGCTCTGTTTGAAAACATTGTTGGCATTTTTTTATTGTATTTTCATAAATAGCTGGCTAGCTCATTTTTAGGATAGGTTAGCTAGCTACATGTAGTCAGTTTGTTATCAAGGCAATAACATTAGCTAGCTGGCTTGCTTGCTAGTTACTTCAGTGGATGTGCACATTAAAACAAGAAACATTTTGGCAAATGTGTGTACTGTTTTTTAGTATTGTTTTCTATGACTATAGCTGGGATATGTCATGATGTTGCACCATCCCCCAACTTCTGCACCATCTCCCTCTGTCCCGCCTCATGACCACAGTATAAAGAGACAGAGTGTTTTCATAGAGAGACAAAGGAATTCTTCCTCCTCACAGGACTGGAGAACCGAACGACATTTATGTTCTGGAGAAGGTATAAAAGATTGGTGAAGAATCCAGCTACGAACTGGTCCGTTTGGTACAATTTTGTGAATCTCATGAGAGACAATACGGCCACATTACCATGGCTCTGTTTATATAATAGCCTCAGTTGTGAGTCTTATATCTAATGGTTGTATAAAATGAATGAATAAGGATGGAACTGTTTGTGATATTGTGTAAATGTAATTTTGGACTGTTTAATGAAGGAAACTCAAATTCCCTTTGGAGTCTTAACTAAGTTCTTGGCACGCCCCCATGGACACAGACAGGACCTGGCGTCATGAGACAGCCTTTTTCTGTATTCCGAATATAACCCCCACCCAGGGTTTCTATCACGAGATCAGCTTACCTCGAGAACGAGAGGGCCAAGGTTTGACCATGCATTCCTTGTTCTGAACTTTAACCATAACACGTGGTTAAACTCTAAGACTATTGATACCGACAGAATAATAACAAGTCTTTGATATTAATTACTAGTTTGCAACCAAGAATTCGGTATCATTGAATGCAAATACCGACGAAACATCTGTCCTATAACGACATTAATGAATGTCACTTTGAAATATCCAATCTAACCGAGAGGGAGAGAGAGCGCGGAAAACTCTCCAACAGAAACAAACTTTTGAACAAAGATCTCGATGACACACTGAGTGTAAATATATATATTGATTGCAATTATTCCCGAATGAGTGAGCGTTCAATTGTTAATATTTATCAACTCTGTAGTCTCTTCTCCGCTGACCCCACCCCCCTTTTGTCTAACAAGCTGCCATGCCGGTTTAGCCCACTAGGGCACATTCCTTTATCATTTCTTTTTAACGATACCTGCTGTTTGTTATGCATTTCTGTGAATTACTTAGATTAGTAAATAAAGGATTTTAAGACAATTGATGTATGGATGACTCATAGTGAAGACTGGGTTCGTGCAGATAACCAACAATTTACGACATTTGGAATGAGACTGACGTGAGGTTAACTAATACGTCATTAATCAGGAGACTAATCGATCAGATATTATAATATCTGAAAGTTATATTAGGAAAATTATAACTTTGTAATCTGAATATTTTCCTTGGTGCCCCGACCTCCTAGTTAATTACAGTTACACGATTAATCAGTTTAATCGCGTAATAATAATTACAGAGAGTTATTTGATAAACATGTCTTCAGTTTAATGATGCCAAAGACACGACAGATAGAACACGTCACTTTGTGTTGTCGATATCACACCCCGCGTCATGCATTTCTTCCAAGCAAGTTACAGCCCCACGATGCACCCTCTACTTCAGTGGTTCCCAAATGTTTTATAGTCCCATACCCCTTCAAATATTCAACCTCCAGTTACGTACCCTCCTAGCACCAGGATCAGCGTACTCTCAAATGTTGTTTTTTGCCATCATTGTAAGCCTGCCACACACACACTATACAATACATTTATAAAACATTAGAATGAGTGTGAGTTTTTGTCACAACCCGGCTCGTGGAAAGTGACAAAGAGCTCTTATAGGACCAGGGCACAAATAATAATGTAATAATAATAATAATCATTTTGCTCTTTATTTAACCATCTTCACATATAAAACCGTATTTGTTCATCGAAATTGTAAATAACTCACCACAGGTTAATGAGAAAGATGTGCTTGAAAGGATGCACATAACTCTGCAATGTTGTGTTATATTGGACAGAGTCTCAGTCTTAAATCATTTTTCACACACAGTCTGTGCCTGTATTTAGTTTTCATGCTAGTGAGGGCCGAAAATCCACTCTCACATAGGTACGTGGTTGCAAGGTAGGCTAGTTGAGAACAAGTTCTCATTTGCAACTGTGACCTGGCCAAGATAAAGCATAGCAGTTAGACACATACAACACAGAGTTACACATGGAATGAACAAAACATACAGTCAATAATACAGTAGAAAAAAAGAAAACAAAAAGTCTTATATAGTGAGTGCAAATTAGGTAAAATAAGGGAATTAAGGCAATAAATAGGCCATGGTGGCAAAGTAATTACAATATGGCAATTAAACACTGGAATGGTAGATGTGCAAAAGATGGATGTGCAAGTAGAGATACTGGGGTGCAAAAGGAGCAGAATAAATAAATAAATAAATATAAATAAATACAGTATGGGGATGAAGTAGATAGATGAGCTGTATACAGATGGGCTATGAACAGGTCCAGTGATCTGTGAGCTGCTCTGACAGCTGGTGCTTAAAGCTAGTGAGGGAGATGGGAATCTCCAGCTTCAGAGATTTCGATTTTTTTTGCAGTTCGTTCCAGTCATTGGCAGCAGAGAACTGGAAGGAAAGGCAACCAAAGGAGGAATTGGCTTTGACCAGTGAGATATACCTGCTGGAGCGCGTGCTTATGGGTAGGTGCTGCTATGGTGACCAGCGAGCTGAGATAAGGAGGGGCTTTACCTAGCAGAGACTTGTAGATAACCTGTAACCATTGGGTTTGGCGACGAGTATGAAGTGAGGGCCAGCCAACGAGAGCGTATAGGTTGCAATGGTGGGTAGTGTATGGGGCTTTGGTGACAAAACGGATGGCACTGTGATAGGCTGCATCCAGTTTGTTGAGTAGAGTGTTAGAGGCTATTTTATAAACGACATCGCCGAAGTCGAGGATCGGTAGGATGGTCAGTTTTACGAGGGTATGTTTGGCAGCATGAGTGAAGGATGCTTTGTTGTGAAATAGGAAGCCGATTCTAGATTTAATTTGGGATTGGAGATGCTTAATATGAGTCTGGAAGAAGAGTTTACAGTCGAGTCAGACACCCAGGTATTTGTAGTTATCCACGTATTCTAAGTCAGAGCCGTCCACAGTAGTGATGCTGGATGGGCGGGCAGGTGCGGGCAATGATCGGTTGAACGGCCAGCCGTAGAGAAATGCTTTTTGAAATTCTCAATTATAGTGGTTTTATCAGTGGTAACAGTGTTTCCTAGCCTCAGAGCAGTGGGTAGCTGGGAGGAGGTGCTCTTATTCTCCATGGACTTTACAGTGTCCCAGAACATTTTTGAGTTTGTACTGCAGGATGCAAATTTCTATTTGAAAAAGCTAGCCTCAGCTTTCCTAACTGCCTGTGTATATTGGTTCCTAACTTCCCTGAAAAGTTGCATATCACGGGGGCTATTCGATGCTAATGCAGAACGCCACAGGATGTTTTTGTGCTGATCAAGGGCAGACAGGTCTGGAGTGAACCAAGGGCTATATCTATTCCTGGTTCTACATTTTTTGAATGGGGCATGCTTATTTAAGATGGTGAGAAAGGCACTTTTAAAGAACAACCAGGCATCCTCTACTGTCGGGATGAGGTCGATGTCATTCCAGGATACCCTAGCCAGGTCGATTAGAAAGGCCTGCTCGCAGAAGTGTTTTAGGGAGCATTTGACAGTGATGAGCAGTGGTCGTTTGATCGCAGACCCATTACGGATGCAGGCAATGAGGCAGTGATCGCTAAGATCTTGGTTGAAAACAGCAGAGGTGTATTTGGAGGGCAAGTTAGTTAGGATGATATCTATGAGGGTGCCCGTGTTTACGGATTTGGGGTTATGTCTGGTAGGTTCATTGATAAGTTGTCTGAGGTTGAGGGCATCAAGCTTAGATTGTAGGATGGCCGGGGTGTTAAGCATGTCCCAGTTTAGGCCACCTAGCAGCACGAGCTCAGAAGATAGATGGGGGGCAATCAAATCACATATGGTGTCGAGGGCACAGCTGGGGGCAGAGGGTGGTCTATAGCAAGCGGCAACGGTGAGAGACTTGTTTCTGGAAAGGTACATTTTTAGAAGTAGGAGCTCGAATTGTTTGGGTACAGACCTGGATAGTAAAGACAGAACTCTGCAGGTTATCTTTGCAGTAGATTGCAACACCACCCCCTTTGGCAGTTCTATCTTGTCGGAAAATGTTTTAGTTAGGGATGGAAATTTCAAGGTTTTTGGTGGTCTTCCTAAGCCAGGATTCAGACACGGCTAGGACATCCGGATTGGTGGAGTGTGCTAGGGCAGTGAATAAAACAAACTTAGGAACGAGGCTTCTAATGTTAACATGCATGAAACCAAGGCTTTTACGGTTGCGGAAGTCAACAAATGAGAGAGCCTGGGGGGTGGGAGTGGAGCTAGACACTGCAGGGCCTGGATTAACCTCTAAAACCACAAGAACAAACGAGGAGTAGGATAAGGATGCGGCTAAAGGCTAACAGAACTGGACGTCTAGCACGTTCAGAGCAGAGAGTAAAAGGAGCAGATTTCTGGGCACGGTAGAATATATTCAAGGCATAATGTACAGACAAAGGTATAGTAGGATGTGAATACAGTGGGGGTAAAACTGTGCATATAGTGATAATGAAAGAGATATTGTCTCTAGAAATAGCATTTAAACCAGGTGATGTACTGCGTGTGTGGGAGGTGGAACTAAATTGTTAGCCGAGGCATTGTGAGCAGTGCTAGAGGCTCTACAGTGAAATAAAACAATAGTTACAAACCAAAACAGCAATGAACAAGGCATGGTGATGTTAGGGAGAGGCATGAGAGTCATAAGAGTCTAGTGCGTTGCTTCAGGCAGCTAGCGGCGAGCTAGCAGGCTAACAGAAAGGCCTTAGAGGGGCGACGCGCCGGAGGAAAGTCTGTTGTGGCCTCCTCGTGCAGTTACATCAGCGGACGGATCAGCAGGGCTCAGTGTGGTAAACCAGGCCAATTGGCAAAATATGTATAGTGGCCAAAGAAATATGTCCGAAGGGCCTCTTAAGCCAGCAGTCCAATGTGCTTTAGATAGCTAGCAGGCCGCGGATTAGCGGCTGTGCATTCAGGGGACGTTAGCTGCTATAATTCTAGGTGAAAAAAAAAATATATATATATATATATATATATATATATATATATTATAATAATAATAATAATAATAATACTAATAATAAATAAAAAAATAGGTTCAGATCTTGCGATAGGAATCCGGAGATATGGAGAAGAATAAGTCCGACTAGCTCTGGTTTGAGTCGCGCTGTACAGACTGGCGAGAGTTGTTCGGGATAAAGGTAGCTGATGACCGCTAGCAAAGGATAGCTAACTGCTAGCTAGTAGCTTTAGAATGTATTCGATGGGCCTCGTAAGCTAACATTCCGTTGTGCTCTAGACAGCTAGCATTCAGGGTAGGCCAGTCGTGTGAGAAACTCATCATGCAAGCAGTCAGACAAGTGAAACTTATGGTTAGTAAAGAAAACTTTAAGCTCGTCTCTCAATTAAAAAAACGTGTCAATACTTTTCCCCTTTGTAACCAGCGCACTTCTGTATGTTGTAAACACATTACATGGTCCCTGCCCATATCATTGCATAGTGTAGAAAATACATGAAAGTTCAGGTGCCTTGCTTTAACAAAGTTAAACATTTTCACTATAGTGTCCAAAACATCTTTCAAGCTGTCAGACATTCCCTTGGGAGCAAGAACCTCTCTGTGGATGCTGCAGTATACCCAAGTGGCATCAGGAGCAAATGCTTGCACGCCCGTTACCACTCCACTATGTATACCTGCCATGGCTTTTGCGCCATCAGTACAGATACCAACACATCTTGACCTCCAAAGTCCATTTGATGTCACAAAGCTGTCCAGTACTCTACAAATATCCTCTCCTGTTGTCCTGGTTTCAGTGGTTTGCAGAGGAGGATGTCTACCTTAATTGACCCCCCATAAACATAACGGACATATACCAGGAGCTGTGCCAGATCTGTTGACTCATCCAGCTGTAACGCATAGAATTCACTGGCTTGTATGCGAAGTATCTCCTGCCATGTCACTGATGCATTGTGAAACAGTGTTGTTTGATGAAGGCATTGTCTGTATAGTTTTGTTGGTCTTTTCCCCCAGCATTGTGCCAGCCATATCCGCAGCAGCAGGAAGAATTAAGTCCTCCACAATAGTATGGGGCTTGCCTGTCCTAGCCACTTGGTAGCTCATCAAATAAGATGCTTATAGCCCCTTCTTATTAATGGTATCGGTTGCTTTTATACATGTCTTACTACTCGAAAGTCGTCTTAATTCTCGCTCAAAAAACTCCTGTAGGTTATTTTTCAAATTGGCATGTTTTGTTTCTAAATGTCTGCGCAAGAGTGAAGGTTTCATCGAGTTGTGAGATAGTACTTTTGCACATATAACACACTGTGGCTGAGGAAAGGCACTACTCCCAAATTAAGTGAACCCCAAATCAATGTAGTTCTCATCATATTTGCGCCTCTTCGATGGTCCAACATCCCTGTCTGTTGTTCGGTGCTTTCCCGGGTAAGGGGGCAGTAGCTCTTCGGCTGCATCAGATTCACAACTGTCAGTGTCCATGCTAGCTGGTCTAACAACAAATGTAGAATTACTGATGTTAACATTGGATGTGCTCGTGGAAGCAGAACAACTTGTGTAGTCGACAGGTGCAGGTGTAGTACTGCTGGTAGTAACAGCACTACCAGTAGAGCTGGTATGTGTCTCTATGGACGCGGCCTTACTTTTTTTTAACCATTTATCAATTTTCGAGCAAACGGAATGAGCAGCAGCTACGTTTGGCTACATATGGACCGTTAGTGGAATTCCTGCGAGAGAGTAACGGTTAATGTGATTGGATGTTAAATATTTGACTAGGCTACCTGTATTTGACATTGTGTTGTTATTTCGCTGAACACTAGATGGTTTAATTTTATTTTTGGCAGTGAAACAAGGCCTTTTTATTTAGCATACCCCCGACGGCATTGCGCGTACCCAAGTTTGGGAATACCTGCTCTACTTGATTGGAAACATTCGGGCAAGGGTAAAATCTCAATGTGCATGCTGAGAAGGGGATGTAGCCTCCTTTTTGGCTTCTGAATGCTTTCTGGCCTGAAATTCACTGTTGTAATAGGCTATGCTGTCCATTTCTTAACATTTGTATTTTCTCTGTTGGACCTGTATGTCCGTTGTGGGACACCAGTGGCTAGTAGCAGCCACAATTACTCTGATCTTCCCCACAAGCCAGATAATAATTAGAGGCTGACAAAATCCAGGAGAAGGTTGGAGGGATATTGATTTCCCCATGTCCTGCTTTGGAGGATCAAGAAAATAAGACATCAAATTTACTGTCTTCATAAAAGTTTTAGTAAATCAGGCCATTTGAAAGGGAGAAATCGACAGCTTTTACATTACCATACATAGTGTTCTCTAAAGCGTTTTTGATTATTAGCAATAAAGGACTTTCTCAGTGTCTTTCATGCACCAATAAATAATGGGTTGTTCGGAAGTTTTGGACGTGATTTTAATCACCCCACGCCACACATAACCTCTGCAAGGTTATAACAAGATTACTTTCCAATTTCATGTCGACATGGAGTGCCTTGAGCTGTAAACTGATTCATGTGTGTGTTTGGGCATGTCTGAGAGAGAAAGCAGGAGGAAAACAAAGCAAAGACACACTGTCACAAAGGAAACACATGTTGCAAATCTCTCTTTCAGTGACAGACTTTCCCACTATGTCTTTCTTATCTGCTACACTATCACTATATTTCTCATTAGTCAATTGTTTGTTTGTAAATTCATAACGTCTTATTGTTTAGATTTTTTGGATGGCATGGTACAGTGCATATAGGGCATCTGCAATACCTGTAGATGCTTTTCAATGGTTTCCTGCGGAAACAGAGATACACATGGCCAGAAGTATGTGGACACATGCTAGTTGAACATCTCATTCCAAAACCATGGGCTACTAACAGCTTACTACACAACATACACTTATTATTACTTTCTTAGCTACAGTATCCATATCTCCCTGGCATATTACAACATTTATGCAGCAGCTTACAATACATTTTTGAACAGGAAGGTGGCAGTCCTTCTTGCCATCAAACTTTGCCATCAAAGTGTGGCATTCTCTGGATTTATGGTGCTTTCAAGACAAATGTGAACTTTGAAAAAAACAAGGTTGAATCATGACATCAGTGATCTTCAGGTCGGAGCTCTAGAAAGAGGCTTGAGTTCCCGACTTGGAATTCCGATTTGGATGACCGTTCAAGAAGTATTTTCTCAGTCTGAGCTCTTTTTTCCCCAGAATTCCCAGTTGTCTCACTGAAGTCAGAGATTTCCCAGTTCCAAGTTTCCAGTTGTTTTGAACACGGCAAAACATGACAACATGGCTAATGTATTCAATATTTTCTGGCCAATGGTGTTGCATGTGAATGTTTATCCTTTTAAGCTTGCAAAAGAGACCCTTAAACCCAGACTTGGACCACACACCCTCTCCACTGAATAGCAGGCTAGTGATTGCTTTGCAACGCTTGCAGTTAGCCACTGATTCCCTCCAAACCACTCATTGTAGAATTTGCGATTTCCAACTTGTTGTGTAATGTTTATGTCCAATGACCATTGAGCACCGATACGTTTTATCTATAATTTATCCTCATTTGACAAGGATTGAAAAGGATTTGCCAGTACAGTAGATTGTTGTCTTGATTCATGAGGATGACTGCTTATCTAACTTGCTAGCTAAGGTTTTGAAAGTATGATCTTGACATCAGCCCAATCAAAGCTACGGTAGATATAACGTGATTTGACGTAATTTTTTTCTGTGACCAATGACCTTGGGCATTCTTGGATGGGCACTTCTAATGTAAATCTATGGCAGCACCTAAGGGGCTTGAATTTTTGAGCACTCCCCCATGATTTTGCAGTGACCTAGTGTCCAAATGAGTGACAGAACACTGAACCAATCATGGCGCAACTAGAGAACATTACCAACCCCTACACTCTGCACTGAGCTAAGCTGAAACACTCAAGAAAACAAAACAATACCATGTTTGTATGAGGTTTATGAACTTTTTTTTACATTGTTTGCAAACTGATATGTGGCACCTATTAATGACAAAATAACATCCAAAACAGACAACTAAATATTTTATTTTAATTTAGCTCTGCCCCACCTGCCCTGAAAGACAAGTCGCCACTGTCTAGCAGGGCAGAAATTTGACCAACTGACTTGTTGGAAACGTGGCATGCTATGACGGTGCCACGTTGAAAGTCACCGAGCTCTTCAGTATGGTCCATTCTACTGCCTATGTTTGTCTATGGAGATTTCATGGCTGTGTGCCACTAATTTGATGGGGTGTCCACATACATTTGGCAATATAGTGTACCTGTATAAGATCATGACAAATGCACAGAAAAAAGTTAGAGTGGGAGAGAGAAATGAAGTAGGAGAGAATGAGAGATTGAGAGCACCCAGTGATGCTAGACACCTAACGGTCTATTCACATACAACAAGCTAAGTGTCTCCTGCACGCAAGCAGGACAAGTAAAAAGTGTAGGATTTGAGAGGTTTGTGAGATGGGCTGTTGAAGCCCATGGGGTCATTACTTCTACCTCAACGGACAGACTATTAACTTTTTGATTGGCGGCTCAGCTGAGTTTGTCTCTTCATCATTGATTCGTCAGCACCTGGAAACTGGAATGCTGCACTGCATGTCCATAAAGAGAAATTAGCAGGATTTCACTGACGCTGATTTCCTATCTGGCAAGAAGTCACAAAATAAATGACTTGGACCACTCCACACAAGAGAAGATACTGGCAGCTTTTCTCAAAGTACTTTTTGTTGTTGTTGTAGATTTGGTTTATACCTCAACCTGTCCTGATGAGGAAAAAGTACAATCTTGCCCGCCAGTTTGAGGGACTGTGTGATTTCAGCATTTATTTTGAAAAATGGCGCCGCCTGCCTTCAGTAGAAAATTGAGGTAATGGAACTTTGCAATCCTGACTTCAGCTTCCACTTTAATTACTTGTTTGTCTTTTTATTGGGGAAAGAAATTATGGCTGTCAGGGTTTATGGGGGCCAAAAAAAGGTCTGATCTGTATTATCTGCCCTTGCACACGCATCAGTGTAATGATGACAAAACGGGATGTTAACTAATGATTAGTAGAAATGGTTGCAGTTAATTAGTTAGTCCTTCGTTTATCGTTCCATTTGCACATTTTGGGGAGCAATCGTTATTAATTAGGGCCATCATGCCGAAAGGGGTGAGGTGGAACCCTACAGCCAAGTTAATCAGGCTGCAATGAAAGCTCCATTATCCTGCCCCGTCCTGTTGGCCGGTGATCTATTAGCATTATCTAAAAGCTGCAACGGGATCAAAGGGAGGGAGAAAAAACCCAATAGGACATAAACAGGGTGGCTTTCATTGGCCCTTTCCTTGGATCACTGGTTATATGGGGAAATCATACATGGTATTGTGTGTCTTTTTGCGCCATTGCATAAATTCTGTCTCTTTATATCGAACTGATTGGAGGAGAGGTTTGGCATGCTAATGTGGTGATTGGAAAGTTGTTCATGTGGGTTTGCAGGTATTTTGAGAGTGGACTAGAAAGGGGTGGGTGGACTGTGTATGGTTAGTATTTGACTGTAAGTGAACTTCAAGGTCAATCCATTGTTCCCTTAATGCCTATAAACTATGCACTGTATGTTATGTCTGTGTTTTGAAACTAATTTGTGTATAGCAACATTTATTTGAATGTATCCAAGAATTCTCAAAAAGGGAGAAAAAAAATATATATATATAGGTTAAAGGTTAACAAAAAAATCCAGCTGCATACAATGACATTCATTTCTGTGTCTGACTGTAAATGTACAAAATCCGACTGAATGTTCAATATTCTATTGGTGCAGACCTATTTATATATCACCCAATATAGTCTCTGGTCAGCTTTTAGTTCCTCTGCAACGGAGATGATAAAGAGAGCAGATGATAAAGACGTGTGATTTCAAAGCGATTAAATTAAATCATAGGGTGGCGTTCAGGTCAGAAGCACACCCTGTTTACCTCCATGTCATGATAATTGTCTCAGCGGAGCTTTAAATCATTTGTTTTTGCTTGCCAGCTAAATGTGGAGCTGTGTGTTTTCTGGAGGGCGCGTGACCCAGGTGAATCCAAATCAAATTAAGGTCTCCTCCCCAAGACTTTAATACCATAAAAGAAGTGAGGGCATTCATGACAAATAACCAGGGATTGGGCACCAAAGCGCAAAAGGAGGAAGTCAATACGATTTCCAGTGGCTTTGGGCCTATTTTATGTAAATGAGCCGCCATGCAACCTGATATGCGTTAAGGCAAGGTTACTGAGCGAGAGAAAGAGATGGAGAGAGAGACAGACAGAGAGCGAAAGAAACACCCAACACCCCCAGAAATCAATTGAATTAACTAAAAAAATATATATTCCAATGGAGCAGATATGAACATTGAAAATAAACAAATAACTTTAAAGGAAATCAATCATATAATTTAAAGAGTAAACAGCTTGAACCTGGCTGATCTCCCACATGCTATAGACTAGATGATTTTTAATTTCATCATTGATATAATGCCAGGCTTGTAGCTTTTGCAGATAGTTGCAACCAGGAGGGGGGAAAAATCAATTGGGTCTAGTTCTGTGGTCTTAAGAGGTGTTTGATATTTACAGCGTGGAAGTATAGGGCCCTTGTATAAATTTACATTTTAAGAGATAAAGGACCTCTGTATTTTATCTTGTTATTGTTAATAGAAACTGTCTACTTTTATCCTGTCCCATCGAAGGGAAGCCAAGCTGTCTTTTGTGTGCATGTGTGTTTGAAAGAGAGGATGAGTGTGTGTGAGAAAGTGTGTATGTGTGTTTGTGTGTGTGTGAGAGAGAGAGAGGGAGACAGAGAGAGGGTCTGAGGCAATTTCAAGCCTTTATTTTGTTGATACACAAAGCCAGTCTTTGTGCGTGGCTGTTTTTTTTATCCCGCTTCCACGGCGAGGCAATCGAGGTGGCATAATTGCATCAGAGTTCCAGAAATATAGGCTTCCAATTTAGAAGGAGGAGGAGCAGGCGAAGAGGAGGTGGAGAAAGACAAGAAGAGAGGGAGGGAGAGAAAAAAGCATCTTAGACAGGTTCATTTACGGTTGGAACTGGGACATAGAGGTTAACACATTGTGACAAGAGACAAAGTAAATGTATATGCAAATCCAAAAGGCTGTTATCACTCCTAAAACACTATGCAGGCTTTTTACACTTTGGAGACCCAAATTATATTTAGGACACATAAAATCCAATCGTCAAACTGTGAACCACTGCTATGTAAATGGTCCAGGTAATTCTTTAAAACACAGCACTTGTGGCCGAACTGTGGAGGCAAATAACAACAAAGTGTTTACATCATTTGAATTATTTAGAGGTACTTTATGCGATGGCTTTAATAGACTCTGGTGTGTTGAAGGAGACTTCCAGGTCACAGTGTTTCCTGCTCTGTCTAGAGCTCAACACCATTGTAACAAGAGTCCCTTGTTGAAAAGAATAGAATCTGCAACTGGAACTCCGTACTCTAGACAGTAATCAACATCTAGCTAGCAGATCATGATAAAAGATACATTTGTACAGCAAACCAATTAATGTGATCACTTTGATTTAATGCAATGTTCTCTGGAATACAATCGGAATTGATCACAACCCGGACAAAAAAAAAAGGTATGATATAAATATAACATGGGCCGTTGAGCTTGAATTGTAAAATAAAAAATCTAGTTAGGCCCTTATTTGGTCACAATGTTCACATGTATCTATCATACGTAACTGTTCTTCTCAAAGGAAGAATGATATTACCAACACATCAAAGTAGTAAGTTTCACATTTAGGTTGTACGTAACATTTAACTTTATAAGTTACTCATTCAAGTAACAGCAACCTCCATTACATAGTTTATGACAGAAATTAATTTTGGCCACAGCATTAGAAATAGCAAATATAAATGTAACCATGGGCCAAGGCGCACACCTTTGAATGCAGACATCAGCTCAGAACCTGGATACGCTATAGCCCTACAATACCCATATTTGATACGAGCTAGCAAGTGACGATACGTGCCTCAGTCGTGGGTGGATGGGGGTGGGGCACCGTCTGAGAAGTGGACTAATTTCAGTTGCCACTTATACTTACTTTCTCCCTTTTCTCTGTGCCTGCTGTTAAAAGAGGCATATCCCCCCCACCCCCATGTCCACTTTAATTTTTAATTACCATCGTCTCCTCACCTTTGATGTACTCATGACATGCTCACATTACGCAAAGGCAGGGAGGGAGGATGCAAAGCCCGTCTCAGCCCATCTCAGCCATCCACACAAGCTCTGCTCTCCGCTCTGTAATTATGCACACAGACAGGCTCTGGCGTGAACCGTGGTAGAAACACGTTCCTTCTGACACGGGATCAGGGCCCGGGCGACTAGGGGCCGCTAGGGGCCACCAGGGGCCACTGACACAAAACCAGGAATAATGAAAGGAAAACGATGAGGATGAAGAGCATGATAGTGAGGACGATCATTATGATGGTGTGAATGGCCAGGATAAGTCAGAGAAAGGGGGAGAATGATGATGTACTACTGAATGTTTTTTTTTCCCAGCGGCTAACGAACCCCTTCCTCTATTTAATCAGACAAGAATAATGAAATGTTGGAGAAGGCTTGTGATATTATCCCATCATCCTTAGCATGTATAATTGATATGAATTGAGCCGTGTCTGCTCTACATGCCCATAGAGAGAGAAAAAAGGAGAGAGAGACAGAGACAGAGAGAGCGATAACAAGAGAGAGAGACAGAGAGAGAGAGAGAGAAAGAGAACAAGAGAGAGGGAGATATGTGTCTGCTCTACAGGCACGGAGATGGAGAGAGTGAGAGAGAGAGAGAGAGAGAGAGAGAGAGAGAGAGACAGACAGAGAGAGAGAGGTACCATTAGTGCCCGTTTGATTGAAACAGTAATTGATGGGTCAGCGCGTTTCAGAGCCGCAGCCAAAGCTGTGTTAATTGTCATAAGAAGTTCAAATTGATTGGGCCCCCGCATTAGTACATACATTTGAATTGATTCATGTTTTGTTCTTAAATGAATGCGTACAAATGGGTGGGTGGTGTGGCGCTTTATTTATTGACTTCATTAATGCAAGCCTCAGGAAGAAAACAGAGGGGTGGGGTGTGGCATGGAGGGAAGGGTGCGGACAGAGAGAGGTTAGGTTACCAACCACAGCTTTTTATATGGTTGGTTCAGAAGTGGCAGGAGCAGGACCAGTGCAGGGCACTCACA
Organism: Salmo salar; assembly: GCF_965601325.2. Lineage (NCBI taxonomy): Eukaryota > Metazoa > Chordata > Actinopteri > Salmoniformes > Salmonidae > Salmo > Salmo salar. The sequence goes on from NC_138292.1 coordinate 44,308,345, forward strand.
GCGAGAGAGAAAGAGACAGTCAATTTAGATGGACTGCGTCTCATCTGGTTTTAACTTGTTAGATATTCACCCATATGGTGGCACTAGAGAGTTGCCATTCTCTGCTTTTCTAGTCCTCCTCTGACATGTGCTATCCTGACCCTGTAATTATACTGAAATCCTTTATCCTATTAGTTATCTTCTCATGCACTTGCATGTAGGCTACATGTATCTCTCATTTATCATGCCTATATCATATGGCACAAACAAGAGCATGCACACACGCACACACACACACACACACACACACACACACACACACACACACACACACACACACACACACACACACACACACACACACACACACACACACACACACACACACACACACACACACACACACACACCATCTTTAGGGTGGTGTTTGCTGATATTGTGACACACTTATTGACTCTATGGTGACCAAGATTAAGTGTTTTAATATGTTAAACACCTGGGGCTGTTACAGGAGAAGAAGCACAGAAACTCTCCTCTCCTCCCCCTAATTGTTCTCTATCCCCCTGTTTGTCTTCCTATCTTTCCCTTCGAGAATTCCACTTGTTCAGATACTGTAGTTAGCCCGGGCAATGTAAAGGAGTTACAGCGCCATCATGTTGTACTATAACACAGAGGTTGAGACATTCCTGCCCTCCTCTTTTTTTGGTAATGCAGTCCTGTAAAAAGCAGAAGAAAAAGAAATGCACTCTCCACAAGGGGAAATGTAGTTCCTAACTGAGGCAGAACTGTATATACACGCCTTGTGTTATAATGAAAGTTGTAAGCTGAGCCAAAAGCACATTATACAGGTCTTGCTGGGAATGAGAGCGGGAGGGGGGATAGGGGGGGGGGGGGGGGGGGGGGGGGGTGGGAGAGGGAGAGAGATGGAGAGAGAGTTAATTGTCCACACACACGCACACACGCACGCACGCACGCACGCACGCACGCACACACACACACACACACACACACACACACACACACACACACACACACACACAGCTTTAACACTGCTTACACCATTAACAAGATTACATCCTCCACCATAGAAGGGTATTGTGTAACAATGCAAACATAAGCTTGTCAGCACGTTCAAAGGGAATACAGTAGCATACTGGCAATGGAAAATAATAGGGTATTTATCATTAACAATATAGAGATTAGTGTGGTCTGCTTTGATAATGATTTCCCCAGTGAAACAAATGGCCCGGCATTATCCAATACATGTATGGAGCTCTTCCTTTTTTCAAAATGGATATTTGTGAAGATGTTTTTTTCATGCAGACATTACTGTATTGTTTTAATTCGAGGACCATTTCCCACCTATTCGCCTATTTTGAACTGGCAAAAAATGGTTTTAGGTCAATCGATTACATAAATGGTGCCCCATATGAGGAGAATTCCCTACATGAATGGTGGCCCTGTGTCAGGACCATCCCCTACATCTGTGCAAACGTATAAGCATCTAGAACTTCATACAAAATGCCATATGATTCAGTGATGAAGGACAAAATACCACGCATACTGTCACTGAAGGATAAAAGAGACATCTACAAAAGACAGTTTTCTGTAACAAACCTGTAACACAGCTAAAATAATGGCTCGGCAAATGAATGTGTCAGTGTGGAACTTTATCAATTACGTCTTCAAAGTGGAGGCTGCCTCTGAGGTGTGCTTCCACCTATTCTTCCTGTCGCATGACGCCGTAATAATACCCCCTCACTCGTTGGCTGGAACCTATTTGTATGCGTCTCTGTTCCCTATCCAGCACCGCGGCGTGGTCGGACGCTCTATTAATCTTTCTATATGAACGGTTACTCGGGCTGATGAAATTGGGACCAATGAGGCGAACCCCCAGCTCTTGGGATAGGGGTCATTCATCTTTATTTGATTCCTGGGTGACAGCGGAGCACTCCGATGACAGAGGTTAAGTCAGTGAGTGGCCGTTGCCTTCTTGTTTGCGCTTTCATGTTCCCCCCTTTAGCCATCTTCCTCCAGTAAAAATGAGTGGTGGGGGAGTGCGAGGGTCGTCTCATGTCAATTTCATGGGGGCATAAACCGGAACAACCGATAACTTTTGCCGCACGGCTAATTTCACCCCAGTCACCAGTGAGTTACATCTCAAACAAATATATACCGAAAGAGTTCTCCCTGATAATGTGTGACTCCTGGAGATCTGAGATTGACGGGAGAATACAACACGTTGCTGAACAACCCAGCTCCCTCTCTCTCATCCAGCATTTTCACAGTGTCATTTTGGGATTATTTCATTATTTGCCATGATCCATGACTGAAATTCATTTTGGCCCTGAGTGCTCCGAGAGAGAGCGCGTGTGACAAGCAGAGAGAGTGGGTGAAGCTCAGTAGAAAGAGAGTCTCACTTAGAAGATTAACTATTGAGCTATTTGAATAACCGAATGTGCTCTCGCAATAATCATCCTGGCATCGTTTGGGCAGTTATGGGATATCGTGTGTCACTGTCTAAGTATGTTGCGTCAGTGCAGTGTTTTTCTTGGACGACGTTGGTTTTGCTGTGCGGTGTGATTGTTTATTTGCAACGCCATGTTTAAATAATTAGCATTGTAGCCACGGCCTCACGACTGATATCAAATAGTCTGTTTCCATGCCGCTCTCTCATTAAACGGCGAGCTGATGCGGCCCGGGCTGGCGATGTTGTCATCGAGGAGCGGAAAGTGTCCAAGTCCTATCGGTGGTGTGTGCTTGTGTGTTGGTTCCCCCTCCAACACATCTTGGGTTAGTTCACTGGTCCTCCTCATGTTACAGAGACATTCAAGTCGCAGCGCAACAGGAAGAACCGCTACATTAGGTCCGTTACATTAATTAAGAATGTTTCATTTCTACAACGGAGCATGCGACGGAGGCATGAGTCATGGCGGCTCGTTTCCCCCATCCTATTTTTAAATAAAAAGGCGCCTCCTTAATGATTTGGCGCTGAGAAGCGAACACAATACCGTACTAATTTTCTATTGCGGACACAATATCAGCACTTTATAAATACTCTGAGTGGGAGTCACGTACAAGAGCGTGAATGATGAGGGTGAATAGGAGCCGCTGCTGAGTATTAACAACTCTGCCCCTGTAATAATTACACACGCAGGTGCCCGCGCACAAACGCACACACACACACACACACACGCACGCACACACACACACACACACACACACACACACACACGCACGCACGCACGCACGCACGCACACACACACACATTGTAGAAAGGTGATTATGTTTCCTTTCATCCTCTTACTCATGAATAAGCGGTATCCTAAATTGTGTCCGGATTTATCCAGTTACAGAAAAAAACACACTGCCCTAAAGGCGATTTGGGTTTTCCTATACTCCCCCTATCCAAAAACCATAATGCTAATTGTTACTGGTGTATCATATGCTTTCAAATTGTTAAGGAGGGGAACAAAAACTCGAGCAGAGTGGTTAAATGGAGCCCTCCAGCAGGCGTGTCAGCTCGTCAGATCCCATCGCACACATCTGACCGTCTGTGCATCAATTGCCTTTATTTTATACCTCATGGTAGGGGTGCACTGTAAACTTCTTAGACGTGGAGAGCTTCGCCGCTTGTCCCTTTTACGCACACACATGCACGCGCACACACACACACACACGCACGCACGCACGCACGCACGCACGCACGCACGCACGCACACACACACACACACACACACACACACACACACACACACACACACACACACACACACACATTAGTCTGCAGGGTACACTGGAGGCCCCACCTATGCCTGCCCAGCCCAGAGTATCCCTTACCTCCCATCTACTCCCACCTCCTCTTCCCCCCTGGAGTTGGACAGACAGGAGGAGACACTGATTGTTATGGTCCAAAAGCGTTTCCTTGGCAGCCGACCCAGCCATTGCTGTCTGTTCTCCGATGTTCCAGGCACAATAGATTATGGCCGTGGGACTGTTATGTGTCATTTGTGTTTACACAAACCTGCACACAGACATATTGCATATGCACTCACCCATTCAACCCCCAGTGTTAAAGGTCAAAGGTCAAAGTGGAATTATTTTGAGCAGATAAAAGAAATCAGGTGCCTGTATTGCATAGATGTTATGTAGGCCTAGTGTCAATCATTGAACCCTCATCCATGTACAAAATACTACATTTATTTATTTATTTTTATTTCACCTTTATTTAACAAGGTAGGCCAGTTCAGAACAAGTTCTCATTTACAACTGCGACCTGGCCAAGATAAAGCAAAGCAGTGCCACAAAAAGAACACAGAGTTACACATGGGATAAACAAATGTACAGTCAATAACACAATAGAAACATCTGTATACAGTGTGTGCAAATGAAGTAAGGAGGTAAGGCAATAAATAGGCCAATAGTGGCGAAGTAATTACAATTTAGCAATTTACACTGGAGTGATATATGTGCAGATGAGGATGTGCAAGTAGAAATACTGTTGTGCAAAAGAGCAGAAAAACAAAACAAATATGGGGATGAGGTATGGGATGGGCTATTTACAGATGGGCTGTGTACAGCTGCAGTGATCAGTAAGCCACTCTGATAGCTGACACTTAAAGTTAGTGAGGGAGATATAAGTCTCCAACTTCAGTGATTTTTGCAATTCGTTCCAGTCACTGGCAGCAGAGAACTGTAAGGGAAGGCGGCCAAAGGAGGAATTGGCTTTGGGGATGACCAGTGAAATATACCTGCTGGAGCACGTGCTACGGGTGGGTGTTGCTATGGTGACCAGTGAGCTGAGATAAGGCGGAGCTTTACCTAGCAAAGACTTATAGATGACCTGGAGCCAGTGGGTTTGGCGCCGAATATGTAGCGAGGACCAGCCATCGAGAGCATACAGGTCGCAGTGGTGGGTAGTATATAGGGCTTTGGTGACAAAACGGATGGCACTGTGATAGACTGCATCCAATTTTCTGAGTAGAGTGTTGGAGGCTATTTTGTAAATGACATCGCCGAAGTCGAGGCTCGGTAGGATGGTCAGTTTTACGAGAGTATATTTGGTAGCATGAGTGAAGGATGCTTTGTTGCGAAATAGGAAGCCAATTCTAGATTTAATTTTGGATTGGAGATGCTTAATATGAGTCTGGAAGGAGAGTGTATAGTCTAGCCAAACACCTAGGTATTTATAGTTGTCTACATATTCTAAGTCAGAGCTGTTCAGAGTAGTGATGCTAGTCGGGTGGGCGGGTGCGGGCAGCTATTGGTTGAAGAGCATGCATTTCGTTTTACTAGCATTCAAGAGCATTTGGAGGGCACGGAAGGAGTGTTGTATGGCATTGAAGCTCGTTTGGAGGTTTGGTAACACAGTGTCCAAAGAATTGCCAGATGTATACAGAATGGTGTCGTCTGCGTAGAGGTGGATCAAAGAATCACCCGCAGCAAGAGCGACATCATTGATAGATACAGAGAAAATAGTCGGCCCGAGAATTGACCCCTGTGGCACCCCCATAGAGACTGCCAGAGGTCCGGACAACAGGTCCTCCGATTTGACACACTGAACTCTGTCTGAGAAGTAGTTAGTGAACCAGGTGAGGCAGTCATTAGAGAAACCAAGGCTGTTGAGTCTGCCGATAAGAATACGGTGATTGACAGAGTTGAAAGCCTTGGCCAGGTCGATGAAGACGGCTGCACAGTACTCTCTTTTATCAATGGCGGTTATGATATCGTTTAGGACCTTGAGTGTGGCTGAGGTGCACCCGTAACCAGCTCGGAAACCAGATTGCATAGCGGAGAAGGTACGGTGGGATTCGAAATGGTCGGTGATCTGTTTATTAACTTGGATTTCAAAGACTTTAGAAAGGCAGGGCAGGATGGATATAGGTCTGTAACAGTTTGGGTCAAGAGTGTCTCCGCCTTTGAAGAGGGGGATGACCGCGGCCACTTTTCAATCTTTAGGAATCTCAGACGATACGAAAGAGGTTGAATAGACTAGAAATAGGGGTTGCAACAATGACGGCGGATAATTTTAGGAAGAGAGGGTACAGATTTTCTAGCCCATCAATGGTGATCCAGATTTTGCAGCTCTTTCAGAACATCAGCTGTCTGTATTTGGGTGAAGGAGAAGCGGGGGGTGCTTGGGCCAGTTGCTGTGGGGGGTGCATAGCTGTTGGCCGGAGTTGGGGTAGCCTGGTGGAAAGCATGGCCAGCCGTAGAGAAATGCTTAATGAAATTCTCGATTATCGTGGATTTTCAGTGGTGACAGTGTTTCCTAGTCTCAGTGAAGTGGGCAGCTGGGATGAGGTACTCTTATTCTCCATGGACTTTACAGTGACCCCAAAACTTTTTGGAATTAGTGCTGCAGGATGCAAATTTCAGTTTGAAAAAGCTAGCCTTTGCTTTCCTAACTGACTGTGTGTATTGGTTACTGACTTCCCTGAAAAGTTGCATATTGCGGGGATTAGTCGAAGCTAGTTCAATATGCCACAGGGTGTTTTTGTGCTGGTCAAGGGCAGTCAAGTTTATAGTGAACCAAGGGCTATATCAGTTCTACATTTTTTGAAAGGGGCATGCTTATTTAAGATGGTGAGGAAAGCATTTTTAAAGAACAACCAGGCATGATAACTTGTGTGAGATTGAGGGCATCTAGCTTGGATTGCAGGATGGCCGGGGTGCTAAGCATATCGCAATTTAGGACACCTAGCAGTACGAACTTTGACAATAGGTGGGGGGCAAGCAATTCACATATGGTGTCCAGGGCACAGCTGGGAGCTGAGGGGGGTCTGTAGCGAGGGACTTATTTCTGGAGAGATGGAATTTTAAAAGTAGAAGCTCGAACTGTTTGGGCATAGACCTGGATAGTATGACAGAACTCCGCAGGCTATCTCTACAGTAGATTGCAATTCCGCCCCCTTTAGCAGTTCTGTCTTGAGAGGAAAATGTTGCAATTGGGTATGGAAATGTCAGAATATTTGGTGGCCTTCCTAAGCCAGGATTCAGACACGGCTAGGACATCAGGGTTGGCGAAGTGTGCTAAAGCAGTGAATAAAACAAACTTAGGGAAGAGGCTTTTGATGTTGACATGCATGAACCCAAGGCTTTTTTGGTTGCAGAAGTCAACAAATGAGAGCGCCTGGGGACACACAGGGCCTGGGTTAACCTCTACATCACCGGAGGAACAGAGGAAGAGCAGGATGAGGGTCCAGCTAAAGACTATAAAGACTGGTCACCTAGTGCTTTGGGAACAGAGAATAAAAGGAGCAGATTTCTGGGCGTGGTAGAATAGATTCAGGGCATAGTGTACAGACAAGGGTATGGTAGGGTGCGAGTACAGTGGGGGTAAACCTATTCATTGAGTGACGATGAGATAGGTTGCAACTCTGGAGGCGCCAGTTAAGCTAGGTGCGGTCTCTGCATGTGTGGGGGGTGGGACAAGGGGTGAACAATGGGTGAAACAACAACGGGTTAACAGCTAGGACAACAACAACGGGTAAATGGCGATGAATGGGCAGAGAGGGTCAGTTAGCTGCACACAGGGCCTGAGTTCGAGGCTGTGGCCGACAGATAAACAAAATGAAGTACCGTGTTAAATGAACAGTCCAGTAGGCATCAGCTGTGTAGCCGAGTGATCATATGGTCCAATGAGCAGCAAAGATGAAACAGAAAGCCGTTCGTTAGTCGAATACTACGCAAGGCGAGTGGGAGACACGGTGTTCAGGAAGCTAGCAGTCCGGGGCTAGCAGATGGATCAACAACAACATCCACGACACAGAGGCCGAATTACGTCAGCAGACCAGCAGACCAGTCGTGATGGATCGGCGGGGCTCCGTGTCGACAAAGGGTCAGGCCAATTGACAAGAGAGGTATTGTAGTTGGTGTACTTTGTTTGCTAGCCGGGGCTAGCTCGAGGCTAGCTGGTGCATGCTTCTAGGCAAGGGCATTAGCCACAATAGCCACTCGGTAGCAACTAGCGAGCTGCGAAGATCAGGTGTAGAGGTCCAGAGCTTGCGGCAGGAATCCGGTGATGTAGTGGAAGAAAAAGCAGTCCGATATGCTCAGGGCTGATATTGTGCTGTGCAGACTGGCAGGTATTATCTGGGATACCGGGCTAAAGCGGCTGGAGTCCGAGCTAAAGGTAAAGACCTCTAGCAGTGGCTAACAATGACTAAAAGCTAGCAGCTAGTTAGCTGGCTAACCTCTGATAGAGGTTCGAGTTATAAGGTCTAAAAAAAATAGCAGATCTGTACCACATTGGGTGGGTTGCAGGAAGGTATATTTAATTTGAAAATGGAAAAAAGAGATTGAAATATAATGAAATGTATACAAAAAAAAGACAATATTTACATGGGACAAAAACAAACACGTCTTACTGCTCCGCCATCTTGGTTCCGCCATCAGGCTTTGAGGCAAGTAATTAATTTATCACATGGCTTTTTCATGCATTCTGATTTTGAGTTATTAATTCTGTTCCAGAGAAAAAGACCTGTGGTATTGATTTCTGTAAATGTCAGACCACTGTGCAGGTTACATCTGGAAGTACAGACCGTTTTCCCCTATCTGTCATTGTTGTGAAGTGATGGATTGCCGTTACTGAAGAGATAAGGTGTATGCCTGCATTCGTTTTTTACTCATGTATATGTCAGAGATGTTCTCATACCCTAGCTTTGTGAATGACATCATGATGCTGTGTGTGATGCAAACTCTTACTACATGTGTCTGTGTGTGAGGTTGAAGAGAGTTCTTGGATGTTGTGTAAAGGTGTGTTGGAACATTGGGCACTTCCTTTCACATGAGGTCCTGAACATTATAACAAGTGCATGCCTAATCAGTGTGCGCATCTGTGTTTGTGTGTGCACATGTGTGTGTGCATGTGCGTGTGTGTGTGTGTTTGCGTGTGGGCATGCATGTATGTGTTTGTGCCTGTGCCTGTACATGTGAGTGTGAGTGTTTAAGTGTGTGTCTGCGTGTATGAGTGTGTGTATGTGTTTGCTTGTGTGCGTGTGCGTGTGCGTGTGTGTGTGTGTGTGTGTGTGTGTGTGTGTGTGTGTGTGTGTGTGTGTGTGTGTGTGTGTGTGTGTGTGTGTGTGTGTGTGTGTGTGTGTGTGTGTGTGTGTGTGTGTGAGATCAGGGCAGCAGGACAGGCTTTGGCAGTGTGCAGAGGGGAAGCCTTGCCCTTTGAGGTTTGGTTGTTCTGACTGCACTGGGCCAGATGGGGATAATGGAATGTCATTCTGTCAGCTCCTTGGCTGATTAGGGAGTGTTTGTTATTTATTGATTGTCTTTCATGGTGAATTATCTATGCACAGGTCAGTGGCAGCATTTTATTCCCGAAGCTCTGATGGTTCGCTATCCCCATCCTCTCACAAAATCAATGAGCACAAATAAAATGGAATTTAAAAAATGGGGGGGGGGGGAATTAGCAGACATTTCAACACGGCCAGTGACATGCATATGTTAGCAGATGGCAGCATGAGGTCTCGATCCCGCTTAAACTTCGAATTTCCATAAAACCTCCCATTTCTGAACTTCTCACACAATTTAAGTGATACACTTCAGTTGAAGCGGCATCTTTTACATTTTCTATTGTCAAACTATCGAAACAATTAGCTTGAGTTAGCATATTCTCTGTGTTAGCTAGATATTACCAGAATACAATTTAAAAAACAAATTTTCTGATTGAAAACGGCCTATGTGGCATTGGTAGTAGTCATATACATATATTCTAGGCCCAAAATTGACGAAAAAGTATAAATAAGATAACTTTGGTCATATAGTCAGTATTTTTCAAAACAAGCATGTCGGAGATTTAGAGAATTGATGACATCTACGCCGGCCTATTTGAGGGTTGGGTTTGGTTTCAAGTAATGCCTACTAACACTTAGGTGTTTGTAAATTCTCTCTGTGAACGCACACTGAACGTTAGTTCTATGTTGGATATCTCTATCGGGCTAGTTAATAGGTCACGTCAATAATTTACTCCATGTAAAATGTCAACTATTTAAAAATCTCAGATCACCTGTAAAATGTAAAAATTCATATAAAATATTGAAAGCATTAAAGAAAACTAAAAGGCGTGCAACATTATTGTCCCAAGGACATTGTGTAATTTATTGATGGTCCCTAACTAGCCCCATATAGATATTCAACAACGACTTAGGTTGCACACTAATTGTACTGAATATAATTGGCTAAAGTTGGCTAGCTTCCTTGCTACTTCCAGAAACAAACGAGAAAACACCTCACCCTGACCATTTTACACGCCCTAGCAAAGCTTGTTAGACTATTTTCAAGTTATCTAGATGGGTGAGTGACTATAACTGTTTTGCAAAAGTGAATATACAAACACTTCCCAAGTGTGAAGACACACACAAGTAAAACCCAAATGAAAGCACGCCTCCATGACAAATCTCGTATGGAGGAGGAAAACCGAGGCAAGATTAGCCAGTTCAGCCGGTCTTAAAATTTCTAAGCATTCGTTCACAGGCAATCCATAGATGTTGCAAAATTCTCAATGACACAGTGAAGATGCTATTCATGCTAGTAAAGTGTGCATAACTCTCATCCCTCACCTCACACACCCATTCTCTCCAGCACTCTCTAAGCCAGACCCTCTCCATAGTTTGCGGTGTTTGGGTGGCTGAGATGGAAGTAACCTTGTTTATTAGATGACATCCGTCCTTTGTTAAAGAGCCAGAATGGTGCGGTGCGGCGGCTGTCTGTGGTGACGGGCAGGATTTCCCTTTAGCTTTCATTGGCCGATTGCTTTGAGGCTTTTTGTTTAGCCTGCTGGCGGCCATGTGATGAAGCCAGGTGGCGGCGCCGGCCCTCTTCATCGGGAGCATAGAAGGTGCCGTGTCGAGCCTCCCGTTTGGACTTTACGCCTGTCCACATCGCATTGACTTTCTGTCAGCGCCTCCCGCTTATTGTTTGTGTGTTTGATTAAATAAAGGGAGACAAAAAATGCAATTACTCAAGTTGGAGGAAACAGAATGTAGCCCATCATACAGATAATCACAGACTAATGTGACATACCATTGCCACAGCAACCAAAGACAAACTGAAGGCTCAGGAGAGAGACATAGAGGAGAGAGACACACTACAATTGTGACATAAAGGCAGACTGAACATTTGTGTTTTACAGTATGTGGTATGCATGTGTGTGTCTAGATATGTATGCATCTATAATGACTGCTGCATACCATGTGCCCTTATCTAGATCTGATTCATGTCAAACCTATTTTGAAAATGATAGTGAAGAGCGAAGGGCGGTACCGCAGGCAAAACCCCACACAGACACACAATGACTGCGGGTGGTATCTGTGCGTCGTGGACCTTCTTCTTAATCGGCACAGAGTAAAACAGCTTCCAGATGTCTGAGGTTCCTGCAGGCCCCGCCCAGCCCAGATGCCCAGTCTGCGAGGGGGTTCTGGGAGTGAAATTGTGCACATTCTGAGTAATCATTTAGTTCCCATCTTCCTGAAGGGGGAACTTTTATTAATAAAACCTTTTCATCTCTGTATCTTTGATTAGGATGGGAAGGGAGGGGAGGTGGGGATGGGGATAATGGTTAAGTCCTGTGAAGAGGAAAGGGGTGGGGCAATTGTCTGGGGGGGGGCAATTGGGTGTTTTTTTATAACATGTGTTAGAGTGGAAGGAAACCGGTGATAGAGAAAGAAAAGGACATCCTCTGTCGTAAGTGGTTCCAGTTCATGTTTTCTATTTTCTTAACATCAGTTTCTGGCCCAGTTTCTACCCTTTAGGCCCAGGAAGTCCCATGGGGCTTCTGTTACCCTCACTTGACCATGCCCTTTTATCTTAAAGGTAGACTCAGTCATATGATATGATCAAACACAGTGGGGTGACCTCCTGCTCACAGAAACAACAACAACATAAATCTGCCTAGACTCATACACTGTCATTGGCTCTTTCTAATGTGAGCAGAGGGCACATTCCGTTGTTGTTGATGTCAGTAATCAGGAAATGCCCCCCACTGTGTATGATGATGACATATTGCTGAGTCTTCCTGAGAAGTATGTAAATGTTTTGCTGAAAAGTACGCAAATGTATTTTTGACATGCTGACAGATCACATAAGGATATTAATTTACTTTCCAGGCTCAGATAGAGTTGTCATTGTCTGTCATCCCCTCTGACAACACTAAGTAGATAATCATAATGCTTAAGTACCAGGGCTCCTTCGAATAGACAGGTAAACAAATAGATCAGGAGATGCGTTGGGGGTTGGGTAGGTCTGATTATACAAGAAACCCCTCAGCTCTGGTTTTGGGACAGTTGCAGGGAGGGCCTCGTGGTTCCTTGATTCCCAATTCAACACTCGCCTCTGCCACGGCCAGGTGTCACTTTGCATTTGCAGCTACTTCCAGATGCTGACATGCTCCAAGGCATATAGGATTCCATTATTTTCACTCATATGAGAGTGCCACGCTTGATTTCTGGAGAGCTGTCATGAGCGCCATATAAGCCATGTGGCATTTCGGGCATTTTGCTTTCTCCCTATCAAGTTGCTCACCTTGAAAATGTGTGTATAACTACAGTATCCAGCTGAGAGACTAGTTCAGAGTAAAAATACCAGAAACGGATATTGCCGAGAAACAGATCACTTTATCAATCGAAAGCGTACTGCGTAAGCCATTCATCAACATCTTGGTAATGTGAAGATGTAGTGAAGATGTAGACTTATAACTATTACAGTGTTCTTATCAGTCGAAAGATCACTTACTTGACTGCAAATAGCATAAAAGACAAATCGACCGTTATGTTTCAGAGTAGGTTGCTCATAAAGTGTAACTATCGGCTAATTGACATGATCAATTTTAGAAGTACATTATTGTATGGGCTTCATATCTTTTAAACTTATTTTATTGCCCTGTTTTTCTGAAACTGTGCCAGACTTACTTAGCTAATGCAATACCATGCAGTCAGGCTTAGTACACTCTCTCCCTCCGTGTGCTTTTGATATCTGCAGCACCAACACCAATGGAGTTCATTAATTAAACAGTGCCTGTAAATCAGACATTTCATTTCAATTTCATTTTAGGGGGTTGTGCATTCATAATTAAAAAGATACATTTATGACTTATAAACATTACAATAATGAATCTGCTTGGGGCAGAGGGTTTTACAAAGATTATTTCCATTATGTTCTATTTTGTTTGGCGCAGATCACAGGCAGCAATATAACACAGTGAAGTTGATTAAGATGTGCTTAGTGGATTAACAGATATCGTTCCTCAGGCTACTCATAAAGAATAAAATCAATCTTTCCCTTTCTACTAAAGCCTTGGGATCACCCGTCCAGCTTTAACAGACTATGATTCATGAGTAGGCTTCCAAACATGTAGATCTAAGAGATTAAATGATGTGTAAGATTATCTAAATGCGGATAAAATTCATGTTTACAGTGCTTGTTTTTTAATAAATTGCGATTACAGAGAAAATCATGCACAATATCTAGCGGTAGGCCTATATCATGTATCAGCTTTTAATTTCAGATGAAATTCCAGGATTATTCAACTGTAGCCTTCATGTGCAAAATGTCCCGTCCAAGATGTTCTACATGTCCCAGTATGGTATCCTATCGAAGATGCCATATTGTTCAGTTGAATAACATTTTGCTAAGCAGGTGATGTCCAAATTGCAATCAAATCAGTGTGGGTCTTGACTCTCAGCTATAAAATCTCAGCCAAACTTTGCAACCTTAGAAAGACATTGAACTTGTTTCATGGTGAGTTGACAACGGATAAGCACTTCAGCAGTTAGCAGTCCGACAGAAAATGGGGAGTGTCAAGCTGTATGCCAAATCAAGACAGATCCTACTCCGAAATGTGTTTAAGCATTGTACCGATTTAACTTTTCTCGTTTCACTTCTTCTTCCCTCTCCTCGGTGCTCTCCGGGCCAAGCTGAGGGAATTAGCCATTATGATGGCTCCTCCTAGGCCCGCTCTGGGCTCTCGACTCAGAGTGATGGGCAGAGAAGTCTTTGCCATTTTCGTCACCTGTCGAGGCTTCTGGGTAATAACATGGCTATGTGTCTGGCAGGAGACGGAGAGGAAGGGGGCAAGAGGTGCGAGGCAAAAACAAACAAACACAGAGAGGAATACATTGCGGCGAACAAAAGCATTAGATATATGCAGCCATGCAGAGATTGCTTGTCGTTGGGGTCAGTTGTGATTTTACAAGGGAAGGCTTTGATTGGCATATGTGTATATAGGCTATACGTTGCTTCTACATGCATAGCAATGGCAGCTGCTGTAGTACGTAGAGGAGAGGCAGAGGAGAGGAAGAGCGAGTGTTGGGCTAAAAGGGAGGAGGTGTTGGATTGATTTCCTTCCACTCCCTCAGCATGAAAAGGTCACGTTGATCAATGCTGCATAAATGGGTCTGTATTAGGATCATATCGGGTCATTTTACTGTTTAATGATGAAATATTAAATATTGGGTGGGTAAGATTGCAGTCATTAGTGAGCACTTTCAATTATAGCCCTTTAATTAATTTGAACCTGACCCCAAGTCCAATACTTTTGAGTAGGCTGACTTAAAAGGGCTCTCTAGCGAAACCACAACCTCTCAGCCAAATGTATCCACTTACTGACTGATAGATACACTCCGGTCTTAAGTCATAGACTCAAACTTTGCTCTTCTGGAAATAGGCCTACCGTACGTACAGCAGCGACAGTACATATATATTATCCATCAGGACTCATTCAAACATGCCCCGATAAATGGGATACCTGTAATATTGAAGTAGAATAGTGGAGTATTGCATTATATTCATCAAACGTTAACGGTCAAGTTACAATGTCCGATACATCAAAAGATACATCAAAGAATTCAACATCAAAGTGTTTATGGTTTTGAATCTGAACGCACGTCGGCCTCCGAGTGACGCAGTTCAGTAAGTCGTAAAACGGCTTACGTTAACTTCGTAAGAAGTACCTTATCACTCTCAAACCTCACAGTCATTTTCAAATCCTAACTTTCCCATTCAAGCTTTCATTAAATGAATCAGGAATCGGTCATGAAGGCGAATTAGGCAATATTTCGGAAGAATCACGCCTAGCATGAGTTCATTTTCAGTAAATGACCAGTAGGAGATCAGTAGTAGTGAGATGGTAAAGCATTATAGATACTGCGGGGTATGGAGAGGGCAGTAGGGGGACTAAAAGCACTCTAACGACATGTTCGGACTCGTGTTTCCTAATGATGCAGGGGTTGATTAATTATGCTCTATATTGGTCATAATTATACAGCCACTGACTAGACTATGGCCGAGCACTCTCCTCTCTCTTCTCTCTCCTCCATCCCCCTTTCTCCATGACTTGAGTTTCAGCGGATCCAACACACGCACACGCACACACACACACACACACACACACACACACACACACACACACACACACACACACCACACACACACACACACACACACACACACGTGAGCTTTTTAATGTGTTTCTTTATATATTTATTTATTTATTTTTGCCACTTTGGAAAGTTAGTGAAGAAATGAGAGCTTGCTGATCTCACAGCCTTGTCTGGAAACTGAATAAGACACTTATGCATTTGATAGTGGGATCTAGATTAAATTAACAAAAAATAAAAAGATTAGCATTTTGAGCGTCCACCCAGTCTCATGTTGATAACCAGTCATTTTCTCTTAGAATAATAATTTACAGTAACCCTGTGTCGCTACTCGCTAGCTACTTGGATAGGTAGTTAAATAATGCAATACAAGGTGGGAGTAGTACCTCTGTAATTAATAAGGTTGCATCTTTTCCTGGAAGGAAGTGTTTTCCTTGAAAGACACTGTCTAGGCTAAATGACTTCATTGGCCCACGGACTTGTCTTACTTGTCCGTAAGGCTGATATTTGTCATTTCTCAAAATTGTTTACTTGATCTATCTAATTTATTTCTTAGTATGTGAACTGTATTCCTATGGTCTAAGGAGTTTAACATTAAGATTCCTATGAAATTACTTATACAGTATATGTATAATTATTTGTTTTTCTTGGGTTTATATTGACATTGTTTGTGATTTGTGTTTTCAAAAGGATTATGTCAGAGATGATCGGCATTTGCGTCTGGACTGTGTATCAGTCAGAAGTTTTATATATGTGTATATAGTTTATGTAATGCATGATCAAGTCGATGCTTGATGGTGAAAAGTAATTTACCTGGCCATTTATTGAAAGGGCCCACCATATTATGAAGAAATATTTACACCAATCAAGCCACGCTCTTCTGTAAGGTCAGAAGCCTAGTAATCAGGCAAAATTACTTATTGTATTTTTCCTATGATCTATACAGGTTCTAAGGTGTAGGACCTTTTTTCTAAGGTGTTCTAAGGGTTCCAAAAGGGGCTTTTAGCTGTCCCCATAGGATAACCATTTTTGGTTCTAGGTAGAACCTTTTTTGGTTCCAGGTAGAACTATTTTGGGTTCCACGTAGAACCCTCTGGGGAAAGGGTTCTACATGGAACATAACAGGGTTCAACCTGGAACCAAAAATGGGTTTTAAAAGGGTTATCCTATCCCCAAATCCCCCACCAGAGAACCCTTTTAGGTTCTAGATAGCACCTTTTTTTCTAAGAGTGTAGTCAAGGCCTCAGTACTCAATAGGTTTCCTTTGGAGAAGTGATCTCTTCTCTGGGCATGTGTAAAAAGGCCTGAGAGCCATGGACACAAGACAGGAGGTCATTTTATTTGAGGTAAGCAGAGTCAGTGCTTGATTTAATAAATCTCTATGAGATGCTACCGTTCAACGTCCTGAAAGGAGGAGGTGAGGTAATCTTGGGACGTCTTAATTCCTTGACATAAACATAACACACAGATTAATGAAGCTCGGGGAGATTGTGAAGAAGGGAAAAGATTGCTTATCGATCCATATAAAAAAAAATCATGCTAATCCTGACCAGGAGACAGAGTGTCTGGTATCAGAGTTAATAATCTGATTTCTAGGCTGTCTGGGACAATTCCGGCCAGCATGAGGGCCTAATCAGAGCACCCCTCTTCCCATCTCAGAGATGCTGCTTGGCCAAGCCACACGTCCCCCTCCTCTGACCCCGTCCTGCCCCCCTCCCCCCCCCCCTCGTGGCCCATGGCACCTGCCACCAGCAGGACAGTGATTGAGGATATGATAGAAACAGGTTGACAAATGAAATGTTTTACATTTCAGAGGAGATTTGCACTGCAGCGGTGAGGTTGGAGCGGATGGTTTGTTCAGTGGTGGTGGTGGTGTTGGGAGTGCACCCGTGACCTTCTGAATGTGTGCTCATATTTCCATAGGTTCCCCCAACGCTAGGATACATTTTCCCTTTTATTTGACCCCCGAGTTGTTGCTTGTGACAAACGTTGTGGGACAAGATGTGTAGAGTGATGGCTGTGTAATATGCAATTCCTGCTATCATCCAACTGATCTGTTACAATTTTATTGATCTATACTGAACAAAAATATAAACGCATCATGCAACAGTTTCAAAGATTTTACTGAGTTACAGTTCATATGAGGAAATCAGTCAATTTAAATAAATACATTAGGCCCTAATCTATGGATTTCACATGACTGGGAATACAAATATATCTGTTGGTCACACATAACTTAAACAAAATGGGCCTCACAATGGACCTCAAGATCTCGTCAGAACATTTCTGTGCGTTCAAATTGCCATCGATAAAATGAAATTGTGTTGGTTGTCCGTAGCATATGCCTGCCCATACCATAACCTCACCGCCACTATGGGGCACTCTGTTCACAACATTGACATCAGCAAACCGCTCGCCCACACAACACCATAAATGTGCTCTGCGGTTGTGTGGCCGGTTGAACGTACTACCAAATTCTCTACAACGACGTTGGAGGAGGCTTATGGTAGAGAAATTCAAATTAAATTATCTGGCAACAGCTCTGGTGGACATTCCTGCAGTCAGCATGACAATTGCACGCTCCTTCAAAACTTGACAAATGTGTGACCTTGTGGTCTTTTATTGTCCCCAGGACAAGGTGCATCTGTGTAATGATCACGCTGTTTAATCAACTTCTTCAGCTCATGAAACGTGGGGCGAACACTTTACATGTTGCATTCACATTGTTGTTCAGTATATATTTGATTTTATTACTGTATAGTCTTTCCTGTGGCTCAGTTGGTAGAGCATGGTGTTTGCAACGCCAGCATGGTGTGTGGGTTCGATTCCCACGGGGGGCCAGTACAAAAAAAAAATGCAAGAAATGAAATGTATGCATTCACTACTGTAAGTCGCTCTGGATAAGAGGGTCTGCTAAATGACGTAAATGTATAGCAGCAATTAATATTATACAAACACTTTACATGTTGAATTAATATTTTTGTTCAGTGTACAATAAACAACAAAACAGCAAAGAAACATTTAAAAAAATATATGACATTTTTGAGTGCCTCACTATGTTTGTGTTTAATGTGATTATTATAGACTGATGTAAGTTGCCTAAAATGCACAGTCATTATGATGCCGCATTGCATATTTACACACAGTTAGTCTGGTTTGTACCAATACTTACCCAGTAAGCATAGTCTAGCTAAGCAATGGTTGGTCCTCCTGAGCAGAAATGTTTCCTAAACAGTAGAAAGGAGAGGTTGAGAAGAGACCACTGTCTGTTATATCTCTGCCCCCTGCAGCACAGGAAGTGGGCGCAAGCGGGCGCCCTGAAGGGAGCAAGCTGATGTGTCTTAGTTAGGCTAATATCCTCGCCTCACATTTTTCTCTATTAAATCTTAATCACAGACTCGTCGAGTGTCACTTGACATTTGCATTTCGCCGCGCAGAGCCCAGACGCTCGGTGGTACTCAGCGATTCGACAGGCTCTTTCTCTCTCCAGCAGTCCTTTGTTCACTCACTAGATCCTCATCTTCAACAGGGCCAGTGCAGCATATCTGTTCAGATTGGATTTTCCTTACTGCATGTATGGTTTTATTACATCGACAATAATTATTATATGCATCAAAAAGCCATATCAGAGTCAGTTATTCTCTAACTATGGTACTTTTGATCATTGGCCCCAAATCACAGTAATATTGCATGCAATATATTTCCCAAGTTACAAATAATACACATTAATATTATATTGAACTCAATCCAGTGTCCTAATATTTTGGAGTTTGGAGGTTTCTTAAGAGAGGTTACTCTCTCCCTCTCTCTCTCTCTCTCTCTCTGTTTCTCTGTCTCCGCAGGAGACAAATGAAATGTGAAGGCAGACAGGAGAGAGAGAAATGACAAAGGCGTGTGAAAAGAACCAGTCAACGCTGCTTTAACTTCTCTCAATAATCAATCTCCTCATCTTGATGTTTACAAAAAATAGTCAATAACTGGAGAGAGGTGTTTGTGATTGGCTTTGATTTCCCCCTCAGTCTAAATCAGACATTATTGTTTCTCTCCCTCTTGATATGACACTGATAATTGGTGACGGAGACAGGGACTGTCCACATTGACAAAAGTCATGAAGGTCCTTCTTCCAATGTCATTACCTCTGCCCTCTTCTCTGTTATCCCTCCCTACGATACCGTCAGCAAACTAGGCCTATATCCCCTGTTCCCATCGAGCCATATCAATAGTCACCCAGTCTACCATCAGTGGTGCACCCTGACCCCTTTAACCACACCCATCATCACTATCTGTGTTTACATTACCTCCACTCTTGATCTTTGCCTTTCTATGATAATGTGGAGAAAATCAGAATAAGGAACAAACTCTTTTTGTACACCAGGATGTTATTTTGGGGCATCATTGTGTATTCGAAAGGCAGAATTAAACATAGAGAGGGTGTGTGTGTGTGTGTGTGTGCGTGTGCGTGTGTGTGTGTGTGCGTGTGCAGAGCCCTTCTCACACTCAGTGCAAGAAACAACAATAATGTGGCGATAATGTTGCCAATAAACAAACAAACAAACACACAGGTACTCATAAGCTGCATCTGTTTGCGACAGCATAATGATCTGTTGCAATGGCCTGGTTTTCCATTGTACTGTGGCCTTGTCATCGCAGCTCAGGGGAAGACTTATCCTTACGAGAGGCTTAGAGGAGCCCTGTTCAGATCCGACAGGATTAGGCCCAGGCTAATACACTGGGTCAACAGCATGTTTCTGCTAATGAGACAGGTGTACAGTGCTTACTCCTGGGCTCTCCACGTAGCGGAGGCTCAAACAAAAGCTGATATCATCCCACTCGGCTTAGCTCCCACTCATCTAATATCCCCCTGTAGTAAATGCACCGACTGTGGCTGTATCATCCCTAACACAGTCATCCACCAAGCACAGGGGCTGTTCCACGTGGATTGTACTGACTGTGTTTACGCCTCAGGAATGAAAGGAATGCCTCCCCAGACAGTACACGTTTTGGGGCGATTTCAAATGTAATTGTCTTTCTTTGTCGTTATAGTAAAAACCCAAATGTATGCAAATAAAATAGACAATAGGTGAGCTTAACTGAAAATGTGCCATGATTTGTGAGTCAAATGCAGGAAGGGTCACTTGGATCCGTGGCCTATTGTGAGCGGTGTGGAGGCATTCACGCACTGGCATTTCTTTCCCACACTTTGTGTTCGTTGTACCCTTCCCCCATAGCCCCTCCTCTAGGTCATCCCGCTTGTCAAAACATTAGTGAAATCCTATTTTCCTTTAATAAAGTATAGTCCTGTCCTGCCGACGTATGCTTGGATAATATGTCATATGCTGTCTTTGTTCAGAATGGTGCCCCACTGATGTTTTTAGGCAGTGAGAAAATTGCCTTATTGAAACACGTTGTTTGGAGTGACTACAATGCCACAGTCAGAGCAGGCATTATGCACATGACATATTCAGGACCTCGGAGTGGGAAAACTATGAATATAAAGTAATCACTGAAGGCACCATGTTTCCCATCCATGATAGCTTTGCTTTTCCCCTAACCTTTGTCAAATATGATGATTTCATGATTTTAGAGTTGTACGGTATTTTTTCCCCCAGGCTGGATGCATCTACACTGAACAGTTTCTATCGTAAGGCTCCGTTCTTTTCCATCTTACGTCGCCTACTATACAAATGGAGCTAAGGTAAAATAAGTTCAGTTCGGCGGCTATGTGCTCTGATAAATCAAGTAGTTTCCAATTAGAATCTATGTTGAAATTGAAATCCTGTTCTTGTTTAATGGCAAGAAATGACACCCCAACATCCCCATCTGTACAAGTACTTTATGTAAGCCTAATGGGCCAATCAGTGTGTGTGATTGTTTGTGTGTGTGTGGCTGCACATGCATGCCTGTTCGTGTGTGTGTGTGTGTGTGTGTGTATGTGTGTGTGTGTGTGTTTGTGTGTGTATGCGTGTCTGTATATGTGCCTGTATGTGTGTATGCGTGTGTGTGTGTGTGTGTGCGCTGGGAAGTTGTATTGGCAGTGTAAACAGAAATACTAAGCTACCCCAAGAGTGCACTTTCTCTGAGCGAAGCGCAATGATGTACATGTTTATTACAATTTCAGACAAAATGCTAATGTCATTAAACAAATGAGGTTTAGGCAAATTAGCCGGCAATTTAATATTCGCAGAGCCTATGATATAGGGCATCATCATGTTACGAAACACTGGGCTGAAGTATCATCGTGGGCCGAGGCTCCCATCTCAGCCGCTCTCTTGAGAATATTTGTAATTAGCATCATTTGCCTAATACTTCAGGTTAATTAGAATATTTAATTGAATAGCTCTAATCTTCGGAGATGACTATATTATAATCAAATTAGCAGAACCACAAGGCTGGTTATGGACTGTGGCAGACTGCCGGGCTCCTGTTCTCCGTTGAACATTCTCACATATCTAATGGTCCATTCCAACTCAGCCATCAACATTTGATTATTTCTAAACAACAAAAACAAGTGTAAAGGAAGAGATGATAAAGGAAACTGCTTGCGGTCCCATATGGCATATTGGTGAGCGTACTACTCACTCAGTGTGAAGCAACAGAGACCGCACCCTTGAGACCGGGGAAAGGAGTAAACTCAAGTCGTCCTCTCCTCCACTCCCTCACTCCCCCACTTCTCTGCAAAGTGTTTGCAGCAGTGACCAGATGAGACCATATGTATAAGAGGTTTCTAGAGAACTATTACTATTTGTAGTAGTCAGGACTATAATCAGGGCCCATATTAATAAAGCACCTCAGAGGAATGCTGATCTAGAATAAGGTCCTTGCCTCCATATGTATCATAGTCTTAAAATACAAAGCAAATTCTAGATCAGCGCCCATGTGGTTTTGCTATAATTACAAAAGTCCCCAATCCCATGATATTCATACTGTCATGTAATGTTGACTTTTGGACCCTTGAGAATGATTGCAGACTTGAGAATGGATGGAGACACATAAATTAGACAGAGGTTTGACAGGCTTACACTGTTCAGAAAATGAATAGGTTGGGGTACATAAAACATAACATCTTCATGAGGGATGGGCAAAATTCAATTATCACATGTACTGTATCATATACTCCCCTCCATACTATACTGTATGTATTTGTAGAGTGAATCTAAATAATTTTAATTTGGCTCTTAAATAGAATCTTTCCGCTTTTATTTGTGGGTATTTTCATTCAAACAGTATCTGTTTTACCGTTTATAAATGAAAGCATTTTTACATACACTACCGTTCAAAAGTTTGGGGTCACTTAGAAATGTCCTTGTTTTTGAAAGAAAAGCAATATTTTTGTCCATTAAAATAACATAAAATTTATCAGAAAGACAGCGTAGATATTGTTAATGTTGTAAATGACTATTGAAGCTGGAAACGGCGGATTTTGAATGGAATATCTACATATGTGTACAGAGGCCCATTATCAGCAACCATCACTCCTGTGTTCCAATGGCACGTTGTGTTTGCTAATCCAAGTTTATCATTTTCAAAGGCTAATTGATCATTAGAAAACCCTTTTTCAACTATGTTAGCACAGCTGAAACCTGTTGTTCTGATTAAAGAAGCAATAAAACTGGCCTTCTTTAGACTAGTTGAGTAGCTGGAGCATCAGCATTTGTGGGTTCGATTACAGGCTCAAAATGTCCAGAAACAAAGAACTTTCTTCTGAAACTTGTCAGTCTATTCTTGATCTGAGAAATGAAGGCTATTCCATGCGAGAAATTGCCAAGAAACTGAAGATCTCATACAACGCTGTGTACTACTCCCTTCACAGATAAGCTCAAAATGGCTCTAACCAGTTTGCTCTTTAACAGGGAGGCTCCGGTGCACAACTGAGCAAGAGGACAAGTACATTAGAGTGTCTAGTTTGAGAAACAGACGCCTCACAAGTCCTCAACTGGCAGCTTCATTAACTAGTACCCGCAAAACACCAGTCTCAATGTCAACATTGAAGAGGCGACTCCTGGATGCTGACCTTCTCATCTACTCACTTAGAAAGAAAATTACTCCCATCATCATTCACCATTCAGTTACTATTGGGTAAAACAACCAAAACAAACTGAAAATGCGTCCAAGTAGATTGTATAGTCACAAGCTTGATGTAATCATTGCGTGCAGGTAATATGGGACAATACTAAACTTTTGACTACTTTAAAAGACTAGAAGTGAATTTCTCCAAATACTTATGACTTCTTCACACTGGGGGGACTAGACACATAAAATGCTTTTATTTTCTAAACGGTAAAACAGTATGAAAATCCCCTGACGTCAAATGTGAATTCTGTACTGTCGCCTCAAAACCAAAATGCTGGAGTATAGAGACAAATTTTAAATGTTCGCTTCACTGTCCAAATACATATGGAGGGGAATGTATAATAAACACAAACTCACGCTCGTGTTCATGCACATTCTAAGAAGTCGTCACTCCCCGCAGTAGAGACAAACAAACCAATAAATTCAGAGGAGCTAAATATTACAGTGCATTCAATTGCACAAACAGATGGTAGCTAAATTAAATGAAATTGCATATACATTATGGCCGCATTATCCTAGCTTCATGGCTCTGCACTAATTGAAGTGATTATAACGCCTACCTTTCTGCTTTATAATGATGTAAATTAGTCCATTTAGAGTGAGACGTGTTACATTTGTCCTCATCAGTATCTTGTGTTGAAAGTGATCATTTTTGACAGTTCCATATGTTTCAGTAACAATATTTCTTCTTGGTTGAGTTTTCTTAAGTTTTATTGAGTATTTCTGCACCAATGTTCTTGTATATCTACAAATAAACCCTCGTCGCAAATAGGTAGCCATATGCTATGAAGAAAGAGAATGAGATTGTTGGAAATATTCCTTAGGCTTTGCTCTAATTTGTTTTCCTGCTCATTGCATTGCATTGTGGCTATATTAAAATTATAATGAATTAAGGTGTCATTAATTCAAGCCATTGCTTTCCTCATCCACAGAAATTAAAACATAATCATGACCATAGTACCATAACAGAGTTAAATTTGTCCCTGGGCCCTGAAGATACAACAGACGGCTACATGCACAGGCCCCATGTATCCATTGTTTGTATGTCAATGGGAGCTATTTGGCTAGCTTGCTCATAGACTGTATCTAACACTCATTACCCATACATGCTGTTTCCCTATTCAATCAAATAACGCTTGAAAAACTGTCTGTTTGACACCCATTAGCAATGACAAAAGTCAGAAACAGTGGCAAGATGTATTTATGTAGCTAACGTTAGGATATGTGCAGGCTGGGGTGCTAACTAGCTATGGAAGAAGCTGCAGTAGCTAGCTAACATCAGCTTTGTAGCAGCCGTGTTAAAGGAACCAGCAAGCAAGCTGAGCTTGCATGTTTAAGTAGTCAATACCTTAGATATAGTAGCCCGCCTAGTTCTCTTCTCCTGCCAGTTTCTCCCTTACTCTCTAACCATGTCTTGACTGGAAAGGGGAGATTTATGGGGCAGCTATAGTTACACAATCCAATAATACGTTTTTTTTTTAATCCAATAGAAAAGCCTATCAAATTTTAGAATCTATCCTATGGGATTTTATTCTATAGGACTGGTTCCAAAATCTGATAGGATTTTCTATTGGATTCTAAAAGTGTTGTATTTTTTATTATTGGAATCCTATAGGATGTATTGATTATATTGGAATCCTATAGGCGTCCAATAGGACTGCTTCCAAAATTGGATCAGGTTTTTCTATTGGATTTTTGTATTGGAATCCTAAAGTAGCTAAGCAATAAGGCCCGGGGAAGTGTGGTATATGGCCAATATACCACGGCTAAAGTCTGTTCTTATGTACAACACAGAATTACATTTACATTTACGTCATTTAGCAGACGCTCTTATCCAGAGCGACTTACAAATTGGTGCATTCACCTTATGATATCCAGTGGAACAACCACTTTACAATAGTACATCTATATCTTTTTGGGGGGGAAGGGATAATCCTATCCCAGGTATTCCTTAAAGAGGTGGGGTTTCAGGTGTCTGGTGGTGATTGAGGTGGTGATTGACTCCGCTGTCCTGGCGTCGTGAGGGAGCTTGTTCCACCATTGGGGTGCCAGAGCAGCGAACAGTGTTGACTGGGCTGAGCGGGAACTGTGCTTCCGCAGAGGTAGGGAGGCGAGCAGGCCAGAGGTGGATGAACGCAGTGACCTTCTTTGGGTATAGGGACTGATCAGAGCCTGAAGGTACGGAGGTGCCGTTCCCCTCACAGCTCCGTAGGCAAGCACCATGGTCTTGTAGCAGATGCGAGCTTCAACTGGAAGCCAGTGGAGTGTGCGGAGGAGCGGGGTGACGTGAGAGAACTTGGGAAGGTTGAACACCAGACGAGCTGCGGCGTTCTGGATGAGTTGTAGGGGTTTGATGGCACAGGCAGGGAGCCCCGCCAACAGCGAGTTGCAGTAATCCAGACAGGAGATGACAAGTGCCTGGATTAGGACGTGTGCCGCTTCCTGTGTGAGGCAGGGTCGTACTCTACGAATGTTGTAGAGCATGAACCTACAGGATCAGGTCACCGCCTTGATGTTAGCAGAGAATGACAGGGTGTTGTCCAGGGTCATGCCAAGGCTCTTAGCACTCTGGGAGGAGGACACAATGGAGTTGTCAACCGTGATGGCGAGATCATGGAACGGGCAGTCCTTCCCCGGGAGGAAGAGCAGCTCCATCTTGCCGAGGTTCAGCTTGAGGTGGTGATCTGTCATCCACACTGATATGTCTGCCAGACATGCAGAGATGCGATTCGCCACCTGGTTATCAGAAGGGGGAAAGGAGAAGATTAATTGTGTGTCATCTGTGTAGCAATGATAGGAGAGACCATGTGAGGATATGACAGAGCCAAGTGACTTGGTGTATAGCGAGAATAGGAGAGGGCCTAGAACTGAGCCTTGGGGGACACCAGTGGTGAGAGCACGTGGTGCGGAGACAGATTCTCGCCATGCCACCTGGTAGGAGCGACCTGTCATGTAGGACGCAATCCAAGAGTGAGCCGCTCCGGAGATGCCCAACTCGGAGAGGGTGGAGAGGAGGATCTGATGGTTCACAGTATCAAAGGCAGCAGATAGGTCTAGAAGGATGAGAGCAGAGGAGAGAGAGTTAGCTTTAGCAGTGCGGAGAGCCT
The DNA here is from genome assembly GCF_965601325.2 of Salmo salar. Classification (NCBI taxonomy): domain Eukaryota; kingdom Metazoa; phylum Chordata; class Actinopteri; order Salmoniformes; family Salmonidae; genus Salmo; species Salmo salar. The sequence continues at coordinate 44,334,882 of NC_138292.1, forward strand.
CCGTGACACAGAGAAGAGCAGTCTCAGTTGAATGACCAGTCTTGAAACCTGACTGATTTGGATAAAGAAGGTCATTCTGAGAGAGATAGCAAGAGAGCTGGCCAAGGACGGCACGCTCAAGACTTTTGGAGAGGAAAGAAAGAAGGGATACTGGTCTGTAGTTGTTGACATCGGAGGGATCGAGTGTAGGTTTTTTGAGAAGGGGTGCAACTCTCACTCTCTTGAAGACGGAAGGGACGTAGCCAGCGGTCAAGGATGAGTTGATGAGCGAGGTGAGGTAAGGGAGAAGGTCTCCGGAAATGGTCTGGAGAAGAGAGGAGGGGATAGGGTCAAGCGGGCAGGTTGTTGGGCGGCCGGCCGTCACAAGTCGCAAGATTTCATCTGGAGAGAGAGGGGAGAAAGAGGTCAAAGCATAGGGTAGGGCAATGTGAGCAGGACCAGCGGTGTCGTTTGACTTAACAAACGAGGATCGGATGTCGTCAACCTTCTTTTCAAAATGGTTGACAAAGTCATCCGCAGAGAGGGAGGAGGAGGGGAGGAGGATTTAGGAGGGAGGAGAAGGTGGCAAAGAGCTTCCTAGGGTTGAGGCAGATGCTTGGAATTTAGAGTGGTAGAAAGTGGCTTTAGCAGCAGAAACAGAGGAAGAAAATGTGGAGAGGAGGGAGTGAAAAGATGCCAGGTCCGCAGGGAGGCTAGTTTTCCTCCATTTCCGCTCGGCTGCCCGGAGCCCTGTTCTGTGAGCTCGCAATGAGTCGTCAAGCCACGGAGAAGGAGGGGAGGACCGAGCCGGCCGGGAGTATAGGGGACATAGAGAGTCAAAGGATGCAGAAAGGGAGGAGAGGAGGGTTGAGGAGGCAGAATCTGGAGATTGGTTGGAGAAGGATTGAGCAGAGGGAAGAGATGATAGGATGGAAGAGGAGAGAGTAGCAGGAGAGAGAGAGCGAAGGTTGCGACGGCGCAGTACCATCTGAGTAGGGGCAGAGTGAGTAGTGTTGGAGGAGAGCGAGAGGGAAAAGGATACAAGGTAGTGGTCGGAGACTTGGAGGGGAGTTGCAGTGAGATTGGTAGAGGAACAGCATCTAGTAAAGATGAGGTCAAGCGTATTGCCTGCCTTGTGAGTAGGGGGGGACGGTGAGAGGTTGAGGCCAAAAGAGGAGAGGAGTGAAAAGAAGGAGGCAGCGAGAAATGAGTCAAAGGTAGACGTAGGGAGGTTAAAGTCACCCAGAATTGTGAGGGGTGAGCCATCCTCAGGAAAGGAACTTATCAAGGCGTCAAGCTCATTGATGAACTCTCCAAGGGAACCTGGAGGGCGATAAATGATAAGGATGTTAAGCTTAAATGGGCTAGTGAATGTGACAGCATGGAATTCAAAGGAGGAGATAGACAGATGGGTCAGGGGAGAAAGAGAGAATGTCCACTTGGGAGAGATGAGGATTCCAGTCCCGCCACCCCGCTGACCAGATGCTCTCGGGGTGTGCGAGAACACGTGGTCAGACGAGGAGAGAGCAGTAGGAGTAGCCGTGTTTTCTGTGGTAGTCCATGTTTCTGTCAGCGCCAAGAAGTCGAGGGACTGGAGGGTAGCATAGGCTGAGATGAGCTCTGCCTTGTTGGCCGCAGACCGGCAGTTCCAGAGGCTGCTGGAGACCTGGAACTCCTCGTGGGTCGTGCGCGCTGGGACCACCAGGTTAGAGTGGCAGCGGCCATGCGGTGTGAAGCGTTTGTGTGGCCTGTGCAGAAAGGAGAGAACAGGGATAGACAGACACATAGTTGACAGGCTACAGGAGAGGCTACGCTAATACAAAGGAGATTGGAATGAAAATTAACTAAACAACTGGGGAAGTGAGAGAGCAGGGCCTCCCTCACTAACCATTCACTGAAACACTCAAATATAACTATTCCAACTTCCACTTAGAAATTATAATTGCTGTTAACTACAGTGGTTCAATGTTTCCAGGAATAGGCTCAAACTTAGTTTATTCAGCTAGATAACTTGGTACAGTATTCTTCCGTGAAACCCACCCAGTGTCCTATGACGCCATAGCTAACTAGCATGCTAGCATCCAATAACACACGGTTTGCACCAATATTTGGTTACAACAAACTATCAATGGATCATTCGTGTCCGTGTCTGTGTCTAGTTCCTTGCATATAGTCATTAGCCATGGTATTTGGGCCATATACGATAAACTGTTTACCAACATAATTAGAACAGAAAAAATATTTTTTTTCGTCATACCCCTGGAATACAATCTGATATACCACAGCTTTCAGCCAATCAGCATTCCGGGCCTTTAAACCATGGCATTGTTAAATACTCGTTTCTGGTTGGCTTGAAGGGCATTCTAGAGCGTGCATTATTTCCCTTTATACAACGGGTAGGTCTAATCCTGGACCCTGATTGGTTAAAACCACATTCCAGCTGCTGTCTATTCCACAAGTTACCACCGGCTACAGCTATGATGCTGAAAAGCCTCTTTATTCTGTTCCATCTCACTGTGCAATCCATTGTCTCATCAGCCCAGCAGACAATAAACAAATATTATCTCCACTGTAAAAAGCATCTAAACATTATCTCCCATTTCTTTTAGACTAGCAATTGGCTTTCGAAGAGCTGAGACCTTGTTGTCTGTCTCTCTGACATTTGCAACATTGTTTCAATATTGAAATTTGATCTCCAGCTGTCTCACAGTAATGAATGTGTAGGGGTCGAGAGTCGGGACGAGACCGACAGGCAGGCAGCTTTTCTCAGTCAGTCGAAATCATGAATCAGCATAATTTATATGGATTTATACAAAGAAATGTCAATACAAAACAGGTCACACTAAACGAAATGCAGCTTGGTTTGCAGTCTTCCAGATTCAGTTTGAAGTGATTGTGTTAGCTGTGTTGCGTCTAGCTCCTCTGAACAACAGCGTCCTGTCTACGAGAGAGAACATTTTCTATGCCAGGTATAATCTCGCATCATTAGCTCATTGTTATGGATGTATCCAAATAAATGTCACTAGAAAACAGCATAAACAAATGCTACTTTGCTGTTTTTCTGGCTGCACTGTTTGACGTGACTGTAAGTTGGCCGTAGTTGGATAGTTATCAAACAATGGATAAGAACGTTGCCAGCCAGTATGGCAATAGAACATTAAGAACGAACGATACATGGATACATAACAAAAAGACTTAATGACTGGGTCGTGTCTTTGGCACCCGAACCAACAGAACAAACTACAAGCCGGATTGGGTAACATCCCTAGAATTGTGTCAGGACTATATCTCATGGAAGGCTGAAAAAGTATGATTTAATTAATCAAAATAACGTTCTTAATGAAAATACAGTGCATCTGGAAAGTATTCAGACCCCTTCCTTTTTACACATTTTGTTACTTTACAGCCTTATTCCAAAATGGATTAAAAAAAATGGTTCCCTTCTCAATCTATGTACACACAGTGCCCCACAATTGCAAAGCAACAAACATTTTTTTTCTTCATATTTATTACAAATAAAAAACAGAACTTTATTTAAGTATTCAGGGCCAGCCTCAGGACTACCTGGCCTGATGACTCCTTGCTGTCCCCAGTCCACCTGGTCGTGCTGCTGCTCCAGTTTCAACTGTTCTGCCTGCGGTTATGGAACCCTGACGTGCTCACCAGACATGCTACCTTGTCCCGGACCTGCTGTTTTTGACTCTCTCTCTCTACTGCACCTGCTGTCTCTAACTCTGACTGATCGACTATGAAAAGCCAACTGACATTTACTCCTGAGGTGCTGACCTGTTGCACCCTCTACAACCACTGTGATTATTATTATTTGACCCTGCTGGTCATCTATGAACATTTGAACATCATGGCCATGTACTGTTACAATCTCCACCCTTGCACAGCCAGAAGAGGACTGGCCAACCCTCAGACCCTGGTTCCTCTCTAGGTTTCTTCCTAGGTTCCTGCTTTTCTAGGGAGTTTTTCCTAGCCACCGTGCTTCTACATCTGCATTGCCTGCTGTTTGGGGATTTTGGCTGGGTTTCTGTATAGCACTTCGTGACATTGGCTGATGTAGGAAGGGCTTTATAAATACATTTCATTTGATGATGCTACAACTTGAATGGAGTCCACCTGTGGTAAATTCAATTGATTGGACATGATTTGGAAAGGCAAACACCTGTTTATATAAGGTCCCACAGTTGACAGTGCATGTCAGAGCAAAAACCAAGCCATGAGGTTGAAGGAATTGTCCGTAGAGCTCCGAGACAGGATTGTGTTGAGGAACAGATCTGGGGAAGGGTACAAACAATTTCTGCAGCATTGAAGGTCCCCAAGACCACAGTGGCCTCCATCATTCTTAAATGGAAGAAGTTTGGAACCACCAAGACTCTTCCTAGAGCTGGCCTCCCGGGCAAACTGAGCAATTTGGGGTGAAGGGCCTTGTGTAACAGTGTAGGTTCCGTCCCTCTCTCCGCCCCAACCCGGGCTCGAACCAGGGACCCTTGCACACATCAACAACTGACACCCCACAAAGCATCATTACCCATCGCGCCACAAAAGCCGCGGCCCTTGCAACGCAAGGGGAAACCCTACTTCAAGTCTCAGAGCGAGTGACGTCACTGATTGAAATGCTATTAGCGCGCACCACCGCTAACTAACTAGCCATTTCACATCGGTTACACTTGGTTGATGATCACTCTGACAGACCTCCAGAGTTCCTTTGTGGTAGAGTGGCCAACGGAAGCCACTCCTCAGTAAAAGGCATATGACAGCCCGCTTGAAGTTTGCCAAAAGGCACCTAAAGACTCTCAGAGAAACAAGAAACAAGACTCTCAGAGAAACAAGATTCTCTGTTCTGATGAAATCAAGATGGAACTCTTTGGCCTGAATGCCAAGCGTCACATCTGGAGGAAACCTGGCACCATCCCTGCGGTAAAGTATGGTGGTGGCAGCATCATGCTGTGGTGATGTTTTTCAGCGGTAGGCACTGGGAGACCAGTCAGGATCGAGGGAAAGATGAGCAGAGCAAAGTACAGGGAGATCCTTGATGAAAACCTGCTCCAGTGCTCAGGATCTCAGATTGGGGTGAAGGTTCATCTTCCAACAGGACAACGACCCTAAGCACATAGCCAAAACAATGCAGGAGTGGCTTCGGGACAAGTCTCTGAATGTCCTTGAGTGGCCAAGCCAGAGCCTGGACTTGAACCTGATCGAACATCTCTGGAGAGACCTGAAAATAGCTGACAGAGCTTGAGAGGATCTGCGAAGAAGAATGGGAGAAACTCTCCAAATACAGGTGTGCAAGTTTGTAGCGTCAAACCCAAGAAGACGAGGCTATAATCTCTGCCAAAGGTGCTTCAATAAAATACTGAGTAAAGGGTCTGAATACTTATGTAAATGTGATATTTCAGTTTTCTATTCGTAATACATTTGCAAAAAATTCGAAAAACCTGTTTTTGCCTTATCGTTATGGGGATATTGTGTGTAGACTGGTGAGGGGAAAAAACGATTTAATCCGTTTAAGAATATGGCTGTAACATAACAAACTATGGAAAGAGTCAAGAATACTTTCCGAATGCACTGTATGTCAATCATTATTTGAATATGTTAGTAACCTGTATAAAAGTAATAATGCCCTCGAAGCAAGGGTTTGGAGGTTATACTGGCACATTTTGCCATCCCTCAACTTCGTCTCTGGCCTAACAACCCCCGTGCCAATATAACCTCCTAACACTAGCTTCTCGGGCATTATCACTTAAATAACGGACAGTATATTTACACGGTTGAATTCAATGGCTATAGTTCATTCTTACATGTTCTATGTTTGAGCTGCTTTAGAAAAAAAGGCAAATTGAAAACATTATTGGCATTATTGAATTAGATTTTCATAATAACAAGCTTAGACTGACGGTTTAGTTAGCTAAACTAGCAAGTCTGTTTGTTTGGTTACCAGGGCAACTACACACCTTCAACGTCTTTCCTAATTTTTCATAGAACGCATAGCCTGTTGTTAATTTAATCATCTGTCTCACTTGTTCTTTGAATGTAAATTTGTGTCCGAATTTTGGGAAAACCTTGCAAAATACTTATTTACCATTATGAACACTACCTATGTTTTTGACATGAAAGATATAATATGTTACTATTGCAATGATAACAAGACCACTGAAATGATTGTGATTCTTTTTAATTCTGTTGCAAAATACTTCATACACAAACAAAAATTCAAGGACAAAACAGTTTGAATAATATGGTCAGAAAACTGTAGTGAGCTGAACTTGGTAGTTCATTAAGCTCACAGAACAAGGCTCCGGGCAGCCGAGCGGAAATGGAGGAAAACTCGCCTCCCTGCGAACCTGGCATCCTTTCACTCACTCCTCTCTACATTCTCCTCTTCTGTCTCTGCTGCTAAAGCCACTTTCTACCACTCTAAATTCCAAGCATCTGCCTCTAACCCTAGGAAGCTCTTTGCTACCTTCTCCTCCCTCCTAAATCCTCCTCCCCCTCCCCCCCCCCCCTCCTCCCTCTCTGCGGATGACTTCGTCAACCATTTTGAAAAGAAGGTTGACGATATCCGATCCTCGTTTGCTAAGTCAAACGACACCGCTGGTCCTGCTCACACTGCCCTACCCTGTGCTTTGACCTCTTTCTCCCCTCTCTCTCCAGATGAAATCTCGCGTCTTGTGACGGCCGGCCGCCCAACAACCTGCCCACTTGACCCTATCCCCTCCTCTCTTCTCCAGACCATTTCCGGAGACCTTCTCCCCTTCCTCACCTCGCTCATCAACTCATCCTTGACCGCTGGCTACGTCCCTTCCGTCTTCAAGAGAGCGAGAGTTGCACCCCTTCTGAAAAAACCTACACTCGATCCCTCTGATGTCAACAACTACAGACCAGTATCCCTTCTTTCTTTTCTCTCCAAAACTCTTGAACGTGCCGTCCTTGGCCAGCTCTCCTGCTATCTCTCTCAGAATGACCTTCTTGATCCTAATCAGTCAGGTTTCAAGACTGGGCATTCAACTGAGACTGCTCTTCTCTGTGTCACGGAGGCTCTCCGCACTGCTAAAGCTAACTCTCTCTCCTCTGCTCTCATCCTTCTAGACCTATCTGCTGCCTTTGATACTGTGAACCATCAGATCCTCCTCTCCACCCTCTCCGAGTTGGGCATCTCCGGCGCGGCCCACGCTTGGATTGCGTCCTACCTGACAGGTCGCTCCTACCAGGTGGCGTGGCGAGAATCTGTCTCCGCACCATGCGCTCTCACCACTGGTGTCCCCCAGGGCTCTGTTCTAGGCCCTCTCCTATTCTCGCTATACACCAAGTCACTTGGCTCTGTCATATCCTCACATGGTCTCTCCTATCATTGCTATGCAGACGACACACAATTAATCTTCTCCTTTCCCCCTTCTGATAACCAGGCGGCGAATCGCATCTCTGCATGTCTGTCAGACATATCAGTGTGGATGACGGATGACCAGCTCAAGCTGAACCTCGGCAAGACGGAGCTGCTCTTCCTCCCGGGGAAGGACTGCCCGTTCCATGATCTCGCCATCATGGTTGACAACTCCCTTGTCCCCTCCTCCCAGAGTGCTAAGAACCTTGGCCTGATCCTGGACAACACCCTGTCGTTCTCCACTAACATCAAGGCGGTGACCCGATCCTGTAGGTTCATGCTCTACAACATTCGCAGAGTACGACCCTGCCTCACACAGGAAGCGGCGCAGGTCCTAATCCAGGCACTTGTCATCTCCCGTCTGGATTACTGCAACTCGCTGTTGGCTGGGCTCCCTGCCTGTGCCATTAAACCCCTACAACTCATCCAGAACGCCGCAGCCCGTCTGGTGTTCAACCTTCCCAAGTTCTCTCACGTCACCCCGCTCCTCCGCTCTCTCCACTGGCTTCCAGTTGAAGCTCGCATCTGCTACAAGACCATGGTGATTGCCTACTGAGCTGTGAAGGGAACGGCACCTCCATACCTTCAGGCTCTGATCAGGCCCTACACCCAAACAAGGGCACTGCGTTCATCCACCACTGGCCTGCTGGCCCCCCTACCTCTGAGGAAGCACAGTTCCCGCTCAGCCCAGTCAAAACTGTTCGCTGCTCTGGCACCCCAATGGTGGAACAAGCTCCCTCACGACGCCAGGACAGCGGAGTCAATCACCACCTTCCGGAGACACCTGAAACCCCACCTCTTTAAGGAATACCTAGGATAGGATAAAGTAATCCTTCTACCCCCCCCCCCCCCCCCCCCTTAAAAGATTTAGATGCACTATTGTAAAGTGGTTGTTCCACTGGATATCATTAGGTGAATGCACCATTTTGTAAGTCGCTCTGGATAAGAGCGTCTGCTAAATGACTTAAATGTAAATGTAAATGTAATTAACACTGCAAGCCTGCGTGTGCTGTGACGTCATCAGTCACTCTTAAAGAGAAAGGCTTTCTTAAAGGGGAATTAAACAGAAATGAATATAGAACTGTTGTTTCTAATCAACAAAAACGGTGTTATTATTGTTGTTGTACTGAACTAGAATTTATGACGATAAACTATCATTTATGGGGTACAATTAAGAAAAATATGATTATGATTGGGGTGTCAAAATCCTACAAGATTTTGCTAAAACCAATAGGATCTAATCGGATGACTTTTGTTTTACAATAGCATAGCCCACTGTGTTGTTTGTCCCTTTTGACACTGCCAATCATATGCAGGGAGTGCAGAGATTCGTGTTGGTCGAGTTTATTGTTGACATAATAGTTTAATAATTACGTACATCTGTGGGGTGACTTTCTGTGCAGGGCATCAGATAAGAGCATGATTGGTCCACAGATATTTAGCAAAGTAGGCCAAAAACATTGGTGGTGAAGGGATCTTGTTGTAACAGTTTTTTGAGTTAGACCACCTGGGTGTAAATTGCCACATAGCAAGAGTGCAGCATGAAGAGGTAAATGTTTTCTAAGAAGCACTCATGCATTACTTTCCATCTTTCCCTTTTTTCCTGGTTGGAGAAACAATAGACCCATGATTGGCACATCTCTTCAGGATTGGAGAGAGAGGGTGGCTGGTTGAGCAAATCATGATGGCAAACACGACAGTGGTTCAGCAAACTGCAGTCAATAGGGACCGTCCATTAAATCATTTGTGCTCCATTTTGGATAGTTATAATGGCCAGTTGCTATTTCCACTAAAATAGTATTTTCAAGTCTCTGTTTCTCTAAAACAATCTAATTGGAATGAAGGAAATAGCATTAAATAGGTACACCTCCATAGCGACAGGGGGCCTTTGGAATTTTTCATTATTGTATTAGGTTTCGCCATCTCAAAGATAGTCAAATGTTTGCTGCATTCTATTTCATGTTTAGCATGGAAAACACACGCACAAACACACACAGTGTGTAATTTCTGAACATTACAGATAATTAGAAGGTTCAACATGTTTGTCCAAGGCTTTCTGGGTTGTGATCATTCCCACAAAAATCTTATGTTCTCATAAACACTTCATTTAGACTATATTTGGGTGGTTAAAGATGATTAAAGCAGACCCAATTGTATGAAATACTTAATTATGTCAAACTAGTATGAGTTTTATTTGAAATACATGGTTTGGTTAGGCATGGGTAAAAATAAGTGGTAGATAAAGTGAGCAGGCCTTGGTGCCACATGTGCTGATATGAAACACCACACGGTCCAACATGCTCAGCAAGGAGAGAATTCATTATGAATCCTTCTTTGGCTGCCCTGAAAACATACGTGCACAGGCAAATACTTAGGCAAATATGGACAGCCCAGTGTAAATGAACAGGGTTACATGCACACAAACATACAAAGACTGTTGACACTGGTAGTCATACGCGCAACGTATAATAGAAAAATGTACATTGCAACTGTTTATGATGCTGAAATGAACTCATCTGTAACATACTTTTTCTTTTGATAAATGCCTTATAGGCTCGAGATCAAATGTATTTACAGCCATAATCATTACATCCAACACTGTATTGGGGCTACTGATCTTTAAATCAAATATTTCCATTCTTTTGTACAGTGAGCGATTGCAAAAGAAAGGAGCCCCTCTCACTGCGAATTAGCCATGATGTCCGAGGCAGTCAGGCCATTGCACGCGGTCTGGGGCACTTTGGTGCTGGGTTTGATGGAGTATGTCAGTCCAATCAGCCAGGCTTCCTGAGCCTGATTGGGCCTGCCAGCCAGAGAGGTGTTCTGAAGGAGGCCTGATATTACCTGTACAGCCATCTGACAGCAAGCATATGGCCAAGCCAGCAGGCACTCATCAAGCAGCACCCCCCTTTCCTCCTCCTGCCCCTGCCTCCTCATTCCCCCTGCCTTCCCAGTCTCTCTGCCCAGGCCAAAGATAAGAAAGACAATAAGCTGACACATATAAAATAACATTTGGGGACAGACTTTTTTATTCTAGTCATGCACATTATGTATGAATGCACATTAAACAGTATGAATGAAAACTATACATTTGACTCCACAGAGAACAACAACAGTTGAGTAAAGAATCATTTCCCCCCACAAGGGTTTTGAGGATGCTCGAAGAAACAGCACTTACGGGGTGTGACTCCACAAGCTTTATCCTCCCAGCAGCACTTGAACTCATAGGGGAGACTAGCTAGGCATTACTAAAGTTCCGGGGGAAATTTTCCCTAAAGTTGATGAGCCATGGCGGATGAGTAGATGACTCAAGTTAATTAATATTGAATTTGTTTGTCTTGCTCTGCTGACACTCGCCTCAGCCGCAATGGAACGATGACAGTGGGTATTCTCATTAAAGCAGATGTTGCATGTTATTTGGGAAGTACCATTTTTAAACCAATGGGCTATAAGGATATGAGATATATGATTGGTCTCCTGTTAAACATTTGTAGGAACCTTTATACTGTGTAAGTTATGGGACCAGTTCTGGACTTGTTCCACTCCAATTCCATGTTTAGGCAAAATCATTCGCAAGGAGATTCCTGCAAAAATATTATTTGAAGATGAAGAAATTATATTGAACTATTATGTCATTTAAAATGAGTTTATTTCCTGAACATTGGAAAGTCCAGAACCCTGGTGATATTGATTCTCCATGGATTGGGATCCTATACCAATGTAGCATACTGTACCATAACCAAAGTACTTTATGTGTTATCAATATAACCTGTTATGAAATCGGAATGAAAATAAAAAACAGAACAGTGGCTATGACATATTTCCTCACATTGCACCTCAACAACATGCTACTCAATTTGTCCTTGTCTGAAAATATCTGTCCTGTCAGGGTTGACATGACAGGACAAAATGAACGATAAATTGTGCATATGTCACAAATGACCTCCATCAAACGCATAATCTGAAAATCATATGATCGGACATGAAACAGAAATCAACAATGTGAACATAATATGATAGAATTGTTTGGTGTTTGAGGACTTGCCTTCTGTTCCTTGTTTCAAACAGCCATATGTCGTGGTAAAAACTAGACTCACCTATAGTCTCAAACTGTCTCCCGTTTGATCCATAGCTCTTATCCTGCCTGTGTGAGAATGGTGGAAGTACCAGACATTTCCACAGCATCACACCGGGGACTTGGAGCTCCCCGCTGACTAAATCACATCAATGGCAGTGTGCAATCACACATGCTCCTTAAATTAACCAGAGGGATCCCTTGAATGGGCCTAATGTCAGCTACCAATAGATAAAACATTTGTATACATTTACTATGCATCATAGTAAAAAAAAAGTTAAATCACTCTGGATGTATTTTCACACACTTTCCAATAGTGGCTAATTTAGGGAATAGCTTACACTGTACAGGGCCAGGGCACTTTGTTTCACACACAGCCAGTGGTCATATGAGGGCAGACCAAACAGAAAATGAACTGTCAATACTGCTTTACTTAGTCAAATATTTGTTTTAAATTCAGCATGTCATCCTGGAAAATACCCCAGACTTCAGATTGGCTGCCATTTGTGTTTGCCCAGCCATTGTCTCCAAATTAAGCCTTTCTCAAGTTCCTCTTGATTTAGCTGTTCTTCTGAGGGTGTCCTCCATTGAGTCAAAACAAAAGGACCTGCCAAGAAAATCTAAACCACAGTTTCAGTCAAAATACAAATTTGACCAAAAATGTGTGGACATTTATTGCATGGTGAATTGATGTCAAAATATTATTCACGTGCATTTGAATGTTAGAATGAATTTATAATTTTTCTTCTTCAGGAATCCAATTGGTAGTTACAGTCTTGTCTCATTGCTGCAACTCCCGTACGGACTCGAGAGAGGCAAAGGTCGTGCATCCTCCGAAACACAACCCAACCAAGCAGCACTGCTTCTTGACACAATGCCCACTTAACCCAGCCGCACCAATGTGTCGGAGGAAAGACCGTACACCTGGCAACCGTGTCAGTGTACACTGCACCCAGCCCAACCCTGGAGTCACTAGCGCATGATGGGACAAGGACATCCCTGCCGGTCAAACCTTCCCTTAACCCAGATGACGCTGGGCCTCCCTGTCACGGCCGGCTGCGACAGAGCCTGGACCCGAACCCAGAATCTCTAGTGGCACAGCCAGCACGGTGATGCAGAACGTTAGACCACTGCGCCACTCAGGAGGCTATAAGAATCACTTTACATTAAATCTTCATTACAACATGAAGACTATAACATGTTTGTCACTGTAACTATTCCTTCCTAGCCACAAGCAAACACCTAGCATCTCCCTCTCTCTCTCTCTTCCAAACTCCTCAATTTCTGACCAGTCTACTGTAACATACCACACACTTCCAACACTTCTTAACTCTGTAACCACATGCACGCACGCACACACACACACACACACACACACACACACACACACACACACACACACACACACACACACACACACACACACGGCAAGGTTTCTCTTTTATTTTTGTCTCACACAGTACGGAGGAGCATTTGTCATTGGTTATCAGGTGATGATATATTGGTTAGCCTGCAGAGAAACATCTGTTGTGCATAGGCCAGTATTCATAGCCACCAGCTGTACAGAATCACACCGGAGGAACAGTCCACCATGGAGGGAGGAGGAGAAGAGACATACTGCCTGCCTGTCTAACAGATGCTGTTTCTTGTTATCATGCTCTTGCTATCTTATTTATATGGCGAGTCACCAACTCACACCTCTCCCTCCCTCCCTCCCTCCCTCCCTCCCTCCCTCCCTCCCTCCCTCCCTCCCTCCCTCCCTCCCTCCCTCCCTCCCTCCCATACACCCGTCCCCTTGCCCACACACACAGATACACACCCAAATACTTAGCCTCAGGGACCAGCTTTTATATACATTCAAGACCTTTTTTATAGATGCTAACTGGTACATGTAAAATGGAAGCCTTTTATTGGATATTTTGTGTGTCCTGATGTATCCAGAGCCTTGAGTTAATGTTAAAGCACAAAAAGATATCATAAAACCTAAAATATGTTTACCTTGCATAGAGACAAACAAAACTCTCTATTTTCTTTCTTCTATTATCTTTCTCAGTCTCTATCTCTCCCTTTGTCTCTCTCTCTCTCTCTCTCTCTCTCTCTCTCTCGCTCGCTCTCTCACTCGCTGTCATCTGCATACATTAGTTCCTCTTCCACATCTTTAGTTGCTCACCACAGCCCTTCATTGACAGGCTCCTACTGTGAAATTTATGTCACATATTTAATATGGACATGGGAATGATTATCAAATCCATAGATGCCAGGAGAGTCCGATCTTCCCTAAATAATGGATGAGCCGAGGATGTGACTCAATTTGTGAGCAGCAAAGAAAGACAAGGCGGGAGGATAGCCATCGACATCACCCCTCCCCACCCCCCCCCCTCCTGCCCAGCCCCCGTCTCTTCTCTCCAGAACGTCATTATTCTGGTCGATCTTTTCTCCCCTCACTTGACATCATTCAATGTAATCATCCTTCAATAAAAAAAACCTGCTCGTAATAAAAGGAACAACCTGGGTCAATGCATAGAATATGACCTCTCGTGTGAGACAGGGTATAAATGGGCTGCTTCATCAAAGCGGATAGGCCTCTAGTTACTTTAAAAGGACTTTGACCATAGCCCCAGTTATCATTACGGTTCCCTTGTGTATCATCAGTGTTTGTGTTGGGTGAATATGAGGAAGAAGAATGGCTGCATTAATGAATCAATGGGCTAATGAAGCAGCCATTGTGTTGCTTTATTGAAATACTTTGAGGAGAATCTATGACTGCAGCATGCAGCATCTCGGCAAGGGATGATGGGCTGTCATGTCACGTGACCAGTCACACCTGTCTATATAAGGCAAAACAGGAAGTGAGATGGCTTTCCCCATGATTCCTTTATTTTCTTCAAATTAGGAAGTTAGTTTCCTACTTTTGAAATGCAACCTAATTTCTAAGAATCATGATGAAAAATCTGTGTTACCTGGGTTATTTATCATGTGAGTATTGGAATCCATTCTTGGCATCATTTTCTGTACTTTCTTTATTTAACTAGGCAAGTCAGTTAAGAACATAATCTTAGTTTCAATGATAGTTTAGGTACAGTGGGTTAACTGCCTTGTTCAGGGGCAGAACAACAGATTTTTTTTTACCATGTCAGCTCAGGGATTTGATCTTGCAACCTTCTGGTTACTAGTCCAATGATCTAACCACTAGGCTACCTGCTACCCCTTAATTAACAATACAGTAGAGACTATGTTTAAAGTTGATAGCCACAGTTTTTTGTAGTATATAGTAGCAACCATTATAATAATTCAATACAAATTGAGATGAGCAGATCAGGAAAACATTTGAGCACAGTCTTTTTTACCTTTATTTAACTAGGCAAGCCAATTAAGAACACATTCTTATTTTCAATGACAGCCTAGGAACATTGGGTATGGGGCAGAACAACAGATTTTTTTCCTCGTCAGCTTGGGGATTCAATCTTGCAACCTTTCGGTTATTAGTCCAACGCTCTAACCACTAGGCTACCTGCCGCCCCTAATCAGGAAAACAAATATTCTGTTATGTTGTGGTACATAGGTTAATGGTGTGTTTTTACCATTCTCTCACCGACTTACAACCTTGTCCTTTGTTAAACAACAAAAGTGCCTTTTCTGGGCTTGGTAAGGGTTCGGAGGTCAAATTAGCTGACAGCAGGGTAATTTTCTGGAGACGACACGCAGAGTTGCTGATTATCCCTGAGCTAGCATCATTTTTGTTTATCAAAAAATGGCTAATTGCTTTTTTTTTTACGAGTAGAAAAAGATTACAAGTTAATAGGAGAAACTAAATAAACAGAATGCAATTGCACAAAGCTGTAGTAAGATGGTAATTAATTTGTGGCCACCCCTGAGCTAATTAGCTAATATAAAGAAGAGAAGGAAGTAAAAAAGAAGTTAATGAGGCTTAATGTAACTGATACTCTGATGGGAAGTCACTCTAATGAATTTATGAATGTGTGAATGAGGAAATGAACTTTCAATACTTACAACTTGTGTATTATATGGGCGTCTTGGATGTAGGAACACAGTTTAAAAACACAGATACAAATTTGAATCTTAATGTGATGATACGTTTAGAATGGGCTATGACTCTCTTACCATATCACTTCTGATATGAAAATGGAAATGGTACATTACTGACTTCGAGAAGGGGCCAGGGCAAATGACCAAATCATAAGCCATGGGAGGGCCAAGAGAATGTAGTTATTGGGATGTAGGTTGTCTGAGGTGGTCTTCAGGGCCTGGGGGGGGGGGGGGGTTGTTATGGTCTGGAGGTCCATCTGACTTAAACAGAGTAGGGAGGGGGTAATCATCAAGCCAATCTCTATGCAGCCAGCCAGCTTCCGACAGTAAGGCCTATGGTTAAAGCTCCTGTCAGGCCACCGAGTGACAGACCTTTTGACCCCAGTCACAACTCTACCAGCTGGGTCTCTCTCTCTCATCCCCTTACAGCACACACACACATACACATATATACACTGAGTATGCAAAACATTAAGAATACCTGCTCTTTCCATGACATAGACTGAGCAGGGGAATCCAGGTGAAGGCTATGATATCTTATCTTATTGATGTCAATTGTTAAATCCACGTCAATCAGTATAGATGAAGAGGAGTAGACAGGTTAAAGAAGGATTTTGAACACTTGAGACAATTGAGACATGGATTGTGTATGTGTGCCATGCAGAGGGTGAATGGGCAAGACAAAAAATGTAAGTGCCTTTGAACGGGCTATGGTAGCAGGTGCCAGGCACACCGGTTTGTGTCAAGAACGGCAATGGTGCTGGGTTTTTCACAGTTTCAAGAATGGTCCACCACCCAAAGGACATTCAGCCAAGTTGACACAACTGTGGGAAGCGTTCATATCAGCATAGGCCAGCATCCCTGTAGAACGCTTTTGACATCTTGTAGAGTCCATGGCCACACGCCACCAGCCCACCTCCCTTCTTCCCCCCTCAAGCACCTCAGCTATCCATCCCTCCATGGTCGAGTCTGTAAAGACACCCCTTATTACTCCACCACGGTGACCTCACAAAGCATCACCTACACCTCAGGTCTCTCAATAGGTTCGCCATGACATTTACTGTTGACGAGCAAGACCAAGGTTCATGGGTAATTTGAATGAAATTACAGGACCCTGATGAATCCTGCTAGCGAGTGGGGGGGGGGGGGGGGTAATCAGGTAATTGCAGAGGCCAGCAGAGGTAGCGCTGCTTACTGTTGTAGACCGACCTGTAAAAACTTCACTTGATGACATGTGGTTTTGTGAGCCGAACGGCACGGCAATGAGTGATGAGACAGGAATATCCCATCAGAGAATTAGTGTCATATTACATAAATCACTGTCGACAAATGTCTTCCCTCGCTGGTTGTTTTTTCTTTATCGTTTGACACAGTTAATTTGTCAATCAGGCCTGATGCGTGCGAGCAGGGAAAGTGGTCTGTGTAATGGATTCACCATGCAGTGCATACAGTACGTCCAGCTATAGTAGCAAGGAATGCTCTGAAAACAAACGTAAACATTATCTGACAGAACAAGTGTTACAGGGTTATCACTATTGACCAGCTTTGCTCATCCCTGATATTCTTAGTGGATGGATCAATTCATTAGATCTGAAATATGAGCTCATTGATGATCTAGTTTGTTGGTAATTGTGTCTGATCAAGGAGCTAGCAAGATTATATATCCTGCTGACGTCTGATCAGAGCTGCTATATTGACCAGACCACCCCATAGCATACTGTTCTATAAGCTTGAGTATCTTCTAGCTCTTCAGCTCAACAACAAGTTTATATATGAAACTCTCCTTCTGACCTGTTGCGAGGCGTGTTGAATGCTCGGTGGCAACAATTTACCCCCTAATACGAAACTGCTTCGACTCCACCATAGATATATTGAAGACTGATTCACACATACACAGACAAGCAAGCACACATCAGAAGGGAGGGAGACAGACAAAGGCACAGAAATGAATGGAGGGGGGGGGGGGGTGTGTGTGTGTGTGTGTGTGTGTGTGTGTGTGTGTGTGTGTGTGTGTGTGTGTGTGTGTGTGTGTGTGTGTGTGTGTGTGTGTGTGTGTGTGTGTGTGTGTGTTTGCATGCGTGCGTGCGTGTGTCTGTGCGTGCGTTGACCTCCTTATCTGAAGCTATATCTTGTAGTAGAAGGTCAAGGCAGAGGTGTGAGCGTAGGTGTCCAACAACAGATTGATGAGCCTTTGCCTATGGGGCCAAAGCAGGTCAACACTGATTTCATATACACCTCTCACACAATATGAAAACATGATAGGTCAAATACAGGTTTAAGTGCCTTTTAGTTTTCTTTCTCCCCCTCCACTCCAACATATCTGTATGGTGTTTGTGCTCACCAGCCTCCATAATGGAAAAACTATTGCAGAAGCATTTCTCTGTCAGCAAGGGTCAAGAGGTCATCGCTGATGTCACTCTCAAAGTAACCAGTGGCAAATAGGTCCTGACATGTGCTCCCTAATAGAAGACTAAGAGTGGATAGCTCCCCTGGCTTTCAGACAGATAAGCCATGTGAGACATAGAGGAACAGCTTCCACTGGGTTCAGCTTTTGGGAGACCAGTATCAGCTGTCGTATTTAGGTATAAATAACAGTGTTGGAATTTGAACGACGGACGTTATTTCTTTCTCAATCATGTCACTCGACTTGCAGAACCAACAATTAGCTTATTATGACTATTGAAAACTCAAGCAAACCATACGTTGAAAGGGTCATACCGTACCCTTTAATTGTTACTATTGCGTTATCCCTTGAAATACAGGGTAAACATTCTTGCTAAGCAAAGTGCATTTTTCTTTTTATGTGCAAATCATTGCATTGGGGCCTTGCTGACTCAGTCTCAGAGGTCAAATAGTATCGGCATCAGAGACCACGCAAACAAATGCAGCATTACTGACCGGCTCCTCTTCTCAGATATTATTTATATACAAGTGACACCCCTTCCCATAATTTCTCCTTCTCCTCCATCCCTCTGTTCTCCTCCCATCCCTTTTCCCTCTCCTCCCACCCCTCCCTTCTTCCTCTCCTCCCTTCATTCCCTTTTTCCTCGGCTCCCATCCCTCCTCTCTCTCGCCTTCCTTCCATCCCTCCCTTCTCTCCCGCTCTTCCCATCCTTCCTACATTCCCATCTCTATCCCACTGTCAGGGAAAAACTAATACCTCTTGTTGTGTGTCAGAGGCATGTTGTTGAACATGTGATTTGTAATGCATATCAAAAACCAACATTCCCGTCAACGGAGCATGACTATTCCCTCTCTGGCCTATCTGTTCTCTCTTTTTCACAGAACTCGGCATTTCTCTGCATTTTATCAACACGATTTATTTGGTAGACTGTTTTAAGTACAGTGTATGTTAGATGGGGGGTAAAAGGAAACTGACAACCACAGAAGGATTTAAGAAAGCGCGACTCTTATCTCTCTGTCTCTACCACAGCACATTGAGCATACTGCCTCCTCTC
This sequence comes from Salmo salar, assembly GCF_965601325.2. Classification (NCBI taxonomy): domain Eukaryota; kingdom Metazoa; phylum Chordata; class Actinopteri; order Salmoniformes; family Salmonidae; genus Salmo; species Salmo salar. Next base: position 44,353,828 of record NC_138292.1, read on the forward strand.
TCTTTCTCTGTATCTATCTATCTCTCTTGCTCCATCTCTCAGTCTTTCTCCTTCCATCTCCGTATCCGTGTCCCCTTCTCGACTCCAGCAGTCGAAGAGCCGATGACTGAGCGAGCAGGAGACTGGCGTTTTCTGATAGAGTCACACCCCACAAATGGAGTCAATCAAGGGCCGGGTGAAAAATTCATTTTCTGACAGGGGGTGTCAGCAAGATCGCCAGACCCCCATGACAACAAATCCATAGCGCTAGCTGAAAAGGAAAGGAATGAGAAAAAAAAGGGGGGGTTGGGGGGTGAGTAAGAAATCCTGACAGGGTGTAAAACAGGAATCCTCTCTGTGGATTCCCGGGCGATCAGAGCCTTTACCTTTCAGCTGTCCATAACACAATTTCATACCAATTATTACCCCCAGTGAGCATGTGACAGGCTGGCATGTTGGCGGCCACACCGCCCGCATCCCACTAATTCCAAAATGAAGGATTGGAAGGAAGTGTTGCAGTGATTTGTGACAAAGTAACTGAACATAGACGGCTGTATTTAGAAACGTGAGAGTGGTTTGTTTTCATGCTTATGGTCGCTGGTGACACTCTCTCCTCCTTGATTTGATGCATGGGTTTAGTTTTGCCCCTAGCCAGCACACACACTCTCAGCTTACTAAGGGCATCACCATTCATGGTGTAAATTGAAAAATAGTTGTAGGGTGTCCATTTGGGTATTTGCTATGTTTAAATCAATAGTGTTTCTGGAGAGCAATCCTTTGTGGTTAAAAACCTTCAATATATGGTTATAGGGCCATGAGTGTCATCATTATGTCCATTTCATTATCAAATGCAATCTTTATGGTATGTTACCCATTCAGTACTATATGTTTTAAACTGCACAAGCAAAGGCTATACAGACTCTAAAAATGCTTACTTTGTGTGACACTTTCCTTGTCCCCTGCCCAACCCCTTCCACATTAATTTCTCCACTCCAAAGCTCTTTAAGCCCCCCCCCCCCCCCCCCCGTTATATATCCTCCTCATCAATGTGTCACCTTGTTCCAACGCGGCAGGAAGTCGACTTAATGCAATGGCGAGGTTAAGAAAACACTGGCATGGCTGGTGACGGATGGCCTGTCAGTGTTCACACACATAAGTTTAGAAATTTGATCCACCTGTCATCTCGCCTGTGATTATGAATCTCTTCCTCTGAAGTGCTGTGGTCCTTTCAGACTCAGTCTAGCATGGCCTCTCTATGGTGGGCCTCTCTCTCTCTCTCTTTGTCTCATAGCATTCGTTACATGGATGAGAGAGCAAACTTCAAATCAGTGCAAAGGAGATAGAAACCCCCCTAGCTCATCTTAACGTAAACAATTAATCCCACCAAAATAGTAGTCTCTTCAGAGAGAGATGGGGCCTTGAAACGGGGCGAAGCTGTAATCTGATTTCATTTACAGGACTCGTACGTTTTTTGAATTGTGTCGGTCTAATAATACCCAGCAAAACTAGATCTTTCTTAATTATATTTACATGGAGTAGCTAGGCTACGTTCTTTGGAGGTGTTAACTCGTTTACTGCACTTGGGTCACATCATAAAGACGTGATGTTCTGTTGGAAGAGATTTACAGGGAAACACAAGATATCTACGAGCAACGTTTCCTGGGTCACATTTGTTTGGCTGTTTACGACAATGGAAATGCCTTAAAAAGCAATCCTACACATAAACCTGTAAATGAATAAAATCTAGATAAACTACCCAAGCTCCTAAAATGTCTATGAACTCAGATATTTGTCTGGTTATCTTTCTCTTTTTTTCTTGTTTCTATCGTTTTTATCCCCAGGAGAGGAGGTGGTGAACACAAAAGGAATAGAAGTGTTTTTATCTTTAACCTCCTGCTGAACTACGGATGACCCTGCTAGCAACTCCTGAGTCAACTGCATTAGCTTTAGGGTGGTCAGACTAAACGTTGAGGGGAAGGAGGGGTCGAAAAGGGGGGCCAGGAGATTTTTCATGCTATCCATTGCAGTTGTTTTATTTAGGGGGGTTAACTCAATTACTTTATATCAGTTTTAACTGTGAATCACATCAGCCCAACTGGTCTTTCACTTATGCACAATTGCGGATGCACTAGATGACAATGCCACTTCTCTTTTGCATATTCTACATGATTGGAAAAGAGAAGAAAAAAGGGGGATGTCCAAAAATTGACCCTTCGCTAAGCCACGACCTCCTTGGTTACTGTTGCAACCTCGGACAACATTTTCCCGGGAAGCCCAATTCCCCGGGAAGCCCAATTCCCCAAATCCCCTCACAGCGATCTCAAACTGTGTTTCTAAAACACAATGAAATGAAACACAGAAAACTCGGGTATGTTGTGGTGGACTGTCATTACAATTGCTTCACCGGTAACCTGATAAAATTATTTTTTTCATGTAGCTAGACTCTGAATTCACTGTCAGCATACAGTCAAAGCTATAAACTCTTTTGGAGCTAATTAGTGCTCTCAAATAGTATCCCGATGTCGACAGCAGATGGGAGTTGTTCTCATAACATTGCTAACTTAGCTAGCCAACACACATTTTGAGAAAACAAGTTATATTAAGTGGCTAGGTAGCTAGCATTAGCAACGTGTGTAGCCTTTCGCTACACCCGCAATAACATCTGCTGAACACATGTATGTGACCAATCATTCTATTTGGTCAATGAGACTGAGAGCTAGCTAACCAGCTGAGCTAACAAACAATGTAACAAAAGCATAAAAATACTCCATCAACATACTTAGCACTTCAGGAGCAAGTACACCTGGTGCACTGTTCAATCATTTAGCCACTCACAGTTTTTGCCATATCCCTCACTGGCTTTCATGCGATTTAAACATGAGCTTGTCCGAAGTGTTGGATTCGCCGACTGTTACTATTCATTGGAGGGCTGCGATTGGCTTAATGGAAGGTTCATTTGCTTTACAGAAATCTGCAAATGGCTGTGAAATATATGAATATGGCATATTACGTGCAGCAGCATAATTCCAAGACAAACCTTTCATTTTTAACTAGTTTCCTACAACAGACTTTGTAAGACTTTTTTTGTAAAACATACTGTAATTAGTTTATGGCGAGTACATTTTTTTCGATTAAGCCATGACAAATACAGATTTGTGGAGGTTATCTTTTTGAAATGGAGGTTGAAGTTATATTCCTGTGTTTGCCTGCTCACTTACAGATCTCCAGCTGCTCTGGACCCTGGGAGCTCTCGGGCCAGCTGCCCTCCTGGCTGGGCCGTCCGTGTGCCATCCGTGTGTGGCCCGTGTGGGCATGCGCTGATACGAGCCTCCACAGGGGGCTGATGGGACTGCCGAGGCTGGGCCAGAGAGGACGCAGATGCCTTAAATGACTTGACACCATGGGACTGGGAAAGCACGACTCGGGAGTAAATCAACCATTCTTGAAGGACATAACAGTGAATGTAATGATAGGATGTTGTGGATCTTAAAAGTATAAGCGTGTGAGGAAGAAAGGATCAAATCTTGTGAGGTGTAGCTTGAGTGAGAGTATCTTTGTCGCGACCTCTATCATTGAAAAAGAGAGAGATGACAAAGTAACCATGATTCTTTCTAAAAAAACAGAACTTGTATGTCAGGTCATGTCCTGCCTAAACTTTTTGAATAACCAATATCATTGTGAAAATGCAAAAAATGTTGCAAATCATTGTCCCTACCCCCGTATCTAAATGTGCCCTATGGTGTGGGCAATAAGCTCATGTTCAACATTGCATCCAGGGAGGGAAGGCAGAGAGCAGGAACTGGGTAATATAAAAGCCAGCACTTCCATAAAGTATGCAGTAAGCATTTTTGATATGCAATTCATTTTTTTGCCAAAGAGTTGAATGACCACTCTCTTATGAACCTAGTTTAATAAATGAGCTGCAAATCCATTAACATTATGCCAAATTAATCCACAGTTGAGAAGGGAATTATACTTTTCCCGTCTAACTTGGATTTTACCTTGTATACCTTTGAACCAGTGTGATCCCATTTAGTCCTGCTTGACTGTTCCTAGCAGAGGCGCACATGATGGCCCCTGTACCTACCTGGTAGCCCAGTGCCCATGGTACTGGATCAACAGAAGGCCTCTCATTAGATACTAATTCATTTGGAAGCACTGGGACCACAATATCATTATCAATGCAGTGACTTGCCAACGTATTGAGCAGAATGGGCACCACAGTCTGGTGGCCAAAAACGCATCAGGATTTCAATGGGCATACAGATAACAAAAGGAGTTGCTTCCTACCATTTAGGTTACCTCCTCTTCAGTGAGTCTGTGAAGAAGGAAGCAAGTCGTGGCTGAGAAAAAGCCTGCTATTGCCCCAGTACATTAGAGCATGAGACCATGGGCATGTGGTGACTTCTCTCTCTACCGGTCTTCCTTAATCTATTATATACTGTGTTATTAGGAAAGGGTGTAACTGATAACCATTTCCGATCTTTGATTTGTCATATTCAACATTCAATCACTTTCAATTTGTGAACGGCTCTCACATAAGAGGTCAGAAGTTGTTGGAAAGTTTTTGGCATAAATGGATACTTTTACATGCAATCTTTCATTTCCCTTTGTTTTATATGAATATGAAACCAATCACAATATGCAGCGACAAAAAACAACTTATGCATATGGGGTTTGGCTAGCTAGGACAGATGAGATGTTGACTGTAGCTAATGTAGCTCACCAAAAATAGCAGATTCGTTGTGAAAGGACCGACGACGTCACACTTTCCAAGGAGAATAACACGTTACGTAAGTTAATATAAGTGGTGTGGTAGGTCAAAGTTGCATTTATGTTGTTTTAAGATTCAGATATAATGGCCCTTCTTGGGTACCATTGATGCGTCCCTGAAAAGAACAGCATACGGCCTTTGCTATCTTTAATTGGATGCAAATGTGACTCTCACAAACAGAATCAAAATGTATATTTTATCATAGTAAACCACTGGACAATGGAATTATGCACTTGGAGAACAATTTAGCTACATCATCTTTCCATGACCTATTTTGTGCTAACTAACGCTAGTAAGTAATGGAAAGACGATTTAGCTAAAAAGTGCATAATTCAATCTCAATTTTGATTCTGTTTGTAAGAGTCAGTCACATTTGCGTCTTTATGAATACAGTAATAGTTTAAATCATTGGTATTTCAGTGAAGAAGTGACTTAAATAGTAATTTTTCACTCTCTTCTGATCATTGAATGTGTGCCTAACCATATCCTATTTAAACTGAAACACTCAGTGAACTCTCAAGGTTATGGGATACAAATTTTACCTATGTAAAACTGGAATTGGTTCCACATTACATTTGGGCTTTTGGTTTTAACCTTTGAATGACTAAGCCATGGCGTGTAAAAGGTTGTGAAGGTCAGTCCATCTGTCCGCACAGGTCAGTGCACTGCATAATATTCCTCTAAAATGTCCTGTCGTTTTCCTCTCTTTCTTTTGTGTTTTGACACACAGTCACTGTTTTGATCTTGCCCGTGTGTCCTGCTGGAGAGGGTTCAAATTGGATTTTTTTCAGGGTGTTAGGAGCGGAAATCACCCAGCTCTGGCCTGACTCCTCACTACTCCCCACCTCTCTTGACCAGCACAGAGGGAGTTCACATAACACTCAAACACACTCACTAACACAGTTCACATAGAAAACACAAACTCACAAACACACACATACTCACAGTATATGAGTGAAACACTCCTGTTCTAACTCTTTCATCCCAACAAAGTATCCACGTTTTCACGATCACAACCTCATGTACCACTGACAGCTTTGCACAAACGCTGGCTGAGTGTATAGTGTAGGTGATCAGGTGGGACGGGAGAAAAAAAAGAGAGCCAAAACTAGCCCCTTTAACTTTTTAAAGACTTTTCAGCATTTGTTCTGCACACTTACCTACGCAAACTCCAAGGGGCCGCAGTGACTGGGGTCCCATTTCAGGGCCCAGCATGGAGCCTGTGAGCTCGTCAGCTGTAAAATGAGAGCGCCAGAGCGCAGTGTGAAAATGGATTAGCCTCGCTGAGATAAGGGGAGCCCTCAGCGAGCCATGCATGCCTTCAATGGGGAAAAAGAAACACTGGACAAATTGTTTTTGGTACATTAAGTAACTGTTACTTTATTTCACAGATGGAAAACAATAACACAGGCTCCCAGGGTTGGAACCACCGCGGAAGAACGGGAGGGAGAGAGGGAGCTTTGGCCATTGAGCTCCATATTCCCTCCCATTCTTTATACGCAAAGTGATTTTCATGAGGACTTTTGACTCCAAGAATTCAACAGATTGACAAATATAGCATATGATGATAAATGACAAAGTGCCTGGTGGGGAGTCAACAGGCTACTGAATATCCATGTTAATAAAAATAAAATAAAAAGCCCTGACTGTTCCTAGTCAGTAAACGGGCAAGGGATTTTTCAATTAATAAGCGTGCTGCCGCACCAGAACCTTCCAAATGAAATGAGTGTCTCAGATCCTGGATGATTTATACATTTGGACTATTCTAACAGCTCGGCGGAATAGCTATGACATCCTGACAAGCTAACAATGGATATGAAAAATGAGCCAATACCACAGCGCTAAGTCTCAGACTTTCAAAGCCAAATGCAACGCACTTGTGGTGGAGCCCAAACCCCACACATACTTGGCAATATAATGAAAAGAAAGTGGGGGAGAAAAAAATCCCCACAAGATTCTTCACACTATTTTAGCTAAATCATTCATTGTTTATATGAATTGATTGATGGAGACAAATTGGTCAAAGTGGAGCATACTTTGCCTTTCTGAAGCATTTTTGTGGCTGTGGAGAAGCACATCACTTTACCACTAAATGAGGTATCAGGCCTATTGCTTAGGCTTTGACGAAATGGGAGAATGTCAAACCAAGTTAGCGCCAAGGTGCTTTTCAAAACATCACAATGCAGCATCTACTTATATCTATAACTGAAAAGGGGTTACTTCCAAACACCTTGTTTGAATGGGGCCTTATTGGAGGAGAAAAACAAGTATATATGCTGGAATTGGAAACTATTCCATTGAATCCAAATACTTTTGTTGAACCTGAATAAAAGAATGACCAAGCTAGCTGATTAAGATTGCACATAACATAACAACGGTATAAAGTCAACACTTGAAATACAAAAACATCTAATTTACCTCTGGATAAATAATCTAGCACAGCAACTTGTTAAGGTAAGCAGTGTTGAGCAGTGGTAACTTGGATATGGTAACAGACGCAAACATGGATAGGCAGAAGCATTGTTGCTTTCTCTTGCGTTGTCCTTTCCTCCTCACTTTCTCCGCCGTCTGATGAAAAACTGCATTTTGTTTTCTTTCTCAGAGCTCAGCAGGTTTAGAGGAAACAATTACCAGTCCAGTGATCTCTGCTTCCCGCGTCCCACTGTTAAACGCTCACCGCCCTGAGGTATGCTCTGGAAATGATACAGTTTTAAAGGGGTTACATTTCATCGTTTTCTTTATCCCCTCTCATTCCCTCCCTCTCTGTTCATTCAGAGGTTTTATATCACAAAACTCCACACCCCAAAAAATTTGATGGGGGTGAAAAAGAGAAAAAAACAGTAAAGATTATGAAAAGCCCATCTTCACAGATCATTAGACATGGCCAAACAACCTACAGCTATGATAGGATATATCAAAACTGACATGTAATAGTTGATTGCTGATCTCCTATTGATTTAGCTATATTTCACAAGGATAGCCCAGGCTCATACTAGCCCTCTGCACATCACACCAGAGCCAGCAGAACCTACTAGAAGAAAGTAGACTCACTCAAGAATAATTTTAGGAAAATTGGACATGAAGTGCTCTATTAAATTAAGTAAATTGCTATTGATATACACCATATATACAAAAGTATGTGGACACCCTTTCTTATTAGTGGATTCGGCTATTTCAGCCACACCCGTTGCTGATAGGTATATAAAATTGAGCACAACGCCATGCAATCTCCATAGACAAACATTGGCAATATAATTGCCTTACTGAAGAGCTCAGTGACTTTCAATGTGGCACCGTCATAGGATGCCAGCTTTCCAACCAGTTAGTTCGTCAAATTTCTACCCTGCTGGAGCTGCCCCGATCAACTGTAAGTGCTGTTATTGTGAAGTAGAAACATCTCGGAGCAACAATGGCTCAGCTGCGAAGTGGTAGGCCACACAAGCTCACAGAACGTGACCGCCATGTGCTGAAGCGTGTAGCGCGTAAAAATTGTCACTTACTACCGAGTTCCAAACTGCCTCAGGAAGCAAAGTCAGCACAATAACTGTTTGTCAGGATCTTCATGAAATGGGTTTCCATGACCGAGCAGCCGCACACAAGCCTAAGATCACCATGCGCAATGCCAAGCGTCAGCTGGAGTGGAGTAACACTCAACGCCATTGGACTCTGGAGCAGTGGAAATGTGTTCTCTGGAGTGACGAATCAAGCTTCACCATCTGGCAGCGAAGGATGAATCTGGGTTTGGCGGATGCCGGGAGAACCCTACCTGCCCCAATGCATAGTGCTAACTATAAAGTTTGGTGGAGGAGGAATAATGGTCTGGGGCTGTTTTAAATCGCCCAACATCAGCGCCCGACCTCACTAATGCTCTTGTGGCTGAATGGAAGCAAGTCCCCGAAGCAATGTTCCAAAGCCTTCCCAGGAGAGTGGAGGCTGTTATAGCAGCAAAGGGGGGGGACCAACTCCATATTAATGTCCATGATCATTTCGTTATTTGATTTTGAATTTCAAGACCCCTTAAGGTATCCTATTTTCTTCAAAATTATTGAATGAAACATTGAATTTGGCATTGCTGCTATTAGCCAATAGAAACCCATTGAATAACAGATTCACTACATGGAAGTTTGCTCTGAAGTGTCTGTCCTGTACCTGAGAGATATAAGAAAGATGGGGACCTTCCGATGAGGCTTGTGGTTGTCCTCTAGAGCAAAATGGAGAATGATGTTGTGTTTGTGAGTGTCATCTTTCAGTAGAGTGGCAGGCCAACCCGTTCGGAGACTACAGACGTTTTTGTGAGAAGACACATTTTCGGGATGTGTCATGGTCTGCCAAACATCACTCTAGCTCTCCCACATTTCACCACAGATGCGGAAGGGTGATATCGGCGGATGTGGTGGATTGAGCCCATGCAACAAAATCTGATATCTCTAGTTTAAACAGACAGAATTTCTTACGTTAATTAGATTTCCGTGGTGGCGAGGAAATTGTAGGCTACGGGTAACTACATTTTTCTTTCAATTACCACGATGAAAGCAACAAAATGCAATCATTCTGCTGTAGGTATTACAGTACAGCTTAGCTGTACATTTGGGGTTCACCTTCTTTGACAGTGTTTTTCTAATGGAATACAGATGAGAGGGAAATAGTGTGGCTGATGAGGGAGAGGAGAAAGAGGGAAGACTGCTGTATCGGTGAAAAGAAAGAGAACTACTACAGGAGAGAAGGAATGATCATTTGTAGATGGTAATACGCGCCTATGTTGAGAGAGAAAGAGAGAGAGAGAGAGAGAGAGAGGTTGAAACAGACCCACTTTCAACATGTTTACACTACAAAACGTTTAATACTTGGAACCAGCCATTTAAGTGTGTTGAAAATGTCAAATTGGGTTATGATCAAACAGAATGACTACTGCAGTGTAGATCATCAGCAAGATGCCTCTGGCCTCTGCTCACAAAGTGGACAGTGAAGGGGAAAAGGCAGAAAAAAAGAATGGAGGAATGAATAAAAAAGAGAGAGAGGCTGTCAGCGAGAGAGCAAAGGCACTTGAGCAGCAGGCAGAAAGGCCCAGGCAGGCGGACAGGCAGGCAGGCAGGGCGGCCGAGCCCAGAGTGATTGAATGATCCCATTTCTAGGCTCTTTGTTAGACAACAGGCAGCATCGTATGAAGATTGATACAGATGTGCTCGACTTGGTTTGCTGGATCATCAAACGGATTGATATTATGCTCCTTCTCCGGATGAAGACAAAGTAACTGTTATCATACTCAATACAAGGGCTTGTCAGAGGCAGAAAATCATCCCTTGTCACCGGTTACGGAACCGTTGCGCCGACTGCCATGGGAATTTATCTGAGCGATGCCGCCGCTGTCTGGGTCACGCTCTCGCGTTCATACGGTGAAAGCCTCAGCAGTACCGTAAAGATCTTAGCCAAAGATTGAATTACAGAGCCATGCTAAGGACGGCATTTATTTCCCTTCTATCATGCCTGTCCCCCTGGAACGGTAAATCCCTGATCTCCTTATCGACAGCGTTTATTATCATGTTATCACATTTCATTCATTGTGATGTTAAGTTAACATGTATATCCACATGATTTGTATTTTTATCTTAGACTGAAGAATGCACTACCCCTGAGATAGGCCTATCTGTACCTGACTTCTATATATCAGTAACAATATGGTGGAAATCATGATAAAACACATTACCTACCCAATAAAATGAGATGGCATCGCCATTGAAAACATTGAGGGTGTACAAAATATAGCCTCGGAACAGGGGAAGCACTGAAGTGACAGCCCTCCATGGACACTTCGTGAAATTGAGGATTTGAATACCGTACAAAATTCATGTGATTAGATGTTGGACACCATACCTGAAAAGCATAAAGCAGTCTGAGTAATATTGTTCTCTACTACTTGCAGGCAGCAAACTCATCAAAGGTCCACCCCCCACCCTCTCAGCACATAGTGGTAATGACCCCAAGAACTATATGACATTATGGGGCATGAGTTGGAGTACACTGGCTCTTCTAATATAAGTATGTTCTTCTCTCTGTGGAACAGTTTTATGCACACTGTAAAGCTGTCATTCACGTCTCTCTCTCTCTCTCTCTCTCTCTCTCTCTCTCTCTCTCTCTCTCTCTCTCTCGCTAACAAAGAAATTGTGCAAATGTATAGATGGGTGGGTAGACAACGTCCACGACAATGTTGCGCACACATCTCTGAGGCTAAGAGCTGTGTGTGATTATCTTGAAATGGTCCAAATAAAAGTGCCATCTAGAGCATACAACGGTTATACGGCTGTCCTCATAGGAGAACCCTTTGAAGAACCCTTTTTGGTTCCATGTAAAACCCTTTCCACATAGTTCAAAAGAGTTCTACCTTGAACCAAAAAGGTTCTACCTGGAACCAAAAAGGGTTCTCCTATGGGGACAGCAGGAGAACCCTTTTGGGATCCTTTGATTTCTAAGAGTGTAGCAACAATGAAAGGAAGCTGACGTGGGGAATCGTAGGTGGCTTGTTTCAGCTAGTTGTATAATATTCTAGATACCAGACCTGGGATAACTATAGTTTTAACTATGCTTTGTGGAAAGTAAAAACATTTTCGGGGAAACAAATAGTTACTTTGGAGGTGACTACAACTATTTGAATACAGATTTTTACTATTTGGAGAGTGTTACTCTGTAATGTGCTGTATTGGATTTGCCCCAAACATATCACTTTGTATTCAGGACAAAAAGTGAATTGCTTTGCCACATTTTTTGCAGTATTACTTTAGTGCCTTGTTGAAATCAGGATGCATGTTTTGGAATACTTTTATTCTCTACAGTCTTCATTCCTTTCACTCTGTCAGTTAGGTTAGTACTGTGGAGTAACTACAATGTTGTTGATTCATCTTCATTTGTATCCTATCACAGCCACTAAACTCTGTAACTGTTTTAAAGTCACCATTGGCCTCCTGGTAAAATCCTTGAGCAGTCTCCTTCCTCTCCGGCAACTGAGTTAGGAAGGACGCCTGTATTTTTTTAGTGACTGGGTGTATTGATACACCATCCAATGTGTAATTAATAACTTCGCCATACTCAAAGGGATATTCAATGTCTGTTTTTTCTTTTACCCATTTAGCAACAGGCACCCTTCTTTGCGAGGCATTGGAAAACCTCCCTGGTTTTTGTGGTTGAATCTGTGTTTGAAATTCACTGCTCTACTGAGATAATTGTTTGTGTGGGGTACAGAGATGAGGGAGTCATTAAAAAATCATGTTAAGATTGTTATTGCACACAGAGTGAGTCCATGCAACTTATTATGTGACTTGTTAAGCAACTTATTATGTGACTTGTTAAGCAACTTATTATGTGACTTGTTAAGCAACTTATTATGTGACTTGTTAAGCAACTTATTATGTTACTTGTTTTTACCTCTGAATGTATTTAGGCTTGCCATAACAAAGGAGTTGAATACTTATTGACTCAAGACATTTAATCTTTTCATTTTTTCTTAATTTGTAAACATTTTGAAAAACATAATTCCACTTTGACATTATGGGATATTGTGTCTAGGCCACTGACAAACCATCTGAATTGAATCCATTTTAAATTCAGGCTGTAACACAACAAAATGTGGAAAATGTCAAGGGGTGTGAATACTTTCTGAAGGCACTGTATTCAAATACCTTCAAATATTATTTAATTTTCTGATCGGTATTAAAAATATTTTTCTGAGACCTGTATTTGAATATCAAAGAAAATAGTTGCCTTTTAGTTGGAACTCGATATGAACTACAGTACAATCGACTACCACAAGTATTTCAAAAGTTGGTATTTTAAAATAAACTATAAAATACAACTATTTTCTGACCAGGTCTATTTGACACCATGTTTTGTTTTGAGGTGTTTTGACTTATGTCATGTCTATGCTAATATGGAAAAAAAATTGCTAGCTAGCTAACCAACAGCTGTGTATTTGAGAGACAAGTGCTTATTGTCCAAATATATGTATGTTTTCAATACAGAGTTGGTGGCTAAATATAGTTTACATGTTGTCAATAATCCTTTAATTGTGAGCCAACCCCATCTGTTTTGCCCCAAAGTTGCGCACACATCAGTTTTCTCAGTAAACAACCCACCAGTACAGAAGTACAGGTTACACGCACAGTACAGAAGTACAGGTTACACGCACAGTACAGAAGTACAGGTTACACGCACAGTACAGAAGTACAGGTTACACGCACAGATAAAGGCTACACACAAGCAAACATGCCCCCACACACACACGCACATGCAGTACTCAAACACACACATTTGTGAAGAGAAGTGTTGGCTAGTCTGGCCTTGTTAAGACGTTGACCCCCACGAGTGGAATGACCTCTTTGTCGGTCGGTCGGGCAGGCAAGCAGGATGTGTGTGTGTGAGTGTGTGGATAAGAGTAGCTACTATCAGGGGACAAACATCTCCTGCCCCACAAAACCAGATGATCCATCTCCCTTTTTAGCTGGTGTCAGGAGTGTTTTGTGTGATGATGATTTGACGCTTGGCACTAGGTCCCCCTCTCCACCCCGCTCCACCACCACAATGAGCTATGACAGCCAGAGCTGCTGGGCTACAGCCACGGGGAAATAGCCTTGTCTCCATGGTGAGAAGCAGCTCTGAACCTCTCCCTCTACCATTCATCCATTTCACTTTACAACTTCATAACTAAGACCTATCGTCTAGTAAAGACTCTTACAAGGGATATCATTTCCCAAAACTAATGGTGTACGGAGGGACATTTTCATAAAAATAGACTTCCATTTTGGGAGCACAATCAGTTTAAATCAATAAAAATGTTATTATTGATAAATGTGCGTCATAGCAGTGTGTTAATTTTGACGTTAATATCTACTAATTTAGATGTAGCCTTTGTACAGTAGCCGTAGCTCTGGGCCACGTAGTGTTTCTGCTTGTCTGTGGCACTCTGTAATAACTCTCTCCCCAGTGAGAAGTAAAGGCTAGCCAAGGAGGCTGAGGGCCTGTGTAAATGAGATGGTTATGCTGCATTAGCTTCATAAAACCATAATCCTTTCCCCATAAACCATTACATGCCCCGCAACATTTCTGATTTATGGGGTGGAGAATCAATGGGAAAAAATGTATGCTCGCAAAACATCTCCGGGACAGTATTGAGCAGATTTTAATTGTGATTTCATTCTGTATTGTGGCCGTTAGCCTGATGATGAATTGGGATCTAACCTTCCACTCCACTGAGTACCCGGAGAGAGTCTTTAATATGACAATTAAGTGTCTGTCTTCAGATTTTATTGTATCTCTCCTTCTCTATCTTCTCTGTACCCTTCCACCCCCCTCCTCTCTCTCTCTCTCTCTCTCTCTCTCTCTCTCTCTCTCTCTCTCTCTCTCTCTCCAGATCACTTCATCTGTACAGTGCAGCTTTTGTGCAGATTAAATTGAGACTCGGGTTTTCTCCATCTCAGAGCACTTACTTATGTTTTATGACACGCACTAAATCAATTTTATGCTGCTATTGATTTTTTTCCCTCCTCTTATTACCCTCTTGCTTAAATCGACATAAAACCATTTTACCTTTTACGCCCCTGTTTCTCCTCACTCCTAGTTCCTGATGACCTTATGTACGCCTAGGACAGCGATGTGCTACTGGCTGGGTGGGAGAGGGTGGTGGAGGGGCATTTGGGAGGATGGGGGGAGGGGGGATGGGTGAAGTTGAAAGCCCTCTCAGAGGAGATATTTGCACTACATTAAGCAACAGTGGGCAGTGCGGCCTACGGACACCAAGCAGACACCGTGCAACCAGAAGGTGGCAGGTTAACCCTTGTGCTGTCTTAAGGGTAAAAAATGACCCACCACTATGTTTATCAGCAGAGAAAACCCCCGAAATTATATTATTTTCAACTTTAAATTTGATGACTTTTCCTAGAGTGACACAGAAAAAGTGAAACATCGCCTTTAATTCATATTTCCATGAGAGCTGTACACCACAAGAGTACAAAGATTGTCTTAGTGTCATTTTTGACCCGGCAGTTATAAAATCATTTACACACCACAAAAACCACAAAGACACACAATGAGAAATTGACATTGTGTGCTACTGATTGAACTCAGACAAAACTAAAAAACTTTATTGTGCATGTGCAGCATCTCCCCTCCACGACCACACACATGACTCAAGTTCACAGACAAAGTAAAAACTATTTCAGACAAAATAAAAAATTCTTTAAACATTGTTTACTGTCACGTCCTGACCAGTATAAATGGGTTATTTGTTATTGTAGTTTGGTCAGGAGGTGGCAGGGGGGTGTTTGTTTTATGTGGTTCGGGGTTTGTTGGGATATGTGTTTATGTAGAGGGGTGTTTGTTTAGAGTATTCTGGGGTTTTTGCTTATGTTCTATGTTTTGTATTTCTATGATCTGTCTATGTTGTGTATTTCTTTGTGTTGGCCTGGTATGGCTCTCAATCAGGAACAGCTGTACATCGTTGTTGCTGATTGGGAGTCATACTTAGGTAGCCCTGTTTTCACATGTCCCTTGTGGGAAGTTGTTGTTGCACTGCTGTGTTAGCCTGCAATACTGTTCGTTCGTACGTTTTCTTGTTTTGTTAATTAAGTGTTCTAAATAAAAGATAAAATGAGCACTCAACCCGCTGCGCCTTGGTCTACTCCATACGGCGGCCGTTACAGAACTTCCCACCTCAAACGGACCAAGCAGCGGGGTAAGGAGCAGCAGATGAATTATATGGACTATGGGGAATCATGGACATGGGAAGAAATTCTGGATGGGGCTGGACCATGGAGGAAGGCTGGAGTGGACCGGGACTGTTATATTGGTACCCGGTTGGCATTTAAGCCTGAGAGGCAGCCCCAATACATTTTTTTGGAGGGGGCACACGGGTAGTTTGGCTGGGCCAGGGTTAAGTCCCAAGCCAACTCCCCGTGCTTACCGGAGGCAGCATGTTACTGGTCAGGCCCCGTGCTATGGGGTGATGCGCACGGCGTCGAGGTCGAGCATTCACAGGCCGGTGTGCATGGTGCCAGCGCCCCGCATTTGCGAGGGGGAAGCGGGCATCCAGCCAGTAAGGGTGGTGCCAGTACTGCGCTCGAGACCGCCAATGCGCCTTCACGGCCCAGTGTATCCTGTTCCCACTCCTCGCACCAGCCCTGAGGTGCGTGTCTCCAGTCTGGTACCTCCACTACCAGCCCCATGCACCAGGCTTCCAGTGCGTCAGCCCAGTCCAACTCGTCCTGTTCCTGCACCTCGCACTAGCCTTGGGGTGCGTGTCTCTAGTCTGGTACCTCCACTACCAGCCCCTCGCATCAGGCTTTCAGTGCACAGTCCCCGTCCAGAGCTTCCGATGACAGTACCCCGTCCAGAGCTTCCGGCAATAGTGCCCCGTCCAGATTGTCTGGCGACAGTGCCCCGTCCAGAGTGCCCAGCGACAGTGCCCCGTCTAGAGATGGCCCACAGTCCGGATCCGAGTGAGACGGCCTACAGTCCGGAACCGAGTGAGACGGCCTACAGTCCGGAACCGAGTGAGACGGCCTACAGTCCGGAACCGAGTGAGACGGCCTACAGTCCGGAACCGAGTGAGACGGCCTACAGTCCGGAACCGAGTGAGACGGCCTACAGTCCGGAACCGAGTGAGACGGCCTACAGTCCGGAACCGAGTGACATGGCCTACAGTCCGGAACCGGCGCAGCCAGAGTCGCCCTACAGTCCGGAACCGGCGCAGCCAGAGTCGCCCTACAGTCCGGAACCGGCGCAGCCAGAGTCGCCCTACAGTCCGGAACCGGCGCAGCCAGAGTCGCCCTACAGTCCGGAACCGGCGCAGCCAGAGTCGCCCTACAGTCCGGAACCGGCGCAGCCAGAGTCGCCCTACAGTCCGGAACCGGCGCAGCCAGAGTCGCCCTACAGTCCGGCGCTCCCAGAGTCGCCCTACAGTCCGGCGCTCCCAGAGTCGCCCTACAGTCCGGCGCTCCCAGGGTCGCCCTACAGTCCGGCGCTCCCAGAGTCGCCCTACAGTCCGGCGCTCCCAGAGTCGCCCTACAGTCCGGCGCTCCCAGAGTCGCCCTTCTGCCCGAGGTCTACAGCGACGCGCTTCAGCCCGAGGTATTCAGCGGGGGTGGACAGGTTAGGTGGGGGACTAAGGCCAAAGCCTGAGCCACCTCCACAGTAGGAGGTTTGGGGAGGGGGGGTGTAGCACGGGAACCGTCGGTGATGGCAGCCACCCTCCCTTCCCTCCCTTTAGTTTGGGGGTTTATTTTTGTGTTTATTTTTTGTGAGGTGCAACCGGGGTCTGCACCTTTGGGGGGGGGGGGGTACTGTCACGTCCTGACCAGTATAAAGGGGTTATTTGTTATTGTAGTTTGGTCAGGACGTGGCAGGGGGGTGTTTGTTTTATGTGGTTCGGGGTTTGTTGGGATATGTGTTTATGTAGAGGGGTGTTTGTTTAGAGTATTCTGGGGTTTTTGCTTATGTTCTATGTTTTGTATTTCTATGATCTGTCTATGTTGTGTATTTCTTTGTGTTGGCCTGGTATGGCTCTCAATCAGGAACAGCTGTACATCGTTGTTGCTGATTGGGAGTCATACTTAGGTAGCCCTGTTTTCACATGTCCCTTATGGGAAGTTGTTGTTGCACTGCTGTGTTAGCCTGCAATACTGTTCGTTCGTACGTTTTCTTGTTTTGTTAATTAAGTGTTCTAAATAAAAGATAAAATGAGCACTCAACCCGCTGCGCCTTGGTCTACTCCATATGACAGCCGTTACAGTTTACTAATGGGGAAGAGGCTATAAAGGGGCTGCAGATGAGTGTCCCCCACGTTCTCTCTTTGCTGAAGCCATGAGTGCACGTTTCAGTGCCCAACAGGTCGTAGATCAGATTTTTTCAGATGTCCAGGAGGAACAAGAGAACAATGATTTAGAAAAGGAGGAGGTATCTGAAGAAGAAGATGGGGAAGAATACAACCCAGAGCACAATGCATCATCTTCAGATGAAGAAGAAGTCCCCCAAGCTGAAAGAGAGACATTTTTGTCAAAGAGCAGCAAAATAACATGGTCCTTGTCACCATATGACAAGCAGGGCAGAATGGCAGCACAAAATGTCATAAGGATGACCACAGGGCCCACAAGACATGCAGTTGCCCATGCCCAGGACATCGCCTCAACATTCTACATGTTCATCACACCAGCCATCGAAAAAATCATCCTGGAGATGACACATTTGGAGGGTTTCTGTAAATATGGAGGCAATTGGAAAAGGATGGATGAGATTGACCTGCGTGCCTACATAGGGCTGCTAATCTTAGTGGGTGTGTGTAGGTCCCGAGGCGAGGCTACATATAGTCTTTGGGATGCAGAGAGTGGAAGGGCGATGTTCCATGCCACGATGCCACTGAAAGTCTTTCACACTTTCTCAAGACGTGTGAGAGACCGGCAAGACGTGTGAGAGACAAACAGGAAGCCATAAGAGAGGTCTGGGAGAAGTGAGCGGCGCATCTGCCATACCTCTACAACCCTGGGCCTGAAGTCACAGTGGATGAGCAACTGGTTCCATTTAGAGGTACATTTTTATTTTCATAAGTGATTTTCACTGTTCATTTTATTATGTATTGCTGTAATATCATTGATTTATGTAGTTGTTTTCTCTGACACTGATACTAATTACTGATAGTAATATCTTTTGTCAAAAGGTTGCTGTCCTTTCCGGCAGTATATGCCCAGCAAGCCAGCAAAGTATGGCATCAAGATATGGGTGGCCTGTGATGTGCAATCCAGCTACGGTTGGAAGATGCAAGTCTGCACAGGGAAGCCGACCAGTGGAGGCCCGTAGAAGAACCAGGGGATGCGGGTTGTGCTTGATGTGACAGATGGATTGAGGGGGCACAATGTCAAGTGTGACAATTTCTTCACCTCTTATGAACTCAGCCAGTAGCTACTGAAGAGGAAGATCACCATGGTTGGCACATTTAGAAAGAACAAGCCTGAGCTCCCCCCTGCACTCCTTGCAACAAGGGGGAGAAAGGCCTTCTCATCAAAGTTTGCCTTCACCCCCACCACCACTCTAGTTTCTTACTTCCCGAAGAGGAACAAGAATGTGGTCTTCCTGAACACATGATCAGTGATCGTGAGGACAGGAAGCCAACCATCATCCTGGACTACAATCACAACAAAGGAGGCATGGACAACCTGGACAAGGTGATTGGAACTTACAGCTGCAGGAGGATGACTACCCGCTGGCCCCTGGTCATGTTCCATAACATCATTGATGTGTCCTTATACAATGCCTTCGTGATATGGAACAAGATCAACCTACCTGGATGACTAATAAGCGGATCAAGAGGAGGGTGTTCCTGGAGCAGCTGGGAAAGTCACTTGTAACCTCACATATTCAAAGAAGGGAGCGCCTCCCCTGCACAGCAGCCTCTGCAGCACTTGTGAAAGCTGTTCAGGGGGCTGAACCTTGTCCTGATCCACCTGAAGCTGCAGCTGGGGCAGGCAAGAGGAGGAGATGCCAATTCTGCCCCCCAAAGAAGGACTGTAAAACAAATACTATGTGCTGCACATGTAAGAAATACATCTGCAAAGTCCATGCACACACACTTGCATACTGTCCTACATGTGCTAATTAGAGTTGATTGATTTATGTTCTTCATGTTTTTGTTTTGTATCTATTATCTTATTTTATTCTTATTTATTGTTGTTGTTTATACATCTTGTGGGTGGGGGCAATGGTTAAAAAAATGGGAGAAGACTAATATTTTGTATTTGAATTCCTCATTGTACAGTATATAAGAATATATCACTATGTTGTCAAAAAAGTTCAAGACAGTTATTGTTTCCCTTCAATAAAATGCATTCAAAACTACTTTCTGCACATTTCTACTACTTCCTTAGGCTATACAAGTGCTATCTCTTGCAAAAAAAATTGATGTTTACACCTATGCAGTACCTTTAGCAAACCTCTACGTTAGTAAAGAAAACAATTATGACAGGTGTGTAATAAAAACGAGTGGTGTCCACCGATTAAATGCAGTCTTTCTGCATTGTGAAGACGGAAAACCCAGATATTCACAAAGTTTTGAGATGAATGATGGGTGTTTCTTCATGCAAATAGATTTGGGGTTTAATTCAATTAAGCTGCTTTATTTTAGGGGTTTAGTGAAGGCGGGCCATTTTTTACCCTTATGACAAGGGGAGTATACAGCATGTTAAGACTACACAAGGGTTAAACTATGCTACTTCAGCCATAAAATCTGGTTCAAGTTCAGGGTTACACATTGGCAGGTACTGAAATGGTAGATACAGTACTGTATGTCAGAGATATGAAACGTGTGACTAATCTTTGTTTTGCATATAGTTTTAGGTTAGAGGCTTACCAGAGTCTCCTTTACCTTTCCCATATAGAATGTAAGTTTCGATGTGAGATTGTTGTTTTCTATGCCTGATAGCTACAGTACACTTCAAAAAAACGATTCACGCTGTCCATCAAGTTTGCAGGGAATGATTTATAATGAACTATACTGATCTTGTCTATAGCACGTTTTCATTATGATTATAGTTTTTTTTTTTTATCAAGATGGAAAAAGGTTTTTAAATCACCTTTATAAGTCAACACAAATGACCCCGCTTGCAACATTGACAGTCTCTGTGTGTATGTGTTTAAACAAAGCTGAGAGCTGACTGGACTGAAGGCCATCATGTGAATGACTCAAGTCTATTGGCGTTTTAACAATGTGAAGCAACAAGATTAGTCAATGTAATTATGTTTAATATAAGCACCATTCAGCACTACTTACTCATCTTTACGGAGATGAGTAAGTAGTGTTGGAATTAATATTGGAATTAATTCAATTCAAACACGTTATTGCTCAGCACTTGACAACCACTAAACAGAATAAAAGAAAAACCGACAGCAAAGAACGCACATGGTAACACTTGATTTCGAAGGGTACCTACATAAAGGATTCCTAATGCATTCATAAACCATACATACTACATTTAGAAGAAGTTCTTAGGATTTCATAAATGCTTATAGCAATGCAAGGTTAGGATGAATGTAATTGGTGCTGGCTTTGATTAAATCAATTTGTCCCTGGGTTAGGTTAGCTAGCTGGCAGAGGCCCAGACCCTCACTGTGTCTCCGATCACTGTCGGCTCCATCAGGCCCCTAAGCAAAGAGCTAAACATGAGCATCAATGTGACCATTTAGTGTGTTCTCTGAGCAGATGCAGGCTGAAGGTCAGCCCATTGTGTTTGTTCCACCGCCCCCTGCCTTTCACTCTGACACTCTAGGCCGCTGTCCACATCAAAAGTGTTATTGAAGCCCAATCGGAAACCCCGGTTTGGCAGGGAAGCAGGGCATTAAGAGAGAAAAGGAGAGAAGGAGAGTAAAACGAGGGGGCCCTTACCCAACATGTAGATCTTACTAAACCAGTGAGCCGTGCAGAGAAGAACTAGATGTATACTATCATATCGTTTTAGTTTTTAGCAATTGCAAAAATAAACAAATACGGAGTTAGACAAATGGGAACGAGAGAGCAAGAAGCAGAGAGAGAGAGAGAGAGAGAGAGAGAGGACGGGAATGACAGCTTTACAGTGTGCATAAAACTGTTCCACAGAGAGGAGCACATACTTATATTAGAAGAGCCAGCGTACTCCAACGTATAAGACAGCATGCCCCTTAATGTCATGTAGTTCTTGGGGTCATTACCACTATGTGCTGAGAGGGTGGGGGGTGGACCTTTGATGAGTTTGCTGCTTGCAAGAAGTAGAGAACAATATTACTGACTGCTTTATGCTTTTCCGGTATGGTGTCCAACAAACATGAATCAAGGGTTCACTTATATATTTTGTATGGGATTCAACAGCTCAATTTCACGAAGTGTCCTTGGAGGGGTGTCACTTTAGTGTTCCAAGGCTATATTTTGTTTCTTTCCTTTCTCGCCCATGTCCGGGAGCCATGTGGGACAGCTTTTCAAATGATGATGTGGATTAACACACAGCAGCTGTCCCCCTCCTCAATCCCTCCCCCTGTCCTTCTCTCCCAGGTCCTGTTCGTCACCTCTCCGGTCACAGCAGTGACAGCACTATGATGGATTAGGAATTGTCATCCAGGACGCTTGTCACTTGTTTACAAGACGGCCATCCCTCATCTCTCACCACCACAGGCCTTATAATCCGGTCGACATCTCTCTCTCTCTCTCGCTCTCTCTCTCTCTCTCTCTCTCTCTCTCTCTCTCTCTCTCTCTCTCTCTCTCTCTCTCTCTCTCTCTCTCTCTCTCTCTCTCAGCCAGATACCCAATACAACACAACACCATTTAAAACATGCTTTTTTTCTCTGGGCTGTGATGCATTAATATATGTGGTTGGATTAGCAACCTCACAGGAACTGTGGTGATGTCTTCTCCTGTCAACCTCTACCTACCCCTGAGAAAGGAATGTTTGATACATACATGTACATCCCCAAGGAAAGATGGAGGGAGACTTTCTAACCTGCATGATGGTGTTGAAGAATAGGTGGTTTTAAATCAGTAACTGGGTTATATATATGGAAGCAAAACATGTGTATTCATAGATATGCCATATATTCCAATTTAAAATCCATTAAACAGGCACATCCAATACAAAAGGCCTGTATAATGTGTCTAATATTGTTGTATAATAGGGGCAAAACATATGTATCAAGTTATCTTTACCACATAAAAAAAATTAAGACACCGTCTTGCAGTGCTTGTCTTTGCTGTCTAAACAAATATGTCAAAAGACTATGCTTGGGATAATTATTTTACACAACAAAGGGAATGCATTCAACACTGGGAAGAGTCGTTGACTAAAGTTGGAAACCGAGACACAGAACATGCCCTTCCTGTCCCTCTACTGTATTTCTTTGCCTCTCTCTCTCTCTCTATCTATATTTCTCTCTCCCTCTCTCGCTCTCGCTCTCTCTCTCTCTCTTTCTCTCTGAGGCTTGTGGCAGCATGGGTATGTCCCCTGTGCAGTGAGGTTGTTAGGAGGACCAGCTCACTGAGCCCACCTCTCCCTCTTTCTTGCCAGGCTGCAGCTAGAAGAACATGTGGGGGAGATGACTGCCATCCTGCCATCCCCTCTCTGCTCTGCCCCGCATCTCCCAGTGAGACTTTCCCAGACATCTCAGTGTGGCCCTTGAGAGGGGCCATAATGTGCTCCTATCAGGTTTAATGGTCCCCACCGTGGACTCACTCTGAGATGGCATTAAAGGGAGGGGGTAGCTGGGGTTGGCACGCTATAATGGACCGCAAGCATATTGTCATTAAAATGTTCCTGAACACTCCCCTGCTCGTGGCATAACCGCCGCCGAGAGAGCCATCATAATTGGCTCTGACAACATGGCATAATTGCCTTCAGCTGGCAGTCGGTTCTTTTACAGTTGACATTGTTCAGGGAAGACGGCGACAACGAGGTGATTGGGTGATTTGAATACGCAGCTTGTTTCGCTATGGCGGCCGTAATTGAAATATGGTACGTGTGAACGGAAGATTACATTACGAAGACCACTCGGATAATCACCTGACAGGGGAGTGATTGAGTCTACAATCTGCCACAGTGTCTCTCTGAGAGCAGAGGAGATATAAGGGGCGAGAGAGGAGAGGAAGAGGGGAGGGAGGAGGGGTTGCGGGGCATCAGGAGGAGGGCTCTTGGCTCACTTTTTCGGAGTGGCACTGGAGTGCCAGCCTGGCATTCCTGGACTCTCTCTATCCCCCCGACTCTCAGACTCTCTGTCACTCGCTCCCTGCACTGCTTTGCTTTGAGTAGTCCACTTCCCCTGAACGAGCTAACAGATGGCCATTCATTAGTCCTTCATTTTAGATAGATTTTCATTCATATTCATATTTCCCTTTCATTTCGCCCGAGCACCTCTCTGCTCCTCTCTAACAGACAAAGACGGGCTGTCTCTGAGAGTCGGTGATGATTCGGGGGTGATTGGGGGGGTTGTTATGGCTCTTTAGTTCTTAGTGTGGGGAGACTTACGACTGTATACTGGTACTACAAAATTGGAATAGGTCTATCAAAAGTGTTTTTTATTCTGCCTGTTCTTTGAGCGATAGTTGGAGATTGAAAATTACCTGATCAGTCCCCAGTCAGTATTTTGGTATTTTGTAATACGTTTTAGACATACCTTGTGTTGTTGTCGATGTTGTTGTTTTTCGGTTCCTTCCAACGAGATACAAAGAAGTGCATAGTTCCACAAAAGTTACAGCGCCACTAAGTGCCAGTATAGACACTAGAAACATAATTAGAAAGAGAGAGGGCAAACAAGGGAGGAAGAGAGGGAGAAGGAAAGAGAGTTGAGGGAAAGGTAGAAATAAGAGTGGCTATAATGACAGGCATCTAGCCTCTTGGTTGCACAGTAGGGAGAATCAGCCATGCTACTGTTGTTGCTAAGGTAAAAACAATGCAGGTGCCACTTCTCTTTAATCTGCTCCTCCCCTCACTATTATCTCACATTTGGGCATGAACACAGAGACTGTGCAACCCGATAATATGCAATTAAAAACAAAGATCATTAAAAGTTATTGGTGTCTGCCTAATTACTATAACTTTCCCCTTATAATGAGTGTGCATGGGGTATTGACTGGAAGCAAATCTCCCTTTCCTCTTGGAAAAAGCAGGTAGTTACTTTGTGTTAAATCATTAATATAGTAATGATTTTTCCAGAACACTCTCAATTAAGACCAGAGCAGAAAATGACCCAGGGTAGTTCAAGCTCATGCTTTTAAAAGTGTGATGTTCCAAATATATCCTCCACACACTCTCACTGGAGAATATGGATAGGCCCCACTCATGTTTCTGAATCATTTAGTGTAAATGTGACTGTGTGTGTGTGTGTGTGTGTGTGTGTGTGTGTGTGTGTGTGTGTGTGTGTGTGTGTGTGTGTGTGTGTGTGTGTGTGTGTGTGTGTGTGTGTGTGTGTGTGTGTGTGTGTGTGTGTGCATCTCACCAAGTGTGTTTGTGTGTGTGCTTGTGCTTGTGTGTGCTTGTGTGTGCTTGTGTGTGCTTGTATGTGTCTCTCCCAGTGTGTGTGTGCATCTCACCAAATGTGTTTATGTGTGTGTGTGTTTGCATCTCACCAAGTGTGTTTGTGTGTGTCCCTCCAGATTTCTGATCCACACTTCCCCCATCTGAGGGAGACCCCTCCTCCCCAAATGCTACAACAATTACATCATTTGTTAGTCTATTATCTCAACACCTGCAAGACAAGTCTGTCTCAATTTCCCCTTGGTTCCTGTGATTTCCTCCCACCCTTCTCTCTCTGTGGCACCTCTGTGGTGTGGGCTGCTTGTGTCAGAGGGCCTTTGGGCCATGCCAGCCCTCCATGCATTGTGCTCAAGCCAAGTGGCAGTGCCAGTTCACACCCCTTTAGCAGTGAATTCTTGTCTCAACCTTCTCTTTTCTTTTTCATTTTGAATCCCCATCGTGACACCACACACACTCCCACGCATAGACACACAAACACACTGGCATGCACGCACTCACACACGCACACACACACACGCGCACACACACACACCAGCTCCCTCCCTCTTTTCAACCCAACTCCTCATAATATTCACTCAGTGAGGACCAGCAGGGTTTCCAACAAAGACCTTTTGCCATGGAGAGATTCGTTATAGTCTCCATAAACACAATTTACAGAAGGTTCCTTTTGAAATGCTTGACATTTCCTCCCCACTCTTTAGATGTACTCGCTGGGTACAGTGCGTCAACTTTGTTTGAATTTATCGCACATAATAAGCCATTTTCACCCAGTTTAATGTCATCGCCTAAGTAACCGGGAGGTCTTAGGCAACAATGCAGAAACTGCAAATGTGTCAATGGAATGTGTAAAGCTTAGTATAAATCTATCCTGTCCTAATCCCAGGCTCCCTTTCACAGGATGATTTTTCATATGCATATGAGCATTTTTGGTGTATTACTTTCTCACACATTTTACAGCCGGGACAGATTGAAATGAGGTTCCCGAGGGGTCGAGGGAAGGGGAGCGGGTGAGGGTAGAGCGGAGGACGGTTGTGAGGGAGGGACAGGGGTAAGAATAGGTTGGAGGGAATTTACGCAACTCTCTTTGCAAGACACTTTCAAATCCACCCGGGGCGCCATGCACTGCCTGTATTTTCTGAAATCCCAACTTTTAGTTCCACTTTTTACTGCTATTATCTAGACATGATCTAAGCTGTGATCACTCTGAAGGAGTGATCATAAACCACAAATAAACACAGACAGGAAGCCTGCTGGCTCAGTCATGACCGTATTGTACACATTGTTATGACCACATTTTTCTTAAAGGCACATACACTTCCCTAAATATATATATATATATATATATAAGACCAGTCATGTTCAAATCTTACATCAATTCAGTGCTTGACTTGGGCAGGAGCTCACCAGAGCTGAGTACCAACAACTCACATTTTATTCTGCTTGATCTCCTGCACCTCTTAATGAATTTGAACTAAAAAGTATTGTGGAGCTCCTGCACCTAAATGTAAACACTACCGGCACCCAAAATGAGTACCGGCCCCCATTTCAGGCCAAGTCAAGCACTGCTCCGATGGCATTTGTCCATAAACATTAGTTCAAGGAAGGTACTGTTTCATGAAATAATGATAAAAATGACATTTGTTTTTACTGTAATAGAGTTACACACATAGCTCCTAAGCAAAACTCTCAGTTTCTCTGCACATTTGTATGTGTACGCGGTACACGTGCTGTGTGACCTGCGCGTCAGTTCTCAGTGTGCCTCTTGAATTGCATCACACTGTGCCAGTGCGTGACATCACTCTACGACATTCTCAAAATGTTAATATGAAAGGCCCGGTTATGTATTCCCGAAGAGATGACACAAGACAACATGTGCACTTCCGCTCATGTTGACATGACCTTTAGAATGATCCAGGCTTATTTGACACATTTTTATTCCCACCCTCTCTTCTCTCCCTCCTCTTCTCTCCAAAGCCCCATGTGTGTCCCTCCCTGCTCCTCCCTGCCTCCACAGCCAAATCCCATCTAGTGGATGTCTCCTCTGGAAGTCATGTCGCTAGCGCTAGCAGTTATTTATCGACCGCTGACAGGGACATGAATCCCAGGCCAAAGCGAAACTCATATAGTTATCAAAAGCATAAAATTCCTATCACTTTAGGTGTCAGAGCAGCGACAAGAAAATGAAACAGGTACTCATAAAGGCAGCGGGCGTCGTAAATCACGGCCGAGGGTGACGATCGGGACGGACGGGCGCAGTGGTTCTCCAGCTAAGGCGAAGGAGTCTCTTGATTAAATAAGGGGAATTAGATATTTTTGTAAAAGCGGGAAATAACAGTGATCTATGCTCGGTGTCAGTGGGTTGTAACTTGAAGCTATTGCGCATTGTTTATTTATTTATTTCTCTGTGTCTTTTTAGCAGATCAATCTATCTCGCTGTTGTGGTAACGCAGGACCGAAGGGAGAAGCGGAGATTCCTCCTCTGGCTGAAACATGGTCAGATTGGTGGCGGTTGTAGACTTGGCTGGCTGGGTTCTCTGACTTCTTGTAGCTTAAGAGACTTATACGAGTCTACTGTTAGACACCCCATCTGACCTGGCGGGCCAGTTTGTATGGCTGAAAATATGTGTTTTAGTCTTAAATGTTCCAGACCTCTAGGATTATAGCTCACCCAGGCTATGCTCCTTCTAAATGTAAGATTATATGATATATCAAATTAATTACATAAATGGCCGCGCATCTAATATTAGCATTTGGTGGCAGTGGCTAGTTTATGTGTGGATTGCAGTCTCTCCCATAGATTTAGTAGACCTTGTCGTCCATAGACTGCTTCCAAGATAAGGAAACAAATATTTCATTATGTCATTTTGCTGAATTATTTGTTTAATATGCATATTGTAAAAACATAACCTCACCGTTTGTACTATCACCACATTTAGATGAAGACCAGCGTCTAATGTGTTTTTTTTTTCCTTCAGATTTTCCCACTTTAAAGACATGATTTTGGGACATTGTCTTTCGTCGGTTGGAGGTGTCTGCAGCGCTGATGAGATCTGTGAACTCTGGGGAGTTGAGGTCAAGACCTCCCACCCCATCCATCATCCACTGATAGACATGGGGAGCAGGCCAGTGACAGGCATGGACTGGTGGCTGGGGCTTGTGGCTTGGCTGGGTATGGGGGTATATCTGGGTCTGGGGGTCGAGGGGGACAGGGGGGACAGGTCCACCATGTGGGGGGACAAAAAAGGAGATCACCTCTTCACCGTTGAAGTCATCTATCATCTCTTGAGCGTCTCTAGTGGGATTTTTGACCACCCAAACAACCGCGTCTGTTAAGACTTTATAAAACACATTGGGATTTGATTTTGATTTGATTAGACTTTGTGTTTTGGAAATGTGCGTCTGCCCAATTACTAAATGCAAAATCTGACAACTAAACCCACCGCGTTATAGGTCATAGATATACCTATGATAGTATGCTTTTGCATTACAGCTGTTTACTGTATCATCTTAGATGAAGTCTATCTAAGGCAAATATACCTACTCTGTTGCTTCAGTACTTCAGTTGATACAATATTAATGATGTCCCTCCCTGCTCTTGTAATGCACTTGTAACTGAGTCTCTCTGGACCACTTGTTCCTCACACCATTGAAAAAGTGTTCAACGCTTCAGACAAGTCATTAATCTCTACAGTTGGGGAGTTGGCCAAGTTTTCTTTGTGTGTTTGGGTATTTTTCTGTCTCATTTCTTCTCTGTGTTGACTCTGAGAGACCCCGCTGTCTTTCAGAGAGGAAGGTAGGAGAGCAAGCTGTGTGGACAATAAGATCCAAATCTCTGTTTGACACGGCGGCATTGAGTGCCACGCATGCACACACAGATCCCCTCCCCACCCCCACCCTACACACACACACACACACACACACACACACACACACACACACACACACACACACACACACACACACACACACACACACACACACACACACACACACACACAATGTAAGTGTGAAATGGGTTCAGTGACACTTGACCTGTGCCATCCAAGCTTCTTTCAACACATCAGCCATATCTATGTGCGTGACCGTGCGATCGCATGCTTTCCTCTGTCTGAGCTGAACGTGCTACTGTCTAGACACTTCTCACACAGTTTTTGCTGCATATATTGTGCGCCTCTGTCAATAAGTTCCTTTTTTAAGGAAGCTCCACAAGGCTCGTTCCCTCCCCTGTCAGACAGAGAGTAGCTTGCTGTGAGTTGCTTGGTGAAATAATGAAACGACACAGGTTCAAGAGTGAAGTAGCTCATAGAGTCTTAATTGATTCTTACCGTTGTTTTTGATTAGGTTGTTGTTGTTGTTGTCGCTGTCATCGTCGTTGTTGTTGTGAGCCGTGTACAGTTTAATTTCAGGATACTGACTCATAAGAACAGGATCATGTAAATACGATGGGGATAAAATCTTAATACTCTGGATGACCCCATCTGTAACTTCAGCAAAACCCCTCCATTGAGATAACATGGAGAATGGAGATTGACATGGATATGTTGTAATCCTCCGCAAGATTTGCTCTCTGATTGAAATACACGTTATTCTTTGAGGAGAGAGGTCAAATTTAGTCTTGAGGTCAAAATATTTATAGCAAGTGCTGGGTAAGCATTGCAGAGATGTCCATGTCTGTGTCTTTGTGCGTGCGCACGTGTGCATTCATGCGTATGCGTGCACGTGGGTGTCTGAGCCACTGCTGTTTTCAGAGGACACATGTGAAGCTGTGAAACTCGGTGAAACAAGCTGCCCTTGCTTTTCTTCTGCTGTCCTGCCGGGGCCTCAGTGGGATGGGCAGTTTATGACATGACAGGACATGCCAACAAATTGCATCACTTCTGCCTCTGTGGCTGAGGACAATGGGCCACCATATGCCGACGTGGGGAAATGAATGGGGCTCATTTGTGCTGGCACCACGAGCCCCCAGTCCCCTCACCCTCCTCGCCCCTGCCTGGGCCCTGTTTGTCCCCTAGCCCCCTCACCCTGCACTGGGCTCCACTATGGCACACAGGCCGACCCAGACAGACGAGCCCAGTCTCTGGCATAGAACAGAAAACAACATCAAAAGGAGAGAATCACTTATTTATTCAATAAGTATACATATATGCTTTGCCCAAGGCAGAATGTGAACTCTATTTATTGTTGTTCGTTAAAAATAAATGATCATGAAATAACAGGTTGTTATTATCCTCATTGAATACGTTGTCTTCTCATGGCATACACAGTTAAGGGCTCCTGAGTGGTGCAGTGGTCTAAGGCACTGCATCTCAGTGCTAGAGGTGTCACTACAGACACCCTGGTTCGAATCCAAGCTGTATCACAACCGGCCATGATTGGGAATCCCGCACAATTGGCCCAGTGTCGTCCGGTGTAGGCCGTCCTTGTAAATAAGAATTTGTTCTTAACTGACTTGCCTAGTTAAATAAAGGTTATGCATACAATAAAAGGTCTGTGAATATTGGTATAAATGTTTGTGTCACGGCATTGGTTGTTTACGTGTGTATGCATCTGTTTTTGCGTGAGTGGGATTTTTGTTGAGCATGTGTGTGTGTGCACGTGTCTGTGTGTATGCGTGTGTGTATGAGTGCTTCTGAGTGTGTGCAGGGATGATAGCAGATGATTAAGGAGCGGCTGCTCTGTTGACATGAGATACTAATGAGGATGAAATGAGAAGGTCAGGGCTCGTCTCCAGGAGAGGGACGCCCCTCGCTACCCCCCCTCTCGCCCCCCTAGCCCGCCCCCCTCCTCAGGACGGCCAGCTAATCTCCCTCTTAATCGGCCCTGCCACCACGGCACACAAAAAAACACACACACATACAAAAACACACACGCACAAACACACACACGCGCACACATGCACATACACACATACATAAACACACAACAAGCTACACTGATCAGCAGCACTCTGCATCTACATAATGGCGGTAATTAGCCAGCAGCACAACAAGACCAGCTCAGAGTTATGATTAGCACCTCTCTTTGGGCCCATTCTAGTTCTGACCAGATTGGACCAGGCTGTCATTCTGTGCTCTACCCCACACACACACAACATGTTGTTGACCAGATTGCACTAAGCAATGAACATCAGAAAATGTTGAGACTATTGTTATATAATTTATCCTGGGGTGGAGGTAACAGGCTAAAGTGTGACCGGGAAATGATCTAGGCTAAATGACGGAGAGGAGAGAAGAGGAGAGGAGAGAAGATGAGAGGAGAGGAGAGGAGAGAGTGTTGTAGCCAGAATGCAGACGTCATGTCTCCCCTCATGTGAGGGCTGTAGTCTTATTAATTAATGGACATATCAGGGTCTCTATCAGCACAGTGAACTGTTGACCCCACTGGAAGAAGCAAGTGCACAGCCAGCTGCACGCCAAAAGAGAGAGAGAGAGCAAAAGGCCATTTAAAAACTTGGGCGTGTGAAGTGTGGTGAAGTGTATGATGGAGGTCTCATACTCCTGACCCCTGCGTTTTTAAAGAGCAGCACTTCACCTTGCTAATCAGACGGCGGTGCGTATCACCGCCGCCATCATCCTCCGTGTATCCTCCTCACACTTGTCATTTTTCACAGTCACTCATGGGGAGATAAGGATCCCCAGGTGACAGGCTGGCTCAACAGGGAAAATGTGTAGGGAGGGATGAGTGTGCGTGTGTGGGCAGGGGTGGGGTGGGGGAGGGCAGTGTGTGTGTGGAGAGAGAGAGAGAGAGAGAGAGAGAGAGGGTAAAGGGAATTGGAGGGACATGGCCATGGTCTGTGTCTCCATGGTCTGTTTCCAACTTTAATCATTGACCACCCACATCCACAGTTGGATTACAAAATATTACTTACAGGATGAGAATCACTCCACCAATCACCAACCTGATAAGGAATATTTAAGTAGCAAAACGTAGTGTCCGTCAAGCTCATGAGACAAACTAATGGACACTGAGAGGAAACACTTTTTGAAGGGAAAAGAAACAGACTGGGGGAGAGAAAAAATTAAGAGACAGAGACAGAGCAAGTGTGTAGAGAAAAGAGAGAGAGAAATAGACCCAGCTAGCACATAACGTTCTGAGTACCATATGTATTTTGCATACAACCTTCCCACACATTTCTGGGAATGGTGCAGGATAGTTGCTTGGCTTTCGAACATTCTCAATACATTTAAGGAACTTGACAAAAAAAAAACTGTAGTTCATTACTTTAACTGAACGTTTCCTGATAGTTCAAACATGGTTACATGTTCTAGGAACATCTGGTTTGACACTGGGAAAATTCTCAAATAGTTTAGAGAACATAAAGAAACAACTTCATTCTGTGGGAATTTCAGTACTTCAGCATAACGATTCCTACAGGTTTCCTCATGGTTCTATTTAAATTTATGTTCTCACATTTTTCAGAGAATGTTAAGACGTTAGTAACGTTCAGAGAACATTCTAAGAATGTTATTTTAAAGGTTAAGAAAACTTTCCGTAAAAACCACAAGAAAACTTTAGTAACATTCAGAGTAGAATGTTATTTAACCTTTTACTGCAATGGTGTCATGGTTGTCGTTGGGAAAGGAGGACCAAAATGCAGCAGGAATGTGGATGCTCATCTTGATGTTTTATTTAACTCAAAAAAAGAACACCATAATAACAAACAACGAACTCACGATCAACACAACAGTCTTGTAAGGCTTACTCACGCTAAACAAGAAACAATCTCCCACAAATTACAAACACCCCGTAATATATAGGACTCTCAATCAAAGGCAAATAGACAACACCTGCCTTCAATTGAGAGTCCCCACCCCAATTAACCAAACATAGAACCAGACTCACCAGACCAAACATAGAAATACATGAATACAAAAACAGTGCCCAAAAACCCCGGAATACACAAATCAAATGCCCCACTAAATAAAACACCACCCCGAACCACATAAAACAAATTCCCTCTGCCACGTCCTGACCAAACTACAATAACAATTAACCCTTATACTGGTCAGGACGTGACAAATGGGCTAAATCAGGTAAAACAGAGTGATTCTTGGTAGTTTTTAACAAATCTACTTTGAAACAAAACATGGTTATGGGCTTAAATAAGACAACTGTACCATGTCAGATATAGAGTTGGAATGTATTGAATTTGAAACCCAATATTACACTTTATATACAATACATCACAGGACATTGAAATATAACACAACTATTTGACATAGAAACACCAGATTTCTGTCAGTTTTCTATTTTACATTCTTTATTAATTATGAAATTATGAAAAAATTATTAACATTCCACCCTGAGGCCAAAGAGGGCACTTTTGGTAATTGACTGCAGGAAAGGGCTACAAACAGTACATTTTGAAAATATTCAGACCCCTTCACTTTTTCCACATTGTATTACGTTACAGCCTTATTCTAAAATTGATTCAATAGTTTTTTTTCCTGCATCAATCTACACACAATACCCAATAATGACAAAGCAAAATCATTTTTTTTAAAACATTTTTTGCAAAAAAAATATAAAAATGTTTAAACTGAAATATCTTATTTACATAATTATTCAGACCGTTTACTCAGTACTTTGGCAGTGATTACAGCAGTCTGAGTCTTCTTGGGTATGACGCGACAAGCTTGGCACACATGAATTTGGGGAATTTCTCAAATTCTTCTCTGCAGACCCTCAAGCTCTGTCACGTTGGATAGGGAGTGTCGCTGCACAGCTATTTTCAGGTGTCTCCAGAGATGTTTGACCGGGTTCAAGTCCGGTCTCTGGCTGGGCCACTCAAGGACATTCAGAGACTTGACCCGATGACACTCCTGTTGGAAGGTGAACCTTCACCACAGTCTGAGGTCCTGAGTGCTCTGGAGCAGGTTTTCATTATGGATATCTCTGTACTTTGCTCCGTTCAGCTTTCCCTCGATCCTGACTAGTCTCCCAGTCCCTGACGCTGAAAAACATCCCCACAGCATGATGCTTCCACCACCATGCTTCACCGTAGGGATGGTGCCAGGTTTCCACTAGACGGTGCGCTTGGCATTCAGGCCAAAGAGTTACATTTTTATTTCAACAGCAGGGAATCTTGTTTGTCATGGTCTGAGAGTCTTTAAGAGCCTTTTGGCAAACTCCAAGCGGGCTGTCATGTTTCTCTTACTGAAGAGTGGCTTAAGTCTGGCCACTCAACCATAAAGATCTGATTGGTGGAGTGCTGCAGAGATGGTTGTCCTTCTGGTAGGTTCTCTCATCTCCACAGAGGAACTCTGGAGTTTTGTCAGAGTGACCATCGCCAGGGAGGATTGCTCAGTTTGACCAGGCGGCCAGCTCTAGGAAGAGTTTTGGTGGTTCCAAACTTCTTCCATTTAAGAATGATGGACGCCACTGTGATCTTTGGGACCTTCAATGCTGCGAAAATGTTGTTGTACCCTTCCCCAGACCTGTGCCTCTACACAATCCTGTCTCGGAGCTCTACGGACAATTCCTTCGACCTCATGGCTTGGTTTTTGCTCTGACATGTACTGTCCTCTGTTGGACCTTATAGGTGTGTGCCTTTCCAAATCATGTTCAATCAAGAATTTACTACATGTGGACTCTAATAAAGTTGTAGAAACATCTCAAGGATGATCAATGGAAACAGGATGCACCTGAGATCAATTTCGAGTCTTAGGGAAGGTCTGAATACTTACAGTACCAGTCAAAAGTTTGGACACACCTAATCAATCAAGGGATTTTCTTTATTTACATTGTAGAATAATAGTGAAGACATCCAAACTATGAAATAACACGTATAGTATGCAAAAAAAAGTGTTTAACAAATAAAAAATATATTTTAGCTTTTAGATTCTTCAAAGTAGCCACCATTTGCCTTGATGACAGCTTAGCACACTCTTGGCATTCTCTCAACCAGCTTCACCTGGAATGCTTTACTAGCAGTCTTGAAGGAGTTCCCACATATGCTGAACACTTGTTGGCTGCTTTTCCTTCACTCTGCGGTCCAACTCATCCCAAACCATCTCAACTAAGTTGAGTTCGGCTGATTGTTGAGGTCAGGTCATCTGATGCAGCACTCCATCACTCTTCTTTTTGGTCAAATAGCCCTTACACAGCCTGGAGGTGTGTTGGGTCATTGTCCTGTTGAAAAACAAATGATAGCCCCACTAAGTACAAACTAGATGGGATGGCATATCGCTGCAGAATGCTGTGGTAGCCATGCTGGTTAAGTGTGCCTTGAATTCTAAAACATCATAGACAGTGTCACTAGCAAAGCACCCCCACACCATCACACCTCCTCCTACATGCTTCACGGTGGGAACCACACATGCGGAGATCATCCGTTCACCTACTCTGCGTCTCACAAAGACACAGCAGTTGGAACCAAAAATCGCAAAATTGGACTCATCAGACCAAAGGACAGATTTTCACCGGTCTAATGTCCATTGCTTGTGTTTCTTGGCCCAAGCAAGTCTCTTCTTCTTATTGATGTCCTTTAGGAGTGGTTTCTTTGCAGCAATTCGCCCATAAAGGCCTGATTCCCATAGTCTCCTCTGAGAGAGGTGACTGTGAACTCTGTTAACCTCTACAGCCAGTTGAATCCTGTGGCGCGTTATTCAAATACCTTAGAAATGCTATTACTTCAATTTTTCAAAAATATGACTATTTTACACCATTTTAAAGACAAGACTCTCGTTAATCTAACCACACTGTCCGATTTCAAAAAGGCTTTACATCGAAAGCAAAACATTAGATTATGTCAGCAGAGTACCCAGCCAGAAATAATCAGACACCCATTTTTCAAGCTAGCATATAATGTCACATAAACCCAAACCACAGCTAAATGTAGCGCTAACCTTTGATGATCTTCATCAGATGACAACCCTAGGACATTATGTTATACAATACATGCATGTTTTGTTCAATCAAGTTCATATTTATATCAAAAACCAGCTTTTTACATTAGCATGTGACGTTCAGAACTAGCATGCCGGTGAATTTACTAAATTACTCACGATAAACGTTCACAAAAAGCATAACAATTATTTTAAGAATTATAGATACAGAACTCTTCTATGCACTCGATATGTCCGATTTTAAAATAGCTTTTCGGTGAAAGCACATTTTGCAATATTCTCAGTAGATAGCCCGGCATCACAGGGCTAGCTATTTAGACACCCAGCAAGTTTAGCACTCATCAAAGTCAGATTTACTATAAGAAAAATGTTATTACCTTTGTTGTCTTCGTCAGAATGCACTCCCAGGACTTCTACTTCAATAACAAATGTTGGTTTGGTCCAAAATAATCCATCGTTATATCCAAATAGCGGCGTTTTGTTCGTGCGTTCAAGACACTATCCTAAAGGGTAAATAAGGGTGGCGAGCATGGCGCAATTCGTGACAAAAAAATTCTAAATATTCCATTACCGTACTTTGAAGCATGTCAACCGCTGTTTAAAATCAATTTTTATGCCATTTTTCTCGTAAAAAAGTGATAATATTCCGACCGGGAAATCGTTTTTTATTACAAAGAGAGTGAAAGTAAAAGCATGCTATCCCCTCATGCACGAGCCTCAGTCTAATGGCCCTCTGATAGAGCACTTGCCAAACGCGCTAATGTGTTTCAGCCTGGGGATGGAATTACATCGTTCAGCTTTTTCCCGCCTTCTGAGAGCCCATGGGAGCCGTAGGAAGTGTCACGTCATGCCAGAGATCCCCTGTATTTGTTAGAGATGATCAAGGAGGGCAAGAAATGGTCAGACAGGCCACTTCCTGTAAGGAATCTTCTCAGGTTTTGGCCTGCCAAATGAGTTCTGTTATACTCACAGACACCATTCAAACAGTTTTAGAAACTTTAGGGTGTTTTCTATCCAAAGCCAATAATTATATGCATATTCTAGTTACTGGGCAGGAGTAGTAACCAGATTAAATCGGGTACGTTTTTTATCCGGCCGTGTCAATACTGCCCCCTAGCCCTAACAGGTTAATAATTTATTTTGGCTGGTAACTCTAATGAACTTATCCTCTGCAGCAGTGGTAACTCTGGGTCTTACTTTTCTGTAGCGGTTCTCATGAGCGCCAACTTCAACATAGCGCTTGATGTTTTTATTTTATTTTTATTACCAAATGATGCTGGGCCAATTGTGAGCCTCCCCATGGGTCTCCTGGTCGCGGCTGGCTGTAACAGAGCCTGGACACAAACCAGGATCTCTAGTGGCACAGCTAGCACTGCGATGCAGGGCCTTGGACCACTGCGCCACTCGGGAGGCCCCGCTTGATGGTTTTCGTGACTGCACTTGAAAAAACGTTAAAAGTTCTTGAAACCAAAAACAAACGTTCCCACAACTTCCAAGGAAACAAATCTGCTAGCTGGGGAGAGAGCGACAGAAAGAAAGAAAGAGAGAGAGGGAGAGAGAGAGAGAGAAATGAGCCTGCCAGTGGTTAATTGAGCATACAGATTCCTAATGTGTTAGGAGGTGGCCTCACAGATGAGGGATGGTACTTTTTCAGGATGCATCTTCCTTTGTTTCCTCTTTGAGACTAATGAAGTTGGCCTTCCATACGCATGAGCTGGACACTGACACACCAGAGTTCCCTCTCTCTCTCTCTCTCTCTGATCCCATTCACAAAGTATGTAACAGTGTGTCATCATCCCCCCCACCCCCCGAATGTTTAAACATATGCACACACACTCTCTCACACACACACACACACACACACACACACACACACACACACACACACACACACACACAC
This sequence comes from Salmo salar, assembly GCF_965601325.2. Taxonomy (NCBI): domain Eukaryota; kingdom Metazoa; phylum Chordata; class Actinopteri; order Salmoniformes; family Salmonidae; genus Salmo; species Salmo salar. The sequence continues at coordinate 44,391,346 of NC_138292.1, forward strand.
ACACACACACACACACACAAAGGCACAAAGACACAAAGACACACCACGTTGAGTTATGAACTAGACTAAACCCGTGTGATGTACTCACACTCTGCAGGGCTCAACTTTAGAGCATATTCATTATCAAAGCAGACCTGTTTATTTTTACTGTCTCTCCAAACAGCACGCATCCATTATCCAAAAGATTCTGTCTCTCTTTTTTTCTCCTTAATGCCTTAGGGTCAATCACTAATGAGCTTAGCACAGAGGAAGCATGGAAGCTATTACTGAGGGTGTTTGAACAAGGGGGTGATACTGTACCTTATGATTACACCCACTTATATATATATACATATATAAACTAGACAGAGAGAGAGACGGCAACGTTGTGTACCACTCTTTGTCTGCCACTATGTGGGGCTGGGTAAGTTTTGGTTAAGGTGAGAGCAGGGCCTGTGGACGACAAACACATTAATGATGACCTGATATAACACCTATTTTCTTTGTCCTGCTCTTGCTAGCTAGTGAGAGCCCTTTGCTTTAGCCTATATCTCTCTCTACAGGCTGGACTAGTGTGTCTCGCCAACCAAACTTGTTCAAGGTGCTCCGTGACCATATGTTTGCTCATTGGGGAGGGGAGCGGGAAAGGCTGGTCTGGTGTGACCTTCACTCAGGTTGAGCACTGAATACTCCAGGCTCTGCTTGGCTGGGTTCATGCCAGGTGAGCACAGCCTCGGAAAGAACCACGCCACCACACAACACAGACACAAACAACTACTGTTGGTCTCAAAATGGCAGCTAAAATAGTTTAATTGGATCCCACTATACGGTATTTTCAGATGTGCCATTTGGCCAAATGGTGAAAACCAGACACATTTATGTGTTTCCTTTCTCTCTGCATTCAAGTGAAATTGTGTTGAACCACACTTATGTGCAAAGCAAGCATATTGCTATATAGAAATGACAGTTAAAAGTATCATTACGTTGAGATCGTTGATGGGTAATCATTCCTGTAATTTGGTCAAAGTTGTCATTCAACCACCAGTCAAGCAGTGCAGAATGTAATGTTTGGACATTTGAGAAGAAAATTCCAAACAAAAACCATCTCTTTAGATCATCCAGCCCAACACTAATGACAAACTGTTGTATTGGCCAATGGCAGTCACGTGCTGATGTTCAACATGTCATGTTTCATGTCTTGGTTTCAAATGGAACTCAAGCTTATAGCAGTACAATACAGTAGTATCTCTTTGTGTCCCATTCAGCATTATATATACAATATTGGATGATCATGTGCATAATACAACTTGATATATACAATAATAATACTTTGACACGTTTTATTTTATAAAATGTATATTTCATTGGGCAATTCTAAGGGGTGAAGAAAGTGCTTTCTTTTCGCCCTCCCCCATCAACCTTATTTCCTTGGGAAGAATACATATTTCTGCTTGAGAACACCCTTTAATATATGAAATGACTGCCGTCACTGACACACATACCGCCCTGCTACCCCCCCACCCCCACCTTACAACACACACACACATGCACACACACGTGCGCACGGAACAACGCACATGAGCATGCTAGGATGCACGTGTGCGCACACCCACCCACCCACCCACACACACACACACACACACCCACCCACCACACACACACACACACACACACACACACACACACACACACACACAGAGACAAACACACTCACACACGCTCCCCTGATTTTGGATGGATAGATGGAAGGGGGAGGCAGGGGGGGACTGAAAAATCTCCTGAAAAGAATGAGGCCCTCTGGGATTTTCTCAAAGTGGCCCCTCTGTGGGGTGGGGGTTGGTGGGGGTGCGGGGGCCCAAAACATGGGCACTCCACACTGTAACCTTAGCCAGCGGGGGAGCAATCTGTCAAATAATTAGCCGTTGCCCAGGACAAAGGTTTTATTTGCAGGAATTTCATAGAAGCCAGGATTGAATAATATGTCTCTGTATTGTGCAGGGTCATGGGAACATTATCTCTTACTGGTGGGGCTATAACTGATAATGAGAAAAGGGTCTGGTAATTCAATTCCTCAAGCCTTTGTTTCTATAATTCCTTCTCTCTTTCTGTCCTCCTCTCTCTTCACTGTCTCTTCACTCTTTTCTATCTAGCTAATTAAAGATCATTTTGACAAAGACAGGTGTCCCTGGAAGAAAAAATGTCTGGCATTCTTAGTTTACCACATTACCAAACAACAAGATATGAATAATGTTGAGAGAATTTGTTATTTTTAATGTTTTATTGACAACACTATGTATCAACACAATACATATTACTTTAGTAAAATAGTGAAAGAAAAAAAGCAATTGATATGGCAATTATGTTTGCATATTTACTGGCTGAGGTGATCATTTTAGATTTGGAAGATATTTGAGACACAAAAGTTTGAGAGATAAATGATTTGAACACGTGATAAAGTTATATTCCTGTTCAGATACTGTTCTCACATAAACCAGAAAAGGGTGGCCATGGTGTCAGAATGAATTTACAGTGTATAGTTTTTTCATTGGTTGATGGAGGTTCACATCCAGCTAGGTAGCAGCTTCATGCTCTCCACTCCCATTGCACTGCCTCAGAGGAATAAATAACAGAGGTATCTCCTGAGGATGTTGGCTTGGTCTCTTTTTACCAGGTCCCTATTGTATGTAGAAGCATTCATAGTCATAACTGTCTCTGCGTCATACTTTCACTTCTCTTACCCTGCTTGCTGAAAACGTCTGAAAACATAAGAAATCCACTGTACAAATTGTCATTGTGACATTTTCAAACGTTCCAGTTCATGATTCCATGTCTTATTCACAACAACTGTGAGTTTTAGAGAGAAGATACCAACCTCATAGATGTAAGTGACCGAGTGTTTCCAGTGCCTGAACAATGTCCGGTCTCTCAGGCCCCCTACACTTTCTCTCTCTCTGTCTGCTGACCTCTTACCCTTAGGGGCGTCCAAGCAGGAAGTGGATAGTGTTAAAAGGGATTGATTGATTTTGTGGTCTATAGATGATTGTTTATATCATTCCATACGCGAGGGTTGACCCTTAGTGACCCCTCTGTGGGCCAATCGGCTGAGAGCTTAGACCTGTGTCCATTTCCGACTGCTAATTACTGTTAAGGGCCCTGGTTTTGGGTCTTAAAATGGGCTCCTGCGCTGCTTTGATGACAGAGAAATACAGCAGGGATGCTCTCCCCTGATCTCCTTGTGTACCGTTTCCTACTACCCCCTGAATGTCAAGCACATTAAACTTAATGTAACAGCAAATTCTTCAAAATGATTTGTATGTTGTTGTAATGTGAGTTAGTGTGTGTGTGCATCTATGGCTAAATGGGATTTGTACAGCTGTGTATGCTCGAGTCAGTGTGTGTGTGTGTGTGTGTGTGTTTTTGTCCTGACTGTATATACATTTTACAACTACAGCCACAGTGCTTCCAAAGTGTGTTCTTGTACGGGGTGTGAGTTTGTACATCCTCTAATACATTCCTCTGCTCGCTTTTAAGTAAAATAATTGGATTATTGCATCCTGTGATCTCCCTAATTATAATGGAACCAAGCTTACAATTTTCCAGTCATTATTTTATATTTTGTTCCCCTCTAATAAGAAGGTGCAGCGAAGCACAACAAAACGCTATGACTCTATTTCCTGCTCTTTGCCTTACAGCTATGTATAGATGAAGAACGCCTACACTCCCAATATCATCATCCCCCCCCCCCCCTCATAAAACATTAGAGCGCCAAATCGCAGACACACACATATGAGCGCAAATATAAACATGCACACATGTGCACACATACAAAACCGCACGGAAAAACATTCACACACATGTCCAAAATGACACGTTACACAGGCACGTAAGCACAAATGAACAGTATAAACTATTCAGACAAATCTGCAAATAGCCAATATTTAGAAAACGTTTGTTTTATACTTATTGTACCATACTCACACACTCACACAAATAACTCACAGCATAGGTACAATTCACGCAAACAACAGTCAATCACACTCACAACGCTGCTGGTATATCATTGTGTCCAGGCCGCACATCCTCCCATCCCCTCAGTAACACTCATCTCCCCTCCACATGCTTGTCAGTCCCCCGCCCAACTCCAGGGATCACAGCACATCTAACACTATTTCATCTTGGATTTCGAGATAAGTGAGAGGATTTCAGTTCAAGCTCCCGAGCTTAGCATGGTCTGCGGTGCTGCAGTGAGCACCGTTCGCTTACATGATGTGGGATTTTTTCTCTCCCATCTCTCACCCTCTTTTCTGGGTTTTGTTGATTTAGCTGTGAGTGGCTGCCTGACACAACATTGGCTATCTCCTCAAGGAGCTAAATAAAGCTAACCCCTTGCACAGTTATTCTATCACAGGACTCTGGGGGAGCAGAAAAAGGGATGTATTTTAATTGACCAAACCCAGGGGCTTCAGTAATACTATAACCACAGGAAACTGGAGACGGAAAGAAAGGGAGAGAGAGAGCGAGGGAGGCATGAGAGAGAAAGAGCCATATTGTGCTATTAGAGGCATGCTGTATTTCCTAAATCGATTAATTGAATTAACATTTAAATATATATATTTTTTAAATCGAACAGATCTCGTGCCAGTTGTTTCTTGAGGCTCTTCAACCCTTCATCAAAGGCAAGGTGGTTTCTAAGAAGTGGAACATCTAACTAGTTGTCCAGCCTAGTTCCCTGCCTATTGACTCATTTTGGCACTCGATCACCAGGACAGTGCTGTGTTACCTCTGTTGAGTTCATGCCCACAAACACTCCCATGAGCAGAGTGGAATGATGGGTGTTGGAGTTTTATGTTTTGCAGTGTGCCGTAGTGGACACATAGACCTATAGCGGCAGCATACATGTCACAGAGACACTAATGACAGGTGAAGGCATGGTGCATGTGGCCCTTTCCACGGCCCCCACACCCACAACACAGGTTAACCCGGGAAATCAAGAAAGAAAGGAATAACATGGGGAGCACCTGAGAGGAATCCTGAGTGGCCAGTTCCTGGTAGAAAAAGATGGATTGCCTGGATTCTCCACCAATCACAAAACAACACATTGGCCTCAGCATTGATTGATGAAGTATTTAAGTCGTCAATCTCACATCACCCGCTTTCCTCCTCTCTTTTTTTTCTCCAAATGGTTGCAGAAAAGGCATGCAGTGTCTGCAGCTCGGATGAGACCTGACTGGTGCAGAGTATCGCTGCTTTTCACCTTTCGATTTCGGCTCAAATGCGCTGAATGTTTTGGTTGTGTGTGCGAACAATCAAGGACAGCTCAAGAGAAAAAGACTGGCAAGAGGAGATCATCCCTTTTTCGTTGTAACGTACACAATACATACTGTGATGAAACGGCAGGCCCAGGATCGTTAGAATACACAATATTACATGTAATGGCAATAATAGTAATTCTCTGTACATGAAATGATTAGAGAAGTACAACATGTCCTGTCCTCTAGGAGCGAGATGATGAGAGGACTGTGGATTTCTAGGAATAGGATTAGCTGTGTTGGGTTCAACCTAAAAGTCTCAAGCTGAGAGGGAGAGAGCTAGACCTGAGCTCATCTGCATACAGACACAGATTGTAATACCCCCTCCCATGTACATCACCAACTCCATAGCTCTCAGCCAGGCAAAATGCATTCTAAAAGGCATCACTGAAGACAACTCACGACAGTGCTATTGATTACATATCATGATTAACAATAGCAGTATTGATAGAAATGGAACATTAGCCCGCACCTCTGACCCTTGTCCAGGACCTTTTTGTACGCTATGATGTATTCAATATCATAATCACGCTTGAGTAAACTTGCTGGGGAAAATCTATCAGATGTTATTCATAAAAAATAAGGAAAAGATCACACCTGCAGCCATACGGGTAACAATGCACGAGACAAGGCCTTTGGAATGTCAAAGGAGATTTGGTTAAGGATTGATCCGGTCAACCTATATTCTTGCCACAGTAAAGCACAAATTCTCCAAGGAGCATATAATCCCCATCCATTGTTCTCCTCTCCTAATATGATACCCCCACAAGGGTTTCCACAAGACCTCATTTCTAATCAATGCATGTGGTTAGTGGGGATCATCCTGTCTCTGCAAATTAATGACTTCACTTTTCTCCTGCGGATTTATTGTATTGATTTGTTTCATTAGCTGATTGATTTCTGCCCCTCTTCCTTCCTTTTGCTTATCAATATGAGAGCTGATCACATCCATCCAGGAAAAATCTCAATCAGCCTTTGGTAGCTAGTGGAATCCCTTAGCAGGATCCTGAGGGGACAAGGCATGGTTATTGAGCATGACTGGGACTATTGGCTGACAGTGAAAGTAAAATGTAGGTTTTCCATCTGCCTGTTATTGTATGTATGGGCAGCAGAGCTGCTGTATTACTGTTGCTCACCAGTTGCCATGCTAACCTTTTGCTAGGCTTGATTTGGTTGTCATAGTCCCTCTCCCTGAGTATCTGTTAAATGTTCACCTTCTCATTATGCTGTGTCCTTATTCAGTGGCGGTTCTAGACCATTTCAACTGGGGGGTCCAAGCTGGGACCAGTTGTACTGTTAGAGGGGCCAGTTACATTAGACGTTATTGTTGTCATATTGTTTTCTTCACTGCATTAGCAGGCAAAAGACCATGTTCATAATCATCATCGTTGCCACTGTCTAATAACGGATGTAAAAAAAGAACGATAGCAAAAATTTGTTATGTAACAATTATTTCATACTCCACATTTAGGGGGCCCACAAGGGGGTCAGGGTCATTGCTGCCCCCCCCCCCCCCCCCCCGCCCCCCCAGAACCGCTAGTGTCCTTATTACCAGCTATGTCTGACCCTCTCCTTTAATTCCCTTTGACACCAGAACAATGGATAGGAAGTCCTTCACGCCAGCAAGTCAGACTTCACTTCACTGCAGGAATTACAGCTTTTCATTCTCTGTCACTGGAGCGTTTTAGTGACTTACCCCACCAGCACAACAGTGGACAGCGGTGATCTCTCTCTCTCTCTCTCTCTCTCTCTCTCTCTCTCTCTCTCTCTCTCTCTCTCTCTCTCTCTCTCTCTCCTCTCTCTCTCTCTCAAACACATACATGTGATAGATACACAGGCATCCACAAATGTGCAGGTGCACGCAAAAGCACACAGATGCACACACACACACACACACACACACACACACACACACACACACACACACACACACACACACACACACACACACACACACACACACACACACACACACAATGATCAGCCAACCAGACTTTGTTTGAGGTGAAAGGGAGAAGCTGTAGCATAGTAACACATAGTCCAATGATGGGCCCCATATTCCAAACACAGTCCCAAGATTTATACCCTCAGCTATGCAAAGTGAAATAGTGGCAATGTGGAACAAAATCAACAACAAAAAAGAAGAAAAGAAACGCAAATGTTTGCTTGTTCTATTTAGCTCATTATTCATCAAGCCAGCTGCCTAAATCTATTAGGATCAACACTGTTTGAGTTGTCTCCTCAGAAACACTGACATATTATTCCTGCCTTTCCTGAGCCATCTCAATGTGACAGTCAGCCCTCTAAGAAAACAAGCTGAAGTAATGCTGAAAGTCATAAAATGTCTGGCCCAGTGCTCTCTCGTCCCTGTTCTCCCCCTCCCTCCCTTCCACTCACACACCAGAGTTCTCTCTCTGTCTCTCTTCTTCTTCTTCTCCCCCCGTCCAAAAAAACACACACATTTTCCCAATCAACTACTATGATAATAGAAAATTCCATAATGTAATACAATAATATGTTAAAATGAGAGCCAGTGTCTATGGGATGTCTTATCACATTGCCGACACACATCCACACCTAAATGAATGGCTAAAGCACGTCTATGATGAGATATACCCATAAGCCTGAAAATGTTCATGCTAAAGAATGACAGATAGATTATCTCATGGCCTTTTCCCCTAAACACTTGTACGTGTTTATCCAGCTTGTGGGAATTCCTGTTCCTGGAGTGTATGGAGCCACCCAGACCGAGCTCTGGAAATACTGTGTCACTTAGACCTCGCCTTTTACTTTCACTTTATCACCTCCGTTGACACCAGGATATGAAGGCCACTCCTTAACAATTGCACTTGCAAAGTTAAATAGTTATAGATCTGAAATCATTTGGAACGCTTTATTTTAATGCCAGTGTGTTTCAAAACAAGATATGTTTTCCCCACACGGACAGATGCATTTTCAATACGTATCATGGAATACGGCTGGATTAATCAGATATTAAACATGTTTATTGACTAAGGCAATCATTGTTGGTTAAAGTATCCCAGTTTCACCACAATAGTCCTTCCAAAAACAACAAAAGAAGACCCATCTTGAATTCCATGGTTCAAATCACTGTCCGCTGGAGGATTTGGACATCACTTAGCATTTTTATTCTCTGTTTTTTATAATGCTCTATATTCTATTTTCCATCCTTCTCCCTCTCTCTCTCTCTCTCTCTTTCTCTCTCTCTCACTCCCTCTCACTGTTTCTCTCTCTCGTTTTCTTCTTCTCTCACTCTACTCTCTTCACTATAAATCCTTTCAGGGGTTCTGGCAGCAGTTTCCTGCTCTTTCATCTGCCTCCCTTGTGGTAGGACCATTAGCCCGGCCGTACCTGCAAGTGTTTGGGAGGCAGCTGGCCCAGGACGTAGCACTGCAATGGGGCTGTAGAGCCCAGAGGCTGGGCCTGGGACATGGGAACGCTGGCACCAAATACCAATGGGTAATTAGACCTTCGTTCAAGAGCGAATGTGGCAAGCATTAGACACAAAGCTCTTTCCGGTTCAAATCATATCTGCATCCTGGCCTTCCTCCTTTCCTTGGGAGTTACTTATTTTTTTCCTTTATTTTTTGCCCCCTTTTCTTCTTTCTGCTCTCGGACGAACCATTAGCGATCACTTGGCTTCAGTTTGTCGTTTTGATGGAGGTCTATTTTGGTGAAAGACAGTAGGTCATCGAATGTTATTATACTGTACATAACAAAATGTATGATTTTAATTGTAAGTCTAAGCTATCTTATTATTTTGTTGTCTTCCTTAAACCCAGTTACATCAAAAGCACAACAACTCACGAGTTAAGACATTGTCATACTGAGTGGACCAAAACGCAGCGGGTAAAGTGCTCATCCTCTTATTTATTAAAGAAAACACTTAAATCAATACAAAACAAACGACGAAAACAGTCCAGTAAGGTGCATAGACTATACTAGAAACAACCACCCACAAAACCCAGTGAAAACAAACACAACTAAATATGGCCTCCAATTAGAGACAACAACAACCAGCTGCCTCTAATTGGAGGTCATTGACAACACTCACATAGAACTAGAAAAGCTAGATAAACATAGAAATAAGAAAACTAGAACCTAAACCCACAATACCCAACCACACAAAACAAACACCCCCTGCCACGCCCTGACCAATGACAAATAACCCCTTTACTGGCCAGGACGTGACAGACATCCTGTATCATTTCCTAACATTTATTTTGTCAGTCAGTCTATGTGCAGAAATGTAACCATCAACTGACATTTTGCCACAGAAACTACAGAATAAACAGAAGTGAGATATGGAATAGATCTAGTCCATTGAGGTAAGAGTTTGCCCGTGTTCAGATATGACTACATCCAAAAGAACACTTACTGTAACTGTGTCAATTGTTGGACCCAATATCTCTGACGTGTACCTTTACTGATCAGAACATTATTATTTACCCTTCACTGGAAAGATGGTCAGCAGGTGACATTTGTGACATTTCCTTTCTATCTGAGTGTGCCTGTGTCTTTTTATTTATATATTTTTTTGCATATTTGCAATTATACACACAAGTGGCAAGATGTCCTTGGACGGTTGAATGACAATTCAAATTTCATATTTGACATCTGGATCTTCTTGTATATTTAGATGTCTGGGCCGTGAGAAAAATGACATTCTTTGTTTCTCATCATTTAAGAGGGAAACTATCATGAGGCCTTTCTTGTTTTGTGGTGAACTGTGACATAACCCATAATTCCATTCAAACCACATCGGCCTTTCATCAGAAGTCACTCCCTGACCTTTATAGTCTGTCTTGCAGAACGTAGGCCTACTAGAGTTGCACTAATAGTTTGTCAAAATTATACTTACGATTATACTTCAAATTATACACACACATACACCACCAGTCAAACATTTTAGAACACCTACTCATTGAAGGGTTTTTCTTTATTTTTACTATTTTCTACATTGAAGAATAATAGTGAAGTTATCAAAACAATGAAATAACACATATGGAATCATGTAGTAACCAAAAAAGTGTTAATCAAATCTATTTTATATTTGAGATTCTTCAAATAGCCACCCTTTGCTTTGATGACAGCTTTGCACACTCTTAGCATTCTCTCAACCAGCTTCATTAGGTAGTCACGTGGAATCCATTTCAATTAACCTGTTAGGGCTAGGGGGCAGTATTGACACGGCTGGATAAAAAACATACCCGATTTAATCTGGTTACCACTCCTACCCAGTAACTAGAATATGCATATACTTATTACATATGGATAGAAAACACCCTACATTTTCTAAAACTGTTTGAACGGTGTCTGTGAGTATAACAGAACTCAAATGGCAGGTCAAAACCTGAGAGATTCCTTTACAGGAAGTGGCCTGTCTGACCATTTCTTGAACTTCTTTTCCATCTCTATCATTTACTAAGGATCTCTGCTCTAACGTGACACTTCCCACGTCGTCCATAGGCGCTCAGAGCCCGGGAAAAAACAGAATGTCGTCATTCCAGCCCCAGGCTGAAACACATTATCGCCTTTCTCAAGTGGCCGATCAAGGGACTCTGGGCTTAGGCGCGTGACCCGACCGCCCCCGCCTTTGGGATTTTTTCCTCTGTTTGCCGAAAAGGAGATTCCCTGTCGGAATATTATCGCTTTTCTACGAGAAAAATGGCGTAAAAATTGATTTTAAACAGCGGTTGACATGCTTCGAAGTACGGTAATGGAATATTTAGAATTTTATTGTCACGAATTGTGCCATGCGTGCGACACTTCTTTACTATTTCGGATAGTGTCTGGAACGCACGAACAAAACGCCGCTATTCGGATATAACGATGGATTATTTTGGACCAAACCAACATTTGTTATTGAAGTAGCAGTCCTGGGTGTGCATTCTGACGAAGACAACAAAAGGTAATCAAACTTTTATAATAGTAAATATGATTATGGTGAGTGCTAAACTTGCCGGGTGTCTAAATAGCGAGCCCGTGATGCCTGGGCTATGTACTTAGAATATTGCAAAATGTGCTTTCACCAAAAAGCTATTTTAAAATCGGACATATCGAGTGCATAGAGGAGGTCTGTATCTATAATTCTTAAAATAATTGTTATGCTTTTTGTGAACATTTATCGTGAGTAATTTAGTAAAATGTTAGCGAATTCCCCGGAAGTTTGCGGGGGGTATGCTAGTTCTGAACGTCACATGCTAATGTAAAAAGCTGGTTTTTGATATAAATATGAACTTGATTGAACAAAACATGCATGTATTGTATAACATAATGTCCTAGGGTTGTCATCTGATGAAGATCATCAAAGGTGAGTGCTGCATTTAGCTGTCTTCTGGGTTTTGGTGACATTATATGCTGGCTTGAAAAATGGGTGTCTGATTATTTCTGGCTTGGTACTCTGCTGACATAATCTAATGTTTTGCTTTCGTTGTAAAGCCTTTTTGAAATCGGACAGTGTGGTTAGATTAACGAGAGTCTTGTCTTTAAATAGCTGTAAAATAGTCATATGTTTGAGAAATTGAAGTAATAGGATTTTTAATGTTTTGAAAATCGCGCCACTGGCTGCAAGTGGCTGTTACGTAGGTGGGACGAATTCGTCCCGCCTAGCCTAGAGAGGTTAACAGGTGTGCCTTCTTAAAAGTTAATTTGTGGAATTTCTTTCCTTCTTAATGCGTTTGAGCCAGTCAGTTGGGTTGTGACAAGGTAGGAGGGTATACAGAAGATAGCCCAATTTGGTAAAAGACCAAGTCTGGAAAGAACAGCTCAAATAAGCAAAGACAAACGACAGTCCATCATTACTTTAAGACATAAAGGTCAGTCAATACGAAACATTTCAAGAACTTCAAAAGTTTCTTCAAGTGTAGTCGCAAAAACCATCAAGCGCTATGATGAAACTGGCTCTCATGAGGACTGCCACAGGAATGGAAGACCGAGAGTTACCTCTGCTGCAGAGGATAAGTTCATTAGAGTTACCAGCCTCAGAAATTGCAGCCCAAATAAATGCTTCACAGAGCTCAAGCAACAGACACATTTCAACATCAACTGTTCAGAGGAGACTGTGTGAATTAGGCCTTCATGGTCAAATTGCTGCAAATAATCCACTACTAAAGGACACCAAAAAGAAGAAGAGTGCTTGGGCCAAGAAACACGAGCAATGAACATTAGACTGGTGGAAATTTGTCCTTAAGTTTGAAGTCCAAATTGGAGATTTTTGGTTCCAACCTCCATATCTTTGTGAGACGCGGTGTGGGTGAACGGATGATCTCTGCATCTGTATTTCCCACCCTAAAGCATGGAGGAGGAGGTGTTATGGTGTGGGGATGCTTTGCTGGTGACACTGTCTGTGATTTATTTAGAATTCAAGGCACACTTAACCAGCACGGCTACCACAGCATTCTGCAGCGATACGCCATCCCATCTGGTTAATTTTGGTGGGTTTATTACTGCTATTCTTTGTGCAGCATTATTTGCTGTTGTTGCTCTGCTAGGGCTGCGTGTTTGCGCCACAGGTTTTTTTTTCCCTCACGGTCGTGTTGTACCGTTTGTACGTTCAATAAACGATTGTGTTACTGGAAATTCCCTGCTTTCCTGCTCCTAACTCCTGCACCTACCTCTTCTTAGGAGGCACCTAACAGAATCCCGCACCACTATCATGGAGTCAGCAGGAGCAGGAGCTCTCCACTTCCATGGAGGAGCGCGTGCAACACCACACCACAGTTCTCCAGAGAGATGGGAGAGGGGTGGCCTCCACGGGCAGGGTGTGGTGGCTTATATCGACGACATTCTGATATATTCCGTCACGATAAAGGAGGTGCAGTGGTTTTTAGGGTTTGCCAATTACTACCGTAGGTTTATCCGGGATTTTGGGCAGGTGGCTGCTCCCATTACCTCACTGCTGAAGGGGGGACCGGTGCGTCTGCGGTGGTCGGCTGAGACGGACAGAGCGTTTTGTCGCTTGAAGACTCTGCTCATCCGGATCCTTCTTTAGTATTCATGGTGGAGGTGGACGCATCCGAGGCTGGGATTGGAGCCGTGCTCTCAAAGCGCTCAGGCGCGCCACCGAAGCGCCGCCCCTGCGCTTTCTTTTCGAGGAAGCTCAGCTCGGCAGAGCGTAACTATGACGTGGGGGACCGGGAGTTGCTGGCTGTCGTAAAAGCTCTGAAGGTGTGGAGACATTGGCTTGAGGGGGCTCAACACCCTTTCCTCATCTGGACTGACCACCGTAATCTGGAGTACATCCGGGCGGCGAGGAGACTGAACCCTCGCCAGGCAAGGTGGGCTATGTTTTTTACCCGATTCAGATTTACGATCTCATATAGACCAGGTTCCCAGAACGCTAAGGCAGACGCACTGTCCCGTCTGTATGATACAGAGGAGCGGTTCATTGATCCCACCCCCATACTTCCGGCCTCGTGTCTGGTGGCACCGGTGGTGTGGTAGGTGGACGCGGACATCGAGCGGGCATCTCGGTCAGCGCCTACTCCACCTCAGTGTCCAGCTGGACGGAAGTACGTCCCGCTTGGTGTTCGCGACAGGTTGATTCGGTGGGCTCACACGTTACCCTGGTGCGATGCCTTAGGGCGAAGTACTGGTGGGCCACTTTAGCTAAGGACGTGAGGGTTTATGTCTCCTCCTGTTCGGTGTGTGCTCAGTGCAAGGCTCCTAGGCACCTGCTCAGAGGGAAGTTACAACCCCTCCCCGTTCCACAGCGGCCTTGGTCACACCTGTCAGTGGACTTCCTGACCGATCTTCCTCCGTCCCAGGGCAACACCACAATCTTGGTTGTTGTGGATCGGTTTTCTAAGTCCTGTCATCTCCTCCCTTTGCCCCGTCTCCCTACGGTCCTACAGACTGCGGAGGCCCTGTTTACACACGTCTTCCGGCACTACGGGGTGCCTGAGGACATAGTTTCTGATCGGGGTCCTCAGTTCACGTCCCGGGTTTGGAAGGCGTTTATGGAGCATCTGGGTCAGCCTGACCTCGGGCTGACCGAGACCTTTCTCAGACCTTTCGCCCTTTCAGTGCGTGTTGGGGTATCAGCCGGTCCTGGTACCGTGGCATCAGAGCCAGACCGAGGAGACCTGGGAGGCCGTCCACGGGCACCTGAAACAGGCCGAAGGGCAGCAGAAGGCGAGCACTGACCACCACCGCAGTGAGGCCCCGGTGTTCGCACCAGGGGACCGGGTCTGGCTCTCGACCCGAAACCTGCCCCTCCGCCTGCCCTGCCAGAAGCTGGGTCCGCGGTTTGTGGGGCCATTTAAAGTCCTGAGGAGAATAAACGAGGTGTGTTATAGGTTACAGCTCCCCCTTATTACCGTATTAACCCCTCGTTTCATGTGTCTCTCCTCAGACCGGTGGTAGCTGGTCCACTTCAAGAAGCTGAGGTACGGGAGGTTCCTCCACCCCCCCCCCCCTGGACATCGAGGGGGCCCCGGCATATGCAGTGCGATCCATCCTTGATTCCAGGCGTCGGGTGAGGGGCCTGCAGTACCTCGTGGATTGGGAGGGGTACGGTCCGGAGGAGAGATGCAGGGTGCCAGTGGAGGACATCTTGGACCCATCTCTGCTGAGTGAGTTTCACTGCCTCCATCCGGATCGCCCTGCGCCTCGTCCTCCGGGTCGTCCTCGAGGCCGGCGTCGGCGTGCTGCGGGAGCCGCGCGTCGGGGGGGGGGGTACTGTCACGACTTCCACCGAAGGTGGCTCTTCTCCCTGTTCGGGTGGTGCTCGGCCCGAACAGGGAGCTGCCACCGATCCATTTTTCCTTTTCGTTTGTGTCTGTCTGTTTTGTTTACACCTGTGTCCTATTAGTTTATTTCGGTGGGTTTATTAACCTCCGCTGCCTGCTATTCTTTGTGCGGGATTATTTGCTGTTGTTGCTCTGCTTGGGGTGCGTGTCTGTGCCACAGGGTTTTTTTCCCCTCACGGTCGTGTTGTACCGTTTGCAGTGTATTTAGGAGTAGAGGTTTCTCCTCCGTGTGTTACGTTTATTTCCCTGTGTGTGGCGACTTCGTTGGGTGTGTTTCCCCACCTGTAGTTGTCGTGCTTTGGGACGTTCAATAAACGATTGTGCTACTGGAAATTCCTTGCTCTCCTGCTCCTGACTCCTGCACCTACCTCTTCTTAGGAGGCACCTAACAATAGTTTTGAAATCTTCACTATTATTCTACAATGTAGAAAATAATAAAAATATAGAAAAACCCTTGATTTGGGAAGGTGTTCTAGAACTTTTAACCGGTGATGTACAAATTCTAGAAACAAATCAACACTGTCCTAATAAATTCTGAACATTTGTCTCAGGTGAAAAATGAAGAGGTTGAATGCTGTGTGAGTGAGTGCGTGGTGTGCCTACTGCCTACTCCCATGGCCAGGCTAGAGGACCCTGCTTTTAGCACAGAGGGAGAAGCACTGAAGCCACATTAGCGTAAACAGGAACACAAAAGGAGAGGAGAGAGAGGAGTGGAATGGAAACTGGGGTTGTAAACAGGACCCCCCACAGAGGAATTTCAATTTCATATATCTAATTATCCCTGTCAGATGGAAGAACTGACAAAAAGCTTCCTTTGTTCTCTCTTTCTGTCTCCCGCATCTCTGTCAATTAATTTCAGCAGACGAATATGACTAATTGTCTACTCCACAGCTCTGGCCGTTATAGAAATAGTAATTTGGCCCGCATTGGATGAGGGGTGGTTCTGTGGGTATTCATGCATCCATTTATGATATTTGATCACAATGGGCTGTGCATAATTTCAGGTGATCATGTAAGCAGGCTAACACAACCTTGTTGTAGACATGGGCTTCTGAGCCTTTTTGGAGCCTGCGGTCTTGTAGCCCAGACAATACCCCTGTACTTCCCTCTTTTGTATGAGGAGAGCATTCTCATTTCTGTCACTGGAATTGCTTCTTTGTTTAGAGTGCTAATATTAGCATCATAATTAGACTGAAAGAAAGAGAGTGTTGCGATTCATGCAGATTTTCCGAAGTGCAGAGTGTGGAGGCCTGAATTCTAGACGAGGTATCAGTTACTGGTGTTTCATGAGGATCCAGTCCAATCAGGAATTTGCATGTTAAATGTTTGTTATCAAACCATTTTGTGTGCAAGATAATTATACAGAAAAACTGAAACACACAGCTTCATTATCAGTAGTCATAAAAGCTCTCGATTCAGAATGTATCATCCGTAAATTCAGTGTAACTATCTCATGCAGCCATAGCGCTGACCACCAACGCTAGGCCTACACTTTTACAAAGTTTAAGTGACAGTTCTCATAGTTTGGAAGTTTGAAACTGCTCACATGTAAAGACTGTATTCACCCTTAAAATGGGTGCAAACCAATTTGCCGACAGCATATTCAAAGCTTTCAGCTTGAGTTTGCGACGACTGTATGAACTTGGCACTTAATGGAACTTAACTTATATTGCAAGGTCTGTGCTTATACTTAATGATTTAAAGTGACTGGGCTAGAGCCAATGTTCTATTCAGGGTATATGAAATGTAATTTGAGTGTCTTTATGCATATAAAAAGTATCAAGCAAGGAAGGCCGTGGTGACACATTCAGTAGTGAATAGATGCTTTAGCATCACACATTTTAATTGCCAAAAAACAGCACTTAACAAATAACCTTGGCTGGCGCGATATTGGGAAGAGCAGCAAACTTAAGTCAATGCATCCCTGCTCGAAGTCATCCAAACAAAACACAACATATACCAAACCAAGTCAGCTTAAAATTGCCAACCAAAAGAAAGTCAACCAAAACCAAACCAAATCAAACAGAAAAGCAACCAGATTGAACATGAATGTCCAACACCAACCCATAGACTGTATGAGAGATTGTAGCATTTCATTACCCAAGTTCCTTTTCTGTGGTCTCTTGACCAGTTGCCATGGCGCTAGAGCTGACCACATTCATAACCTCTCTCTCATGATTTCTTCCTTTCTTTTCCTCTCTCTCCTTTCTCTTTCATCCTTTTCTCTCTGTCTTCCACTGCACTACTCATCAAGTTACTTTTCTCTCTGTTTTCCACTGCACTACTCAAAAAGTACATTTTTCTTGGTGTTTGCATGAGATCACCATTCAAGTTCCCAGAGTTATAAATAACCTTTGGGCCCAGCATACAGTATGCACCAAACAGAAAGAGGATTTCCTGGATCAACGCTTGTCACACCTTGATCTGTTTCACCTGTCTTTGTGCTTGTCTCCAACCCCCTCCAGGTGTTGCTCATCTTCCTCATTACCCCCAGTGTATTTATACCTGTGTTCTCTGTTTCTCTTTTGCCAGTTCGTTTTGTTTTGTCAAGCCTACCAGTGGTTTTGCCGTGCTCCTTTCTGTCTCTTGTCCGGTTTTCTAGCTTTCTTTTTTTGGACCATTGTGCCTGCCCTGACCCTGAGCCTGCCTGTTGTTCTGTACCTTGTCACACCACCCTGGATTACTGACCTCTGCCTGCACTGACCCTGAGCCTGCCTGCCGTTCTGTACCTATCAGACTCTGCTCTGGACTACTGACCTCTGCCTGCCCTTGACCTGTTGTTTGCCTGCCCCCTCTGTTTTTGTAATAAACTTTTGTTGCTTCGACACTGTCTGCATCTGGGTCTTCTCCTGAGCCTTGACAACGCTAAATCATTCTGACATTATTTGCTAAGTTTGTTCACCATTTTTAAAATTAAACCAGACTCTTGCCTCACAGTGCAAATAATACTAAATATGACGTAGGTCAAATAAAGCAACTCAAACTTTATCATCTTGACGTTGTGTCGTTCCGGATGCGGACTAACCGACAAAATTATCATAGCACGAAAATCTCTGTTCGTAAAGTGTTCACATTTCAAAGCTAGTTTCCATACAGACATTTGCATTAGCACGTCTACAGTCAAGAGTCTAAGTTGCAAAACAGAAGAAAAGAAAAAAGAAAAAAAATGATTAGCATTTTAAGTATAAATAGTTCCAGGACAAGGGCTGTTAAGTTTGGAATTAACATGTAAACAGTTGGAAATGCCTTCCTCACCACCCCCACCCCACACTCACCCCTGCCTCCTTTTTAAACCTTGATAAATATACATAAAGCACAAAGACCGCCTTGTTCCTTTAATGGGACACCCCCTTTAATGGAGACATATTTCCTAGGATTATATCAGCATTCACTTGCAAATTTTTGAGTTTTAATACTCAGTCAGTTCAGTCTATGAATAAGAGTATCATTTGAATTCAGAGGACACCTGGTGCCGTGGGCTGGGCTATAGTGGGGGCTTGGAGCTGACCTGGTATCACTGCCAAGGCTTCTTTTTCCCAGCCTTCCCTTCCTCTGGCCTGACTGGCTGCTCCATTCAGCCTCCTGCCTGCCGTCTCATTCGCTCCTCAGATACTGTAGAGCGCAGCCGCCCCAGCAGCACACTTGTAACTTTATTCTCTCTCCCCCCCAAAAAAATTATCTCTCTCTAAAAGATAAAGGGAAGGGAAATCATTTTATCAGTCTGCTCTTAGATTAGGCTCGGAGTAAGTTGAATGCTGGTTTAGAGTGTCAGTGGGAAGCAGAGAGAAAACTTAGAATTCAATACTATAAAAAAAAAGGAAAAAAAGAAGATAAAATAACAGTGGCCCCGAGACCCTCTTTTGTTGATTTCTTGTACATTAGCCACTAGGTTGTATGGAGAGCAGAGGGGGTGGGGGTTGGGGGACTGAGGCAGGACTATTTGGAGGAGGAGAACAGAAGGGGGCAGGGGGGCTATTCGTATGCGTCCCACATCCACCACACACAATAAGGCCTGTATTGCGTTTTGCAAATTTATACCCAGGATGTTGGTTTTAGAGTGTTTTCCTGAAAAAAGGAGACTTTTTTTTCTCCTCCAAGTAAGTGTCTGCTTTCATGAGCAAGAGTGATTGAGGCACACAAACAAACCTTTGTTTCCCCCAGCTCACAGATGCAAGGCTCAGGCACTGGCTCTCACTCCGCCCCAACACACATTTGCACTTTTTGTTTTGAGTAAAACACAGGACTGTACAAAGAAAAATAAAACGAGCTAATACTTTCAGATTGAATGCTCCCAATAATCTTCTGAGATTTAAACAGCTTTCATCGTTTCTTGACAGGTTTCTTGACTCTACTAAAAAAAAAAACAACAAATAAAATGAACAAATAAATAAGAAGTGTCATCACTTTAATGTGATCCATTAAATATATAAAAATTGAAAGCAATATTAAAAAAGTATTCTGATTATGAGCACATTATCCCCATCACATCATGAATTAAATTAAAAGTTGGATTTCCATCTTTAAAAAAATGTATGTGAGAGGAAAATACACATACTGTATCTGCCTTCATACTCTTCAAAACACCAAACCTGACTAATATTAACAGAAGAGAGCTGTTTGGCTATTTTCTCATCACTACTGGTAGCATAACTGCACACTGATTGGATAGCAAATTGGATAGCAGGGTTTTGAGCCTATGACAGTGTGAGACAGATTCTCATTCACTTTTAGCTTCCTTAAATACACCCCCTCTGGTAAACTACAATTCAAAGGTCACATGGAGCTTTTTATTGGAGGCTGTGTGATTTACCTGTAGGATTGCTCATGATTGCTCAATCCAATGAAATGAAATGCAAACATCCACAGCCAAATGCAAGTTGTTTCTAAGAGACAAGGTTAAAGGAGAAATTGACAAACAGATCAGATCAGCCTCCCCCTGTGTGAGGCTGGGGCTTTTGACGGAGGCGATTATTCATGTCCCTCCCACAGCACAAATGAAGAGCCCAGCTGACTTCCGTCGACCACCCACCCATCTTCCGCTGCCAAGAAACCTCAAGTACCAGCAAAATACAATCCCCTGATTATCTTGAATGTGTGTTTTCTGTTACACGCTGAATGGAACACTTTAAAAAAGCTCAATTATCGCCTAATGAAATAACCTTTTAAGCGCATACCTGATAAGTGAGTGTGTGCCTTAGGCCGGATAGTGAATATAGATAACTTTTTTTATGATAATTACACTCTTAGAAAAAAAAGTGCTATGTAGAACCTAAAACGGTTCTTTGGCTGTCCCCATAGGAGAACCATTTGAAGAAACCTATTTGGTTCCAGGTAGAACCATTTTGGTACCAGGTAAAACCTTTTTGGGTTCCATGTGAAACAAAGGGTTTTACATGGAACCCAAAAGGGTTTTACCTGGAGCCAAAAAGGGTTCTCCTATGGGGACAGCCGAAGAACCCTTTTTGTGAGAGTGTAGTTACACATGAATATACAGTATATAAACAGAAAACATCCAGACAAAGACATATGTGAGGTCTCTAGACAGTACATGCAATATAGCAGATCAATGTATGTTTCCATCAGTGTAGTTTAATAATTAGTCTAATAATTTCACTGTCGACATGTACCCCTGTGACACACAGGAGCGAGGGAAATGTACACACTGGGATGTTTGCATAAATCTGCCATTTCATTCGCGGGGGAGAGCGATGGGGGAATTCTACGACTTAGATGTGTGTGATTGGCGGTTCCCTTGGCTCTCTGGGTTAGAGAGTTCAGAGAAAAGCCGATTATTACTCTCCCTCAGGTCAAGCCTTCATAAATAAACGCTAGAACGCCCCGGGCTCTGTGTGTTAGTATGATTAGCATATCATACAGCCTATCGACAGGGCACTTATCATATTACAGCGGCGGCCGCCCCTCGGAACACGCTGAGGTTACATGTACAAGGCGACTGAGCATACATCTCTGTTCATTAAACCGCTCCGCTGGGACTGAAATGAATCATATCAGCACGTGGTTATGGCAGGCAGGGTGGCCGTTTGCCTCCGCAGAGGAGATGTTAAGAGGGGTATTTAATAAAGCTGGAAAGGGTTATGAGTCGCCTTCTGTGGCGAGGGAAAGAGAGGGAGAACGGAGGAGAAAGGGAAGAATACAGACGATGGACTAGAAAATAACAAACGCATGAGAAAAGTCAGGGAGAGAGTAAGTGTAAGAAGAGGTTGAAAAGACATCTGCCGAGAAAGTCGTTGGGGATTTGACAATTAGCAAAATAAAGAGTAGAGGGATAGGGAAGGATAAGGGATAGATGGTGATAGTGACTGATATCTAGAGAGAAACTACAAAGGTTGAGAGAGGAGTGCATAGGGCTCAGGGGACTGCAGTAAAAAACGTCCAATTCAAAACTTTCCAATGGCTGATTAAAAATGAACTGCCGATTTATTAGCGCGTCTCAAAACTGCACAGCGGTGTGAAAACAGCCCGGGCTCTCAGACACGCTGCTCAGATTTCAATTTAGGGAAGTCTTTGCTCCTCAGTTACACATACGTTTGCTCCACTCACAGACCAGGGGCCACAATTAACGCCTAACCACTCTGACCGGGGCGAGAGCGCAAAATGATATCTCCTTCTAAGCTGCTCTAAGCCAGCAGAGCCAGGGTAGTGAGCAGAGTGCTGCATCCCTCTCCCTAGTCAAGCATGGACTCTCTAAGGTGGACCACAGCCTGGCTAGGATGCATTTCATCCTCTATTAAAGAACTCTACCAAGGAAATAAGGGTTCTTGGTGGCTGGGCAATGGGATAGTATGAGTGTACATCATGCAAAAGTGGAATATTGGCAGAATGTTTTTCCTGTCATGCTTCGCGTTGGGAGAGCAAAGCTGGGATCAGTGTGAAAGCCATGTCCACCAGGCTAATCACATTCACCCCTGGTCCTAGACCTGCTAGGACACTAGTGACAGGGAGGAGCACCGCAGCCAAACATTAGGAGTATCATGGACAGACCGAGGCACAGCAAGATAGTTGAGAACTACCACTGTCCACAGGAGAGGACATGTCAATGCTCACCTTTGCTATGCCCTAATTCTAAAGTATTTGTGTTTTCTAAACAAGGCTTTTAACTTAAACCATAGATGTTGTCTTCACTCCAGTGATTCCAGTGAATGTCACTGAGCGATTAACTCAACCTGTTTATTTGATTCTATGTTCTCCGCTCTATATCTATGACGGCCTATACTTTACTGTCAACGGGTGTGAGGGTATTTACGCACGCATTGAGTGTGAGTGTTGTCATCCACTGCCGCCACTGAACCCCCTTTGCAAATTAGAACTTCACACACGTAGCGGCAAGCTGCCGGGTGCACTGTGATTTCACACGACCAATTAAGACCCTCTTGGCAGTTGTGTGAACAGTTTCATTAGAGGAGATAATATTGCAAAGTGAAATGATAAGCAATCATTATGATGAATGCCCAGACATTACATTCCCTCGTTAATGAGGTGTAAATGATCTCATTCGTTTTTTTTTGAAAGACTACAGATTAGATTAAAGTGGAGTGGACAGCGCTCCTCCGTGTTCAGACAACTTAGTGTTAATTAGGCCCAATCTCCAGGAGCAAATGAGCCGCAACCCTTTGGTAAACAATTAGGCTTGCATAGCTCAAGGCAATATGGACAGGGATGGGCAATTGGATGGATGCATAGCTAGGCGTCGAAGCCGAGTTACAAACTGCATCTGATTCATTTTTCAATATCCGTGTGAAATACGATGGTCGTCATTTCCATTTTCCATTACTGTGTATACCTTGACAGCCTCTTGAATTAGTAAGGCAGTTTACATTAGTGAATGTATGGTGAAACACATCAATATTAATTCCAACCAGTTCAGAAAGGTCTGGTTTTGACAAATCGAAGGTACATTTCCTGTGTTAGTCTTACTGTATATCAACTCCGTGATGATAGCTATCTTTCTCAGAACTGAGAATGAACACTATACTGATAGAGCAAATGCCATTCAGGGTTTCCTCCATGGGTCAGAGAGCAGCTTACTGTGTCACGCACCTGTTTCCGAGTCGCCAACCAAGCCCAGTCTCTATATGAAAACCTTTTGGAAAAAGGTAAGCGCACTATTTTACCTTGCACCTGCTCTCAAGGTCACAAAGAAAGCCGACTTCAGGAGCTTCAGAAGTTTCATGAGGGTTTTGTTGATATACTTTCAAATTATGAGAAAAATAAAGACATTGTAAGTATTTTGTTATTTATTAATTAAAAACCAGCTTATTCCAGTGTGAAATGATTTTGTCACCTTGTATATTCTTATTGAACATAACCTTTTTCCTATACACTGTAATCTAACAAAGACTCAAGTACAATGTTTTTATTTATTTTAATTATATATTCTTAAGTTTCACTGCTAGCGCTGAATAATGCCTATATGTGAGTTGCACCCACCCGGGGCATGGACTCTACAAGGTGTTGAAAGCATTCCACAGGGATGCTGGCCCATGTTGACTCCAATGCTTCCCACAGTTATGTCAAGTTGGCTGGATGTAACTTCGGTGGTAGACCATTCTTGGTACACACAGGAAACTGTTGAGTGTGAAAAACCCAGCAGCGTTGCAGTTCTTGACCCAAACCGGTGCGCCTGGCACCTACTACCATATCCCATTCAAAGGCACTCACATTTTTTTGTCTTGCCCATTCACCCTCTAAATGGCACACATACACAGTCCATGTCTCAATTGTCTCAAAGCTTAAAAATCCTTATTTAACCTGTCTCCTCCCTTTCATCTACACTGATTGAAGTGGATTTAACAAGTGACATCAAGGGATCATAGCTCTCACCTGGATTCACCTGGTCAGTCTATGTCATGGAAAGAGCAGGTGTTCCTAAGGTTTTCTATGAGTGTATGTTCCACACACACACACACACACACACACACACACACACACACACACACACACACACACACACACACACACACACACACACACACACACACACACACACACACACACACACACACGCAGACACACACACACACACATATTGATTGGTCTGTTTGTGTTCTGAGGAAAGCAAAAAGCATAAGCGTTTGAGTCTTAAAGAAGGGGAGACAACATTGCTGTCTGTACCACAGATGGCTAAACCTGCCACAAAGGGACATGTCTGTCTCCAACACAATTGATGTCATGCTCCCCCTGTCCTCTGATGGATGTGCTAGATCAGATTTTACAGTCGCCAGGCCCTTATCGGTGATTGATAACGCTTAACTCAAAAACATATTTAAGTATTAGGAACGTCAATATTTTTCCGGCGACTGAAGGTGACCCTTGGCTCCTCTGTTTGCTGTCCGCGCATGGAGGGGTTTGATGGTAAATTTGTAAGGGTGGTTATGTGGGGAGGCTATTATGGATTTGCTATCTTGGCTTGAAGTGTTTGCGGCTGATTATGTGATTAAATCAATAATAATTTATGTTTGGGCTCCTTGGCTCCTCTGCTTCATATTATTTTTTCTGTGTAGCTGAGCGGAACGGCCAGGGAAAGTACACACACACACACACACACACACACACACACACACACACACCACACACACACACACACACACACACACACACACACACACACACACACACACACACAAACTCACACACAGACCAGCAGAGGCACACACACACACACACACGAACGAACCACAAGGCTGTACAATTCAAACAGGGGGAATCTGTAAACATCAACGGTGCTAGAACAACTCCAAAAACAGATGGTTTGGACAGAAAGGAAATGTTTTATATGACAATTTGAACAGTTACTCTGAACCAAAACAAACTGATTTGCCCTTAAAGTAATGAAGATCTTTATTACTCTAAAGTGACTAAATGAATATTCAGTCTGACAAAGCACCGGATTTAAGAAGTGACTGTCAGGGAATGGTTTGGACCTGGTCAGTATGTGAAATGTGAAATGTTAAATTTACATTCTATTAAAGACAATATTTCAATGTACCTGGTTAATTTCTAGTTGAAAACTCAGTCAAAATGTGATGTTTATTATATGTAGATGTTTTGCCTTTGCCTGGTGGGTAGGCCTTAGTAACACAGATCAACCATATGCCCTAATGGTGACAAATAGGATCCTAAGGTCACGTTCCCTTGCTCAGAACGTTGCGTGCATCAACTAATGGTTGCGTGCCACTTCATCTACTGTGTCATTGACTGACAGATTGCTATAACATATGATATGACTAGCTGATACGTACAATACTTATCCAGGCATTGTAAGACCTGGCAGGCATCAGCAACACCTGGGCAGAGGAACGCGCCTTAAGGCTGTGTTTAATCAGGCAGCCCAATCCTGATATTTTTTTCCACTAATTGGTCTTTCGACTAATTACGTCAGACTTTCTCACATCCGATCTCAATCCAAGCTGATCTGATTGGTCAAAATACCAATTATTTGCCTTTCCACCAAAGACGTTTTTCTGCCAACTTTAGCATGCCGCCAACTTTTCTTTATATCTGAAAGGTATTGCTGGCAACAAAGCCAACCAACCTAGTCTTGATTTCCATAATATGTTTAAAAGTCCCGCCAACCCCTCAGTATAAATGTCACCCTTTCATCGTATTGGCTTTGGCACGCATTAAATCAAGAACATTCTATTGGTGTTCTCTGACATCAAACTTGTCCTTGTCATTATGAAAAAGTATAAACAAAATGTGCAGCCTGCATGCAGCAGCTTGGTCCAAAAAGCAATGTTTCCTGCTCTATTTTTTGCAACAACAAAAAAAGCATCCGTTTCAAAATGTTATATACAGTTGAAGTCGGAAGTTCACAAATCCTGACATTTAATCCTCGTAAAAATTCCCTGTCTTAGGTCAGTTAGGATCACCACTTTATTTTAAGAATTTGAAATGTCAGAATAATAGTAGAGAGAATGATTTATTTCATCTTTTATTTCTTTCATCACATTCCCAGTGGGTCAGAAGTTTACATACACTCAATTAGTATTTGGTAGCATTGCCTTTAAATTGTTTAACTTGGGTCAAACGTTTCAGGTAGCCTTCCACAAGCGTCCCACAACAAGTTGGGTGAATTTTGGCCCATTCCTCCTGACAGAGCTGGTGTAACTGAATCAGGTTTGTAGGCCTCCTTGCTCGCACACGCTTTTTCAGTTCTGCCCACAAATTTTCTATGGGATTGAGGTCAGGGCTTTGTGATGGCCACTCCAATACCATGACTTTGTTGTCCTTAAGCCATTTTGCCACAACTTTGGAAGTATGCTTGGGGTCATTGTCAATTTGGAAGACCCATTTGCAACAAAGCTTAAACTTCCTGACTGATGTCTTGAGATGTTGCTTCAATATATCCACATCATTTTCCTGCCTCATGTTTCTATCTATTTTGTGAAGTGCACCAGTCCCTCCTGCAGCACAGCACCCCCACAACATGATGCTGCCACCCCTGTGCTTCACGGTTGGGATGGTGTTCTTCGGCTTGCAAGCTTCCCCCTTTTTCCTCTAAACATAACAATGGTAGTTATAGCAAAACAGTTCTATTTTTGTTTCATCAGACCAGAGGACATTTATCCAAAAAGTACCATCTTTGTCCCCATGTGCAGTTTCAAACGGTTTTGGAGCAGTGGCTTCTTCCTTGCTGAGCGGCCTTCAGGTTATGTCAATATAGGACTCGTTATACTGTGGATATAGATACTTTTGTATCTGTTTCCTCCAGCATCTCCACAAGGTCCTTTGCTGTTGTTCTGGGATTGATTTGCACTTTTCGCACCAAAGTACGTTCATCTCTAGGAGACAGAATGCGTCTCCTTCCTGAGCGGTATGACAACTGCGTGGTCCTACGGTGTTTATGCTTGAATACTATTGTTTGTACAGATGACCATGGTACCTTCCAGCGTTTAGAAATTGCTCCCAAGGATGAACCAGACTTGTGGAGGTCTATAATTTGATTCCAGAGGTCTTGGCTGATTTCTTTTGATTTTCCCATGATGTCAAGCAAAGAGGCACTGAGTTTGAAGGTAGGCCTTGACATACATCCACAGGTACACCTCCAATTGACTCAAATTATGTCAATTAGCCTATCAGAAGCTTCTAAAACCATGGCATCATTTTCTGGAATTTTCCAAGCTGTTTAAAGGCACAGTCAACTTAGTGTATGTACATTTCTGACCCACTTAAATTGTGATACAGTTAATTCTATGTGAAATAATCTGTCTGTAAACAATTTTTGGAAAAATTACTTGTGTCATGCACAAAGTAGATGTCGTAACCGACTTGCCAAAACTATAGTTTGTTAACAAGAAATTTGTGGAGTGGTTGAAAAACAAGTTTTAATGACTGCAACAGGAAATCTTATTTAAATCTGATCATATACATCCCCTGGAAGAATATAACAAAACATATATTTTTTATGACAAGCGAGCACTTAGATATGGTCATTTTTAAATTTTCATAAATTCATAGAATGTTTGGGCATTTGTGTAAATTCTATAGCAATATAGAGTGGGAAATCGGCCGTGCGGTTGGACAATTATAAAACCTAATAAAAACATCTGTCTTGTCCAGGTCCGGAGTCTACGCAGACAGGTAGCATTTCAGTGCTACAGTTGGCCTACATGCAAATAAGCCATTTGCCAGATGGGCCTGCCATCATTCACTTCGAACTGGACTGTGTGCTTACATGCAGTAGCAACAGTGTGACTTCAGATCATTTTAACCTGTTGGGGGTAGGGGGCAGTATGGACACGGCCGGATAAAAAACGTACCGATTTAATCTGGTTACTACTCCTGCCCAGTAACTAGAATATGCATATAATTATTGGCTTTGGATAGAAAACACCCTAAAGTTTCTAAAACTGTTTGAATGGTGTCTGTGAGTATAACAGAACTCATATGGCAGGCAAAAACCTGAGAGGATTCTGAACAGGAAGTGGCCTGTCTGACAAGTTGTTGTTCATCTTGGCTCTTTTTATTGAAGACTGAGGATCTTTGCTGTAACGTGACACTTCCTACGGCTCCCATAGGCTCCCATAGGCTATCTACTTAGAATATTGCAAAATGTGCTTTCACCGAAAAGCTATTTTAAAATCGGACGTATCGAGTGCATAGAGGAGTTCTGTATCTATAATTCTTAAAATAATTGTTATGCTTTTTGTAAACGTTTATCGTGAGTAATTTAGTACATTTTTTGTAAATTCACCGGAAGTTTGCGGGGGGTATGCTAGTTCTGAACGTCACATGCTAATGTAAAAAGCTGGTTTTTGATATAAATATGAACTTGATTGAACAAAACATGCATGTATTGTATAACATAATGTCCTAGGTGTGTCATCTGATGAAGATCATCAAAGGTTAGTGCTGCATTTAGCTGTGGTTTGGGTTTATGTGACATTATATGCTAGCTTGAAAAATGGGTGTCTGATTATTTCTAGCTGGGTACTCTGCTGACATAATCTAATGTTTTGCTTTCGTTGTAAAGCCTTTTTGAAAT
Organism: Salmo salar; assembly: GCF_965601325.2. NCBI lineage: Eukaryota > Metazoa > Chordata > Actinopteri > Salmoniformes > Salmonidae > Salmo > Salmo salar. Next base: position 44,419,911 of record NC_138292.1, read on the forward strand.
CGGACAGTGTGGTTAGATTAACGAGAGTCTTGTCTTTAAAATGGTGTAAAATAGTCATATGTTTGAAAAATTGAAGTTTTTGCATTTTTTTGTTTTTTGAATAACGCGCCACGGGATTACACTGGCTGTTACGTAGGTGGGACGATTTGGTGCCACCTACCCTAGAGAGGTTAAGGTTTCGAGGCTGGTGTTTGGCAACTCGAACCTTCAGCTCCCTCCACAGATTTTCTATGGGATTAAGGTCTGGAGACTGGCTAGGCCACTCCAGGACCTTAATGTGCTTCTTCTTGAGCCACTCCTTTGTTGCCTTGGCTGTGTGTTTTGGGTCATTGTCATGCTGGAATACCCATCCACGACCCATTTTCAATGCCCTGGCTGAGGGAAGGAGGTTCTCACTCAAGATTTGACGGTACATGGCCCCATCCATCGTCCCTTTGAACCGGTGAAGTTGTCCTGTCCCCTTAGCAGAAAAACACCCCCAAAGCATAATGTTTCCACCTCCATGTTTGACGGTGGGGATGGTGTTCTTGGGGTCATAGGCAGCATTCCTCCTCCTCCAAACACGGCGAGTTGAGTTGATGCCAAAGAGCTCCATTTTGGTCTCATCTGACGACAACACTTTCACCCAGTTGTCCTCTGAATCATTCAGATGTTCATTGGCAAACTTCAGACGGGCATGTATATGTGCTTTCTTGAGCAGGGGGACCTTGCGGGCGCTGCAGGATTTCAGTCCTTCACGGCGTAGTGTGTTACCAATTGTTTTCTTGGTGACTATGGTCCCAGCTGCCTTGAGATCATTGACAAGATCCTCCCGTGTAGTTCTGGGCTGATTCCTCACCGTTCTCATGATCATTGCAACTCCACGAGGTGAGATCTTGCATGGAGTCCCAGGCCGAGGGAGATTGACAGTTCTTTTGTGTTTCTTCCATTTGCGAATAATCGCACCAACTGTTGTCACCTTCTCACCAAGCTGCTTGGCGATGGTCTTGTAGCCCATTCCAGCCTTGTGTAGGTCTACAATCTTGTCCCTGACATCCTTGGAGAGCTCTTTGGTGTTGGCCTTGGTGGAGAGTTTGGAATCTGATTGATTGATTGCTTCTGTGGATAGGTGTCTTTTATACAGGTAACAAACTGAGATTAGGAGCACTCCCTTTAAGAGTGTGCGCCTAATCTCAGCTCGTTACCTGTATAAAAGACACCTGGGAGCCAGAAATCTTTCTGATTGAGAGGGGGTCAAATACTTATTTTTTAGTTGTTATTCTGTCTCTCACTGTTCAAATAAACCTACCATTACAATTATAGACTGATCATTTCTTTATCAGTGGGCAAACGTAAAAAATCAGCAGGGGATCAAATACTTTTTTCCCTCAGTGTATGTCCCAACCCATATTTCGACAGCTGAATGGGAACTTGCCTGCCTACCCGCCCATTTGATCGATGCTAAATACATTTGAATGATAACAAGAGATATGGATATGGATAGCAGTCATTCAAGTTCAGAATAGCTCATTAGCTAGCAAAGCGATTCACATTTCTTGCTATCTAACCAAATGACACCTACTGTACATCTCCTGCTGTAGCCACCGAAAAACGATATAAGGGGAAAAAGTCGGTCACTCACCCACTCCCCCAATGACATGACATCCTCCTAGTAGCTAGCTATCTAACATTAGGCTCTGTGTTTTTAGCTTGGTAAGTAAACATTGAATGCAGCATTGCTATATGGTGCACTCAAAATGTATTGTACTGTAGTTGAATAGTCAGTCTAGGCAACTTCTCAATTGTTGCTGTAAATAGGCCTACATGTTTCTCCATTGCAAGGTGTTTTGATGCAGGCTTAGTTTTTTGGGTTATTCATGGTCAAGGTTTAAAAACCAAAGCCAGACTGCAACATTTTAGTAGCCTAGCTAAGACTGTGACATGTATATACACTTTCCCTTCCCTGCGAGCTGTAAACGGGACGCACAAAAGGAGCGCAAGTTAAGTTGAATTCATCGATTCCAGCGCATCAGGCTGTAATATCATAAAGTAGATAACTCAACTGTTGACTCATTTATACTTGCTTGTGTGTCCTGTTGCCTATTGTCCTTTAGTAGTAATTTATACCAACGTATGAATCCTTTATCTTATAACTTTTTAACAGCCAAGATGACATTATCTGTAGGCTACAACATCAACACCATTATCCCAGAAACCCTAGACCCACTCTCAATTTGCATACCGCCCCAACAGATCCACAGATGATGCAATCTCTATTGCACTCCACACTGCCCTTTCCCACCTGGACAAAAGGAACACCTATGTGAGAATGCTATTCATTGACTACAGCTCAGCGTTCAACACCATAGTGCCCTCAAAGCTCATCACTAAGCTAAGGACCCTGGGACGAAACACCTCCCTCTGCAACTGGATCCTGGACTTCCTGACGGGCCGCCCCCAGGTGGTAAGAGTAGGTAACAACACATCCGCCACGCTGATCCTCAACACGGGGGCCCCTCAGGGGTGAGTGCTCAGTCCCCTCCTGTACTCCCTCTTCACTCATGACTGCACGGCCAGGCACGACTCCAACACTATCATTAAATTTGCCGATGGCAAAACAGTGGTAGGCCTGATCACCGACAACGACGAGACAGCTTATAGGGAGGAGGTCAGAGACCTGGTCGTGTGGTGCCAGGACAACAACCTCTCCCTCAATGTGATCAAGACAAAGGAGATTATTGTGGACTACAGGAAAAAGAGGACCGAGCACGCCCCCATTCTCATCGACTTGGCTGCAGTGGAGCAGGTTGCGAGCTTCAAGTTCCTTAGGTGTCCACATCACCAACAAACTAACATAATCCAAGCACACCAAGAGTCGTGAAGAGGGCATGACAAAACCTATTCCCCTCAGGAGACTGAAAAGATTTGGCATGGGTCCTCAGATCCTCAAAAGGTTCTACAGCTGCACCATCGAGAGCATCCTGACTGGTTGCATCACTGCCTGGTATCGCAACTGCTCAGCATCCGACCGCAAGACACTACAGAGGATAGTGCAAACGGCCCAGTATATCACTGGGGCCAAGCTTCCTGCCATCCAGGACCTCTATACCAGGCGGTGTCAGAGGAAGGCCCTAAAAATGGTCAAAGACTCCAGCCACTCTAGTCATAGACTGTTCTCTCTGCTACCGCACTACAAGCGGTACTGGAGAACAAAGTCTAGGTCCAAGAGGCTTCTAAACACCCCAAGCCATAAGACTCCTGAACATATAATAAAATGGCTACCCAGACTATTTGCATTGCCCCCACCCTCCACCCCCCTCTTTACACCGCTGCTACTCTCTGTTGTTGTCATCTATGTATAGTCACTTCAATAACTCTACCTGCATGTATATACTACCTCAACTAACCGGTGCTCCTGCACATTGACTTTGTACCGGTACCCCCCTGTATATAGTCTCGCTATTGTTGTTTTACTGCTGCTCTTTAGTTACTTGTTACTTTTAGCTCTTATTCTTGTCCATATTGTTTGAAACTGCATTGTTGGTTGGGGGCTATTAAGTAAGCATTTCACTGTAAGGTGTATACCTGTTGTATTCAGCGCATGTGACTAATAAAATGTATTTTGATTTGATGATATAATACAGCACACTGGCTGGCTCGTGTGAGTGGCTCTGGGAGGAGGGTTGTGTGTGTGGCAATGCACTGCCGTTTGGCGGGCAGCACGTTGGCAGTGCTTGCTGTGACTTGTAGTGCAGCCCAACGTGGGTGGTATGGTAGGGGGCCAAAACGATTTGACAACCCAAATCATTGTGCGGGCTGGATAGAAATCTGCCCTGCCTTGTGTTTGACACATGCGCTCGCCTATTACCCATGTTATGACTGACTTGTGATCATTTCCATTGCTAGTTTGATTGACATTCCCAGCCTTAGTTACAATCATCCGTTTTTGTTCAAAATATTGAGTCATTGAAACTGAAACAGTGCATCACCCCAAATTGGTGGAGGTAGCAAATAATGTACCTGGCCAGCTTTGATTTGCAACCTGATAGCAACTTTTTTTTGACTCCCAAGAAATATATTGGTGAATTATATTAATCATGCATTGCACTGCATCCATCTATTTTGCTTTAGTGTACATCATGTCAAATAGAGCCTATTTTTAAAACCTCTAATAAAGTTGGTTTTGAAGCAAAAACTAGGAATTAATTTGATATCTTTGACTGATATTATGATGGTCTGTTCTTTTCATATCTGCAAAGTAGTTAAAATGCTGTCAGTTCCACTATTATCTAGCTGGCTAGCCAGCTCATATAATTACCAGAACATATCTGACAACGTTTTGAGTTTATCTCTCTCTCTCTCTCTCTCTCTCTCTCTCTCTCTCTCTCTCTCTCTCTCTCTCTCTCTCTCTCTCTCTCTCTCTCTCTCTCTCTCTCTCTCTCTCTCTCTCTCTCTCTCTGGGACTAGAGTTTATGCTGAGCTGTGCCAACCACTCCTCAGGAACCACAAGTGCTCCCCTTTCTGGCACTGCCAGTTTTTGTTCTTGTGTCTAGACTACAGGAAATGCAAAATTACATTTGTTTACAACCAACAGGAACTGGAACCAGAAGCTGTTATGTGATTTAAGAGTGCTACCCAGCGTGTGTGTGGTGGTTCAACCCCAATAGATTTGGCTGTGATCGACTAGAAATAGAATATCCAGATCAGCTTAGTACCAGCAGTATGAGAGGCAAATACAGTATTGTGGGATACATAGAGCATATTGCAGAAAATATGTTGGTCATAGAATCATAACTCTAAGCTGGCGAGTACAACATGTAAAAGTCACTAATTCGAAGAGGGTTCTCGAGAAAAACATTATCAATTTATTGTATGTTAGTAAGATTATGATACACTGTTATTTTCAGACACAATAAATAAATAATCATGACACAAAGCCATTGTTTAGATGAAAATGTTTACAGTGTAGAGATTAGGGTTACGGTAAGGACAGCACATCTGTCCTTACCATAATGAACGCATGACTCTAGTCAGTGAAAGCTTAGTGTGTGTGTGTGTGTGTGAGAGTGAGTGTGAGAGTGAGTGTGTGTGTGTGTGTGTGTGTGTGAGTGTGTGTGCGCATGCAAGTGTGTGCGCATGCGAGTGTATGTGTGCGTGCGTGTTTGTTCTGGGTTAGCTCAGACGCCAGCGAGATTCCCTCAGCACCCTCTTAAATCCATACCCAATAAAAATCAGCGCCGTCTCGAAAAACAAAAGCCAGGGAAACATCTGTAAAACATTGATTTTGCAGATTGCAAACCAACTGCATACCTAATGAGAAAATAAATCATTTTTGATTAATTAACCTAAAATTTGAGAATCCAAACTGCCACAAGGGAGATGACAAGCCCAACAGGCGTGATCGGTAGGTAGGCCATAGCTAGTGTTCAGGTGTCCCTGCTGGTTTCATCTCAGTTGGCTAAGGAGAGGAGAGATTTTATACAACAAGCTGGTAGATCTCGTTTACCTCTCCATTCAACAATACTACACAAACATGCTTCGCCTGTACTCATTAGAATAAACATGCATACTGTTCCTGTTATAATTAGTATGACAAAGCATACTCTTGTCATAGGTTTTCCACACATGAGGCGAGAGCAGGCTGAATTATGTGGCAAATCATGTAATACCATCAACAAACATCTTTAGCAAATCTGGATGAAATGCCAGGGATGAAACTGATGTGAGATTATCCACCAAAACACTGCTTACTCTGTCTCACACACCCCAAAGAAGAATACCTCACACAAAGAAACAGACACACACACACACACACACACACACACACACACACACACACACACACACACACACACACACACACACACACACACACACACACACACACACACAGCTCCAGGCTTTTCTCATCGACACACACCAGAGAGAAGTAAGCAAATACACACCAGGACTCCGGGAGGGTGCTGAGAGCTGAGTTAAGTTGCATTCACAGCACAGCTGGTTCACCAATGCCCGAAAAAAAGAAACCTAGAGAGTTTATTTGTCCAAGTGTTTTTATTTGTTTTTTAATACTGCAGAGACAATGGTTTGACAGATCTGCTCAAACGGAATCATAACAGGAAATGGTTGAAGGAGTGTGGGAAATGTCTAATTTTGTATTTATTTTTCATTTGGTTTATCATTGTTTTTAGTCTGTCACATTTAATTATTATAGCATCATTTCGTTTTTTACATGTATAGATTGTTCCCCCTTTAATGAAAGCATAATCACTGTACGAAAACCAGGACGCTAGGCAGACGACCTCCTAGCCTGTGATGGTCAGACAGTGGGTCATTGTAATGCTGTTCAGAATCACAACAGAGATTTATGGTCACAGTTACAGTTCCCAGAATGCAATGTCACTCTGTCACCCCCTCATCAATCTACTCTCTCTCTCTCCTTCCCTCTCTCTCTCCTTCTCTCAGGATAGTACTCTGGGCATGAGATTGAATAATCTTTGATGCCCAACTTTCTGAATGATCAATAATATTAAATATTTAATATAAATAACTCAGTTTAAACTTTTCCAAATGCTCAGGTATTTTCCATCGATTTTTACCCTTTCATGAGTCAAACGTCACAACTCCGTTTGTGTCCCCTTCCAGAAAGATCCTTGGGCGCAATGTTTTTCATCATAAGTACCTTCATTTATAGTCATGCAGAGACACGAATGTCTTATCTAAATTCAATAAAGTTTATATGTCCAACATTTTATATCAAGGCATTTTTAAGGTCAAAGGTTAAAGTCAAGGAAGCTGCTCTTGGATTGGACATCTCTGTAAACCCTAAGAGATAGAGGATGCTGAGCTACTAGGATGTTCTGGCGCCTTATGGTAACATAAAACAAAATTCAAATCATGGAGAGAGATACTTGGAGGTCCCTGCGTCCGCAAAAGACAGAAAACCAAGCTGTACCTAAATCTCTGCTTTTGTGTGTCAAGGGAAACAAATTGTTCTACAAGTCATGGACATGTCTTCTGCTCTTCTCTCAACCTCCTACAATTGGAGACACCGTGTAATTGTTTTTTGGCACAACAGTGTTTAAAATACCTAGCAAAATACCCAAAAAATGTGTTTAACCAACGTTGTTTCCAAGTCATATCAACAAAAACGTGTAACGTGATGACGTTGAATCAATGTGGGAAACTGATTGCATTTGCAAAAGTCATCAACATAAGGTATTTTAGTTATTTTTCCCCCCAAAACTTTTAACCTAAATCCAATGACATGGTGAATGTTTTTGTTGATTCCACGTTGAATTCACGTTAGTTAACTCAACTAACTGTAAATCAAAACGAGACATTGAACTGATATCTGTGCCTAGTGGGTAGTGCAGGACTTCACTAACTTGACAGTGGGTCAACAACAGTTAGCTACCGCACTGCTCTTCACTAGCAAACCTAACGCTGCCTCCAAAACTGGTGAGATGTCTCTAACATTTACATTATGACATTCATGCACTCTATTGTGTTACTGTCCTCTTACAGTCGGCACAACTCTGCTTTAGACTGAAGGTGTGTGTAATTTGCTACCGAACACAAATAAGTACACAACACACATCAAATCAAACCAACACAGCATTCGTCTTTCCCCTCATTTGTAAACTGTTATCTTAACGAGACATGTCCCATGATCTGCGCACTGAGATATTGAACATCATTAATTGGCTCCTTTTCCTAATTTCTAATTTACAAGGGGTGACGTGTCCTTTTGAAAATGTAGAAGAAAAAAAGAAAAAGAGAAACGTAAATCCCCTTGATGAATGTGCCTTCTGAATCACACATTCCCATGACAACCGGGGCAGCTTGCCATGCCATTGAGAGGCTGTGAGGGGTGACATAAAAGTGGCATTCTCACAGTCTAGATCACACCAATGCATCACTTCCTGGAGCTGGGCCTGAAACTCATACATCCAACTGTTTTAACTGTCTTTTAACCTCCTTTCCTCTCTCGTCCTCTCTCGTTCTCTCTCGGTGTGCCATTCTTTCGCCCTCTCTTTGTTTCTCTCTCTCTCTCTTTCTCTCAATTTTTTGGGGACAATAGTTTGTTGAGAAGCGGACTTACACAACAAATGGAGCGCAAAGGGAGAATCCAGTGAAAGAAGACTATGATGTTAGAATATACAATTATATAGTGAAGGTAGATGTAATAAATTAGAGGGGGATATATTATGTTTAGATACTGTAAGCTTGATAAGATCTCCATGTCGGAACCGTACTACCTTCCTCTATTACTCCATGTCCCCACATAACTTTAAACGCCTGCATGACTGTCACACCCTTCTACCATTGCATCATGGTAAATGGCACAAACGAAGCATAATACAAATATAACTAAATATCCTTTCAAACTGCATCAGAGTGTCTGAGTGTCCGAAAATGAACACCAATATCACATTTTAAACCGGTAATTTCCTGTAATGACCAAGCAAACGGAAGCTCAGAAACATAGCAGATGCTTTCACATGACATTCCACAGCTGGATCTAGTGGACATAGCTACCGGCTACAAAAAGATCCTGTACACAACCAGGATTTTTTTGGAAGTGGATACTGGACCAGTGTGTTGAGCCTTGAAGTGTTTCTTTTTATGGAGTTTTTGGTGAATTTGGTGTCTTTAAAAGGGGTTGGGGCAAAGCAGAAGGCACATTTGTGCTCTACATTCACGGACATTGGACAATAAATTAATCTTCCAGTCTCCTTCATGGATATTTCAAATTTGAATGTATTTATTTATTTTGAACATGTACACTCTTAAGTAATGAAAAGGAGATCAAGAAACAATACCTTATTAACGTATCCTAATACAATATTTTATAAGTTGTAACAACTATAATTCACAAGCTAGCACATTTTAAATAACTTATTTTGCATATATAACTTATTTTGCATATATAAGTTATTTATTTATTTTTTGTTACCATTCTATGCTTGAGGTTATTTGAGCAAGAATATTATCTAAGAATACGCTGTGAAACCTGTTGGTATTCTTAGATAATATTCTTGCTCAAATAACCTCAAGCATAGAATGGTAACAAAAAATAAATAAATTGGCACACTAAGGGACAGGCCTGGTGCCCAAATTGATGACGTATGTCGCGCAGCTGAGAGTGAAGTGGCAACAACAGCAGCGTGGCTCTTATTCAAAAAAGAAAGCAATTGTTTATTTCGATGGGCGAGGGAGAAATAACTTGCAGAATTGGTGACCATCTGGCTGTCACCGTGACATGCCAATTAGCTAACGTAACCTGGTGGTATAAATGACCAGTGCAATGGTGTTGCATCGAGATGCTTCCCACTGGGCAGTAGTTGCTTTATCAGGCAGCTGTATCACGTCACTGGCGGTAGCTAACATGGGCAATTTGTTCCATTCCACTTGATTATACTTCCGAGTAATATAGTAACTTGTAATATTGATAGTAAGTTGTAATATTGGTAGTAACCATCTGGATGTTACCCTGATGCAGTCTATTGCTCAGTGAGGAGAGTTTGCACAGCAAGCCGACAACACAACAACAGTGTCTCCTTCGTTCCTGCTATGCCGAATAATGCCGAGCACTTCTGTCCTGCAGTAAGGAGAGGGAAGTAGCTAGATAGTGTAGCCAATATCAGGCCAGGATGACAGCTAAAGCACATTTATTGTAGTAATTTTCACCGAAAATGTACAACTACGCCATTAACGTCTACATTTTTGTAAAAAAAATATATATAATAATTCTGAACACTCTCCCAAGTCCCAACTTCGGCAGACAAGTTTCAAATTCTTTTTGAAGTTTCACGCCACAAGCATAAACTAGCTACCTGGGGAGTGCTCATTAGAAGACAGACTGAACTGACTGAACCGTCCCCACTCAACTCTCACTGCACGACATACGTCATCAATTTTGGGCACCAGTCTCTCCCCACACAGAATTTAGAGGCCATGAGTAAATTGGTCAAAAATAATGGCACCGATTGGCCTATAGGGGCGGTACAATAAGCAGTCTTACTTAAACACTCATATCTGTCACCCCATTTGACCTAGAGACTTGAAACTTTGTATGTAGGTGTCTTTCCTCATGTTGAATAAATGTGCCTCAAGGACCCATAAGGTCCATCAGGATATATTTTCCACCACCTTGGACATTTTAGAAAACCTATGAAAAACGTATTCTCGTGAATCACAAGTCCAAATAACACACATATTCTGAATGTAGGCCCATGGTACATCTCTTAACTTAGTTTGAGAAGGCTAATGGATTGGTTAAGAGATGGCTGATTTTACATGTCCATTTAAATCCTTTGTAAATCCACTTAACAATGGCCTATCAACTTGAAACGTTTTAAGGTCATTAAAGACATAACTATAATGACCCACTTTTTTTAGGAAACTATTAACAATTCACTATTTTGACTACGAAATGCTAATGCTAAAAATAATTATAAAAAATCTTCTTCTCATGGACTAAAAGTCAGATTCAATCCAAATGTAGGCTTTGGACTCATCATAATAATCCATAAAGTGTTTGATAATATAACATTGATGCATTCAAAGATGGCCACACTACACAAGTAGATGCATATTATCACATATGCTAATATGCTAAAATGCGCAATTAAAAAATATATATATTTTCATAAACCATAGGACCAACTGACACCAACTTTGGAATGTAGGCCCATGGTTCATGTCTTAACTTAGGTTGAGAATAGCTAAGGGATTGGTCAAAAGATCAAAATGTGGATTTTACGTGTTCATTTAAAATCCATTCCACATGGGCCTATCAACTTGAAATGGGAAATCGCTATCATGGATGTCCCTAAGATGAACCACACTTCATTTGGCAGTGATGTCTCAAAAACAAGGTAACTATTAACAACTCAATCTTTGCATATGTAATGCTAATGCTCAAAATCATCTGCAATCATCTTCTCCTCATGAACCATATGTCAGATTCACTCCAGATTTTGTACGTAGACTCATTTCATCACTCTTGAACGGTTTTGAGAAAGAATTGTTTCCATATTCAAAGATGCCAGCCCTGTACCTACAGATGCCCGTTAGCAGATATTCTAAAAATACTTTAAAAAATCTTCTCATGAACAATACATCTGATTTAATCCAGATTTGGTATACAGACTCAATCAATTAGCCTCTAATGAATTTGAGAATGATTACTTGCTGCATTTAAAGTTGGCCACACTGCAACATTACTGTAGACGGTATCATATCACACCAGGGCTATAAGAATTGAACTGATGGACATGGAGCCATGACATTTGCTATGTAAACCTTATGTATGTCCTTAGAAGCTGTGTGAATATAAAGTCACTGCAACCTTAGATGGCTGCACCAGACCAATTGGTGGCACTATAGATGGCATTGGCACCAGTGGCACCATATGATACTAGAGAATTAACTATTTATCAAGAGGACCTTGTCTCATGCAAATTAATGTTAGATTTAAATTATGCAGATGAACAATGTCAAATATCGTGAAGATAATGCTAAAAATATTTGACATATTTTAACATAAACCATTAGTCAAATTGACCCCAGAATTGGTATGTAAAGTCAATACATTAAGTACTGACTGTAAGAATGAATACCTGCTGCATTCAAAGATCACCAACCTATTGCACTCAACTTACTTAACTTGCATCATCCTTGTGGTATTGCGAGATAAACATGTTCATGTTTTCACTAATTGCATATAAAGAAAGATAGTCCCACTGATTTTGTGTCCTTTCGGTCACCCTTTGAGTCCCGTTCATCGCTGCTCACAGCTATGTTTTTCAATAGTTTCTATAATATATAATATCTATCATGTTGACATATTCGGGGACACACTGTACGTCAATAATAGCAATAGTGCTGATGAAACTGTGGGGACAACGCCTAGCAATCCCCTTTTCTCGGCAAATACTGTTGTGACTATCAAGCATTAAGACAATAACATATTATATTAGATCGTAAAGATCTCACTTTGCACAACATGTTATACATTATTGTATCATCCCTGTCATAGACAGGCCTTAGAGGAGGTACAGTAGGCTATTATCTCAAGGGGAAATAGAAGAATCTGTCAATCGTATTAAATAAAGGGAATCAGGTATGGTCTAAGACGGACATCTTAAAAAAGACACTTACTTTAAAAAAAATCAAATACATAAAATAAAATTGTGGACCTCATTGAAATTGTGTTTTCATAGATTTCAGCAAACAGCCAATGAAATCTGCTTTTATGTATACGTAAAAGAAAATGGAAGACGAAAATACAAACTGCTGTGGTAGGTGACAATGAAAGGTATGGTTGGAAGGAACTCACTTCGTACGATACAGCTGTAATTATACGTTTGCTGTCTGTGTCCCATATCCTTCAGGTTCTGTGACGTCTGCCTCTTCTTATTTACAATCTCAACAACATCACCTTGGAAACACAGTTGTCGTGATTGATGGGGACGCTCTGCACAAACCTCTCTCCGATTCAGGTGCCAATTCTCCCAAAAGCTAAGAAGAATGAAACAAGAAATTTAAAAAAGATAAAACATTGAAAATAAATAAAGACAGACAGAGTAGATGGATGGAACCCACATAAGCTGCTGAGTTATATTTATCAGACATAAAAAAAAGTGTTTTCTTAACTGCCAAGTCCCCATACCACCATCACCAGTCCGTAGGCAAGATACCCAGATGAGCATGAGGAACATGTCCGTTGGCATGTGCTAAATGGTTAAACATCACCTCAGGTACAGTAGATGTTTCTCCTCTGTGAAAAACAAGACTCCTTCTCATTGCACTGTCAACACACTGCCAACTGCTTCTTTCCCTGCTTTTACGTTTCTTCTCTGACATTGGTAACTTTGTGTATCCAATTAGAATACTTCAACATAATGCCTGAGTAATTAGTCACCACGGTGACGCAAGATACTTTGATGTTCCTGCAGGTTCCATGTTATTAGAATGCCTCTGTCTGTTTGAAACAGCACACAAACCCGCCTGTAAGTTTAAAGATCTCTCTTTGGACATTATTTTATGTGCACACCTAATAAAACAGTTTGTTTTGTATCATTATCAAAAGAGAATGCTCATGATGAAATAACCAACAGGCCAGTCTAAAGTCACAGGCACATGGGACCGCTGGACGACACTGCGTTTTGAAAAGGGCTCCAGCGTGAGTCGAAACCGCAGGATGTGAAAGGACATAAGGAGGAAACAAAGTTAAACGGATTGATCTGGTCTGGCTTTTACAGTGAGGACAAGGAGACATGTTTTCCAGAAGAAAGGTCTTGACAAAAGAAAACAAAGTTCAATTAAAATAGAGGGAGAAAGCATTGATTGATAAGAGGATTATATTTAAACTGGTACCCATAGTGCCGAGAAAAGCTCTCACACAAATTCTTGAGGGAAATTGATGTTAATTGGTGTCTAGACATTTTATTACTGGGATAAAACACCAAAGCATGGCTCTCTCACTATCTCTTAGTCTATATCTTTTCCTCCCTTCTTAAATGTATAAAAATTCAGTAAAATACAGGACTTATTCATTGGTCCATAGAGGGAGGAGACTGAGCAACGTGATACCAGTATATTTGTCAGGCGTCATCTTTCCCTAAGTGTTTCAGTAAGGCCATTTGAGGTCTTAGGGCGTTTGTTCTACACTCCTCTTTCCATCCCGTGTTCCATTTTTTGTGTGTGTAAACGCAAGCGCAATCTGAAGGGGGTAAAAACAGGAGCATAACCTATACCGAACGGCATATCTATGAAATGTTACGACCCTTAAAAAGGTGTTTCTAGGTGAGTGGCACTATTATCAGATGGCAGAAATGTGGAACAGACGTCTCTGTGCAAAAATCATGAATTGAAAACCGAGAGCTATCACGTTTCCAGAGGACATTTGCATTTGTACCTTTCATGGAATGGAAAAGAACAGGTGCTGCGTGAACAGGTCATATTCATGTTAATGCAATTTAGGAGGTGCTTTAGGCTGACATTACCCCTCTTTCTGTCTCTACAAAACCGGTTTTGAGTTTATCAAGAACCATGGCTATAATGGTCTACAAGACTAATATATAAACAGTTGGTTAATGTTTAGTAAAGCTAGCCTTTTCTACAAGAAATATGGTACATTTTGACTTATGAACCATCCTAGCCAGCTACAAAACACCATATATCAACAGGTTTTGTATGTATTTGGGTGGATAAAAGGAATTTGAGATGAAATATCAATCTAACGAATGTACTACAACAAAAAAAATGGATTTGATATGGACACACAAAAACACACTTTGTGTGAATGAGCCAGGGAGCTTGTCAGCATATGTCACTTTTTAGTGGAAAATTACAGCTCTCTAAACAATTCCTCAGCAGGATCCCCATTCTGAAGTGTATTTTACCTGCATATCACAATTATTTTCCTCATGCTCACTTGTAATGGGCATCCCTACTGTGCTGAAGAAGGCACTTTTATTCAGAAGTGTATTACTGCCACAGAATCACTAGCGTATTTCTTATGGTAGGACAGGGGGGGTTATTGATATGAACCTTCTTCCATCATTTTGTCATTTTAAAAACACATCTCTATCACTAAAAACAATTCAATTTACTGTCTTTTCAGTATTCACCAGGTGGAAGCTTTTGTATGATTGAAACCCACTGCAGAAGGCTCAACACATAAGTGTAGGGAGGCATTCCGGAGGAATAAAGAGGTCAGATTTATGACACCAAACAAGTAAAACAAAAGGACCAGATGTCATAGTAAATACTGGAAAGGGAAAAGACCCAAGAAGCAATTATTTTAAAAACATGATCAATAGCAAATAGGCCTAAATGTTTTTTTCAAAGTGGAAAAAAAAAGACATAAAGAAACAAATAAGGCATAGGGAAAGGAATTCAGTGGGGAAAAAGAAGAAACAATATAAATTATATTCTCTGGATTATCTCAGAAGTAAGCCTTCCTCCAATATTTATGACTTCAGATGCGAAGAAGCCACAGAGAGAGTTGAGGAATTGGACAGTTTGCACAGATGGTGACCATCCTCGGTCAACATTCAAATAAAAACGGAATGAGCGTCTCTCTCTCTTCTTTCTATCCATCCCTCTACTTCTCCGTCAATGCATGCAGACACAGATAAAAGGTTGGGGTGTAAAAATGTTTAAGTAGGCAGAAGTTGTAAAGAAAAAAAGCAGAATTGCTATTCACTGCTTGCGCAATCCTTTCTGCCTTGTTGAACTTTATTAAATTCTGTCGTTCTCCTTCCCGTCTGGCCCCCTTTGTCAGCTGCTTCTCATGCGTAACTCACAGATTTTTAGAGGGAAGGGGGGGGGGGGTCAAGCTGAAAAGAATGTGATGCTGGTGGTCATACCACTGTGTGCCAGCTAGACCCTCTCACTTAGAAAACAAAACTTGGGAGATTCCAGGGTGGAAGCATTGACCAAACCTTACTCTGACTTTACAGTTTAGAAAAGTAAAAAAAAGCCATAGCATTGTATGAAATTACCTGTTTAATCAATGTACAATATTTCAATTTCTACAATAAATAATGGCTGTCGAGTATTGAGTTAGTAAAAACAATGTTTTATTGGAAACAGCAGAAGGTGACAGATGCATATTTCCTCATCAAATTCTGAGACTAATGCCACAGCGGATCGATTGAAAGTGGAGATTCAAATTAAATTCTCTCGTGATCGAAATGGATGTATTTCTCACGCATTTAAACTCTCTGTTACACAATTCATAGCAATGTTTTTCTTTGATTAGTTCTTTCTGAGAAATGAGTCAGGTCTTAAATCACATCGATAGACTGGCCATTCGTTAGTTGGGCTCTGAAAGCAGGACTAATGGTTATGAAAGACCAATCAATGGAAGGGTAGGGGAGTGAGTCGCTGCACTTCCCCTCTCTCCTTGACAACCATGTCATGTCTTTGAGAGTCTCCAGGGACCTTTTGATTGATGCTCATCTTTCATCAGTCCAGCTTTAATCTGCCATTTGACTTGTCTTAGAACTCATATGAACTAAATCTATTTGACATAAATGTGTATAAATACAGTATATCATTAAACAGGATATTTATACTGAATATAGAAAAATCACCACAAAAACTGTTCCGAGAGACATGCAAAGGTCTTTATCTATCGATCACAATCGAGGAAAGAGGGGAGAAAGTAGATGATGAAGACAAGATGGAGAGGAGAAAACGTTTTTTCCAAAACAAACACCCATTCTGAAGTGACATTCAGTCGAGGAACTCGCAGACACTCTCCTATAGTGTCAGGCAAACAAACGAACAGAGGAACGAGCCAAGATGCAATAGCTGACCTTTGTTCAAAGAGGCGATCTAATCTGTTTCCACTTTACTTAATTAGAAAAGCAGGGAGATTTTTAATGTGCACAGTGTTAATGGGAAACAGCTCACAGGTGCTAATTAAAAAAAAAAAGTTTTATATAACTTCTATTTATCTATATTTATCTTTTTCTGACTCGGATGACTTGTCATTAGTATTTTTTATGGCAGATAAATGGATAAAATAATTTGTTATTTTTATAAAATATGAAATCAATGTTAAAATCCCCATTGTCCCCACTGGTAGTAGGGGTGTGATGCAATGAATATATTAACAAGTCTAGAAAATGGTTCTATAGTTGCACACCTATCGGACATTTCTCGAGCTTATGACTGGTGATGTATTTTGGTGCTGTGTTTGCCAAGGTAAATGTGCTCACAAATGGTTCCTTTTATTTCCAAAACAAGAGCCGTCAACTATTGCAATGTACAGTGAGTTATAGGGTCTGGTCTTTGACAAACCTGAGGGTTTGGCAATTGAAATGTCTCTCCTAATTATATCATGTTTTTTTCCCACTTTAGGCTGTACAGCAATGTACAGGCTGTGATTTATCCACTGCTTTGCTGCTTGTGCTGGGGTGCCATGTGTGCCCTAGAGGTGGCAACCATAAGGAATAACTTCCTCTTTGTCTTCAACTGTTTGAAGTAGCCAACTGTGGCTTACTATGTCAGCAACTAAAGGTTTTATTGAACAGCCAATTCATTTTTTTCACACTACCACATACAGACCCTAGATATGAGGTATTAAAAACCATCCCTTCAAGCAGGCAGTGTCTTATGGGAATGTGATTAGTCATGGAGGAAATAATGTCTTAGGAAGTTCTGTCTCCCTCTCTCTCTCTCTTTCCCTCTCTCTCTCTCAAACATCTCTCTCTCTGTCTGTCTGGAATGTCAGTCAGATGCTGAGCAGCAGAAGTAAGGGAACTGGCCTATAATAGCGTAATAATTTTCCGATCTACTGGATATTTTACCAAGACTGTTTGACCTACTGTAAATGAGGTTTGCGGATAGTTTTTTGACTGGCTAGACATCCATCTGTACATTGACAAACATAACTAGTCAGGAAAAACGTTGATAAACTCTGAATGCCGTATCAACAACTTCAACATGTTAGTGATCAGTCCTCTGTTGTTTCTGTTAGATAAAAGATGATTTACTATGCGTGATCTAAAGATGCACTAGCTAATGACGCCACCCTCATGCCATGCTTTTTTTTCTAACAATAAAGACACACTTGTATGGGCAGCGTGTGGTCTGTCTCCTAGGGACTGCAGGGGACAGAGGAAACAAATTAGCTTTCTTGACCTTGGCCCAAGTTTTCCTTCCACCCCCTCTCTCTCCCCTTCATTCTCGTCCTTCATGTGCACTTCAAAGGTCAGCTGGTTGACAAAACCCCTCTGTTGTCTCTCACTAACAGACCTATTCAAATTAACAACTCATACTGGCCAATGGAGGATAATGAGTGGTTATAATATGAGTCTGAAAATAGGAACCCAAATTTAGTTATACAATTCTAACAACTTTATTGAGTCATTCAAGAGGGTCTTGAGTCCTTGAACTGTTGTTTGATGGAAGATTTTTTTCTATACAGAACAAATATATAAATGCAACATGCATCAATTTCCAATATTTGACTGAGTTACAGTTCACGTAAGGAAATCAGTCAATTGAAATAAATGAATTAGGCCCTAATCTATGGATTTCACTTGACTGGGAACACAGATATGCATCTGTTGGTCACAGATACCTGTGAGGTAGGGGCATGGATCAGGTAGGGGCATGGAAAAGGTAGGGGCATGGATCAGAAAACCAGTCAGTATTTTGGGTGACCACCATTTGCCTCATGCAGTGCGACACATTTCCGTTGCCTAGAGTCGATCAGGCTGTTGATTGTGGCCTGTGGAATGTTGTCCCACTCCTCATCAATGGCTGTGTGAAGTTGCTGGATATTGGCAGGAACTGGAACACGCTGTCGTATACGTAGATCCAGAGCATCCCAAACATGCTAAATTGGTGACATGTCTGGTGAGTATGCAGGCCATGGAAGAACTGGGAAATGTTCAGCTTCCAGGAATTGTGTACACATACTTGTGACATGGGGCCATGCATTATCATGCTGAAGCATGAGGTGATGGTGACAGATGAATGGCACGACAATGGGCCTCAGGATCTCGTCACGGTATCTCTGTGCATTCAAATTGCTATTGATAAAATGCAATTGCTTAAGCCTGCCCATACCATAACCTCAACACCACCATGGGGCACTCTGTTCACAACGTTGACATCAGCAAACCGCTCACCCACAATACGCCATATACGTGGTCTGTGGTTGTGAGGCCTGCCAAATTTTCTAAAACGACGTTGGAGATGGGTTATGGTAGAGAAATTAACATTCAAATCTCTGGCAACAGCTCTGGTGGACATTCCTGCAGTCAGCATTTCAATTACATGCTCCCTCAAAACTTGAGACATCTGCTGCATTGCGTGCCAACACATTTTAGAGTGGCCATGTATTGTCCCAAGCACAAGGTGCACCTGGGTAATGATCATGCTGTTTAATCAGCTTCTTAATATGCCACACTTGTGAGGTGGATGTTTTATCTTGGCAAAGGATAAATGCTCACTAACAGGGATGTAAACAAATTTGTGCACAACATTTGAGAGAAATACGTTTTTTGTGTTTTTCATTTCAGCTCATGAAACATAGGACCAAAACTTTACATATTGACTTTATATTTGTTTCTTTTTCAGTTTATAAATACAAATTAGATACCACAATAATTATGATTTAATGCATTTAAAAAAAATACTCTACATTCATCAATATGAAGGGCTTGTGCTCAAATGACCACCCATCGAAATATGTCACATTACTGACCACAGCTTTCAGTGAGAACATGCAGTTCACAAAGGTCACTCAGGTACAAACGTTACAAACTAAAGTATTTTTTTTTAAAGCAGATAGACCTAACTGGTTTAAAAACACACAAACAATTTGATTTTCAGTACCAATGGGGCCCTTCGCTGATGCTAAAATGGGAGACCTTTTGGCCATTGCTGTGAAAAGAACCCATTCAATGATATATATTGGATTGTAACACCAACAGACAAATCTAATTCTCCCAGTGTGCACTGAGGCACGTCCTTGTGTGTCTATGTTGAGCAGAAATTACCTGGGGTGTTCAAGGGATGAAGATGTAGTGTATTAATGCTCATGCTACTTCATTGATCTATGAGCACTTCTCAATCTTTTAGGCACCACACCTACAGCCTATATTTCATCATGTGAGATACAGTACATCAATAACACTGCCAAGGACCTATGTATCCACACGGACTCACACTGGCATTGTCCTCTGTCTACGCATTGATTTCAGAGGGAAGAAACCATGTTTTGTAGGACATGGCACTGTCACACCTCACGGACTTGGCAAAATTGTCAACGTATGTCCTTGTTAGACATATTAATGATAACAATAATCAATGGAGGATGGATGAAGAGGTGGTTATTTTCATCTCTTGAGGGGCTAGGAGCGCTAATCATTAGCATCACGATGCCTCTGTGAATCAAGTAGTAACTGGGTGACTATGACGACAAGAAACTGCGACAATAACAGGAAAACATTTGGCAATGCTATTAATAATGTATCAAAATCCTCAGGGGGAACTGAGAATAAACAAGGCATTTAAGTCGATTAGTCACTAAAGTATTCTCTAAAAAAGCTCCTCCGTACATGCACAAAATGGTATGCCCAACAGAGTGATTATGCTGTTAGTCATATGAATTGTCCTTCTTTCTGGGAAAGGTTGCCGAGAAATGCATACAGTAAAATGAGTCAGGGGCATGGCTTAACCCAAATGGACACCATATCCACAGAAAACGGCCCTGTCTTCATGACTAAACTATAATTGAAACCAGACATATACAGTGAAGAGGTTGCGGTCCCTTCTCCCTCATTTCAAGTGAGATACACAAGCTAAAATAGTTTGATGAATATATTGGAAAAATCATATTTCTTGTGAAGCGTATGTGCTTTATTAAAGGAAGCCAGTGGCTGCATGGTGTTCTGACTCCGGTCTCGGAGGGCTGTGTGAATTCCTGTGAAGTGAGATCACATGGGCACATGGCTGGTACTCCTAACCCAGACAACAGGAAGTGAAAGTGCTACTGCTGCCACAACACAGCCTCCGGTGCCCTCCAACCCCCAGTTAAAGGGGAAGTGATGCGTTGTAACCTGGGATAGTAAGCTAGTGAAAGGAAACCTGACTATTATTATATGTGAAGGAGTTGTCTGTGGAGGAGATCACTTTTATCCATCACTTTTATCCATCATTTGCTTGTTTATTTGTAATATTTAGTACACATCTCTCAACTTTCATCCCATAAATCTTTCTGTTCTCTGTTAATTTATCTATACTAAAATAAATGCAGAATACTGAGCAATAGAATGGATTTCGTTGTAGACACATTGCACTCTGCTCTCCTCAGTTCATCCACTTTGAAAAGGTGTAATGGCTAAAGATGGTTGGGAAAAACATCAAAATAGTAGCAGTAATTATGTGCAAGAGTGATCGCTTACAGTCCTCATTTTGGTTTAGTGTGTGTGTAACCAGACAGCAAATACTTACTTATTTTCTCTCTTAAACTTCATGTTTAAGAAAGAAAAGTGTACAATTACACAATGAAATGAGTAAGGTCAGGATATCCTCACACCAAAATACTCCTTCCTCCAGTCCCCAGTTGGACTACGGGAGTTGGACTGATAGGCTAGCAACCTCACAGGACATGATTGGACTGATCTAAACCAATTGTAGAGCTTCCCATGACGAGAGAGATAAACGCTTTGATAGAGTCAGCCAATCATTAAGTCACCAATTAGGGAAAGGTATTGGGCCTATTTCTACCTAGAACATCCCAAATATTTATCCGCCAACTTATCAAATCTTTATTTACACAGTTCATATTGAATTCACATCACAGGAGATTGGTGGCACCTTAATTGGGGAGGACGGGCTCGTGGTAACGACTGGAGCAGAATGAGTGGAATGGTATCAAATACATCAAACACATGGCTTCCATTTGTTTAATGTCGTTCTATTTGCTCAGTTCCAGCCATTCTTATGAGCCGTCCTCCCCTCAGCAGATTCCACTGATTCACATTATATTGATATGACTATTGTCCTGTTTTGTAAATAGTATTGTCACAATTGAAGGTGTATAGTCTAGTTCACTAGATGTATCATGTATGTTACTGCAAAGGTCAACATTAATGTTTGCCAAAAAAAACTCATAATGAATTGAAATGTTAGCAAAGGGGAAATAACCTTCTGAAAGCAATCTTCAACAGACAACAGTTAGGATAATATGTTTTCAGTGTGTTGTCTTCTGTGTCGTTTATTTGATTTCCCATCTTGCATTCTAAACATGATAGAATTGACAAAGAATCGCCTTACCATGAGGCTAAAGTGAACCGTTTCCTACAGTAGCACGTGAATAAATCATTCAGGTGCTCTCGGGTACGAAGGCACACCACACTGTACAATCAACCTCTTTACTTCATGATCCTCCACTTTGGAAAATATAAAACCATGACAATGTAAACACTAGTTAAGTCATAGAGCAAGACGTGCATTCTTCCACTGAAGACATCCAGTCTGGATCTTGATTGTGACTTTAGAGTTAGTTACATTAGGGAGTGTTTTTCTTTCTTTTTAAAAAATTTTTATGAACTGAGCCTCGGAAGTGTTTTGTAAAAAGGACACACTGTGGGTTAATTGGTTTGATTTTATTTTCTCTTTGTGGGTGACATCAAGGGCAGCGAAGAAAAGAGAGCTCCTAAGAGGATTGAGAGAGACAGCGGCAGATGATAAAGTGTGAAAAATAAAATAAAAAGGGATAGGCATTTTTTTGCAATAAAGAACCAGTGATAAAAAAAAAAAGCTTCACACTGAGATAGTTGCTCTAAATGAATTACCTGGAGATTGCATGTTGCGTTGCATTTGCAGGGGTATTCAATTTTAATTAGTATTTTGGAGACATCTTTTATCAGACTGTCACTAACCTCCTCTCTTTCAGCTGAGATTTGCTCTCACTCTCCCCCCCTCGCTAGCTCTCGCTCTTTCTTTCACTCTCTTCCTCTGTCTCTCTCTCTGTCTCTCTCTCCCTCCATCTCTTGCTTTCGCTCTCTCCCTATCCTTGTGCTTCTCTCACCCTATCGCTGTCTCTCTCTCTCTCTCTCTCTCTCTCTCTCTCTCTCTCTCTCTCTCTCACTCTCTCTCTTGCTCTTCCTTTCTCTAACGTGCACACAAACACTCAAGAATTTGCATTCGATAGAAATGTACAACAATTTTAATATGAAGGTTCTCAATAAGCCGTGAATTGGGGAAAGAAATAAAAGTCTAATTTCAGTTTGGAGAAAATCATTATTTCCACTATTAATTGCATTTTCTGTGGGGCAAAGGTGATAATGAATTTTGCTCAAGGAGACACACAGACACACAAAGACGTACACCAATATACATACACACATAAAAGTTCAATAGTCTTTTTGTCTTCAGTCCTAAAATCATTTAATTCTAACATGGAAACTCCATTATAGTACCTTGTGAAACTTCCTTCTGGAAAATAAATAATTTCCATTATCTTGCCTCTCCCATTTTGTATATAAAAATCAACTCATTTGTTATATCTGTTAAATGTCACTTTGATATTCCTAAGAATCTAAAGAAAACATTTAATTTTTTAAGACCCCTAAATATTTGTTTAAAGCAATCTAATACCATCTTATGGTCAGATCAAAATGACGTACACAGACCTACACAACATCTTAATTATTCAAAAATAGACTATAGATGCATAAAACCATTTGTATTTCATACACGTTGCACCCCACCCCCCACTCTTTTCTCCCTGCTGAGTGTTGTGAGGTTATACCCTGTCTCCCTCTCTTCATTCCTGGCCCACTTCCATTGTTAGTCACCTTGTTTATTGGCTGGAGCAGCCGTGCTGTACTGGACATCATCTGAAACTACAAACGACAGGATGCAATAAGCTGGAGAATAGCAGCAATCTGAGGAAAGTTCTCCATTCACTAGAGCTCCCTAACTCTCTGTCTTCTTATCCTGAGCAGAAAATAAAAAAATCAATAGCAGCTCACCGGGCTTGATAAAAGCACTGGACAGGGAGAGTGGCTGCGCTGGATATAGTAAATTAAAGTGATCAAAATTTTCCAGTCGACTCAGCCCGCAGCCTACATAAACTAACAACCCTGTCTCCACAGCTGCCTGTCACCCAACCTCTCCCCACTATCTTTTCTCTCTCCCCCTCACCTTTATTTCTGTATTTTCTTACTTTCACTCTCCTATTTTTTTCTCTCTTTCCTTCCACCCCTTACTGTATTTCAATTTTAGCAGTGTCTTAGCCTTTTGGCTCCTGAGTATTCATGGTGGCAGGTGTCCTTCCACACGCATGCACACACATACACAGGCACACACACAGATACACAAACGCACACGCACATACATACACAAACGCAGGTGCACATACACACACACACACACACACACACCACAAACAGGTATTAGTTTCATGAGAGTGCTGGTTGGGTGTGATTTCCCTTTAAAAGCTGTGGGTTTGGAAGTGAGGTGTTACCTGGCCCTTTCCATGAATGTATTTGATTTCTTTGACCTACAGTAGCCTGACATGGACAGTGTCCAAAGCCAGTGCCATGTTCTCAGAGAGGAGCTAGGCTTGGATCATATGATAGTATTTGACCTTCACAAAACAACAGATTTACCATAGTGTTTGTGAAAAGATGACACACCCACTGTAAAAGCACTTATCTTAAAAACTTAGTAGTAAATAATAATATATACTGCTCAAAAAAATAAAGGGAACACTTAAACAACACATCCTAGATCTGAATGAAAGAAATAATCTTATTAAATACTTTTTTCTTTACATAGTTGAATGTGCTGACAACAAAATCACACAAAAATAATCAATGGAAATCCAATTTATCAACCCATGGAGGTCTGGATTTGGAGTCACACTCAAAATTAAAGTGGATAACCACACTACAGGCTGATCCAACTTTGATGTAATGTCCTTAAAACAAGTCAAAATGAGGCTCAGTAGTGTGTGTGGCCTCCACGTGCCTGTATGACCTCCCTACAACGCCTGGGCATGCTCCTGTTGAGGTGGCGGATGGTCTCCTGAGGGATCTCCTCCGAGACCTGGACTAAAGCATCCGCCAACTCCTGGACAGTCTGTGGTGCAACGTGGCGTTGGTGGATGGAGCGAGACATGATGTCCCAGATGTGCTCAATTGGATTCAGGTCTGGGGAACGGGCGGGCCGGTCCATAGCATCAATGCCTTCCTCTTGCAGGAACTGCAGACACACTCCAGCCACATGAGGTCTAGCCTTGTCTTGCATTAGGAGGAACCCAGGGCCAACCGCACCAGCATATGGTCTCACAAGGGGTCTGAGGATCTCATCTCGGTACCTAATGGCAGTCAGGCTACCTCTGGCGAGCACATGGAGGGCTGTGCGGCCCCCCAAAGAAATGCCACCCCACACCATGACTGACCCACCGCCAAACCGGTCATGCTGGAGGATGTTGCAGGCAGCAGAACGTTCTCCACGGCATCTCCAGACTCTGTCACGTCTGTCACGTGCTCAGTGTGAACCTGCTTTCATCTGTGAAGAGCACAGGGCGCCAGTGGCGAATTTGCCAATCTTGGTGTTCTCTGGCAAATGCCAAATGTCCTGCACGGTGTTGGGCTGTAAGCACAACCCCCACCTGTGGACATCGGGCCCTCATACCACCCTCATGGAGTCTGTTTCTGACCGTTTGAGCAGACACATGCACATTTGTGGCCTGCTGGAGGTCATTTTGCAGGGCTCTGGCAGTGCTTCTCCTGCTCCTCCTTGCACAAAGGCGGAGGTAGCGGTCCTGCTGCTGGGTTGTTGCCCTCCTACGGCCTCCTCCACATCTCCTGATGTACTGGCCTGTCTCCTGGTAGCGCCTCCATGCTCTGGACACTACGCTGACAGACACAGCAAACCTTCTTGCCACAGCTCGCATTGATGTGCCATCCTGGATGAGCTGCACTACCTGAGCCACTTGTGTGGGTTGTAGACTCCGTCTCATGCTACCACTAGAGTGAAAGCACCGCCAGCATTCAAAAGTGACCAAAACATCAGCCAGGAAGCATAGGAACTGAGAAGTGGTCTGTGGTCCCCACCTGCAGAACCACTCCTTTATTGGGGGTGTCTTGCTAATTGCCTATAATTTCCACGTGTTGTCTATTCCATTTGCACAACAGCATGTGAAATTTATTGTCAATCAGTGTTGCTTCCTAAGTGGACAGTTTGATTTCACAGAAGTGTGATTGACTTGGAGTTACATTGTGTTGTTTAAGTGTTCCCTTTATTTTTTTGAGCAGTGTATATTTTTGAAAGCACAAAGGCATTGAAAACAACATGTACCATATTGGTTCACATGAATAGATTTTGTAGAAAAGAAGTTGGCATTTCCTGAAGATTTCAATGATTTATAGTCCCAAATTGTTTCAGCAACCATGGCTACATTCCCCTCCCAATATGGACGTGAAAGCAAAAGTATAACATTCCTAGCAAATCCTTTTTTGTCCAGGTGACTGACTAAGTAAATGTTATGTATGTACAAACATATGTAAAATCCTCAGACAGAGGCATGACCCTAACCCTGACCCATATACAGTATCAGTCAAAGGTTTGACCACACCTACTCATTCAAGGGTTTTTCTTTATTTGTATTATTTTCTACATTGTAGAATAATAATGAAGACATCAAAGGATTTACTTCAGACACCCGACAAGGCCAACATCCCAGTCATTCGCAGGAGAAAGAGACAGAGATATCGGGGACGGAGGTCGGGATGTCTTGTATGCTCGCTTCGAGGCAAGCAACACCGAAGCATGCATGAGAGCATCAGCTGTTCCAGATGACTGTGTGATCACGCTCTCTGTAGCTGATGTCAGCAAGACCTTTAAACAGGTCGAAATTCACAAGTCCGCGGGGCCAGATGGATTACCAGTATGTGTACTCTGAGTATGCGCTGACCAACTGGCAAGTGTCTTCACTGACATTTTCAACCTCTCCCTGTCTGAGTCTGTAATACCAAAATGTTTCAAGCAGACCACCATAGTCCCTGTGCCCAAGAACACTAAGGTAACCTGCCTAAATGACTACCGACCTGTAGCACTCACGTCTGTAGCCGCCAAGCACTTTGAAAGGCTGGTCATGACTCATATCAACACTATTATCCCAGAAACCCAAGACCACTCCAATTTGCATACCAGCCCAACAGATCCACAGATTCCAAATGCCTGAAGGTACCATGTTCATATGTACAAACAATAGTACGCAACTATAAACACCATGGGACCACGCAGCCATCATACCACTCAGGAAGGAGACGCGTTCTGTCTCCTAGAGATGAACGTACTTTGGTGCGAAAAGTGCAAATCAATCCCAGAACAACAGCAAAGGACCTTGTGAAGATGCTGGAGGAAACGGGTACAAAAGTATCTATATCCACAGTAAAACAAGTCCTATATCGACATAACCTGAAGGCCGCTCAGCAAGGAAGAAGCCATTGCTCCAAAACCACCATAAAAAAAGCCAGACTACGGTTTACAACTGCACATGGGGACAAAGATCGTACTTTTTGGAGAAATGTCCTCTGGCCCGATGAAACAAAAATAGAACTGTTTGGCCATAATGACCATCATTATGTTTGGAGGCAAAAGGGGGGAGGCTTGCAAGCCGAAGGACACCATCTCAACTGTGAAGCACGGGGGTGGCAGCATCATGTTGTGGGGGTGCTTTGCTGCAGGAGGGACTGGTGTACTTCACAAAATAGATGGCATCATGAGGTAGGAAAATTATGTGGATACATTGAAGCAACATCTCAAGACATCAGTCAGGAAGTTAAAGCTTGGACGCAAATGGGTCTTCCAAATGGACAAATGACCCAAAGCATAGTTGTGGCAAAATGGTTTAAGAACAAAGTTGTGGCAAAATGGCTTAAGGACAACAAAGTCAAGGTATTGGAGTGGCCATCACAAAGCCCTGACCTCAATCCTATAGAAAATTTGTGGGTAGAACTGAAAAAGCATGTGCGAGCAAGGAGGCGTCAGTTACACCAGCTCTGTCAGGAGGAATGGGCCAAAATTCACCCAACTTATTGTGGGAAGCTTGTGGAAGGCTACCCGAAAAGATTGACCCAAGTTAAACAATTTAAAGGCAACGCTACCAAATACTAATTGAGTGTATGTAAACTTCTGACCCACTGGGAATGTGATGAAAGAAATAAAAGCTGAAATAAATCATTCTCTCTACTATTATTCTGACATTTCTCATTCTTAAAATAAAGTGGTTATCCTAACTGACCTAAGACAGGGAATTTTTACGAGGATTAAATGTCAGGAATTGTGAAAAACTGAGTTTAAATGTATTTGGCTAAGGTGTATGTAAACTTCCGACTTCAACTGTAGCTTGTTTCTGGTCACAGGTTAAGAATGGTTAAAAACTTACAACATGCGCCTAAAATTAATCTTACAATTAGCAGTGTTGGGCAATCTGGAAAGCCATTGCCAGTCAATAAATAATATAATAATACTCGTAGGAACGGTTTTCGTCTTTAGCTCACAATCTGTGGATAATATATGATTAGAAAGATTAAAACATGTAAAACATCACAGTACAATTGAAAAATATATGGCACATGGAAACCAAACAAGGGTGGTCTATGGTTATAGGTGGGATGGGCTGAGAGTAGCTTAGGGTTGGGATTAAAGAGTTTGTTTGGTAAGGTATTGTTGTTATATATACAAGTGCCATGCATGTAAAATGTACAGTAACTTGCAAAAGTTTTCACCCCCCTTGGCAGTTTTCCTATTTTGTTGCATTACAACCTATAATTTAAATCAATTTTTATTTGGATTTCATGTAATGGACATACACGAAATAGTCCAAATTGGTGAAGTGAAACGAAAAAAATGACTTGTTTCAAAATATATATATAAAAATAAAACGGAAAGGGGTGCATGCATTTGTATTCACCCCCTTTGCTATGAAGCCCCTAAATAAGATCTGGTGCAACCAATTACCTTCAGAAGTCACATAATTTGTTAAAGAAAGTCCACCTGTGTGCAATCTAAGTGTCACATTATCTGTCACATGATCTCAGTATATATACACCTGTTCTGAAAGGCACCAGAGTCTGCAACACCACTAAGCAAGGGGCACCACCAAGCAAGCGGCACCATGAAGACTAAGCTGCTCTCCAAACAGGTCAGGGACAAAGTTGTGGAGAAGTACAAATCAGGGTTGGGTTATAAAAAAAGATCAGAAACTTTGAACATCCCACAGAGCACCATTAAATCCATTATTAAAAAATGGAAAGAATGTGGCACCACAACAAACCTGCCAAGAGTGGGCCACCCACCAAAACTCACAGACCAGGCAAGGAGGGCATTAATCAGAGAGGCAATAAAGAGACCAAATATAACCCTGAAGGAGCTGCAAAGCTCCACAGCGGACCACTTTAAGCCGTACACTCCACAGAGCTGGGCTTTACAGAAGTGGCCAGAAAAAAAGCCATTGCTTAAAGAAGAAAATAAGCAAACACGTTTGCTGTTTGCCAAAAGGCATGTTGGAGACTCCCCAACCATATGGAAGAAGGTACTCTGGTTAGATAAGACTAAAATTGAGCTTTTTGGCCATCAAGGAAAACGCTATGTCTGGTGCAAACTCAACACCTCTCATCACCCCGAGAACATCATCCCCACAGTGAAGCATGGAAGTGGCAGCATCATGTTGTGGGTATGTTTTTCATCGGCAGGAACTGGGAAAGTGGTCAGAATTGAAGGAATGATGGATGGCGCTAAATACAGGGAAATTCTTGAGGGAAACCTGTTTCAGTCTTCAAGAGATTTGAGACTGGGACGGAGTTTCACCTTCCAGCAGGACAATGACCCTAAGCATACTGCTAAAGCAACACTCCAGTGATTTAAGGGGAAACATTTAAATGTCTTGGAAGGTCCTAGTCAAAGCCCAGACTTCAATCCAATTGAAAATCTGTGGTATGACTTAAAGATTGCTGTACACGAGTGGAACCCATCCAACTTGAAGGTGCTGGAGCAGTTTTGCCTTGAAGAATGGGCAAAAATCTCAGTGGCTAGATGTGCCAAGCTTACAGAGACATGCTCAAAGCGACTTGCAGCTGTAATTGCTGCAAAAGGTGGCTCTACAAAGTATTGACTTTGGGGGGTGAATAGTTATGCACACTGAAGTTTTCACTTTTTTTGCCTTATTTCTTGTCTGTTTCACAACAACAAAAATATTTTGCATCTTCAAAGTGTTGTGTAAATCAAATGATACAAACCCCCCCCAAAAATCGGTTTCAATTCCAGGTTGTAAGGCAACAAAATGCCAAGGGGGATGAATACTTTCGCAAGCCACTGTATATGTAAAATGTATAGGTAAAATGTATGTACTGTAAATGTAGCAAAAAATCTGTAAAAAAAAAACGAAGATATTTATCCTTCGAAGAAGGGTGGTGGAGGGGTTAAATAAAACATATTTTTTTAAAGGGCTTGTAAGTAAGCATTTCACTGTAAGGTCTACACCTGTTGTATTCGGCGCATGTGACGAATACAATTTCATTTGATTTGATTTGACAATGAAGGCCTGATTCACGCAGTCTCCTCTATGAAGCCTTATTTGGGCTGCAATTTATGAGGATGGTAACTCTAATGAGCTTATCCTCTGCGGTAGAGATAACTCTTCCTTTCCTGTGGCGGTCCTCATGAGAGCCAGTTTCATCATAGCGCTTGATCGTTTTTGCGACTACACTTGAAAAAACTTTCAAAGTTCTTGACATTTTCCAGATTGACTGACCTTCATGTCTTAAAGTAATGATGGACTGTCGTTCTCTTTGCTTATTTGAGCTGTTCTTGCCATAATATTTACTTGGTCTTTTACCAAATAGGGCTATCTTCTGTATACCACCCCTACCTTGTCACAACCCAACTGACTGGCTCAAACGCATTAAGAAGGAAATAAATTCCACCAATTAACAGGCCCACCTGCTAATTGAAATGCATTCCAGGTGACTACCTCATGAAGCTGGTTGAGAGAATGCCAATAGTGTGCAACGCTGTCTTTAAGGCAAATGTTGGCTACTTTGAAGAATCTCAAATATGAACTGTATTTTGATTTGTTTAACTTTTTTGGTTACTACATGATTCCATGTGTTATTTCATAGTTTTGATGTCTTCACTATTCTTCTACAATGTAGAAAATAGTTTTTAAAAATGGAATGGAACCAGTAGGTGTGTCCAAACTTTTGACTGGTACTGTATATTGCCAGCTTTGGACAAATGGTGGCCTTCAGTAGCTCTTAAAGTGCATTTGGAAAGTGTTCAGATTCCTTAACTTTTTCCACATTTTGTTACGTTACATTCTTATTCTAAAATTGATTCAATATTTTTTTTGCATAACTGAATAGTGCGCTGGGCTTTCATGAGTTGTCTTACAAAATGCAATTAATCAATTACAGTAATGCAGTAGACAGCTGACTCATAAGGCTAAGGAGGCCAACACCTTGCAGCGACCCTTCACATTCTGTCCTGAGAATAGTGAGTAGGGATTAGTAGGGATTGACCAATCAGCTCTAGTCTCTAGGTGAGCGAGCTTTACAAGAAAACACAGTTGATGTGCTCCTTCTTTGTCTCTAAACACCAACACCTGAACATGTGTGGCACCATGTTCAGGCTATACGATTCCACATAACATTGTGTACTTTTGATCGCCTTCATCTATGTGTTGATGATTGTGTGCTGTGATGTGGAGGCATGCTTGTAGATGACCCTTTACTGCCCCTACTTGGGTGGTAGGGCGGTGGGGTAGGGGGAGGGAGAGATAGAGAGAGAGGGTGTCTATGTGTGTGTGTGAGTGTGTGTGTGTGTGTGTGTGTGTGTGTGTGTGTGTGTGTGTGTGTGTGTGTGTGTGTGTGTGTGTGTGGTGTGTGTGTGTGTGTGTGTGTGTGTGTGTGTGTGTGTGTGTGTGTGTGTGTGCTTTTGATGCATGTGTGTGTGTGCAGCCTGCACTAGTCATGGCCTAATAGCCAGCTGACCTACAAAAGGTCAGACAGCAGACAGCCTTGAAACGCTTAAACCCAGCAGTAACCCCAAGCGCCCTGCAGTCTCTCCGCTTAGCCCAGATCAACCTCCCTGCCTTCCCAGGGAGAGGGGTCGTGTCCTGGCCAAGCTGCCACTCCTACAGCCCCCAGCTCCAGTCTCCACACACCCACCCAGCCTCCAACCCTGCTCCTATGTCCACATCTGAACATCTCTAACTCACAACTCTGCTGTGATCTCTCAATACAGATCACTCAATATGTACAATAGCACTTGTTTTGGATAGTCCATCTGTAGTCTACAGACTATCAGTAACATTTAAATTAACTATCTATTAACACGAATCCTAGCCCTAACCCTAACTTTAACCCCTACTCTAATCCTTATTCTAAACCTAACCCTAAACCTAACCATAATCTTAGAAAGCAGTTGCTTATCAACAGATAGTGTGTTGATAGTATGACCATCTGTAGAGCACAGATGGACTATCCGGACTATCCAAATAAAGTGTTACTGTACAATATGTTATTTTACTTTATAATGTTGTTAAAAAAAAGAAGGAATGAAGTGAAAATAAAACTAATGTTTATGTTTTTCTTTATGTCAATTGTTTAACCACAAATGTCCTGGCATGTCGGAGTTTGTATCATTTAAATTGTATAATTTGTTTATCATATTTAGCCAATAATTTGCACACTGATTTACATTTCATTTACAGTGTAAAATATTAATTGCTATACAGAAATAGAATTAAATATTTACTGAACAAAAATGTCAACACAACACAGCACTGTACGAGATCTTCAGTTTCTTGACAATTTCTCGCATGGAATAGCCTTCATTTCTCAGAACAAGAATAGACTGACGAATTTCTGAAAAAAGTCTGTTTCTGGCCATTTTGAGCCTGTAATCGAACCCACAAATGCTGATGCTCCAGATACTCAACCAGTCTAAAGAAGGCCAGTTGTATTGCTTCTTTAATCAGGACGGCAGTTTTCAGCTGTGCTAACATAATTGCAAAAGGTTTTCTAATGTCCAATTAGCCTTTTAAAATGAGAAACTTGGATTAGCTAACACAACGTGCCTTTGGAACACAGGAGTGATTGTTGCTGATAATGGGCCTCTGTACGCCTATGTAGATATTCCATGAAAAATCTGCCGTTTCCAGCTACAATAGTAATTTACAACATTAACAATGTCTACACTGTATTTCTGATCAAATTTATGTTAATTTAATGGACAACAAATTTGCTTTCTTTCAAAAACAAGGACATTTCTAAGTGACCCCAAACTTTTGAACGGTAGTGTAAATAGACACTACCCTCATCAGAAACACTTGTCAAGTGACTCAGACATGCCATGTGTCATTAATGTGTCAGAATAAAACTGTAAAAAAAATTACAAATTAAATCGACATAATTTTTTTTTTTTTAAGAAATCCAAGGAAGCACAGACATACAGTACCAGTCAAAAGTTTGGACACACCTACTCATCCAAGGGTTTTTAATTATTTTTACAATTTTCTACATTGTATAATAATAGTGAAGACATGAAACCCCTAAAATAACACATATGGAATCATGTAATAACCAAAAACGTTTTAAACAGATCCAAAAATATTTTATATTGATTCTTCCTGTGGCGGTCCACATTAGAGCCAGTTTCATCATAGCGGTTGATGGTTTTTGTGACTGCACTGGAAGAACCTTTCAAAGTTCTTGACATTTTCCAGATTGACTGACCTTAAAGTAATGATGGACTGTCATTTCTCTTTGCTTATTTGAGCTATTCTTGCAATAATATTGACTTAGTGTTTGACCAAATAGGGCTATCGACAAGGTAGGGGTAGATAGCCCTATTTGGTCAAACACTAAGTCAATATTATTGCAAGAATAGCTCAAAATAAGCAAAGAGAAATGACAGTCCATCAATAATATTGACTTAGTGTTTGACCAAATAGGGCTATCTACCCCTACCTTGTCACAACACAACTGACTGGCTCAAACGCATTAAGAAGGAAAGAAATTCCACAAAATAACAGGCACACCTGTTAATTGAAATGCATTCCAGGTGACTACCCCATGAAGCTGGTTGAGAGAATGCCAAGAGTCCGCAAAGCTGCCTGGATCAGCCCCTTTTTTTAAATGTTCTCCTAAAATGACATACCCAAATCGAACTGCCTGTAGCTCAGGCCCTGAAGCAAGGATATGCATTTTCTTGGTACCATTTGAAAGGAAACACTTTGAGTTTGTGGAAATGTGAAAGGAATGTAGGAGAATATAGCACATTAGATCTGGTAAAAGATAATACAAAGAAAAAACCAACCGTTTTTTGTATTTTATTTGTCCCATCATCTTTGAAATGCAAGAGAAAGGCCATAATGTATTATTCCAACCCAGGTGCAATTTAGATAGTGGCCACTAGATGGCAGCAGTGTATGTGAAAATGTTAGTATGATCCAATGAACCATTGCATTTCTGTTCCAAGTTTTGTATCAAGACTGCTCAAATGTGCCTAATTTGTTTATTAACTTTTCATGTTCCAAACTGTGCACTCTCCTCAAACAATAGCATGGTATTATTTTATTGTAATAGTTACTGTAAATTGGACAGTGCAGTTAGATTAACAAGAATTTAAGCTTTCTGACAATATCAGATATGTCTATGTCCTGGGAAATGTTTTTGTTACTTACAACCTCATGCTAATCGCATTAGCCTACGTTAGCTCAACCATCCCGCAGGGGACCCACCAATCCTGAAGAAGATTTATGGCAAATGTTGCCTACTTTGAAGAATCTCAAATATAAAATATATTTTGATATGTTTAACAATTTTTTGGTTACTACATGATTCCATATGTGTTATTTTATAGTTTTGATGTCTTCACTATTCTTCTACAATTTAGCAAATAGTTAAAAAAAATTGAATGGAACCAGTCGGTGTGTCCAAACTTTTGCTGGTACTGTATATAGCCAGCTTTGGACAAATGTTGGCCTTCAGTAGCTCTTAAAGTGCATTTGGAAAGTATTCAGATCCCTTAACTTTTTCCACATTTTGTTAGGCTACAGCCTTATTCTAAAATTGATTAAATCAATTTTAACACAATACCCCGAATTTACAAAGCAAAAACAGGTTTTCAGAAATGTTATTAAATAACTAAAACGGAAATATTGGATTTACATAAGTATACCCTTTACTCAGTACTTTGTTGAAGCACCTTTGCAGTGATTACAGCCTTGAGTCTTCTTGGGTATGCTGCTACAAGCTTGGCACACCTCACTTAAGGACATTCAGAGACTTGTCCTTAATCCACTTTGGCGTTACCTTCGCTGTGTGCTTTGGGTCGTTGTCCTGTTGGAAGGTGAAACTTCGACCCAGTCTGAGGTCCTGACCCCTCTGGAGCAGGTTTTCTTCAAGAATCTCTCTGTACTTTGCTCCGTTCATCTTTCCCTCAATCCTGACTAGTCTCCCAGTCCTTGCCACTAAAAAAACATTCCCACCGCATGATGCTGCCACCGCCACGCTTCACCGTAGGGATGGTGCCAGGTTTCCTCCAGATGTGACACTTAGCGTTCAGGACAAAGAGTTGAATCTTGGTTTCATCAGAACAGAGAATCTTGTTTCTCATGGTCTGAGAGTCCTTTAGGTACCTTTTGGCAAACTCCAAGCAGGCTGTCATGTGCCTTTTACTGAGGAGTGGCTTCCGTCTGGCCCCTCTACCATAAAGGACTGATTGGTGGAGTGCTGTAGAGACAGTTGTCCTTCTGGAAGGTTCTCCCATCTCCACAGAGGAACTATGGAGCTCTGTCAGAGTGACCATCGGGTTGATCAAGGCCCGGGTTGATCACCTCCCTGATCAAGGCCCTTCTGCCACGATTTCTCAGTTTGTCCGGGAGACCAGCTCTAGGAAGAATCTTGGTGGTTCCAAACTTCAATGCTGCAGACATTTTTTGGTACCATTGGCCAGATCTGTGCCTCGACAATTCTTTCGACCTCATGGCTTGGTTTTTTTCTCTGACGTTCACTGTCAACTGCGGGACCTTATATAGACAGGTATCCAAATCATGTCCAATCAATTGAATTTACCACATGTGGACTCCAATCAAGTTGTAGAAACATCTCAAGGATGATCAATGGAAACCAGATGCACCTGAGATCAATTTCAAGTCTCATAACAAAGGGTCTGAATGCTTATGTAAATAAGGTTTCTGTTTTTTTCTATATAAAAACCTGTTTTCTCTTTGTCATTATAGGGTATTGTGTGTAGATTGATGAGGATTTTTTTGCAAATATAATCCATTTTAGAATAAGGCTGTAACATAACAAAATGTGGAAAAGGGGAAGGGGTCTGAATACTTTCCAAATCCACTGTATATTCAGCCTGTGGCAACCATACACCCCGCTCAACGCTGTACAATATTCATCTCTTTGAGTCTCTTTATCAAGAAAAAGGATTGCAATTGCAAATGTCAGCGGTGGCAATCCAATTGAAAACAGTTGGCAGTCCTATGTTTAAGCAGTGATTTACATGTTAAAACCTTAAGGAAAGATTACCCCGTACACCCCTTCTTTAAAGTGCGCGTGCAACATACTCAGGATGTAATGACTAAATCCTCTGAAACTATTTCCTTAAGTGTTTCTGTAGAGACATGTGATGGCAAATTAATTGTGGGTTTTACTGTACAGTGCAAAGTAGTTCAGGAAATGAACTTCAATTAATGCTAAGCCTTAGCTCTGTGTGATTTAGACAAGCCTTAGTTCTGTGTGATTTAGACAAGCCTTAGGTCTGTGTGATTTAGACTGTGGAGTATACTGTAAATTAAGTATAACTTTGTTCAGTTGATCTATAATGAACTCAATTGAATGGCTCAGTTGTATATGCTGTACATTAATTATGTGAATGACTCGACTCAAGAACTGGAATACAATATGATCAATGATCTTACTGGATGCTTTAATTTAAGTTAACGTGTTCATAAAAAATACAGGTTTTCCATGTGTACATTTGATTATAGTAATCCTATCAATAATAAGGATGTTTTAGAATGTATGTATGTGTGTGTGTGTGTGTTCAGGGATGTTTTTGTATCCTGGCTGCAGGTGCTTAGTGATGCTTTTCCCTCATCAATACCCAGCATGCTCTGGAGACATGGCCCTCTGTAGATGCTGACATTGCCTGTCCCCTCCCACCACACACACACACACACACACACACACACACACACACACACACACACACACACACACACACACACACACACACACACACACACACACACACACACACACACACACACACACACTACCCCTCTTTTAAATAATTTCCTAGCACCTTAATCACAGCTAAGCCACTAACTGATCGATGACAGATATGAGGAACAACTTGAGCATGCTAACAGGGTTCTTTTCATCTATTTATTTATTGTCTCTCGTTTTAGAGATAATATTTTCTCTCTGTTAACAGGCCTCTAGACGCTGGTCGGGTATTAATTAAAATCGAAATACTAAATATTGATTGATACGTTATCAGTGCATAGCAGTTGGTCCTCAGGCTATTGATCCGCCCTGTGATTTATTATCATATTTAAGAAAAATCATTTTGTGTGATTATAAGAGGTAATGGACTTTTAGTGAGGGTTGTAATTCTTGTTTGTATCACGTTTGTTGTGTGGGAGGCGGGAGACGATTTCTCAATCGCAGTCGGAGATCACCGATATCCTTGGAGCTGCTCTCCCTTGCGTAAGAGAAAGATCCTGGCCCGTGTCATTGGGAATAATGGGTATTGGGATTACCTCTTTAATCACAACAAAGATTAACAGATGGTATGAGAGCAGTTATTAGCAAACATCTTGCACTCATCAAATCAATAAGTTGATTTGTAATCAGGTTGTTGGTGGGTGTAGGTGGAAAAGGGAGCCGGGGTCTGTTCCCAGTGAAAGATCCTGGCAATCAGAGGCTTCTGTGTAGCAATTACCTCTCAGCAAAATAGGTGCTCTTCCTCTTCAATCTGGCAGGCCTCCAAAACACAAGGCAGACAGATAGGAACATGGAACATTAACACACCGACACATACACTGCATGAGTAACCCTGTCTCTGAAACACCCTCGGATGCGATATGGGATTGATACATTCCCATGTCAGTGTTCTAATTTTCAGAACAGCTCATGACGTTATGAAGTGCCCCTGTGAAATACGAGACGGGTGTCTCTATGGTCTTAGAAAACATTTTTTTTTAAACTAAATGGCAAACGCTGCACGCTTCTGTGAGGAGTTAGCGTTTCAGGTAACGTTACTATAGATTTGAAAGACGAGGATTCCTCAGACAAGTGTAAGAAGTGATACTGGATTACACTCTCCATGGAGAGAGAGAGAGAGAGAGAGAGAGAGAGAGAGAGAGAGAGAGAGAGAGAGAGAGAGAGAGAGAGAGAGAGAGAGAGAGAGAGAGAGAGAGAGAGAGAGAGGGGACTGGGGACCTGGCAGTCCCAGACATGAATTCAACAAGTCAAGGACTACTTACACAAAGCTGTTTCCAGCTGTAGCCTCAGTGACCTGGGCTTTAGCGCCATCCTTTTAATAAGCCTTTTGATTCATATACACCACGTCGCTCTAATTGATGCTGTGTCTTTATCATGGTAATGCTCTACTCTGCCTTTTCACATGCAGAATCCACAGTGCTGTCTGCAGCTCTTTTTTTGTTGTTTTTTGTGTTATTGCATGCTGCACATATGAATATCAGACACACAACTGTCCATACTAGAGAAGAAAAAAAAAACTTTTTGAAAAGAATTTTGTTCTCTCTGTGAGAGTTCTGAATACAGCTCGGTTTCTTTTTTGAATGATATTATACTCGATAATTATGCTGTCTCATGCTTGTACTGAATACAACTATTTCATTTTTCTCTGTTGGATCTGACTCAGGGAGAGGTAGATGCAAATCAGTAAAAAGGAGAAATTGAAGAAACAAATTATTTTAAACTTGGAGCGGCAGGTAGCCCAGTGGTTAGAGTGTTGAGCCAGAAACCAAAATGTCGCTGGATCAAATCCCCGCGCTGACAAGATAAAAAACATTTGTTCTGCTCCTGAACCCACTGTTCCTTGCTAGGCTGTCAATGTAAATAAGAATTTGTTCTTAACTGACATGCCTAGTTAAATGATGGTTACGTTTAAAAAAAAAAAAAGAAATGAACTGCCAATTTTATCCACCCATCGCAGTGTTCAATGATTTATGGGGATTAGTCCCATGGCCTTTAGCATTTGACTTTGGTGAGCAACACACTTTTTTCTCTGTTCACCGGCTTCCAGACAACACGTTTGTTCACATTGAGTAGTATCAGCTTAAGTGACTTTTTGCTTCTACTTTTAGGGCACCCAAGGGCTGCCGAGCTTTCGAGCCTTTCAATAGACCCTACTTGTTCGCATTGAAACCCACCTCCGTGGTAGAGACCAAGGGAGTTCAATTATACATGGCTGATGCCGGATAAGGTAATGTGGATTGAAAGGAAACAGTCATTGGAGGAGAGCTCGCAGAAACACACATTTTCCACCTTAGCGGATTGGTGCATTCATTACAACAAGAACTAACTACTCATGCTTGAAGAATCTATGTGGGCAATCGCTCTCCTTCATTCTCTCTTTCACACTCTTTCTCAGACACCACACACACACGCACACATGCACGCATGCACGCACACACACAAGCGTGTCCACACATACACGTTGTTAACCCATACCCTCTATAAACAGTGCCTTAATGTTGTGATATTAATTTCTAATAAAACACACAGTTAGTTAAGTCACCTGAGCACTATTCGTCCCTCCCTACACTGTCAGATATGCACTTACCAGGATTAAACAAGGCCAATGGTGCCAAAACAATGACAGTCCGTGGTAACTGATGCTGTTTAAAAATTCAAAGGCCTCTATTGAACAGACAATGTGGCACACATATCACTGGTCTAGAGACCCCAGATCCCTGCCCCCAATGGTCTGCCTCCTGTCCAACACAGACAGTCTCTCAGCCTCACTATCTTCGACCACTTTAAGTACACCTCTTGTGCTAGCATGCCTCTCTTACTCTAGACGCCTCAGATTTAAATTGGGAACATTTAGCATCACTTACTGTATATGAACTTCACATTACAATTATGAACAGGGAATTGTCACTATGCTGAATGTTGGTGTATGAACCATCAACTGTCATTTTCCGTAAGTCCCTCTTCGTTATTTCACATCTCTTAATATCGATTAAACAAACAATCGTAAAATGATTTATAATGTCCTTGTCAATTGTTTCTTCTGAAATACACTTACATATTAAAGACTGAAACTCGCAAACTATTTTAGATGCGTGTGCACGCACGCAAGCACACACAGGAAGACACACACAGACGAAAACGCAGGGAGACACACATAAGCACACACACACTCGGTGTCACTTGTCGAGTGGTTAATATCTTTCCAAGGTCAGGCCTGGCAAGGAATTCCAATGCGATTAAGTGTCATCATTGAGGCTTTAGCCCTTTTCTGCTCATTGTTCTTGGAAATGGCATTAGAGGCACAGCTGACCAGACCAAGGCCTCAAAGTAATTGTTGTACAATCTCTCCTCCAGACCGGCTACGTTCCTTCAACGCTGGATATATCTAACGGCCACTTCCACCACACACATATACTCCATACACACGTATGCATGCACACGCTCACAGATGTGTAACACACACACACACACACACACACACACACACACACACACACACACACACACACACACACACACACACACACACACACACACACACACACACACACACACACACACACACACACAAAACTCATTATGACAACGCATTATGAGAATCGCTGTAAAATAGTTATTAAATTCAGTTATGCGCTAGTGTCTTTAGCACAGTCACGGCATGAGAATCCGACTGGTTAAGTTAAGGGATAAGGTTTGGGATAGGGTTAAAACAGAAACAACTCGAAGATTAAGTTAAGGGATAAGGTTTGAGATAGGGTTAAAACAGAAACAACTCGAAGGTTAAGTTAAGGGCTAAGGTTTGAGATAAGGTTAAAACAGAAACAACTCGAAGGTTAAGTTTAAGCATTACTTCGGAATGGTTAAAGGAGACAGGCAAAGGTCTCCACAAAAAAAAACATGACTCTACAAAATAATGCTAATTTAGGCTTCATTAAATAAGCCTCAACAACATTTTTGTCTTTGACTAGATTTTAGGTGTAATTTCTGCTTTTTAAAAGAAATAAAAGAATAATGGCTTACTGCAAGGAACACAAGCTAGAGACAAGGCTTTTATGAGTCCTTTTCTGGATGAGAAAGGATACTGATATGATGTGAGAAGACACGTGTGTATCTGGGAAATAAACATGAACGTCAATAATAATTACTCATATGCAAATAATGAGATATGATAAAGCTAGTTAGCTAGCTATCGCCCGACAGTGTATTTTAATTGATTAATTGATTAAGACTTGTTGTATGACACAACACATGTACACTGAACTAAAATATAAACGCAACATGTAAAGTGTTGGTCGCATGTTTCATGAGTTGAAATGAAAGATCCCAGAAATGTTCTATGTGCACAAAAAGCTTGTTTCTCTCAAATATCGTGCACAAATTTGTTTACATCCCTGTTTGTGAGCATTTCTCCTTTGCCAAGGTAATCCATCCCCCTGACAGGAAAGCATATCAAGAATGTCAACCAGAGCTGTTGCCAGGTCATTGAATGTT
This sequence comes from Salmo salar, assembly GCF_965601325.2. NCBI lineage: Eukaryota > Metazoa > Chordata > Actinopteri > Salmoniformes > Salmonidae > Salmo > Salmo salar. The sequence goes on from NC_138292.1 coordinate 44,461,190, forward strand.
AATTTCTCTTACATAAGCCGCCTCCATCATTGTTTCAGAGAATTCGGCAGTACGTCCAACTGGCCTCACAACCGCAGACCACGTGTAATCACGCCAGCCCAGGACCTCCACATCCAGCTTTTTCACCTTTTTCACCTGGGTTTGCACAACAGAATATTTATTGCACAAACTGTCAAAAAACGTCTTAGGGAAGCTCATCGTCCTCACCAGGGTCTTGATCTGACTGCAGTTCGGCATTGTAACCGACTTCAGTGGGCAAATGCTCACCTTCGATGACCACTGGCACGTTGGAGAAATGTGCTCTTCACAGATGAATCCCAGTTTCAACTTGACCGGACAAATGGCAGACAGTGTGTATGATGTCGTGTGGGCGAGCGGTTGTCAACGTTGTGAACAGAGTGCCCATGGTGGTGGTGGGGTTACGGTATGGGCAGGCATAAGCTACGGACAATGAACACAATTGCATTTTATCGATGGCAATTTGAATGCACAGAGATACCGTGACGAGATCCTGAGGCCCATTGTCGAGCCATTCATCCGCCGCCATCACCTCATCTTTCTGCATGATAATGCACGGCCCCATGTCGCAATGATCTGTACACAATTCCTGGAAGCTGAAAAAGTCCCAGATTTTCCTTGCCCTGCATTCTCACCAGACATGTCACCCATAGAGCATGTTTGGGATGCTCTGGATCAACGTGTACCAGTGTTCCAGTTCCCGCCAACGTGTTCCAGTTCCTGCCAATATCCAGCAACTTCGCACAGCCATTGAAGAGGAGTTGGACAGCATTCCACAAGCCACAATCAACAACCTGATAAATTGTATGCGAATGACATGTGTCGCGCTGCATGAGGCAAATGGTAGTCACACCACATACTGACAGTTTTTTTTATCCACTCCCCGTATCTGTGACCAACAGATGCATATCTGTATTAACAGTCATGTGAAATCCATAGATTCGGGCCTACCTACTGAATTGATTTCAATTGACTGATTTCCATATATGAACTGTAACTCAATAAAATCCTTGAAATTGTTGCATGTTGTGTTTATATTTTGTTCAGTGTACAATGAATGTTAGCTAGCTAGCTAGCTAGCTAGAAATATTGTTTCCCACGAAGTAAACTATCTAGCCATTGGTGCTGCAGCCAGCAAGCTAACTAGCTAAGCAAAATGTGGCTAACTACCACATGAAAATAATTCAGCAAATTTGACCATATATAGTTAGTCCCTTTCTGACAAGTGTACTGTGGACACAAGGTTAGCTAGCTGGATAGCTAGCTAATAAACATTAGCTATCCCAACTGTGGCTTAGCTAACCAAGAACATCCATGATCATGATTTTCCCTGGTGAATTTGCATAAACCCGACTGACACGAATGTCACAGTGCAGCACTAGTGAAAATTGAAAACTATTTTGATATTATATCCTGGCACCGGATTAACTCCTGACTGGAATAGCGGGTCCAATGTGAAATAGAGTTCCGATTTTTTTTCTCAACAGTACAATATCCAGCTGGTGAGCAGATTGTGACCTAAAATCCGATAACTTTGAACCATCATTTTCAAGCATTCCAAAGGAGCATGTTGATAGGTAGCCGTGCCTCTTTGAGTGTTATATCAAGGATGCAACATCTACCTTGACCATTATATTACTGCAGATCATTTTATGATGTATTCAGCTGTTGTATAAAGAAGGGTTTGGAAAAACAGGGAAACCTTTGCCTGTGACCTGTAAGTTAAGTGCTTTGGTTTGGAATAGGTTTTACAACAAGAAAACTAAAAACGAGTGCCTAGCAATGTATGCTCGCGACTTGCAAGAGTGTTTTTATATATTTTTTGCCCCTAGTGGCTATTATTCACGTAATCTCCCGATAGGGACCTGGATGAACGGTGTGTGTGTGTGTGTGTGTGTGTGTGTGTGTGTGTGTGTGGTGTGTGTGTGTGTGTGTGTGTGTGTGTGTGTGTGTGTGGTGCAGTATCTCTTTACATCACGAGCACAGATAGCTGCCCCAACACACACTCTCACATACACAAACTGCTTTATCTTAAAAGAGATGCTCCTGATTTCATGCCTGCGAAACTCACAGCATTATTTCATATTCAGTCACTCGTCACTGAAATCTTTTTTTTCTGTAGTAATGCCAGAATTTGACATGTACAACTTAGCAATAAAAATAAGTACATTTTGAAAAGATAAGGTGAAAATATACAGGATGTAGGGCCTAAGTGATCCAGACTACAGTAGCAGGAAGCAGTGTTCACTAGGATGGCGAAATGTTCTGGAGTGTGAAAGGTTAAAGTATGGTACAGGCTCTGTATTGGTTCATCCAAGAGGATTTGAGTGTAAAGATGGTCTAAGAGATTCTAGTAGGGCCCATTATTCTACTCCCAGGAGGATTAATTAAAGTTTAGCACTGACTATGGGAACTTTTGACTACTCCCATTTCTCAGTCAAAAGTATAGTCTGAGTCAGGATTGGGGTCAATTCCATTTCCAGTCAATTCAGAACGTAAGCCAAATTCAAATTCTAAATGTTCCTCGTTGAAAAGCATTGAAGAGAATTGGAATTTCTGTGTACTTCCGAATTGACTGGAATTGAAATGGAATAGATCCCAACCCCGGTCCGATTATAATCTGCCATAGCCCTGACCCCTGGGACAAGGATCAGAATAACACTATGATGAAACTGACACATTGCGTTACGTGACATTACATGCCACAGGAAGAACAACGTCAAGTGTCCGGTATAACCTTTTCACACTAGACTCTCCTCTTTCCACTTTCATTCTAAAAAACTGCTCTTCTTGCTACCTCTGTGTCAGTGACTCTGACCATCCCTGAATGTTCTCTGCCATCCTCTTTAGCCCTGCCCTCTCTCTGTTTGGCTTTCACTACCCCCCCCCCCCCCAAAAAAAATAAAAAAAAAATATATATATTACCGACTCATTCATACTGTATCTCTGTCTTCAGGGGCGCGTCATCTCGTGTTTCCCCACACATGCCACAATATTGTCTGACACGGACAGATCCACCAAATATGTTTTGTTTGTGTGCTGAGCTGGTAACACAGGGGTCCTGTCAACGCGTCTGGTTGCATTTGGTGCACTGCCTTTCACAACCAATTTGACACGTTGTTCTTTCTTGGAAACGATGAACATTTCACTGTGTCTCCCGTGCCAACTCAAAGTCCAATTACACCCAAGCTACAAATTTAATTACAGTAGCAGATTAAATTGGTCAATTCAATTCATTTTAATTAGGCTTGATTGGGCCAGTCAGATCAAATTTTACTCATCTCCTGTACAAGACCTTTGTTTCATTTTTGTTAATCTTGCCTATTTTGAAACAGGGTAAACATAAACTCAACGTGCAGTTTTGTGTCAAATCACTTAATACTGATTATGCTATGACATCTGATAAGTAAAAAAGCTAGCTAGTTAGCTAGCACACAGTGTCACCCCAGCCTGTGCTAGAGTGAGGCGGTGGCGACCGGTACACAATGTCCATCACCCCCGTTTGTCGGGCACACTCTAAAGTGTCACACAGGCATGCAGATGTGGTGCTCGAGGGGGTTCATGCAGGAACCAATGGGATGCTTGGGGACACAGGAACACCCCAAATTGCGGGCTGCAGTTGCACACTATTGCAAGGATCTGGCAACAGGTGTGTGTGTGTGTGTGTGTGTGTGTGTGTGTGTGTGTGATATATACAGTACCAGTCAAAAGTTTGGACACACATACTCATTCCAGGGTTTTTCTTTATTTTTACTATTTTCTACATTGTAGAATAATAGTGAAGACATCATAACTATGAAATTACACAAGGAATCATGTAGTAACCAAAAAAGTGTTAAACAAAATATTTTAGATTCTTCAAATTAGCCACCCTTTGCCTTGATGACAGCTTTGCACACTCTTGGCATTCTCTCAACCAACTTCATGAGGTAGTCACCCGGAATGCATTTCAATTAACAGGTGTGCCTTGTTAAAAGTAGATTTGTGGAATTAAGCCAATCAGTTAAATCAGTTAATTTGTGCCTTTGAGCCAATCAGTTGTGTTGTGACAAGGTAGGGGTGGGATACAGAAGATAGCCCTATTTGGTAAAAGACCAAGTCCATATTATGTTAACAGCTCAAATAAGCAAAGAGAAACTACATTTCATCATTACTTTAAGACATGAAGGTCAGTCAATCTGGAAAGACCCAGAGTTACTTCTGCTGCAGAGGATACATTTATTTGAGTTACCAGCCTTAGAAATTGCTGCCCAAATAAATGTTTCACAGAGTTCAAGTAATAGACATCTCAACATCAACTGTTCAGAGGAGACTGTGTGAATCAGGCCTTCAGGGTCAAATTTCTGCAAAGAAACCACTACTAAAGTACTCCAATAAGAAGAAGAGACTTGCTTGGGCCAAGAAACACAAGCAATGGACATTAGACCGGTGGAAATTTGTCCTTTGGTCTGGATTCCAAATTGGAGATTTTTGGTTCCAACCGTCATGTCTTTGTGAGACACGGTGTGGGTGAACTGATGATCTCTGCATATGTATTTCCCACCGTAAAGCATGGAGGAGGAGGTTTTATGGTGTGGGGGTGCTTTGCTGGTGATACTGTCTGTGATTTATTTAGAATTTTGGCTTAGTGGGACTATCATTTGTTTTTCAACAGAACAATGACCTAACACACCTTCAGGCTGTGTAAGGGCTATTTTATCAAGGAGAGTGATGGAGTGCTGCATCAGATGACCTGGCCTCCACAATCACCCGACCTCAACCAAATTGAGATGGTTTGGGATGAGTCGGACCACAGAGTGAAGGAAAAGCAGCCAGCTCAGCATATGTGGGAACTCCTTCAAGACTGTTGTAAAAGCATTCCAGGTGAAGCTGGTTGAGAGAATGCCAAGAGTGTGCAAAGCTGTCATCAAGGTAAAGGGGTGGCTACTTTGAAGAATATAAAATGTATTTTGATTTGTTTGACTTTTTTGCTTATTTCATGATTCCATGTGTTATTTCAAAGTTTTGATGTCTTCGCCATTATTCTACAATGTAGAAAATAGTAAAAATAAAGAAAACCCTTGAATGAGTAGGTATTCTAATACTTTTGGCGGTTAGTGTATATATGTGTGTGGGTGTGTGTCTGTGTGTGTTTGTATACGCGTGCATGCACAGCCAAGTCACCCTTGATACAAGTAAGTATTCGACGTCCATCCATTTCGGGATGGGATGTGGAAAGCGGTCACTAGGGGCAACAGTGAGCACTGTTACCTTCAAGTAAATTTTGGTTTTGCTAGGGCGTTGTGGATGGGGTTGGTGGATGAGTGTAAGCATCTGCCTCTGATTAGGAAGTAGTTTTTAATATTTTAGTTTTAAGCCCTATCCCAAACCTTGACCCTTACCTTAACCATTCGGAGTTAACGCCTAACCTTAAGAATTGAATTCCTGAACTTAACCTTAAACACTTCGAAATGTGACTTTTGGAACAACTGCTAAATTTGATGTTTGAGAAACATGGGGATGAATGTCTAATTCTGTGTCTGTGAAAGCTGGGGTTGTGGTGTGGTGTCCTGAAATTGAAACAATAACCACAGGTTTAAATATATCAAGAAAATAGATTTCAGGTTCCATGCCATGAATTGGTATGTGTCTGTTATATAATACATCTACTCTGAGATGTGACCCACTATTGGCTTAGTCCTGACTTTGGGCTATGACAAACCAATACAAAATAATTTAAGAAAATAGACCACTGGGGTAATCTATGTACTGGATATTGTAATATATTTAATCAACAAAGCCCAGCAAGACAATTTACTTCAGAGCTGTGGCCTATGATGAAATGTTTAGCCCCAGACAAAACTATACGCATTGGTGAGGGAGGTGGCTTGTAAAACGCATCCTATCAGATTAGAAATCACAATAACACAAGTCGCAGCAACGGGAACTCTCTCTGTGCTTTAGCAAATTTGAGACATGAATAACGAAACATTGACTACTGCGGATATTCGCCTCAAAATACCGTGATGAATGATGATGTATTACCTCCAACAGATAAATGACCACCCCACACAAACACTTTTCTGTTATAACACATCTACATAGGATAAATGACGAAGATTACTTTCATTTGCTTATTCGTCACTATGCATGCAATGGGCTACATCCCCTTTACAACGACTAGGACTGTAAAGCAACACTTTACCTTCAAGTCCCATTGTAACAGTCTCGCGGCCCCCTGTGTATCCTTTGAAGTAGATACTGTAGGCTATCTGTTCAACGCAGGGTGTTTGGAAAGAGTATGGAATAAAAGTCAGCCGGTACATTTTATGTTAACAATACAGTACTAGCAGTAGAAGTGCCCTGTTCTTACCTTACGACACAAATCCAGGGGGAAAGGACTAAAACGGTTGTTTGGGTGATTACATGTTTCTTGTTTGCCTCATTCCCTCCCTCCCTTTTACCAGCGCACTCTCCCTCAAAGAGCGGATACAGACAGAGTGCACGGTTAATAGCATATATGCGACACACATTTTATTGTAAGCCTAATACAGTCATCATTAGGCTAACAGTTTAAAAAGGCAGGAGAGTTGGATTTCCGTATCAGGTTTGCAAAATAGTTCTACTTATATTTTATGCATGTGTTTTGGTAGGCTAATTCATGCTATTGATAATCTCCATATGTTTTTAATCCAATGCAAACTAAGCTACACATTTACCTATCCTAATTGTCCATTGAAATAAATATCCAACTCAATCCACAAAGAAAACGCCATAACTGTACACAACTGTATCATAAGAATGGTGACAGGAATGGCGTTTTGGGTGAAGGAGTGGGTGGGAGGCAAAGGGTATTAGGCTGTTTTAACGTGATGAATGAGTGGACCAAGTTACTTGGCAAGTGCCTCCCACCGTGCCAGTCTCACGCAGGTGAAGGTTACGGTAGGTTTGAACTAGAACGGTGTTGCTATGTTTAGGGGTGGCTACTGGTTAGAGTGTTGGGCCAGTAAACGAAAGGTTGCTGGATCGAATCCCCGACCTGACAAGGTAAAAATCTGCCGTTATGCCCCTGAACAAGGCAGTTAACCCACTGTTCCCCGGTAGGCCGTTATTGTAAAAATGAATTTGTTCTTAACTGACTTGCCTAGTTAAATAATGTTTAAAAAAATCTTCGGAGATTGACGTTTATGGAGACGCGTGCGCCCACAGGCTACATCAATCACAAACTGAATTAACAATTTCAACATAAGCTTCTCCAGTCGACAATACTACTGATCCAATTGTGTCTTCCTTTCACACAAGGTGTGTGTACAGGATTAAATGGCATTTTGTATCTTTTCTTTTCCTTTCATCATCAGCGAAGTAAAGATTAGAGAGGAGATTGTGAGAGCTCCTTTTAGAAGGCACAGGGGATCTTCATTTCTCTGCCTTTGTGATGATATTGATGATGATGATGGCCAAGTGGACAGTTTGATTTTTGTGTGGCGAGCTAGTTATAAAGAATCAATATTATATCAAGGGGTAACTTTCGTGATAAAGGACTTTAGCCACTCTAGCTATTCATCATAAGTCTGTAGCAAGCAGATAGGTCAAAATAAATTATATTGCTCTAAAGAGTCTGTCTTCTTATCTCTCTATACCAGGGGAATGGAGGACACGCCGATCGATACAGTAGCTGCGGTATACTCCTTGCAATTATCAATAGCTGATTTTGTCTTCACAGGGCTGCATCTATTAATACCAGATAATAACATCCTTTTGGACATAACTTCTAAGGGGATGATGGAATTTTTTTAAAGTTTGCTCATTGGATGACCTTGTTGTCAATGAAAATGTATCTCACTACATGTTAGACACAGGGGAAAAGACCCAGCCCAATGCAATGGAAAATACTCAGCTATAGGCCTATCTTGATAGCAAACACATAGGATCCTCTAACAAGGTGCACTATAGGAAATAAAACGATAGAAACTAAGAATGTCATTTATAATCGTATTTCTTAGGTTAGCTGACATATGTTTAAGAACCTACCTTATCAAATCATTTCCATTTGGTTGATAAGCTGCTGTTTGATTTGGGGACAATAGGAAAAGTGCACTTTTATTGATGTAATTGTTGAGAAAGATGAAATAGCATTTTTTTGGGGGGGGGGGGGGGGGGATATATATAAAGGGCTATACAGAATTTCACAGTAAGGAAATATTAAAGTGTTAGAATGGTATCCATGCACGACGGGTAAATGCTCATTCCTGTTCGTTTCTGCATCAGGGAAGAGAAACAAACCGATAGTCTACTATGATATGAAAAATAACTAAATTCATTATTACTTACCGTTTTCTATGTGATTAACACAATCTGACTTTTGAAAATCAGAAGAAAAAAATGCTTGACGTAAGCCATGCAGGGATTGATAAAATATGGCAACACAGGTGTTTGTCACTCATACGGTCCTTCCCCCGAATGAACCCCTCCCAACCGCCCCAAGTCCCACCCTTGCAAAGTAGGCTACTAGGCTACAATGTAAATCACCATTTGCAAGAAAATGTAGCCAGGGCATGTTTATTTAACACAGGAGGACACTGAGGAAGAGGAAAAAAAACACACATTGATATTATTTCACAGATGGAAATACGTTATTGGTTGTTTGTTATAGCCTATCTTGAACTGAAACTGAACTAAAACACGTTGCACACCAAACATGTAATTGTAGACTGCTGCAAATAAACGCTCTTTGTGGATAATAACTCTATTTAAAAAAATGTATAATATTGCATCAAAAGGGGGTGAAGTAGGCCTCCAGCACAGCATCACCAAAGTCAAATGTACAATGAAATACAAATTAACTCTTTGTGTCAAAACTTTTGTTTCCAATGTTTTCTTCCACATTATGTACAAAAATTAAAATTAGGCCTATATGATCAAATATATAGTACATTGTTCGCAATAAATTAATGTTAGAAGCTATAGGGAAACGGAATCTAATCAGATACGCATAAAGTCACAGACCCATTTATAGGTCAATATTATTTACTACACTTTAGACAAACTGATGATTGCGATGGTTGATATTTGGAAATATATGTCTATATGGTATCAAATCGCTCCGTCGTGGAATCCATAGCCTAATGTGATGCTTTTAAACAATAACGGTGTGGTACATCCTAGCGGTCGCTCAACGCAATGGGCTGAACCTAGCCCAAGGTTTAACTCTCTCACACACAGCACAGTCCCCACACACCGAGCTAAAGGCGAGGGCAACAACGGCTACATCAAACCTCCCAAGCAGTGCTCCTGTTACGAACCATCAAGTGAAGTCGAAGACGACTTTCATGTCCGACATATGAGTACGTAGATAGATGTTTTTTCGGATCAAAAGCTCTTTGGAAAGGACCGGGGTCTTTGGCGAGCAACTGACGGAAGAGAGGGGACTTTGGAGAGCAGCTCGAGACAAACGCGCAGCCGGGAGCAAAGCACCACGAGGGGGAAGAGCACATCTAGCCACTCAGCAGCGCCAGTTGGGGTGTATTTTTTAATCTTTTTAATAAACGCTCATTATACAAACGATTAGGTGCGTATAGAGACAAGGAACTATTTCGTACTTCATAACTCCGACAAGGCGCGCCGATTCTGAGAAGACGCAAAACAAACTTTGAGTGTCAATTCGAACGAGTATGTTCCTTGCTTGTTCGCTGGCAATCAAACCGAACTTTTATAATTCCCCTTTACAACGGAATTGCATCATCAAGGCGCACTGGGAAAAACTCACAACCATCCTCAAAAACTTTATCCGTGTCATCCGCTTCTAGCGGGTGTCGGCGACTGATGTCCAACGGCAAGGAGGTTATTTGAATGAAGATGCTGTCAATTATATGAAGATTAAAAAAAAAAGACTGAACCGCTTCTGGGACATTAAAAACACTTTCAGATGCACACAGCCACATTCAGAGGAAGTACTCAGTCGTGGGACAAAAGTTATCTAGCCTAAATAAGATGGAAGAAAAGATGGATGGAAAGTATGAGCATTGAGGCAAACTGTTCGAATTCCGTCATCTAAATTATCACAAGTTCACAACCCAAGTGGAAAATACTACTTAAAAGCATGGCTGAAGTATTGGATACACGCAAGAAAAGAATTGCATCAATGAATCTCCAGCACTAGTGAAAGAAAGCTCCACAGAAAAGGAGAAAAGCTGACCTTCCGCGACGTAGACCCCCATGAATGCTGGGCGTAACAAGCGAGATTTGGTGTGTTGTTGGAGGAGGTGGATAGCAAGAGAAGAGAGACAGATAGTCTGAGAGTGAAGCAGCTAATTGCTTAGTCTGTCCCTCATTACCATATCCAGTGTGTGTCCGCTGGACTTCAGCCAATCCCTCTCACACAGTACCATTAATCGCAATGCATTATTCACTATCATAATTATATACCGACATGCGCAATCCACGCAACAGCAACACTAGCTAATTCCCGTAATTTTTGCAACCAGACTATTTGTGATTTTTTTTTTTTTTAGTTTTTCATTCGGTCGCTGCTGATGTATCTGCAAAAAGCAGAAACATCTCGCAGCGTACCAGCAGCATGTCCCGTCGCAAGCAAGCGAAGCCACAGCATCTCAAGTCGGACGAGGATCCCACAATAGCCGGGGTGGTGTCCGAAAATGGTAAGTTATGCTTCTATCTGCGGGTGGGACAATCTTTTTAAACGCATGTCCAAGTCTACAAAACGTATTGTTTTCTCCGAATACAAGCTTTTCCGGGACATAATTTGTGTTGGAAAGGCAAGTTTTTTTTTATGTAGAAGTGACTTTATAATATCGGTCATATGACTTCAAATAGAAAGTGTTTCTACATCTATATGTCGTGGTCCCTGCGAAACTTTGTTTATGGTTTTACGCATAGCTCTCCTTGTCGCTTCCACCGGTTTCATCATGTTGTGAAACCCAACGCAACCGCCAAAAGAGCTGGGAACTATTTCTTTACTTACTCCAATAACTAGCCTACCTGTTTTATTACAAGAAAGTCATTTGGTGACATTTCAAGCTTTATTCAGAGCACGCTAAGGTACTATCAAAAACACTTTTGACGGCACTTTTAATAGCCTACGGTCGTTGGTTGTGCTTTTAGGTAACAAAGCAACATAACACAAGCAAATGCAATGGCCTTAAGTCGGCATTTAACAGTGTTAATTCGATAACTCCCAACAACAATTTCATACCTGTCTTAGTTTTTACATGCAAATAGATCTCCTACTGCGTTATACGAGTGCAAGTGAGCTATCTGTTTCAGAGTATGGTTCATAAGAAACTCCGATAGTTTT